>NC_134362.1:99699149-100356649 GCF_048569485.1 Anomaloglossus baeobatrachus
GAGGACTCCGCTGACGATAACTTCAAGGCGCACTTCCACGGTAAGTGGATGGTTCTATCCTGTTCACAGATGCCAGAAGAGTCGATGTGTACCGCCCCGCGAGCTTAGCCAGCTGCCGAGCCGCTCGGATCCGTTCTCGTACGCTGGGTGGCTCGAGCTCCTCACGGACCCGGGGGTCACGTCGCTCTGCAAGGGGGTTGGCGCTACAAGCAGGGACCCCGGCGGAGAGTTTCACGGCCGGGGCCGCGGTGGTTTGTAGGGGATTTTAAGTTTGTGACGCCACCCACGTGTTGTGGTGAATGGATGGACACCACCGCTGCCGTTGACTAGTCCTCCCGGGGACGGTGTTGCACAGCTTGGTGTTGACTGTTGACCCCTCCGTGGGTAGGGGATTGATGGTCCCGGGGGCCCGAGGGAGATGTTGGGGCGTGGGGATGGGTGCGTGCTGGGTGCTGTTGCGGTGCGGCGTGGTGCGCGGCCCGAAGGCACTGGTGTACTCACTGTGACACAACACTGCGGAGTCTCTGGTAAACCAAACGGGATGATGAACGGTGCCCGCAGCCGGCTGCAGCTTCCCCTTAACAGGTTGGTGGTTTCCGCCTTTCTCCTGCACCTCTTTAATGTAAATGTTATGACTCCTATGCCTAAGCAACGGTAGTCCGCTCCCCAACTTGCTGAATGTCTGTAGAGCCATGTTTGCCCACAGATGCTGGCCCCTTGGGTCTCTATGCCTTGGCGGTGGCTTTACCCTAATGGTTGGGCTGTTGTCTTCAGTCGGGTCTTGTGTGGGAAAGGTCCTAAAGTCCTGTTCTCAATCAGTTGATTCGACTTAGTCTAGTGGTTTCTGGGCTTTATACTGGGTCTGAGTACCCCTCCTGGTGCTCTGGTTTCCAATCGGCTCCCTGGTTCGGTACCGGCGGGCAACCGCCCGACCCCGGTCGCTACAGTTCCACCGGCTGTAATCCCAGCTCCTGCAGGCGGCCACCACCGTCTGCTTCTTTACCAGAGGTGACTGGGCTCCAACCCAGACACCTGGCAGACTATGGCAGGCCTGGTCACAGGTCTGCCCTTGAACTTGACTTCTCTCCTCCACTGTCAAGGCTAATCATCTACTACTTCACTGTTTTTCCCGCCTCCGGGGTTGTGAACTCCTCGGTGGGTGGAGCTAACCACTTGGCTCCACCCCCCCTGGTGGGGACATCAAACCCGGAGGGAGGTGACAAGGGTTCTGAAGTGTGGCTGCTGTCACCTTTTTAGGGAGGGGGTGTGTGTGCATGGGACTACCTGGGACGACCTGACTAGTCCAGGGCATCACATTCCCCCTTGGTTTAATGCAGACTGTCCGCGGGCTGCCCGTCCATTACCAGTTTATTTTTGTAACTGCAAAAAGATAAAACATTTTCAAACATCTACTACTACAGTGTTTTTCCAGCCTCCGGGGCTGTGAACTCCTCGGTGGGTGGAGCCAACCGCCTGGCTCCACCCCCCTGGTGTGGATATCAAAACATCAAACCCGGAGGGAGGTGACAAGGGTTCTGAAGTGTGGCTGCTGTCACCTTTTTAGGGAGGGGGTGTGTGTGCATGGGACTACCTGGGACTCCCTGACTAGTCCAGGGCATCACATATTTGTGGTTTTTGACTACTTGTTCACCAGGTTATTTGGAAATAGAATGATTGTTTTAACTTGAGCTTCTATTAATAGCTATACATTTGGTTTGCTTTACTAAATATTTTGATCTTTTGAATATTTTTGGTGATTCCAATACAATATTTGCTATCTGTGGAAAAAAAAAATTGTCCTAGATTGGGTCTCATGTTCTTGTTGTTTTTAATATGTATGCACTGTGTTGTACTTTGTGTGTGTTTTTAATTTTTTTTGCATATAAATAAAATTTAATTATATAATCTTATCTGTGGAGTGAGTGCCTTTTGGTCAAGCGCTTTTCTCTTTTCTACATGGTTGGTTTTGCTTGACATGTGCACCCCCCTTCTCTTAATTTTGTTGTATATTCCTTTGGCTGTGCACTCTAAACTGCTTTTTATTGTTCTGAGACTGATGCTTCTTATATCACTTCTGTTGAGGCTGTGCTCTGTGATACCTGGTGAACATGACTAGCAATGTTAAGCGGGCTTTACACGCTACGATATTTCTAGCAATTGCTAGCAATATCGTACGGAAAAGCACCCGCCCCCGTCGTGCATGCGATATCGTGTGATCGCTGCCGCAGCGAACATAATCGCTACGGCAGCGTCACACGCACTTACCTGGTCGGCGGTGTCGCTGTGACTAACGAACAATCCCTCCCTCAAGGGAGAGGTGCGTTCGGCGTCACGGCGACGTCACTAAGCGGCTGGCCAATCAAAGCAGAGGGGTGGAGATGAGCGGGACGAACATCCCGCCCACCTCCTTCCTTCCCCATTGCAGGCGGGACGCAGGTAAGATGAGGTTCCTCGCTCCTGCGGTGTCACACGCAGCGATGTGTGCTGCCACAGGAAAGAGAATCAACATCTATAAACAACCATTAACAATTTTTGGTTTTAGGACGACCTCTCCATGGTGAACGATTTTCACCACTTTGGAGAACGTTTAAGGTTGCTAATAAGTGTTACTTGCTGCGATACCGTTAATGACGCCGGATGTGCGTCACTAACGACGTGACCCCGACGATAAAACATTAACGATATCGTAGCGTGTAAAGCCCCCTTTACCATTCATCACCACTCTCACTGAGTCACACGGGGCAAAGCGAGACTCGGAATGTCACGTGAGTGGTGAAGTCCCTGAGTTACTAATGTCACCGCTCATGAGACATTCCGGGTTTCGTCCTGCCTTCCATGTGACCTAACAAGAGGGGTAATGAGTAATAATGTTACTGATGTCATCACCACTCATAATAGTTGTCAGGAATCACAGAGCGCAGCCAGACTGGGAGTGACATATGAAGAATCATTCTCAGAACCAGGATCCCTAGGTTGTTCTACAGAATTGGTGGATGTCGTGGGTACTCTATGGACTAAGCTGGAGCTGCGGGGATTTTTTTTTTAATAATAAATTGGTGAACAACGGATAGTATCTGTTTTTTCTTTATTTCAGATTTCCTTCTGTGGACTTTGTTGTATTCAGTGGACTACTTCGGATCTACATAGATTTTTTTTATAAATTGGTAAACAGGGCTAGAGTTGGGGTGTGTTTATTTTAAATCAAGAAGTATTTGTATGTGTTTTTTTTCTTTTAACTTACAAGGCTAGTTATGGGGGTGTCTTATAGATGCCTCTCCATTACTAAAACCAGGGCTTGATGATACACAGTTGACAACAACCCCAAGTATAATTACCCCAATTGAAACCGCACCAGGGCAATCAGGAAGAGCTGAGCTGAGGCAAAGCAGCAGAATTGGCACATCTAATGTGATACGTCATTTTTGGGGTGGCTGCGGGCTGCTATTTTTAAGCTGGGAAGGGATGAGTATATTCCCAGATTGATAAAATCAGCCCACTGCTGTCTGCTTTACCTTGGCTGGTGATCAAAATTAAAAGGACCCCATGTAATTTTTTTTCTTCTAGTTATTCATTAACAATCACAGTAAACTACAAATGTAAGGTATTAATTATATATCTGACAGATATATTTATATACATACGTGCCTTGCATGTGTAATTTCCTGTACTTGTTAATAAATAAATGGAAACAAATGGTGTGGGGTCTCCCAAATATTTGATAACCAGCCAACGTAAAGCAGACAACTGGGAGCTGATATTATTAGGCTGGGAAAGCCTATGGTTATTTGGCCCTTCCCAGCCTAAAAAGCAGCCTGCATCTGTCACAGAATTTTTGCATCCATTAGATTCTGTCACGCTTCCCGGTCCCCGTGCCCCGCTCTCCGATCCCCGTGGCCCGCTCCCCGCTTCCCGGCGGCGTCTCCGGCTCACCACTCCGGTCCCAGCCCCCTCTTCCTCACCTGCGCCCTCCATGCGTCCAGCTCCCCGCTCCCGGCGCTCCTCTGCGACATGGGACACTCAGCCGGGCACTCCTGCTTCCTCTGCACTGCTCCCTGGACTGGCTTCTGGCACACGGGCCTCGCGCATGCGCACTAGGGCGCGCGCGCGGTCATTGACGCTTTCTTAAAGGGCCAGCACCTAGAAACAGGAAATTGCATAGACAGGTACAGGGTATATTAGGATTCTCTTTCCTGGTGGGCGGGGCCTGTTCTACGTGTTTAGTAAGCTAGGAGTTCAGGTCCCCGTATTGCTGTGTCCTGTATTAACCCCTGTCTGTCTCGCAGAGCCTGTCCTGCCACGCCAGCCGCTCCGAACCACGTCCATGCCAGTACCCTGACGATGACTTCGGCGGATGTTCCACCACCTCTGAAGCTCCGCCCATCTCCAGTCCCTGGCTCCGTTTGGTGACCCGTCCCATCGCTCAGCAGGTTCCGGATCCCGCCTGACCCTACAACCCGGCCTCGAACCCTGAGCTTCGTCACCCGGACTACTGTCTAGAATTCCGTGTTCTCAGCGACATCTACCTTCCAGCTCCCCTACGGACTGTCTTGCTACCAATAGTGCTTCGGCTGCCGTGCATCAAGACCCTCTGGCGGGGTGACCGGCCTGACTACCTCCCCAAGGAAACCCGGTGTACGGTCCAGTGTTTCCACCACCCGGACGTAACAGATTCCCCAACCCTGGAGCTTTGTCCAACTCTTCCCAGTTGCCCTGGTGTGGTGGCAATCGGGGTAATATTTTTTCAGGTTGATATCAGCTGTATAATGTCAGCTGGCATCAAACCCAAAGGTTACTAATGAAAGGTTAGTAATGTCTTATCACACAACCCCAATACTAACTTAGTAATAAAAAAACCCACACAGGAAAAAATAGTTTATTTGAATAAAGACTCTTTCACACACTCCCTCGTTCATCAATTTAATATCAAGAGTGTTCTCACAAAGCTCCTCTGTTGTAGTCCATGATCCCTGAATGCAGCTCTTGCGACTGTGAATAGAAGTAAACTACAGTTATTCACAGGTGCTTGGTAGTGACAATTCTCTTCAGCATTGTTGGGTTTCGTTGGGTTGCGTTGAAATGGTGGCTCTGATGAGAGTCATCGAGACTATTCGGCGTTTGTGAATAGCTGTACTTTACTGCAACTCAAAGTCGCCAGAGATGCATTAAGCAATGTGGACTACAACAGAGGACCTTCATGGGAACAATTTTGATAATAAATTGGTGAAAGTGGGATAGTGAGGATGAGTCTTTATTCAAATAAACTACGTTTTCTTGTGTGTTTTTTTAATTACTAGGTTATTAATTGGGTTGTCTGATATACGCCTCTCCATTACGAACAGCAGGGCTTGATGACAGCTGACATTATACAGCTGACTTCAACCCCCCATTGCAGCAGGCCAATAAGGAAGAGCTGGGCAAAGCTCCAGAATTGTTTCATCTAATGTGATGAGTGAATTATGGTGCGTTGCAGGCTGATATTTTTAGACTGGGAAGGGCCAAATAACCTTTGACCTTCCCAGGCTGATAATACCAGCATACAGCTGTCTGCTTTACCTTGCCTGGTGAAAAGCACTAAAGGGTGCAAGCGTGCAAACTCTGCTGTAATGTAAGCTCTCCCTCGTAGATCAATTATCCCTGACCTGCATGCAGAGTATAGTGTGCCGAGCATTGCACCCCCGGGTCTTATATAAGACCCAATGACTTAATGTGCCAAGCCAATCACAATAATGACAGTAGTAGCCAACATGGCAATGTCATTACTGTGTATGGTAGGTAATCCCTGCATGTTTATTGGCTGTCTAAAAGCTACCAAACATGCTGGGCAGAGACTAGGGCATAGCGCTCGAGCACTCATAATACTCGACCGAGTGTCGAGCGTACCCGAGCACCCTGATGCTCAATTGAATATTAAGCACTGCCAAGTTTGCTCGCTCATCACTAGTGATCAGTTATTTGGCATATTATACCATCATAAATTGTCTTCCTATCATAAGATGTGAAGGCACCAATCAAAATGATGCAATAATTAAATAACAATTAACTGGCAAAATACCTGTTTAAATGTCAAGTACTAGAAACACTAGTAAACACGAATGCTACGATTTAGAAATCTCTTACAGCCATATTTTATTTACGAAAGAACATAGAAAATAAGAAGTTGAAAGTCAGACATTTCTCCATATCATTACAAAAAATAACTCATTTAGAAATTGATGGCAGCAACACATTTAAAAAAAAGTTGTAACAGGATTAACAAAAAGCTGGAAAAACAAGCCATACTAATGAAACACAACTAAATTGTCAGTTTTTAACTAAGTTACATGACTGTGTATAAAAAGATCACACTTGAGAAGCAGAGTCTCACAGAAGAAACAATGGTCGGTCAGAGCTTCACCAACCAATCTGTGAAAAGCTGAGTTTAAAAATTGTGGAAAAGCTTCTGATTTCTGTTCTATGTTCTGCTGTGAATAAAATATGGCTATTTGGGAATTCCAAATAATTATATTCTTATTTTCTTTACATTTTGCACATGATTAAATCTTTTTTTTTAAATTGGAGTTGTACATTATGACATGGAAATTACAGTAATATCAAGAAGCATATACAATATATACTGCATTACAGGTAGCTGGGACAAATCATATGCTGTAACTGCTGAAGGATGATGCATGACTTCTCTTCCATATGCCAAATCAACAATCAATACATCATTTTATAGGGTCAAACACACAGCACATCTATGGAAGTGAGAAAATTACAAGGCACAAAGCATACAAATCTATATACTGTATAAGAGTCAAAGTGATTAGAAGGGAGGTACATTGTCCTTTAGTATTCACTGTACTGAACATTTTCTTTTTGGTGAAGGTGAGTAAATGTAAATAAGTCAGCATGCGTTGTAGTTTATAATGGTGCTCAGGCCGGGCCCGGCTTCCCCTTGAGCCACCACCACGACCCCGGATCCGAGCGTCTCGAGCAGTCCCCTGCTGTGGTCTGTTCCCTGCCCGCAACACTTACAAAATAGATTATATAGTCCTCAAATAATAGCCTTGTAACGCCGGCATCCCTGTGTAATAGGATGACTAGTGCCTTATCGCCCCCTTCATTATGGTGACTAATGGAGCAACATTGTATTTGTATGTGTAAACGGAATTGTATTGAAATGTATTAATGTACGACAACTCTCCTGTGTAATATGGCCAGCTGCCACCAGGTGTATGGGTCACGGGTCCCTTAGAGAGAAGGGATGAATAGGGAGTGACAGTGCAGCTAGGGTTAAGTGAGAGGATGGCTCACCAGCACAGGAAGAGATATAGGAAAAGGCAGTTTCCTGTTTTAGTCAGATAGGGAGATGCAGAGATAGTGAGAAGGACAAGCAAGCAAGGACCTCCAGGGTCCAGAGTGGAGTGGAGTGAAGTGGAGAGGGTGACAGAGACAAGACAAAAAGGAAATAAAGAAGAGAGAAACAAGGGAGCTCGTTTGCAGTGGAGTATATGTCCAGTGAAGCCATGCAGATGTAAAACGAGAAGTTGGGCGCCCCTAACTTAAGCTGGCACCTGCTATTACTTCAAGGAATGCAATAGCGGCGGTAAGGCATCAAGAGAGTCTATCCGTCTAGCGCACCAGGACGCACGATCCGCCATCATGTTGAGGGAGTGGGTCAGAAACGGAAGGATAAGTCACCCGATTATAGCCATCCCTATAGAGCTGTGATGGTTACGGAAGCAAATGTGTATGAACGATGATGATGATGATGTCTCTGTGCTAAGAAAGGGGAAAACAACTGTCAAATATTTTTGTAGTAAAGTGTTGAAAGTTTTACATGGTGGTCATCTCCTTACTAATCGCATTACTAATCGCATGGGGCACAAGGCCCATAGGATTGAACAGGAGACAGAGAAGTTGGCTGAAGATACAGAAGCACAGCAGTCAGTAGGTACCACCTCCAAACCACCTACCATGCACACCACTCTGCCCCCGTATCTGCACTGTGCCGGGGTGGGTTGGGGTCCACAGTCCTCACCCACGACTGCCCCTCTCTGGCACATTACATTTGACGTAGTCGGCAGGATGCGTACATCTGGCATCGAAACGGGGAGAAGCACCTGACCCTGGGCGCAGAAGAATTGGTGCCTGAAACTGAAGCTGAGCAGCCTGAATCAGTGCTGAAGCAAAGCATTTTGCCTGAAAATAGTGAAACTGGCGAGAAAACTGGGTGCAAGATGGCGGATGACAGTGTGGCTCCCAAGATGGTGGCGATATGTGGCCTGAACGAAGGTGACCCTGCCCATCGTGGGAAAAGATGGTGCTCGGGCATGTGAAAAGGTACTTGTCCTGAAGGAGTGTCGGCCATGCTGGAGGAAGGTGCTGCAGAGAAGGTCCGGCCTGTGATTGGAGGATTTCAAAGTCCAGTGAAGGAAGAAAAAAGTCATGCTCATGTCGGGGGCGGGGGCCAGCTTCCCCGTCGCGGGGGCTGCTTGGGGAGATCGCGCTCAGATCCGGTGCCTTATCCTCGGTGGCTCGAGCGGGCCAGACCCGGGGCTCGAGCAGCGCTCCTCGCCCACGAGTGATAAGGGGGTGGAACTTGGATTTGGGATATATACAGAGTTCGTGAGGCCAACCACGGATTGTGGTGATGGTGGGCACCACCGCTGCTGGTGACAGGGTTCCCGGGAGCGATGGCGGGGAGCAGCTAGGTGTTGACCCCTCCGTGGGTAGGGGCGGTTTGTCCCGGGGCCCGGTAGGAGGTTGGGTTCCCATAGGATGGGATTCGCAGGGTGCAGGGTTGCGGTGCAGCGTAGCGCGGTGCCGGATGGCACTGGTGTACTCACTCAGACACAGATGGACAAAGTCTCTGGTAAACCAAACGGCTGGATGGACGGGTGTCCGCAGCCGGCTGTGGTGTTCTCCCTGGATGGGTTGATGGTGGCTGTCGTTTCCCTGCACCTGTGTTTTGTGTCTTGACTCCAATGCCTGGGCACCGGGAGTCCGCTCCCCAACGTATACGTGCCGGAGGAGCCTTTTTGCCCGCAGACACTGGCCCTTTGGATCTCTGGCCCTTGGCAGTGGCACTTATCCGGAACAGTTGGGCTGTTGCCTTCAATCGGGACTTGGGTGGGAATGAACCCCTGAGGTCCAGACCACAATCAGAAAATTTGACTAGAGGTTGGCTTTAAGCCTAGTCGGGGTCTGAGTACCCTGCCTGGTGCTTGGCTCCAATCGGCTCCCTGGTTCGTACCGGCGGGCCACCGCCCGACCCCGGTCCTACGGTTCCGCTGACCTTCGCCAACTCCTGCAGAAGGCCACCACCATCTGCCGACCTTGCCGGACATGCCTGGGCTCTAACCCAGACACCCACAGTTTTCACTCCTCACTCACTCTACTGCCCACAGCGGGACTCTCTGACTGACTACCCACTACTGACTACTGTGTTTTCCCGCCTCCAGGTCTGTGAACTCCTCAATGGGCGGGGCCAACTGCCTGGCTCCGCCCCACCTGGTGTGGACATCAACCCAGGAGGGTGGCAACAAGGGTTTCATGTGTGACTGGTGTGACCTGTCCAGGGAAGGGGGTGTATGATGTTGTGTAGGGGTGGGGTCCAGGGCGTCACATTCCCCCTTTGGTTTAATGCAGACCATCCGCGGGCTGCCCGTCCACCGCCGATTTAATTTTTCTGAAAAGATATAAAAACAACGGGAACAAAGCATATAAAACATTAAGCATTTTTTTCATTCCTTCCCTTACGGGAAGCACATTCTTAAACCGTTACAAACGGAACATTTTTATTAATAACAGGGAACGGGTCCATGTCCTTCCACTTTCCCACCCAAGCAACCTAGACCTTGATGCTGCCACTAAGAAATGGGCAGCACCCTTTTTCCCCAGTCCGGAAACAGGAACCTGGCCAGGGCTACCCAAGCAGGAATGGGTACGGTGTCTCGCACCCGGCAGTCACTCAGGGGCCCCACGTCCAAGGGGACCCCTGACACGAAGGATGGTCACCGGTCCTGGTGGTGACCGGACCCCAGCCTGTTCTGCTGTGGGTCCTTCCTCCAACCAGCCTCTCCAGAGACTGGCAGTTGCGGGAAGGGCAAGTGGGGCAGAATATTTACAAACCCAATAGTTTTTGGGTGGCCTGCAAGTTCTCGGCCGTGTTCTTTGGGAGTGGGGGGAACAGGGACAACATCAGTCCCAACGGGGACGGCGCTTCAACAGCTCAGCGCTGCCATAAAATAACTGTAGGTCCCAACGGGGACTTGCTGTAGGGTCCCAACGAGGACAGTACTTTGACAACGGGGATCCGCTGCCTATTTGAGGTCGCCTTCCTCATATTCCTCCTCCAGCTCCATATCTGTGCTGTACAGTGGAGGAGGGGTCCGGGAGCACTGCGGGCCTACTTGCCGTGCCCTTTTCTGGACGTTCAGGGCAAACCAGCCCCTTTCTCCACAGTGGCGGGTGTAGGTGACCAACTCACCGGGGATTAGGGCACGGTCCGGGTGGCCCAAAGGCAGATGGGGGTACACGTCCCAGCGGGCCATGAACACCTCCTTTTCCAAGCCAGGCTCGTATAGAAATCCGTACCCCCTGTCGGGGTCAAAGCGCCGGACCTGACCCTCGTACCTCGGGCCCCGCACTAAGAAGGTGGCACACCTCAAATTGTCCTTTTCCTTAATTGTGCAGGCCAGGACCTCGACCTACTTCTTCTCCCGGGCCTCGATTTCGCAGCCCAGCTGGCTCCGCTGCTTCTCCCAGTAAGGGACGTCTACCTGCCCCTTGGGCACGCCGGTTGGGCCCAGCTGGAGTTTCCCCGTGCCAACCACGATCGGCACCTTCCTCTGGGAAGCTCGCTGTGTCATGGCCTGAGACGCTGTCCTGCAGCAACAACCCTGCGCCGCCTCAGCCGAGGCCTGGGTCTGGGTAGCGGCCAGCTTTGCCTGCCGGGCGGGCCTCTGGGGACCGGGCACCTCCGTCTTGGCCAGGCGGACTGCCGAGGCCTGGACCTCCTCGAGCGTGGACCCTTCCGGAAGCAGTGGGGCCTCCTCGGGAACGGGCTTCTTCCGGGAGTTCTCCTTCCACGGAAGCGGGACGGGAGCGGGCCGTGCATACGGTCGCCCGTGGGCTGCGTCCACAGGCGGGTCCTTCAGGGCAAAGGGGCGGACTCCGCCGCCGGTGTTGGGGGCGGCGGGCCAAGCGGAGGATTCGGGGAGCGGAGGGGGTGACAGGAGAATCGGGGGCAGACCGGGTCCCTCAGCCGCAGCGGCTGGTCCCTCAAGGACATAAAGGCGTGGGTCACTCGCCCTCTCCTCCAAATTCATCCCCATCTCGGGTGCCCGCACGGCCGTGGCGATCTCCCCCATCTCGGCCGTCCATTGCTCCATCAGGTACCTCACCTGGACCTGCAGCCGGCAGCACATAAGGGTCGTCCGGGCTTCCACCCACGCCGATGTTCCAGGTGCGGGCTCCGGGAATTCGGGCCTTCCAGACGGGGCAGACATGTTACACACACGGGATGTTGCACGCATGGGTTCTAGGAACAAGGCGGGTGCAGAGTCCTGGCGTCCCTGCTTCTTATCCCCAGGATCACATGGGGCCTAATCTTCGCCCGCCCCCCCCTTGGTCTTTTCACAGCACGTCACCTTTTCAGGGGTGGGGCTTCTCTTTTCGCGCCTTCACTGTTCGGGAAGACGACTCGAGCGGGAAATCTTCGCGCCCAAAATGGCGGATCTTCAGATTTTTCAGCGGGACGCCGCTGACGGGAATCACAAGGCGCACTTCTACTGGTAAGTAGACTGGTTCAATCCTGTTCGTGACCCCAAGTTGTCGGGGGCGGGGCCAGCTTCCCCGTCGCGGAGGCTGCTCGGGGAGATCACGCTCGGATACGGTGCCTTATCCTCGGTGGCTCGAGCGGGCCGGACCCGGGGCTCGAGCAGCGTTCCTCGCCCACAAGTGAAAAGGGGTTGGAACTTGGATTTGGGATATATACAGAGTTCGTGACGCCACCCACGGGTTGTGGTGATGGTGGGCACCACCGCTGCTGGTGACGGGGTTCCCGGGAGCGATGGCGGGGAGCAGCTAGGTGTTGACCCCTCCGTGGGTAGGGGCGGCTGGTTCCGGGGCCCGGTAGGAGGTTGGGTTCCCGTAGAATGGGGTTCGCAGGGTGCAGAGTTGCGGTGCAGCGTAGTGCGGTGCCAGATGGCACTGGTGTACTCACTCAGACACAGATGGACAAAGTCTCTGGTAACCCAAACGGCTGGATGGCCGGGTGCCCGCAGCCGGCTGCGGTGTTCTCCCTGGATGGGTTGATGGTGGCTGTCGTTTCACTGCACCTGTGTTTTGTGTCTTGACTCCAATGCCTGGGCACCGGGAGTCCGCTCCCCGACGTATACGTGCCGGAGGAGCCCTTTTGCCCGCAGACGCTGGCCCTTTGGATCTCTGGCCCTTGGCGGTGGCACTTATCCGGAATGGTTGGGCTGTTGCCTTTAATCGGGACTTGGGTGGGAATGAACCCCTGAGGTCCAGACCGCAATCAGAAAATTTGACTAAAGGTTGGCTTTAAGCCTAGTCAGGGTCTGAGTACCCTGCATGGTGCTTGGCTCCAATCGGCTCCCTGGTTCGGTACCGGCGGGCCACCGCCCGACCCCGGTCCTACAGTTCCGCTGACCTTCGCCAACTCCTGCAGACGGCCACCACCGTCTGATGACCTTGCTGGACGTGCCTGGGCTCCAACCCAGACACCCACAGTTTTCACTCCTCACTCACTCTACTGCCCACAATGGGACTCTCTGACTGACTACCCACTACTGACTTCTGTGTTTTCCCGCCTCCAGGTCTGTGAACTCCTCGATGGGCGGGGCCAACTGCCTGGCTCCGCCCTACCTGGTGTGGACATCAACCCTGGAGGGTGGCAACAAGGGTTTCATGTGTGACCTGTCCAGGTAAGAGGGTGTATTATGTTGTGTAGTGACCTGTGACCCCTGGGGTCCACGGCGTCACACTCGTCAAAGGTGACATCCGCAGGAAGTGGATGCAACAAGTAAAGAAACACTGGCTGGTGACTACCGCCCTGCATGTGTGAGAGGTGTGGCTGTGGGCACGGGCAAAGAATTATACGGGTGACACGACAGGGCTCTGGTGCTGGAAAAGGCAGGCCCAGCAACGCAGGAAGTGTGCATCATCGAACGGCCGGAGCCATCTTGGAGTGAGGATACACTACTGCAGAACGTGTGGAGTTGTGCACACAGCAGAGCCGAGAGAGCGGCGAGCATGGCAGAGAGCAGAAGCGCAGCAGAGACGGAGGAGATACTTTGGCTGCTAGCATCAGGAGCTGTGGGTGGCCGTCGGGCCTGCCACAAGGATCATCTGTGAAGTTGGAAGCAGAGGAGCCTCAGTTGGGCTGAAGGATGTTGCAATGAATTGGCTGAAAGAGGCCTGAAGGTTTATTGTGTTGTTCAGGAATGGGACATGCCCCTCATGGTCAGGCTGAACCAGAACCTGTTTATATTGTTCCTCCCTGCTGAATGTGAAGATTCTGTAAGCCCATGGGGCTGGAGGAGGACTGTACCCTCAGCCTAGGACTTGCCCTTCAGCTCTCAGGGGCCCTGTCCCCGTTGCCCTGCTCTTTGGACCTTGTCCTGCTACAGACTTGATGTAATCCTTCTTATGGACATGGTCCCATCCCACCTGTCCTGGACTTTTACTATCCCCATTGACTTTGCCCCAATTCATCCCAACCCTGAGAGTCTGTGTCCAGCCACATTGTAAACAGAAACAGAACATGGGCGTAGTAAGTGTTAGACCTCTAGGACTGTTTAGATGTTTCCCCCCCGCCCCTTGTTGTAAAAGACAGCACCCCCACCATTCGGGTCTGGTGGGTGAAATGGAAAATTCCACGACGTGGTCCTCCTCATGACAGGCGGGGGAGAGGTTTGTTGTTTTAGGACTGATTTTAGGCGGTTGCACGTTTTTCCCAGGTCTACGGCTACTGGAAAGAACACGCACCCATGTTGTTAATCTCGAATGCTATGTTATAGTGTTTTATAATGTATGTAACATGGTAAAATGTTTCTTTTAGGTGGGTTATGTCATGGTACTGCCAGCTACAGCTAGCTGACAATGGGCTCCCTGGCAGGGAATGGAGGCTCATATATGGGTATAGTGGCAGTACCAATAGGGTTCATGAATATATCCGGCCCACAGTAGAAGTATTTAAGGGAAATATGTTTTAGTGTATGGTGTCTTATGTCTTTAAGGAGCAGCTTCCATTGCCAGAGGACTGGTGAATTTAAAGTGGGGGAGTGTAATAGGATGACTTATCGCCCCCTTCATTATGGTGACTAATGGAGCAACATTGTATTTGTATGTGTAAATTGAATTGTATTGAAATGTATTAATGTATGTTATCTCTCCTTTGCAATATGGCCGGCTGCCAAAAGTTGTCAGGGGTCCCGGGTCCCTTAGAGAGAAGGGATGAATAGGGAATGACAGCGCAGCAGGGGTTAAGTGAGAGGGTGGCTCACCAGCACAGGAAGAGATATAGAAAAAGACAGTTTCCTGTTTCAGTCAGATAGGGAAATGCTGAGATAGTGAGGACTAGCAAGCAAGGACCTTTAGGGTCAGAACATTGCAGAGTAGAGTGGAGTGAAGTGGAGAGGGGGACAGAGACAAGACTAAAAATGAAAGAAAGAAGAGAGAAGCATGGATATTCCAAGGGTGCTCGTTTGCAGTGGAATGTAAGTCCAGTGAAGTTATGGAGACGTAAAAGGAGAAGATGGGCGGCCCTTTCTTAGGCTGGCACCTGCTATTAGTTCAGGGAATGCAGTCACAGTGGGAGGGCATCAAGAGAGTCCATCCGTTTAGCGCACCAAGCAACATGATTCGCCATCGTGTTGAGTGAGTTGGTCCGAAATGGAAGGATAAGTCGCCCCATGGATATGACCGTCCCTGTAGAGCTGAGCCAGTTACAGAAGTAAATGTGTATGAAGGATAATGATGATGATGTCTCTGTGCTAAGAAAGTGGAAAACAACTGTTTAATGTTTTGATAGTAAAGTGTTGATAGCTTTACCCAGTGGTCATCTCTTAACTGAGCGCATGGGGCATGAGGCCCATGGGAGTGAACGGGAACTGAAGAAGTTTGCTGAAGATACAGAAGAGCAGCAGTCAGTAGGTATCACCCCCACACCACCTACCACAAACACCACTCTTCCGCCGTGTCTGTACTGTGATGAGGTGGGTTGGGGTCCACAGCCCTCGCCCACGACTGCCCCTCTCTGGCACTTTACACCTGCACTGCCTCGCCTTTTCCTCTCGGCAAGGACTCCGATATACTCACCCCTGCAGCTAGCCATCTGTGTCTCCCTTACGTTTGTCTCATGCTCTATCCCAGGCTCCAGGCAGCAGGGTCTGTATACATAGCGCACTTCCCACCTCTTAAAGGGAGTGTCCCCAGCCTATGGCTGGTAGTGACTTTGTATTTAAGGCCCCTTTTCCTGTATGGAGGTGCCTGAGCAGTTAGGTTCCTAGTGTGCCAGTTTCAGCTCAGACATCAGTTTGCTGTCTGTCTGTGAATCTGATTCCACCCTGTTTGTCTCCAGTACCTATGCCATTCTGCATGTTTCCAGTATCCACTCTGTCCTGCTTGCCCTACCATACCTGTGTCCCTGACTTTTCAGTCAGCTAATGTCACCCTTCAAACTAAGCCTGGTCTGTGGCACAGTGGGTCCACACTCGCTGGTGTAACAAACCCCATATAGTGTTCAATTTATATCATCAATAAATAATAGTGCTGTTCAATGCCCATATAACTGCTATATGGTTTCAAAATAATTATGCCATGTAGTCCCTAAACAATAACAATATGCACTTCCTTGGTTATAATTTTTTGGTTCAAACACTATTGCCATGTAGTGTCCAAATAATACATATTTTAAACATCTACATTTAAATTCTTTACCACACTATTTTGTTCGAAAAAGAGCATAAAAAGCGTAAACGTCATGTTAATTTTTATTTCATAAATGAAACACATGAAATTAAGCAACTTTTGAATATTTTTTATCAGACAAATCTGCTTCTTTCTCCTCCAGAATTGATCAGTCATTATCAAAATTCTCAATTGTGAAGTAAAATCTGTATTAAGTAACAAGAGAAAAGAAGTGCCATAAATGAGGGATCACCACACAAGTAATTAATCATAAATAACAAATAAGTTTATTGTTTATCAAAAAACATTTGTGTCACACAACACCAATGGTATCACAACAACCGTAGCAAGAATATTTAAAAACATTTAAAAACATGCAAAAGCACACAAGAAAACCTTACTTTTTGCCCTTGAGAAAGTCACCTCTGTGTGATGATACGCGTCGGGTAAAGTGATTCCCTGGACCTCTGATTCAGCCTTGTGCTAGCTACCATTACGTTTTGGCCCCAGTAACTATGGTGTGCACGTTATGTGAGTACAGCCTGGGGTACCATTATCTGGGGTGAGGTTGTCCCCTGAACTCTTGTTTCACCTAGGGCTAGCTACTATCATGCTCTAACTCCAGGAACTCTGGTGCGCATGTTTATCAGCACAGTCTGGGGTGCTGTTACCTGGAGACGTCCGGGTTTCTTTATTCTGCACTAGGCTGTTCTATCCTAACATCATAGTGTGAGGCCCTGGACCAGCCAGGTAGTCACAGATAGAGCCCCGCATAACACCAGTCCCCTTACTAGGTAACACCAGCCAACCACATAAAAGCCTAGTCACCTCCCTCAGGGCTGGATGGACACACCAGGGGGCGGATCCAGGCAGTTGGCCACGCGCACCGATGAGTTCAGAGAGCCCTACGCAAGAAACACAGTGGAGTGCAGTTCAGTTCAGTGTAGTTAGGCAGTCAAGTCCTGAAGTTCAAGTCTAGAGGCAGGCCTGGGTGTCAGGTCTGCAACTCACTGACAGGTGCCAGGGTTGGAGCCCTGGTACCTCTGGCTAAGAGGCATACGGAGGCCTCTGCCTGCAGGAGCTGGGAAGATGGCTCGGTGGAACTGTGGTGGACCGGGACAGGTTAGTGGCCCGCCGGTACCGAGCCGGGGAACTGACTCGGAAACTGGAGAATAGGAGGGGGTACTCAGACCCTGAAACGATGTCTAGAAACTACTGGACTGAGTTAATTAACTGATTGCGGTCTGGACTTTATGTCCTTTCCCACCCAAAGTCCCTCATAGAAGACAACAGCCCAATGAGGGGGATAAGCAGCCACCGTCACGGCTCAGAGATCCTACGGGCCAGCGTCTGCTGGCAAACGGGCTTTCCCGACATCCACAAGCCGGGGAGCGGACTCCTGACGCTGCAAGTGCAGATAGTCCAACATCTCAAACAGGTGCAGGAGAAAGACAGAGACCACCAACCGGGTGGGGGAACCCGACTGCAGCCGGCTGTGGGCACCGACCACCATCACCTTGGTTTACCAGAGACTCGAGTGTTTCATTCTAATAGTGAGTACACCAGTGCCCTCCGGCCGCCCATCTCCCTGCACCGCCAAAGCACCCCCAACGGGTCCCGGGGCCACAATCCCTGCCCACAGAGGGGTTAACAACCTGCTGCATACCATCTCCCCCGGGTGCCCCGTAACTGCAACGGTGGTGTCCACCTTCACCACATCCCGTGGGTGGCGTCACGAACTTAAAACATGGCTCCGGCCATACACCTACGTCCCTAAACCGCCAACCCCTTTTTGCTCGGAGTGACCACAGGACCCCCGGGTCCGGAGACCCTCGAGCCACCCACTGAAGGTCCGGACCTGAGCGGCTTGGTTGCAGCCGAGCACGGGGCGGCACAATGGTCTATTACAGACCTGGGCAAGGGGCGGCCCGCGGGCCACATCCGGCCCGCCTACTCTCTGTGACCGGCCCGCCTGGTTCAGGGCATCCTTACTGGCTGGTCAGTGATGAGGGGAATCTAACCTGTTGTCCAGAGCTCCAGGCTCCAGGAGACCCCTTGTCAGATCGCCCTCATCACACGCTGCGTGCCGGGCAGGGAGCGATCCTGCAGCTCCGCACAGTGTGGGCAGCTGAATGCAGGAATCTTTCCTCTGTTCCCTGCCCGACACCTTTCTCTGTAACACACGCGAGCCCTGATATCGTCAGTACGGCGCGCGTGTGTCATTTGAAAAGTTCCCGCCTGGCAGGAGAAGAAGCTGCAGCAGCGAAGGCCCATAAGGAGAGAAGCAGCGACGGGAGCCCGTACAAGAACAACAGCGGCGGTGGCCCGTACAGAGAGAAGAAGCGTCGGGAGCCCGTACAAGAGAAGCAGCGGCGGGGGCTCCTAGGAAAACAGCATTGGTGCAGCCTCGGAATGTGAAAGAGAAGCAGCTCAGCGGGGGGGTTGTACAGAGGTGCCTGAGGAGGGGACAATAAGAAGGGAGAGGCGAGTGGTTACTTGTAACCTGCGGGGACAATGGGGGGTGGGCGGGGGATGGGTTTAACTGTTGACAAATATTTGGGGTGTAGTGGTGTAGTATATGGGAATGTAGTTTTACAGGTGTGGTATATGGGGGGTGTAGTGGTGTAATATATAGTGGTGTAGTACAATAGGGGTGTAGTGGTGTAGTATAATACAGGTGTATATAGGGGTGTAGTATAATACAGGTGTATATAGGGGTGTAGTGGTGTAGTATAATACAGCTGTAGTATATAGGGGTGTAGTATAATACAGGTGTATATAGGGATGTAGTGGTGTAGCATAATACAGGTGTAGTATATAGGGGTGTAGTGGTGTAGTATATTACAGATGTATATAGGGGTGTAGTGGTGTAGTTTATCACAGGTGTAGTATAATGCAAGTGTAGTATATAAGGGTGTAGTGATGTAGGTTATCACAAGTGTAGTATATAGTGATGTAGTGGTGCAGTTTATTACAGGTGTAGTATATAGTGATGTAGTATATTACAGGTGTATGTAGGGGTGTAGTGATGTAGTATATTGTGGTATAGTATATAGAGGTGTAGTTTATTACAGGTGTAGTGTATAGGGATGTATATTACAGGTGTAGTATGTGGTGGGTGTAGTGATGTAGTATATGGGGATTGTGTGTGTATGTAAGTATACAGTGTGTGTGTATGTGTATATATATTATATACACACACAGTATATATATATATGCGTGTGTGTGTGTAAATATAATATATATATATATATATATCTATATATATATACACTAGCTGTACTACCCGGCTTCGCCCGGGTTAATAACTGCTGTTAACAAAATCGAATGTATTAACAAAAATGTATTCTGCACACAAAATTTTCTCCTGAGTACACCAATACCCCACATGTGGTGGAAATCTACTGGTTGTACATGGAGAAAAAAAGATATCCAGCATCGGAGAGACGGAGGGATGTATTAAAACTTAAGACGTTTATTTAGTCCATTAAAATCAGAATATCACACACGAGGGCATTGGGGCAAACAGTGAGGGACGCGGGTATGGACCTTGTCCTACGCGTTTTCAATCAGGTTGAAACGCGTAGGACAAGGTCCATACCCGCGTCCCTCACTGTGTGCCCCAATGCCTTCATGTGTGATATTCTGATTTTAATGGACTAAATAAACGTCTTAAGTTTTAATACATCCCTCCGTCTCTCCGATGCTGGATATCTTTTTTCTCTATGCACGTGTCTTTCCGCCTGGGCCAGGGCGTTCCGTGCATCGGTGGTGGATCCTAGGGTGAAGAGAGGTGAGCTGAACTCATTTATTTTTCTGTAATCTACTGGTTGGGTACACAACAGGGCTCGGAAGGGAAGAAATGCCATTTTCCAATTTGAATGTAAAATTAGCTGGAATCACTAGCGGACGCCATATTGGGTGTAGACAGCCCCTGAGGTGCCTAAACAGTTGAGTTCCCCCACAAGTGACAATGCTTTCGAAACAAGATCCCTCAAGGAATTTATCTAGATGTTTGGGGAACATCTTTAACCCCTAAGTGCTTCACAGAATATTCAAACGTTGAGCTGTGAAAATGAAGAAATACATTTTTTACCACAAAAGTATTGGTTTAACATCAAATTTACATTTTCACAAAGGTAACAGGAGAAAGTGTACAGTACAATTTGTTAAGCAATATTTCCTGTGTACACCAATGTGGTGGAAATCTACTATTTAGGCGCACGGCAGGGCTTGCAAAAGAAAGAGCACCATTTGAATTTTTAAATGAAAACTTACCTTGAATAGTTAGCGGTGGTTGGGTGCACGGCAGGGCACGGAAGGGAAGGAACGCAATTTGACTGTTTTAATGCCGAATTAGCTGTAACCGTTAGCGGATGCCATGTTGTGTTTGAAGAGCCCCTGATGTGCCTAAACAGTGGAGTACTCCCACAAGTGACCCCATTTTGGAAACTAGACATCTCATGGAGTTTATATAGATGTTTGGTGAGCACTTTGAACCCACAGGTGCATTCCAATAATTTATCACGTTGAGACGTGAAATTAAAAAAAAAATTTTACCAGAAAAATGTTGCTTTAACCCCAAATTTTTCCTTTTCACAAAGGTAGCAGGAGAAAATGGACTATACAATTTGTAGCACACATTTCTCCTGAGTTTGCCAAAACCCCATATATGGTCAAAAAATACTTTTGAGGCACAGTGTAAAGTGAAGAAGGAAAGGAGCACCTTATTTGATTTCTAATTTAGTTGGAAGGGTTTGAGGGTGCCATGTCACATTTGCAAAGTCCATGAGGTGCCTAAATAGTGCAGCTTCCCAACAAGTGACCCTATTTTGGAAATTGGAACCCTCAAGAAATGTATCTAGATGTTTGGTGACACCTTGAACCCCCAGGTGCTTCCCAGAATTTTATGATGTTGAGCTGTAAAAATGAAAAAATACATTTTTGCCACAAAAATGTTGTTTTTACCACAAAGTTTTCATTTTCAATAGGGTGATAGGAGATAATGTGATGCCCTGGCAAATCCAGGTAGTCACAGATAGGCCCCCGCATAACACCTTCCCTCACCTAGGTAACACACAGCCGACCTGAAACCCTAGTCACCACCCCTTAGGGAAAGATAGGCCCACCAGTGGGTGGGACCAGGCGGTTGGACGCGTCCACCCAGGGGTCTAGACAGCCCAGGATGGGAAAACAAGGAGATTAGCTTTGTAGTTCAAGTTGAGAGGAGTGTGGGCTGGAACTAGTTCAAGTTGAACGATGCCAGTGTCGGAGCCCTGATGCCTTTGGCTAGATGGCAGATGGTGGTCTCCGTCAGCAGGGGATGGGAAGACAGCTCGGCAGATCTGAGGTGGACCGGGACAGGGTTGTAGCCTGCCGATACCAACACGGAGAACTGACCCGGAAACCGTAGCACAGAGGGGGTACTCGGACCCTGAAGCCAGGACCAAAACCAGCGGCCTAGCTAAGTAACCAATTGAGGGCAGGATGTTAGGTCCTGTCCCACCCAAAGTCCCTAAAAGAAGACAACAGCCCACCAATAAGGATAAGGCCATCGCCAGGGCCCCGAGATCCCACGGGCCAGAGTTTGCGGGAACGGCTCCTTAGGCGACATCCAGCCTGGAGCGGACTCCTGAGTTCCAGATGAGTCAGTCCACCATACACAAAGCAAGTGCAGAGGGAAAAGACAGCGACCACCAGCATGGGTGGGGGACCTGAATGCAACCGGCCGCGGCGGCTGGCCACCAGCACTTTGGTTTACCAAAAGACTCATGTGATTCATTTACTGTAAGTAACAAAACATCCCCCCACACGTCCGGGAGCGCCGGCCCTTGCCATCGCTATACCCTGCACGAAGACACTGGGCCCCGGGGCAACCATCCCTACCCATGGAGGGGTTAACATCTAGCTGCCACTACATCTCCCCCAGGTGCCCCACAACAGCAGCGGTGGTGTCCCACACACCGTGGGTGGCGTCACGAACGTAATACGGCCTAGCCCATACATAAACGTGCCCCCCTTTTTATTCGGTGTGTCTGCGAGACCCCCAGGTCCGGAGATCCTCGAGCCACCCACAGAAGGTCCGGATCCGAGCAGCGGCGGCTGCTGGAACGGGGGCGGCACAATAATAGACCATACAATTTGTTGTGCAATTTCTCTTGAGTACACTAATACCCCATATGTGGTTGAAAAATACTTTTGAGGTATAGCGCAAAGTGAAGAATGGAAGATAAGCCATATTTGAGTTCAGATTTAGTTGAAATGGTTTTCCGATGCCATGTCCCATTGGAGAGCCCCTGAGGTGCTAGAAAAGCAGAAACTCCATTTTACAAACCGCACCCCTCAATGAATTCATCTAGGAGTGCAGTGAGCATATTGGAACCTCAAGTGTGTCACAAAATTTCATACTATTGGGCGATGAACAAAAAATAATTAACTTTTTACCACTAAAATGTTGTTTTAACTCCAAATTTCTAATTTTCACAAGGTTAATAAGTTTAAAAGGGCCCCAGAATGTAGTACACAATTTCTCCTAAACATGGAAGTACCCCACATGTGACTGTACAGTACTATTTGGCCGCAGCACAAGGCTCGGAAGGGAAGGAGTGTCACTTGATTTTTCCTAGAATAGTTTGTGGACTCCACTTGCAGAGTCCCTAAATGAGACAACAGCAGAAATCCTCTCAATGGACCATATTTTGGAAATTACACCCCTCTGAGGAGTTCATCTACGAGTGTAGTGCCAATTTTATCTGTGGAAAACAGCCATGGTGTCAAACGCTGTAAATGTTGCAGAATTCTATATTGAAAATTAGCTCTTGTGCCCAGTAGAGTGTACTGCCTACACATTGTGCACAGCTTGTGCTTCTGGAGACACACACCCCAAAAATTAAGCAGGGTTCCTCATTACAACAATACCAAACATGTGGATGTTAACTATGGTTTAGGCACACTGTGGGGCTGAGAAGAGAGGGGGCATTTGGATTTGGGAGCACAGATTTTGCTGGGTTATTTTTGGAGAGTCCCATAGCACTTTTCCAGAGACTTTGTCCTACCAGTAATGTGGAAGCCCCCTATATTTTCATTAATGGATAATGAACCTGAGTGGAAACTTTGTTTTTTTGTCTGTTGAGTTGAATGTTATTTTGTGGCAATTTTGCTACAGAACATTTTGGAACAGTTTACATTTATCCTGGGCTTTATGTTGAGAGCTTACATCAGGGTTTCCATCTACATCTCCAAAATACGTGATTACGGTGAAACCCCCAATGGATGCATTCACTAATGAGGCAGCAAAATTACTCCACACTCTGTTTGGCCTTTGTACATTGGTGTCCTTTTCAAAGGCGAGCAAAATTGTTGTTGTCCTAACTTTTGTGCACATCCAAAAAAGCAAGTAAAAAGGTGGACATCGTTGGACCCCAGGCCAGATGGGAGTTCAAAGTGATTCCCTCTGCCTCATTAAGTGAATTTTTCTTTGGGAAATTCATCAGAATCATGATGTACAGAGATTTACATGTAATTCTCTTGTGTAAGCGCTCAGCAAAGAGCGAAGGATACATGTGAGCGGCACCATACTGTGAGCTTTGGGAGGCAGAATCAAGAAATCAACAACAGTTGAAGAATTCGCTTTGTTACTATTTTTTACACCATTCACCTTGTGGTACAAGTGAGAGGGTGGCTTTATTCCTCTGATTACGATTACAAAAATACCAGATTTATAAAAAAATGTTTACGTTTTGCACCTATCACTCTACAAAAACATTTCTTTTACAAAATAAAGATTTTTGCATCACTGAATTTTGAAAGCTATAGTTTTTTTATTTTTCTGTAGACATGACAGGGCTTGTTTTTTGCAGGATGAGTTGGAGGTTTTTATTGGTACCAGTTTGGGCTTTCTATTCCGCTTTTTGTGAGGCAGAAACAAGAAGAAACAGCAGTTCAGGAATTGTTTTTGTGTTGTTTTTTAAGCCGTTCACCATTTCATAAAAGCGATAAGACAGCTTTATTTTTCAGGCCAGTACTATTACAGTGATACCACATATATATTGTTTTTTTTAATGTTTTGTTGCTTTTATATGATAAAAACTATTTTATGGGAAAAATATTTTTTTTGCATTGCTGTATTCTGAGAGCTATAGCAGTTTTATTTTTTTTTTTTGCTGATGTAACTGTATTGTGTCTTCGATTTTACAGGACAATATGATGTTTTTAGTGATACCATTTTTATTTATGTGCAACTTTTTGATCGCATTTTATTCCACTTTTTTTGGCTACATTATCAGAAAGCCTAGTTTTTTATTGCTTTTTTTCCCTACTGTGTTCACTGACGGGGTTAATTAGCATGTTAGTTTTATAGATCGGACCATTCCAGTTGCGGTGACACTACATATGTTTACTTTTTTGTTTGCGTGTTTTTGGCATAAATATAGGTATTTATTGGTATACATTTTTTCCATTTTTTGTTCTTTATTTTATAATATTTCTTAAATGTTTTTACAACTTTATCTTTTTTTAACTTTATTTTAGTTAGTCCCTTTATGTTTTTCAGTTTTTCACTGTCACAAGCCTCTGAGATCATGTTCCTAACAAGAGGCTTTCCATAGCTGAATCTCCCACAGCTCATCTTGGAGTTGTCATGGTGGCATTGGGTGCTATGGCACTGATTGGGACCTCTCTACTAGACTCTAAATGCTGAGATTGCTATTGATCGCAGCCTTTAGGGGGTTAAACTGCTATGGGTGGTGCAGGCTCCTGGCTGTGAGAGTCGGTGCTTGGCTGTCAGGAAAGCCAAAGTCCAGGTGGCAATCATGGGGCACAGTACCTGTGCTCCCGTGATCGCCATGGCACACCCAATACGTTATCTGTGGGGAATCCCTTCAAATCATGATGTACTGGGTACACCATAGGTCGTGAAGAGGTTAAACATAAGATTCTTTAAAGTAGCCTCCCTTTACTCTGATGATAGTGACACGCCCGCTCTAGGGCCGGGGGCACTTGGAACCGGGCCGGACTAGTCCGGAAACATCAGCCATGGCGGTGCTTGGCTCTGTGACCCTTGCGGTGTCTTTTAATAAATGAAAGGGAGATGATGATGGGAGTTATAGTCAATATTATATAAAGTTCATAACGCCACCTGTGGATTGTGGCTATGGGGCCGCAGCTGCTTGGACGGGACTCCCGGGGCTGCTGTTGTGGCAACTGAGGTGTTTCTGCTCTCCACATATAGAGCGAGCAACC
Organism: Anomaloglossus baeobatrachus; assembly: GCF_048569485.1. Classification (NCBI taxonomy): domain Eukaryota; kingdom Metazoa; phylum Chordata; class Amphibia; order Anura; family Aromobatidae; genus Anomaloglossus; species Anomaloglossus baeobatrachus. The sequence goes on from NC_134362.1 coordinate 99,724,311, forward strand.
ATGGGGCAACCGTTAGGAGAGTCTGTGGTAGGGACCGGGTGGACTTTAGTGGCAGGAGTGGAATGGATGGGAGTTGTAGTACTACTGGCAGAATGCTGCAGGGTTGACAGGGTGCGGGAAGAAGAAGGCAACCCCAGGGATTGCAGAAACGGTTCTTTACTCACTGTTGCATCAGTCGGCCGACAGAGACCCCCGGTGAGCTGGGGTCCGCTATGATGGGACACCGCCGATCCCAAGCAGCTACAAGGCCAAGACCGGTGCACCCCTCTGTCAATTCCTTCCCTGGCCGTCTCTCTTGCGCTGACCTCCACCCGACTGTCCCGCACCTCCGCCACCGAGCCCTGACTAAAAGGCGGCTGACCGTGTCCTTTTTAAGACTCCTTTGCAGAGGATGGGTGGCAGGTTGTGGCCTCGGGTGCCTACAGCAATCACCTGGGCCATCGGATTGCTAAATGAAAGGTTTTTCTTCTTTTAGCCTGAGAACCGTCCCTGTTGTTGCCTCCAAATTCCTCCACCCGGTTTTCTTTGTGGAACAAGCCCACGGAGGCCTCCTGCACATCCGTGACACTCAGGAACCCCTTCACTCAACTGTTATCTCCAACGGTCACCTCACACTGATGGGTTCTAACTGGTTCTCTCACACTAACCCTAGACTCCCCTCTTGCCAGGCTCCACCCCTCCAGGACAGTGAATGGGACTTAAGGCTCCATAACCAGGTATACTGGTTTCTGCTTTCGAGCATTAATGGAGCGTCTCTGATGTACCAGTAAGGTTGATTTTTCTGTAATAATTGTCCTGAAGAAGGAGGCAGCATCCTCCGAAACGCGTAGACCTGATTACATAAAAGAGAAATTAATCATCCTCTGGATGTTTGATGTCAGCGCAGCATATCCCGGTTTCCTTCTTCTACATCCATAACACTGCATTGTGTAGCGTTTTTAGAAATCTCCTGCCCACTCTACTTCTTTTCTCTGCAGTATAAACTGACCGGCGGCGTGGCTTCCTGAGTCTCAGCATGTCAATTTATGCTCCAGAGACAAAAGTGTTCTCTGTTACGAGGGGGACCCGGGGAAGCGTGCCAAGATGGGGAATGGACAGCTTCCGCCGGTCAAGGTCCACTGTGCGGTGTAAGGGACTGCTGCTATGGTGGGTGAAGAGTGAGCGGGTTGCTGCTAGCAATCGTCTGGAATGTCACAGACGATCTATGTACACCGGTCTGCCCTAACCCGTGTGGGTTGTATGGCAGGGATCACACGGCTCGGTGTACCTGTTGCACGGGGAAGCACAGAGGTGCCCACGCACGTGTGCCAGTGGAAGTCACGAGAATATGGCACGAGGGTAGCACAGAGGTGCCCACGCACGTGTGCTTTCAATAACCAGGTGAGTCCAGTGGAGACTCGAGGAGCTCACCTGGGACAGGAACACGGCCTGTAGAAGGAGCGACTGCCGGAGCAGCAAGGCAGGGACACGGCCTGCAAACCAGGTGCTGCCTAAGCAGCAAGGGCCAAGCCCACAGAAGAAGATAATGCCTGAGCAGTGGCGTGGCAGCACGCTGCCAGACATCCAAACATAGGACGGTCGCGCGCCGCCATGATGGCAGGAGGAGCTTTTAAGGAGGTGTAGCTCCAGCCAAGGGCGGGCGCGAGGCGGAGATGACGGACTTGACCCAATCAGGATCCACGACATCCCAGCCTGGCCAGTCAGGATTCACCACGTCACCAGCCTTGTCATCAAGCCGTGTGACGTCAGTGGGCGAATCAGGATCCACCAAGCATAGCACATGCTCACCCTCCTGCCTCTGGGAAATAGAGGCGGGATCCTCGGTCTCACAATGTGTAGAGATAACGGGAGTCTCACTGCTTCCCTGAGCGGCAAATCTCTGCACATTGCGCAACCTCACAGACTTTCGAGGCTGCTGAGCAGGAGGAGCTGTGGCAGGCAAGGAATGGGAGACCGCCTCATTTCTTGCAACAGGAGTACCACTAGGTGTCACCCTTGTGCTGCCTCTCTGAGGAGGTTTCTCCTGCACTCTGCGCAGTCTGGCAGACCTTCGGCGCTGCGGAGCAGGAGCGCTCGTGGCAGGCAAGGAGACTGTCTCATTGCTTGCCACAGGAGAGCCACGAGGTGTAACATTACCCCCCCGTCTAGGCCCCCCCCTGCCCGTGCTCGAAGGCCGCTATCAAACCCGGGGCGTGGATATGATCCTCCAATTCCCAGGATCTATGCTCCGGACCACGGCCGACCCACTCCACGAGGTAGTACCTCCTGCCCCGTATAACTTTTGTCTCCACAAGCTTCGCCACCTCAGAGTCGTCGGGCGGGGAGTCAGTTTGAGGCGTCAGGGACCCCGAGAACTTATTAAGTCGTACGGGTTTCAGGAGGGACACATGAAAGGTGTTGGCTATAGCCCAGCGTGGAGGGAGCTGGAGTCGGTATGCCACCGGGTTCACCTGCTCTAGCACTTTAAACGGACCCAGGTACCTAGGGGCGAACTTGGCTGCCTGTACCCGTAGGTTAACATTCTTAGAGGACAGCCACACTAGGTCACCAGGGGCGAAGGATGGTGCAGGGCAGCGGCGCTCATCAGCCGTTGTCACCATCCGGTCTTTAGCCCTCTTAAGGGCCTCTTGGGTGTTATCCCAGATCTCCCGGGCCTCGGTCGCCCAATCCTCCACTCTAGGATCGGGTGACGTAATGGGCATCGGAACCGGGATTCTGGGATGTTGTCCGTTATTGAGCAGGAACGGAGTCTGACCAGAGGATTCATGGACCGAATTATTAACGGCAAATTCGGCCCAAGGAAGGAGGTTAGCCCAGTTGTCGTGGTGCGCGGAGATAAAATGGCGGAGGTAAGTTACCAAGGTCTGATTGGTCCTCTCTACCAGTCCATTGGTTTCGGGATGGTATGCGGAGGAGATGTTCAGCTCTATCTGCAGGAGCTTACAGAGCTCTCTCCAGAAGCGAGACGCGAACTGGGGACCCCGGTCGCTCACCACCTTGTCAGGCATGCCATGCAGCCTAAATACATGCCTAATGAATAAGGTGGCGAGAGCACGTGACGTCGGGAGTCGTGGGAGAGGCACCAAGTGGACCATTTTAGAGAAGTGATCCGTGATGACCCATACGACCTTGTGACCTGCTGACTTGGGCAGATCTCCCAGGAAGTCCATTCCCACCACTTCCCAGGGACGATCCGGCACTGGCAGTGGGCGAAGAAGACCTGCCGGTCTCTGCCGGGACGGCTTATTCCGTGCACACGACATACAGGCTCCCACATACTCCTGTATGTCCTGGGGTAGTCTCGGCCACCAATAGTGCCTAGTCACAAGGTCTCTGGTCCTTTTGACCCCAAAGTGACCCCCGACCTTGGAGGCATGGGCCCACGATAGCACCTCATTCCGTAGTTCAGGGGGAACGAGGGTCTTGTCAGGTGGCACCTGGTCCAAAGAAGTGGGAGTGACCATCCTCAAGCTGTCCGGGGGTAGTATAAGACGAGGCTCCTCCTCGTCCTCCTCCAACACAACCAAACAACGTGACAAGGCATCGGCCCGTACGTTCTTCTCACCGGCCAGGTGGCGGATAATAAAGCGGAACCGGGAGAAGAACAAGGACCAACGGGCCTGCCTTGGGTTCAGGCGTTGTGCTGTCTGGAGGTATGTGAGATTTTTATGGTCGGAAAATACTTCAAATGGATGCTTCGCACCCTCCAGGAGATGCCGCCATTCCTGGAATGCTAGTTTCATCGCCAGTAACTCCCTATCCCCTATGGAGTAGTTCCTCTCGGCCGGAGAAAAGGTCTTGGAGAAAAAGAAACAAGGATGCTTCCTTCCTCGTTCGTCTTTCTGGTACAGGACTGCACCAGCACCGACCGAAGAGGCGTCTACCTCTAGTAGAAAGGGTTTGGAGATGTCTGGACGATGAAGGATGGGAGCTCTGGAGAAGTAAGTTTTGAGAGTGTGTAATGCCTCTACCGTTTCCCGTGTCCATGCTTTGGGATTAGCGCCCTTGCGGGTAAGGGCAATGATGGGTGCTGCCACCGTCGAGAAGGTGGGAATGAACTGGCGATAATAATTGATAAACCCCAAGAATCGCTGGATCGCTTTCAGCGAGCGGGGCTCAGGCCATTTCATCACTGTCTCCAACTTCCCCGGATCCATTGCTAACCCCTGACTGGACACGATATACCCCAGGAACGGCAAGGATTCACGTTCAAAAACGCACTTTTCTAGCTTAGCATATAACGAATGAGTGCGGAGCCTCTTAAGTACTCGGATGACATCCCTCCGATGGGTGGCAAGATCGGGGGAGAAGATAAGGATATCATCCAGGTATGCAACCACGGAAAGATACAAATCCCGGAAAATATCATTCACAAAGTCTTGAAATACGGCGGGGGCATTGCAGAGTCCGAAGGGCATTACGAGATACTCGTAGTGACCGTCCCTGGTGTTAAAGGCGGTCTTCCACTCATCGCCCTCTCGGACTCGCACTAGATTATACGCCCCGCGTAGATCCAGCTTCGTGAAGATCTTTGCCCCGCGGAATCGATCAAATAACTCCGTAATGAGGGGCAAAGGGTATTTGTTTTTGATCGTGATTGCATTTAATCCCCTGTAATCGATACAGGGGCGTAGATCCCCTTCCTTCTTTTGCACGAAGAAGAACCCCGCACCGGCCGGTGAAATAGACTTGCGAATGAACCCTTTTGCCAGGCTGTCCTGAATATATTTGGACATAGCCTCCGTCTCTGGAGCAGAGAGGGGATACACTCTGCCCCTAGGGGGCTCGGAGCCTGGCTTCAGGTCTATTCAGCAATCGTATGGCCGGTGGGGAGGAAGGGTATCTGCGGCCCTCTTGGAGAAGACGTCCCTGTAGGCCTCATAAGGTGTCGGTAAACCTGGCTCCCCTGTATTCCCTGAGGACCCAACCGACCTAATGGTAGCGGGTGGTTCGGTAGTCACGAGGTGCTCCCTACAGGATCCTGCCCATGATGAGATCTCCCCTGTTGCCCAGTTGAGTATAGGAGCATGCTGTCTCAACCAGGGGAGGCCCAGTAGGATCTCATCCGTCCCCCCTGGAAGCACCAGGAAGGACACCTGCTCATGGTGTCCTGGTGGTACTTCCATCCTGAGAGGGATGGTGATCTGGGTGATGGGATCGACTAGTAGGGACCCGTTGACTACCCGAACCCTGAGTGGCTTGGGTAAGAGAACCAGGGGAACTGAGTATCGGGTTGCCAGGGAGGTCGAAATGAAATTGCCATCAGCGCCTGAGTCCAGGCAGGCCAGAGCAGAGAAGAGAGTAGTGCCAAACTGCAACTGGGCGCTGATAGTCAACCTAGAGGGAGAAGCAGCGTCTAGTAACCCCCCTCTGATGGAAACTAGACGCTGTCTTTTCCCGACGGTTTGGGACATCGGGTAGCTATGTGTCCCCTCTGCCCACAGGAAAAGCAGATGACACCAGACCGAGAACCTGGGGTAGAGGAGACCGCTTTGGACACCTCCATTGACTCCACGGAGTCGCCTACAGAGCTGGCTGGGAGACCTGTCTGGTGGAATACGGGAGCCAGACGCTTTTTAGGCCGTGAGGACGTGGGTGCTGAAGAGACCTCGAGCCTCCGCTCCGCCTGGCGGATGTCTATGCGAGAGGCAACCACAATCAAGGACTCTAAAGTAGCAGGCACCTCATGCGTGGCCAGTGCGTCTTTGACGAACCCTGCCAGGCCCTCCCAGAACACAGGGACAAGGACCTTATCGGGCCAGTCCAGCTCTGCGGCAAGTGTCCTAAAGTGTACGGCAAAGTCCCCGACTGAAGCGGACCCTTGCCGAAGTCGTAGGAGGCGCAGCGCGGAGTCGTGGGTGACTTGAGGCCCGAGGAACACCATTCTCATGGCCCCAAGATAAGATGCTAAGTTATTCACCACCCGATCTCCGCGCTCCCACAACGGCGTGGACCACTTCAGCGCTCTCCCTGTCAGCAGGGACTGGACGAAGGCTACCTTCGCCTTCTCGGTAGCGTAAAGAGTCGCGGACAGCTCTAAGTAGGTGGTAACTTGGTTTATAAACCCACGGCACTCGGAGCTGTCCCCGCTAAAGCGCTCTGGAAGCGCAAGGCGAGGAGACCTTCCGCCCAAAAGCACAGCCTGGGTAGCCGCCTGGGTGAAGACTGTCGTCAGAGCAGTCTTGTCGGAGGAAGACTGCTCCACTGCTGCCAAACGTGATTCCAACTGCTGCACATAACGCAGCAACTGCTGCTGCTCTTCAGCCATAGCCAGACCTTTGGCGCGACCGTAATGTTACGAGGGGGACCCGGGGAAGCGTGCCAAGATGGGGAATGGACAGCTTCCGCCGGTCAAGGTCCACTGTGCGGTGTAAGGGACCGCTGCTATGGTGGGTGAAGAGTGAGCGGGTTGCTGCTAGCGATCGTCTGGAATGTCACAGACGATCTATGTACACCGGTCTGCCCTAACCCGTGTGGGTTGTATGGCAGGGATCACACGGCTCGGTGTACCTGTTGCACGGGGAAGCACAGAGGTGCCCACGCACGTGTGCCAGTTGAAGTCACGAGAATATGGCACGAGGGTAGCACAGAGGTGCCCACGCACGTGTGCTTTCAATAACCAGGTGAGTCCAGTGGAGACTCGAGGAGCTCACCTGGGACAGGAACACGGCCTGTAGAAGGAGCGACTGCCGGAGCAGCAAGGCAGGGACACGGCCTGCAAACCAGGTGCTGCCTAAGCAGCAAGGGCCAAGCCCACAGAAGAAGATAATGCCTGAGCAGTGGCGTGGCAGCACGCTGCCAGACATCCAAACATAGAAGGACGGTCGCGCGCCGCCATGATGGCAGGAGGAGCTTTTAAGGAGGTGTAGCTCCAGCCAAGGGCGGGCGCGAGGCGGAGATGACGGACTTGACCCAATTAGGATCCACGACATCCCAGCCTGGCCAGTCAGGATTCACCACGTCACCAGCCTTGTCATCAAGCCGTGTGACGTCAGTGGGCGAATCAGGATCCACCAAGCATAGCACATGCTCACCCTCCTGCCTCTGGGAAATAGAGGCGGGATCCTCGGTCTCACAATGTGTAGAGATAACGGGAGTCTCACTGCTTCCCTGAGCAGCAAATCTCTGCACATTGCGCAACCTCACAGACCTTCGAGGCTGCTGAGCAGGAGGAGCTGTGGCAGGCAAGGAATGGGAGACCGCCTCATTTCTTGCAACAGGAGTACCACTAGGTGTCACCCTTTTGCTGCCTCTCTGAGGAGGTTTCTCCTGCACTCTGCGCAGTCTGGCAGACCTTCGGCGCTGCGGATCAGGAGCGCTCGTGGCAGGCAAGGAGACTGTCTCATTCCTTGCCACAGGAGAGCCACGAGGTGTAACAGTTCTCCGTGGGAAGAATAGCGCTAAAGTCTGTGTGTCGCCCAGGGTTATGGGGTACTCTGTCTCGGGCGGTGTATAGCTGGGCAATTTTACTTGGTGGCCGTTGCCCGGTCCTGTGCCCTGGGTGCTTTTTAAAAGGGGGTAATATTTACAGGGGATTTGAATAATGTTCACACGTGACGCCACTTGCGGTGTTGTGGCTATGTAGATGGAGCCGCCGCTTCACAGTTTTCACTACTGAGGCTGGTGTTAGTGGCAGCCTGGATGTTAGGCCCTCAGCAAGCAGGGCCAGGCCCCAGAGGATAGGTGATGCAGATGGGTGTTGAAAGAAGGTAGGCCACACAAGGGGTTTCAGTGTAACTGGTTCTTTTTCTCAGTGCGAGCTGGTACTGGTCACCCAAGGCCGGCTGGTCTCAACCGCAGGTCCCCTTAGTCCCAGTGCCAGTTTAATGACCTGGTGGCTTCTTTCCCCTGAACCTGTCCTTGGTTGGTGAGTCCCCGTGGCTTGGAGCGGCTGGGAGTCCCCTCCTGGTTGTCTTTTACAGCAGTCCGTATGACAGTACTGTGAACCCTGTGGGGTTGGATTCTCTGGACCTGTCCCCGGTTCTCCCGTTGCTACTGTGTCCCAAACTTCAAGGTCAGTGAGGTCCTTGATGGTTCCCTCACTATGCAGATTTTATAAGGTCTGCCTGGAGCGTTTGGCTGACCTAGGATTCTGTACCCTGTTTGTGCATAGTTTCGGGAGTACTCCACCGTACTCCACTGGCAACTAACCTCCTGGGCTCTCAGGTCACTGTCAAACTCCTGTCAGTGCGTCTGCTTGCTTTTACTGCAACTTCAGACTTACTACTCTCTTTCTGACTGTCCACTATCTGCCCCTCCCACCTGGTTGTCTAGTGGACTGGATTGGCTCCACCTCTAGGCGGCCATCCATTGGTCCAACCCTAGCCTGGTACCAGTCTATGGGGGAATTTGGGGAAAAACAAGGATTTTCTGGAGTGTTTGGTTGTTACCGGCACTGGTCTTCTGGGTCCCTACGGGGTAGACCCTACATCCTGGTGGGGATGCAGTACCTTGTAGCTCCCTGATGGCTTCAGGAGCGCTACATTTCCCCTTGGTTAATTCTAGCACGTCCTCGGGCTGCAAGTGAAAACAGGTTTACACTTTTATTTTTGCATAATGAAAAATATAACAATCTTCCCACGCAGGGGAGGTTCAGGCTTTAACGTTACATAACTGGAGTATCCCTCTCCCTTCACCCAGCACCCAAAGGTCCTAGTCCCAAAACCTTCTAGGAGGCAGGTCACCGGTTTCTTTAGTGACCAGGTCTCGGCCACCTCTACGGCATACCTTTCCTGCACCTGACCTCTCCTTGGTGGTGGTGTTAAACAGGGTCCACTGGTTGAGTTGTACTCTGGTGATGCACAACTGGTGCAACTATTTACAAGTAAAGTTTGTGGCTGCTGCCAGTCCTGCAGCCTGGGTCCATTTTTATCAAACTGGTGAATGCAAAAGTCAACATTTTCAGCAAACAACATTAACTGGAACAGTCAAACAAACAGCTGGTAGCCCAACAGGTCTTAGCTACCAGGGTATTGGAAAGGGACCATCTGGTTCACTTGGCCTCCTGGGATCAGCACTCACAGTCTGGGTACACTGGTCCCGCGCACCTGCAATGCCTCCTGGTGGCAGCTGGGGGACTGGTGCTGATGTGAGAGCAAGGGCTGGCTTCTCTGCTAAGGATTCTCCATATCAAGGGCGTACCAGCCACGCTCTCCATAGTGCCGGGTGTAGGCAACTTTGATGCCCACATGCAGATCCCTGTCGCGGTGTCCTCTGGGGAGATGGGGTCTCACATCCCGGTGGAAGACGTAGACTTCCTCCTTCAGGCCGGGCTGCAGAATGAAACCCAATCCCTTTTTCAGACTGAAGCACTCCACCACTCCCTGGTACACCAGGCCTCGGACTCAGTAGCTGGCAAGCCACAAGCGCTGCTTCTCCTGGAGTCCCTGACCTCCGCCTGTGCCTGCCGTGCTTGCCGCTGCTCCTGCTCCCAGGCCAGCTTTGTGACAATGGCTTGGCACACCCCGCGGGTGTCCTCCTCAACATGGGCCTGCTCCCAGGTGACGACCGCTGACCTCCCGCTACCTGGTTCAGGGTAGCTCACTGCCGGGTCTCCAACAGTGATTGGGCACAGTACCTGGGAATAGTCATCATGCATGGCGGGGGTCTCCTCCGTGGCTCCCGATGATGACATAGCCTGAGCTGTTGTCACTGGGTCAGAAGGTGGTGCAGCTTGATCCTTTTCCAGCAGAGAAGGTGATGCAGCCGGGTCGGATCTGGCCGGGAATGTCAGTGCCACCTGGTCCTTCTTCTCCAGAGAAGGTGATGTGACCGCTCATGGTCTCACGGGATCTGGTGGTGATACGGCCTGGTGAAGGTTGGACTCCTGCAGCCGGGTTGGTGCGGCCTGGACAAGCGGCGTCTACATCTCGTGGGCCCGCATGGTCGCCACCACTCCCATCATCTCTGCTTGCCATTCCTCGATGCGCTGGAGTTGCTGTGCATACAGAGTTCAACACAGCCACTGGACCTCCACCTCTAGCCTTTCCGTGGTCCAGGTCTCTGGGTGAGCCGGTTCGCTGGCACGATCCCCTGGGGTGGACATAGTGCTACTGGTTACAGTCCAGTAGGCATTCTGTGGCAGGGTGTGGCTCCCTGCTTCCGGTTTCGTTTTACACTGTAGACACTCCCCGGGGGCAGGGATTTCTTTTTCGCGCCTTTCTCACTGCTGTGGCGCAGTTACTTTTTATACTAAAATGGTGGCAGTTTTTCAAGCAAAAAAAAACACAGTCCATAAAACAGTCTTTAAGGCACACCTCACCCGGTTTGACCGGGTCCAGTTCAATCCTGTTCGTGACGTCAGGAAAAAGGCTGTGTCGCCCCGGGGTTATGGGGTACTCTGTCCCGGGCGGTGTATAGCTGGGGAATGTCACTTGGTGGCCGTTGCCCGGTCCCGTGCCTTGGGTGTTTTTTAAAAAGGGGATAATATTTACAGGGGATTTAAATAATGTTCACATGTGACGCCCCTTGCGGCTATGAGAATGGAGCCGCCGCTGCACAGTTTTCACTACTGGGGCTGGTGTTAGTGGCAACCTGGATGTTAGGCAAGCAGGGCCAGGCCCCAGAGGATAGGTGATGCAGATGGGTGTAGGCTACACAAGAGGTTTCAGTGTAACTGGTTCTTTTACTCACTGCAAGCTGGTACTGGTCACCCAAGGCCGGCTGGTCTCAACCGCAGGTCCCCTTAAGCACAGTGCTGGTTTAGTGACCTGGTGACTTCTTTCCCCTGCACCTGCCTTTGGTTCGTGGGTCCCGTGGCTTGGAGCGGCTGGGGTTTCCCTCTTCAAGGTCTTCAAGGTCAGTGAGGTCCTTGATGGTTCCCTCACTATGCAGATTTTATCAGGTCTGCCCAGAGCATTTGCCTGACCTAGGATTCTGTACCCTGTTGGTGCGTAGTTCCGGAAGTACTCCACCGTACTGCACCGGCAACTAACCACCTGTGCCCTCATGTCACTGTCACAATCGTGTTAGTGCGTTTGCTCACTTTTACTGCAACTCCAGACTGACTACTCTCTTTCTGACTGTCCACTGTCTGCCCCTCCCACCTGGTCGCCTAGTGGACTGGATTGGCTCCACCTCTAGGCGGCCATCCATTGGTGCAACCCTAGCCTGGTACCAGTCTATGGGGGAATTTGGGGAAAAACAGGCATTATCTGGAGTGTTTGGTTGTTACTGGCACTAGTCTTCTGGGTCCCTGGGGGTAGGCCCTGCATCCTGGTGGGCATGCAGTACTTTGTAGCCCCCTGATGGCTTCAGGGGTGCTACATCTGCAGTGGTCCGAATCCGGATCAGGAGCACGGGCTGCTGCGTTCTCCCATGGACAACACTGTCATCTCTGCAGAAGGCCTGACACTGTGTACTAGACACAGTGTTGCTGGATTGTACAGTCATGGCCAAAAGTTTTGAGAATGCTACAAATATTAATTTTTACAAAGTCTACTGCTTAAGCTTTTCTAATGGCAATTTGCATATACTCCAGAATGTCATAAAGAGTGATCAGCTTAACAGCAATTACTTGCAAAGTCAATATTGGCTAAGAAAATGAACTTCAACCCCAAAACACATTTCAACATCATTGCATTCCTGCCTTAAAAGGAGCAGCTAACATTGTTTTAGTGATTGTTCCATTAACACAGGTGTGGGTGTTGAGGAGGACAGGGCTGGCGATCAATCAGTCATGATTAAGTAAGAATGACACAACTGGACACTTTAAAAGGAGGCTGGTGCTTGGTATCATTGTTTCTCTTCAGTTAACCATGGTTATCTCTAAAGAAACACGTGCAGCCATCATTGCTCTGCACAAAAATGGCCTAACAGGGAAGAGTATCGCAGCTACAAAGATTGCACCTCAGTCAACAACCTATCGCATCATCAAGAACTTCAAGGCAAGAGCTTCCATTGTTGCCAAAAAGGCTCCAGGGCGCCCAAGAAGGACCAGCAAACGCCAGGACCGTATCTTAAAACTGTTTCAGCTGCGGGATCGGACTACCAGCAGTGCCGAGCTAGCTCAGCAATGGCAGCAGGCTGGTGTGAGTGCTTCTGCACTCACTGTGAGGCGGAGACTGCTTGAGCAAGGCCTGGTTTCAAGGAGAGCAGCAAAGAAACCACTTCTCTCCAGAAAAACATCAGGGACCGACTAATATTCTGCAAAAGGTACAGGGAGTGGACTGCTGAGGACTGGGGTAAAGTCATTTTCTCAGATGAATCCCCTTTTCGATTGTTTGGGACATCTGGAAAACAGCTTATTAGGAGAAGAAGAGGTGAGCGCTACCACCAGTCTTGTCTCATGCCAACTGTTAAGCATCCTGAAACGATTCATGTGTGGGGTTGCTTCTCAGCCAAGGGAATCGGCTCACTCACAGTCTTGCCTAAAAACACAGCCATGAATAAAGAATGATACCAGAATGTCCTCTAAGAGCAACTTCTCCCAACTGTCCAAGAGCAGTTTGTCGCCCAACAATGCCTTTTCCAGAATGATGGAGAACCTTGCCATAAAGCAAAGGTGATCACTAAATGGCTCATGGAACAAAACACAGAGATTTTGGGTCCATGGCCTGGAAACTCCCCAGATCTTAATCCCATTGAGAACTTGTGGGCAATCATCAAGAGACAAGTGGACAAACAAAAACCAACAAATTCTGGCAAAATGCAAGCATTGCTTATGCAAGAATGGACAGCTATCAGTCAGGATTTGGTCCAGAAGTTGATTGAGAGCATGCCAGGGAGAATTGCAGAGGTCCTGAAGAAGAAGGGTCAACACTGAAAATATTGATTGCTGCATTAACTCATTCTGACTGTCAATATAACCTTTTGGTACTCATAATATGATTGCAATTATATTTCTGTATGTGATGTAAACATCAGACAAACACAATTAAAAACCAGAGGGCAACAGATCATGTGAAAATATAATTTTGGTGCCATTCTCAAAACTTTTGACTGTAGGCACATAGCCTAAAAGTGGGAAATTTATTGCTACAGCAACATTTTTGTGAAGTATCTGTGGATTCAAAATGCTCACTATACCACTGAATAAAATGCTTGAGGGGTCTAGTTTCCAAAATGGGGTCACTTGTGGGGGGTTTTTGCTGTAGAGGTACCATAGGGGCCCTGCAAATGCATGGTGCCCGCAATTTATTAAAACATTTCCAAAATTCAAATGAGGCTCCTTCCATTCCAAACCCTCCCATTTGTCCAAACAAAGGTTGTTGACCACATGTGGGGTATGCCTGCACTCATAAGAAATTGTATAACAAACTGCAGGGTCCTCTTTTTGGTGTTTATGTCGCAGGCGGGGAGGGACGCCGCTGCGCTGCACTCGCTAACGCTCGGGTCCGGCGCTGCTGCGATGGCTGCTCGGTGGCTCGAGCGGTGGGCCGGATCCGGGGACTCGAACGGCGCTCCTCGCCTGTGAGTGAAAGGGGGGTTAGTGTGGTTTAGGGGATTTGGTCCGTGACGCCACCCACGGTTTGTGGTGAGGTTGGGGCACCCTCGCTGCTGTTGACAAGGATCCCGGGAGCGATGGCAGGGAGCAGCAGGGATGTTTCTCTCCCCTCCGGGGGTAGGGGGGTTGGTGGTCCTGGGGCCCGGTGTGGTGACGGGGAGGCAGGGTTGGCAAGGTGCAGGGTCGCTTGGCTGCGCAGCGCGGTGCCGGACGGCACGGTACTACTCACTCAGCCACAAATGGATGCAAAGTCTCTGGTAAAACAAACGGCTGGATGGACGGGTCCTGCAGCCGGCTACTGTGGTTTCTTCTGGACGGTTGGTGGTGGCTGCCTTTCCCTGCACCTTTTGTGTATCTTCGGTCCCGATGGCTTCCCACCGGTAACCCACTCCCCAGCGTGTATATGGGCTGGAGGAGCCCTTTTGCTCACAGGCTCTGGCCCTGGGAACTCTAGCTGAGGCGGTAGCTGTATTTCTCTTGTGCTGGTTGGACGGTTGCCTTCAATCGGGTCTTGGCTGTTTGGAAACCCCTGGGGTTCCGGTCACTAACAGATTTGACCTGTTTAACGGCGACTCCAAGCCTGGTCGGGGTCCGCAGGCCCTGCCGGTTTGTGCTGGCTTCACTTCGCTCCCCGGTTCGGTACCGGCGGGCCACCGTCATCCCCGGTCCTACGGTTCTGCGTTGATCTGCCTCTCCTGCAGACGGCCACCACCATCTGCCAACCTTGCTCTCGGTGCCCGGGCCACGTACCCGGACACAGTCAGTTTGCTCCTCTACTGCCACTTTACTCCTCACTCTTCCACTTCCCTGACTGATCTGCTTTCCTTTTCCAGCCTCCAGGACTGTGAACTCCTCAGTGGGTGGGGCCAACCACCTGGCTCCACCCCACCTGGTGTGGACATCAGCCTCTGGAGGGAGGCAACAAGGATTTTGTGTCAGGCTGATGTGCCTATCTCGGGGTGGGGGTTTCGTGTTGTAGTCCCTGTGACGACCTGGCTAGTCCAGGGCGCCACATTTATTCTTAAAAAAGTGAAAAACTTGGTGCTAAAGCAACATTTTTGTGAAAAAAAAGAAAATTTTCAATAAGACACTGACGACCTAAGGTTGTCAAATTCTGTAAAGTACCTGTGGGTTCAAAATGCTCACTATACCCCTAGAAAAAAAATCCCTGATGGGTCTACTGTAGTTCCCAAAATGGGGTCACTTGTTGGAGGTTTCTGCTGTTTAGGTACCTTAGGGGTTCTGCAAATACAACATGGTTCCAAACATCCATGAGGGAGAAGAAAATAAGACCGCACCAATGCTGATACTTCTTACGGTGATTCTTTATTCCATATATAAAAGGTGTATTGCAGTCAGCGGGTGGAGGAGACCTGGATGCGGCCCCTCGCTGCGGACTGTCTCTATATGACCTGCACGCTGATCCGGAATTCGTTGAGACGACCGGTGCTGTATTTTCCTTCCCCACCAGTGAGCCCAGAGGTAACAGGTTTATACGTGTAGTGCAGGACCGCGTTCTCCTTTGGACAAATACAACATGGTGCCCGCAATTTATTTCAGCCAAATTTGTGTTCCAAAATTCAAATATTGCATCTTTTGTTCTGGGCCCTCCCATTTGTCCAAACAAAGGTTTCTGACCACGTGTGGGGTATCAGCGTGCTCAGAAGAAACTGGGTAACACATTTTGGGGTCCATATTGTTGTGTTATGTCTCCTAAAAGTGAATAAATCGGGGCTAGAGCAACATTTTTAGGTTAAATAATTTTATAATCAGGTATATAAGATATATAAGATAATAACTTCTTGGGTGTGACTTTAAGCACTTTGAGGGGTGCAGTTGTTAGAAAAGAGATTATCAGTGCTTGCCCTCAGAACCAAAATGTGACCTGGTTCAACCAACCTCTTCTGATTAGCAGCTCACTGTAAATAAACAATGTACACGAAAAGCCGTGTTGTGGTTGGAGATAGTTTTTTGAACTCTTAATATAGTTTCTACAATTTTGGTTTTTTTTACTTTACATTTTTATTGTAAACTATTTTTGAGGTGTACATTCTGTATCTGTCAATACCAGACATAGGTTACTGTCCATAAAACCTTCTTGTGAACTCCAACTTCATTTGATCTAAGGGCTCCTGGGAAGATGGGAACTTAAAGCTAGATGTAAAAGCAGGGGCATTATCTTTTAGGACCAAGTCTTCAAAGAGCTCTTTTCTTGTTAGGAGAATACAGTTAACTTAACCAGTCCTCTTATGTTTCATATCATCCGGTACAGTGGCTATATTAAGTTCCCGCAAAAATGTCATGCAGTTCAGTAAGACTATAAAAAGAACCCAGGAATCATAGACTAGGTGACTTTCTGTGATGTCCTAAGGCTTTGTACATGCTTTAATAGTTCAGTCATAAGACTTGGCTCCTTTGATCATTCTCAACATAACATATTATGGAAAAAAATTGGGATACAGAGCCATTCTGAATCCTGCCCAAAAATGCTGTCAAATGGCAAGCATGTCACAGCCTATAATGTAGCATCTGTGCAGAACCAAAGGCGAGGACAACGGCAATGCTCTTCAAAGCCAACGGATTTACAGGGCTTCTGAATTCATGTTCAGTCTGGACATTGAAATATAGATAACAATGGGGCTGTATATTTAATAGTCTGATAACATTATTACAAAACACAACATAATATATAACAGAGAGGAGAGAGAGAAAGAGAGAGAGAAGGGAGAGATATCAACCTGTGCCCATATCCGAGAGCAAAGTGGAGGACAATGAGAGGAAGGCGAAGGCCTAAGACAAAGCTTGCAGTTTACCTGAACCCTGCTGTCTAAAATTACCCATTTATGCCCCATATCAGAAAACTATCACTATGAATTATATTACAGCTTATGCATCATAGCTCAGGAGCTCCAGATATTGGGGGTGTCCAGGATTTTTAGTTGCCCAACAGCATAAATTGTTCTATAATAATGAAAGAACCATTCTGTTCAATCTCTTCTACTTCAGTGATCTCCACTAAACATGCACCCATAATGAGGATCGCATTGGCCTCCCCGGCAGATCGTAAATCTCTAAGTAGGCCCCTTATCACAAGTAGGTCCCCATCCCCAATACTCTGCTACATCAAATGCCAGCAGGGTCCCCTCTCCCACCTATCATTTCGCAAAATATTTGTCAACACGTTTCAAAGGAGCACAATTCTTCTTCAGCGCAAACCACAGTAACTAGGTCACTATGTGCTACTTCAAAACATGCTTTATTTTTGTGAGGGTGTCCCAGGGTGGGGGTAGTAGCTGTCATTGCATGGTCCTCAGTCACCCTGTCCATCTCAAGGAGGGGGATATTGTTGGTGGTGTTGTGATGGACCTGGTTGAGTGCGAGGGTTTGTGCAGTGCAGGTCAAACCTTTCAGTCAGCTGTATATTGCCGATGTCTCAAGCAAATCATGTCCCATCCATGGTGAAGAGAAATAAGCAGGCATACATGTTCTTAATCAACAGTTCTATTAGTTCAGAACATTTGACTTCACTTGTGAGAGCGGCCACACATAATGTTGTACATTTCTTTAGTATAGGACTCCATAAGACACACCTACTTCTTCTTGTCAGCAGCTGTTTTTGCTGGTGTTTTAAGTTTGTTTACTACCACCCAGTGTAGTATCACAGTACCATGTGTAATACCCACCACAATTACCGAGGCAAATTATGGTGACCCCAACACTGTGTGATCCCCAGCTGTGACCCTTACACAGCCATTCATGCAGTACAATTTGCCTACATACAGTGTTATGGCCCACTCAATAAAGTATAAAGGCTCCCTCATAGCCCTCCAAATATTATGAGTATAAAGGCCCGCACATAGCCCTCAAAATATTTTAATGGCCTCCATATAGCTCTCCGAATATTATAATAGTCTCCACATAGCCTTCCATATAGTATAATGGCCCCACATAGTCCTCTATATAGTATTAGGCACCTCTTTAGTTCTCTATATAGTATATTGGACCGCACATTGCTTTCCATTCTAGTATTAAAATGCACTCCATAGTCCGCCATATAGTGTAACATGCTCAACATTGCTTTCCATATAGAATAATTCACCCAATAGTCTTTCATATAGTATAATGAACCCCATAGTCCTCCATATATAATGCACTCCTACATAGTCCTCCATATAAAATGCAATCCCCATAGTCCTCTATATATTATAATGCACTCCCATCATCCACCATATATTATAAAATACCCCCATAGCCCTTCATATAGTAAAATGTACCCCAATAGTCCTCCATGTAATATAATGCACCCCATAGCCCTCCATATAGTAAAATGCACCCCTTAGTCCTAAATATAGCATAATGCAACACATAGGCTTCCACATATTTTAATGCACCCCATAGTCATCCATGTATTATATTGTAACCCATAGTCCTCCATTTATTATAATGTACTACCATAGCCCTCCATCTAGTATATTGAACTGCCAAAGTTCTCTAAATAGTATAATGCACCCTCACAGTCCTCTATATATTATAATGCACCCCCATAGTCCTCCATATATTATAATGCAGCCCACACTCCTCCATATATTATAATGCACCCCCATGGACCGCCATATATTATAATGCATCCCATAGTACTCTACATATTATATTGCACTCCTATAGTCCTCCAAATAATATTATGTTCCCTGCATGGTCCTCCATATATTATAATGCACCCTAATAGTCCTACATACTGTATATTAGATTGCATCCACCTAGTCCTTCAATTACTATAATGCACACCCCATGGTCCTCCATATATTATAAAACACCCCTAAAGTCCGCTATCTATTATAATGAACCCCCAAAGTTATCCATATATTATGATGCACCCCTATAGTCATCCAAATAGTATAATGCATATTCCATAGTCCGAAATATATTATAATGTACCACCCACAGTCCTCCATATATTATAATGCACCCTCACAGTCCTCCATATATTATAATAATGTACCCTCATAGTCCTCCATATATTATAATGCACTCCAGAACGGAGACTGCGCAGGATGAGGAGGAAGCTCAAATGACCAAGAAAAGAAAATATTTATTTTTGTTTTAAACCTTAAGGGCTCCTGCGCACACTGCGTCCTGAGCAGTACAGAAAAAATGCACTCTCTGGCGGACTTGGCACTGCATTTTGACAAAAAAAATGCATCCAAAACAAAACGCATGGTTTTTGGATGCATTTTGCGTGCATTTTACATGCATTTTGGATGCATTTTTGTCAGTGCGGTCCCCCAATAATTCAGCTCTTCTACATGCCCGCTGACAGCAGGCACAGACAGAGCCGAACAATGAGAATGAACTCGGATGAACTTCACCCGACTTCATTGTCATCCCGAGGCTCTGTCTCTGTGTGCTGTCATGTACTCAGATGAACCTCCAAGGTCAGTGCCAGGACACAGGAGTCCAAAGCAGTGACGTCAGAGCTTCACCCGAGTTCACTGACATTGCGCGGCTCTCTCTCTCTGTGTCGCAACCTGATTTGCGGTCACATGTGAAGGACTCACCTGTGACCGCAAATCCCCTGAGTGACTGAAGTGAGCTGCGCGATCAGCGGTGTCATCACTCAGGTGACCAGCAGCCAGCTGGAGTCCACCACCTGAGAGCTGTGGCCGCGGGTCACCTTAGTGACATCACCGCTGATTGCGCGGCTCACTTCAGTTGCTGCGTGGAGCTGACAGAGAGCGGCGCTGTTCTACGGCCGCTCCTTTCAGGTTCATGTAGCAGAGCTGGATTGCAGCAACTAACACACAGTCTCAATGTTACCCAATTTTTATTAATACTTGGTGTCAGTGGCACTACTTGTGCCTCAAGGCTAGTACCTTCCTATCAGCCACCTAGTGTAATTTTGGGGGCTTCCTATCTTACAGAACCTACAGAGTGGCGTGCTCTTATTAAAACACAGTCTCAATGTTGCCCAATTTGTATTAATATTTGGTGTTAGCGGCACTACTTGTGCTTCAAGGCCAGTACCTTCCTATCAGCCACCTAGTGTAATTTTGGGGGCTTCATATCTTACAGAACCTACATAGTGGCGTGCTCTTATTAAAACACAGTCTCAATGTTACCCAATTTGTATTAATAGTTGATGTCAGTGGCACTATTTCTGCCTCAAGGCCAGTACCTTCCTATCAGCAAACTAGCATAATTTTGGGGGCTTCGTATCTTACATTACTTAGATAGAGGCTTGCTCATACTAAAACACAGTCTCAGTGTTACCAAATTTTTATTAATACTTGGTGTCAGTGGCTCTACTTCTGCCTGAAGCAAAATACCTTCATAGCACCAAACTAGCATCCTGGTAGTGGCGTCTTCCTATCTTACAGAACCTACATAGTGGCTTGCTCTTATTAAAACACAGTCTCAGTGTTACCCATTTTTTATTAATACTTGGTGTCAGTGGCACTACTTGTGCCTCAAGGCCAGTACCTTCCTATCAGCAACCTAGTGTAATTTTGGGGGCTTCATATCTTAAGGCACCTACAGAGTGGCTTGCTCTTATTAAAACACAGTCTCAGTGTTACCCAATTTTTAGTAATACTTGGTGTCAGTGGCTCTACTTCTGCCTGAAGCAAAATACCTTCATAGCACCAAACTAGCATCCTGGTAGTGGCGTCTTCCTATCTTACAGAGCCTACATAGTGGCTTGCTCTTATTAAAACACAGTCTCAGTGTTACCCATTTTTTATTAATACTTGGTGTCAGTGGCACTACTTGTGCCTCAAGCCCAGTACCTTCCTATCAGCAAACTAGCATCATTTTGAGGGCTTTGTATCTTACAGAACTTAGCTAGTGGCTTGTGTGGCGCCCTGGACAAGCCAGGGGCCACAGAGCACAACACCCACACACCCCACACTCCCAGCAGGCACAGCGAAGTCAGAATACAAAACCCTGTTGCCTTCCTCCAGGGTCTGATGTTCACACCAGGGGGTGGGCCAGGCGGTTGGCCCCACCCACCGAGGAGTTCACAGTCCTGGAGGCGGGAAAACCAAGCAGATTAGTTTGAAGAGTGAAAGTGGAAGGAGGGAAAGTAGTGAGAGAGGAGAAAAGTGACAGCTAAGCAGCCTGAAGTTGGTCCGGGTGTGTGGCCCGGACAGATCTGCAAGGTTGGCAGGCGGTGGTGACCGTCTGCAGGAGTGGCCGATTGGAGTCTACCATAAGGGACCGAGGACGGGCGGTGGCCCGGCGGTACCGGACCGGTACACGAAGAGAAGTCAGCACCATCTGGCAGGGGCTTACAGACCCCGGCAAGGCTAGGAGTCGGCGTGAATTTGCCAAATTCGTTAGTGAAGGGAACCTCCTGGGTTTCCCAATGACCAAGTCCGGACAGAAGGCAACAGTCCAACCAAGTGAGGGAGACACCGCCACCGCCAAGGCAACCGTTTCTCAGGGCCAGTGCCTGCTGGCAAAAGGGGCTCCTCCGGCCCATATCCAAGCCGGGGAGCGGGTTACCGGTGGGAACCCATTGGAACCATCTACCGTATCTAGGTGCAGGGAAAGGCAGTCACCACCAACCTGCCGGGAGAAAACAACACCGCAGCAGTCTGTGGGACCCATCCATCCAGCCGTGTGTTTTACCGAGAACTGTGTCCTCATCATTGGCTGAGTGAGTACCACCGTGCCGTGCGGCACAGCACTGCCCCCGCGACCCTGCACCTCGCCAGGCCCCGTAGCCCACCTGCCACCCATCCCTACCCCATCACCGGGCCCGGGACAACCAACCCCCTACCCACGGAGGGGAGAACTAACAACAAAGCTGCTCCCTGTCACCGCTCCCGGGATCCCCGTCCAGAGCAGCGGTGGTGTCACCAATATCACCACAACCGTGGGTGGCGTCACGGACAATAATCAAAACCCCCACAATCAAAATCCCCTTTTCACTCACGGGCGAGGAGCGCGGCTCGAGTCCCCGGGATCTGGCCCACCGCTCGAGCCACCACCGAGCAGCAGCAGCCGCAGCAGCAGCGGTAGCCGGACCCGAGCAGTGGGAGAGCGCAGCATCCCCTCCTCCGCCCGTGACAACTTGCTCATACTAAAACACAGTCTAAGTGTTACCAAAATTTTATTAATACTTATTGTCAGTGGCTCTACTTCTGCCTGAAGCAAAATACCTTCATAGCACCAAACTAGCATCCTGGTGGTGGCGTATACCTATCTTACAGAACCTACATAGTGGCTTGCTCTTATTAAAACACAGTCTCAGTGTTACCCAATTTTTATTAATAGTTGGTGTCAGTGGCACTACTTGTGCCTCAATGCCAGTACCTTCCTATCAGCCACCTAGTGTAATTTTGGGGGCTTCCTATCTTACAGAACCTACATAGTGGCGTGCTCTTATTAAAACACAGTCTCAATGTTACCCAATTTGTATTAATATTTGGTGTTAGTGGCACTACTTGTGCTTCAAGGCCAGTACCTTCCTATCAGCCACCTAGTGTAATTTTGGGGGCTTCATATCTTACAGAACCTACATAGTGGCGTGCTCTTGTGGCGCCCCTGAGGCTTCCATCGCCACAGGTCATTGCACCCCATCAGCGGTGTGATGCCCCATTCTGGGAGAGGAAGAGAGTGAACTCCGGTCCCCTGGTAAATCCACACTACACCCATTGCTAGGGACACACAGGACCAGGGAAAGTGGCAGGCAACCCTCCCATGCTGCATGCTGAGAGGGGCTGTAAGACCCATCCCTGCTCCCATAGGGTGGTAGCTTAGCAACTAGGGAGGTGGGAGGAGCCACCAGAGAGCAGAATGAGAAAGGAAGGTCAAGTTAGTTTCAGTTTACCTCAGGGAGTGAGAGAAGCAGCATGTAGTTGGAGGAGAAGAACGAGAGAAAGGAGGGAGGAGGAGGCCTGCTGGAGGCAGGCAAGGAGGAGAAAGAAAAGAAAGAAAGAAGGAAAGAAAGCTCCAAGTCAGACAGGAGCAGAGGAACTGAAAGAGACGCTTCCTGGTGAAGACCCTGGAACCCATAGGTCCAGGTGACACCACGTAGGAACAGAAGGAGTCACAGGGCCGCGGGTAGTCCTGTAGGTACCACGAGCAGTCCTTGTTGGGTACCGAAGCCGAGGGCCCAGAGGCGCTACGAGTAGCTGCAGGCTGCGGTGGCCTGGTCCACATTGACATCGGTGGAGTGATTAAGCTGCGACAGGGGACGGTCCCTAGAGACTGGAGGAGTGCAAAGACAATCTCCAAACAGTAAAAACCGAGGCCCAGGGACGTTGCAAGCTCCCAGGGCCAGAACCCATAGCAGACCTTCAGAAAAGGGGTAATCAGCCGACAGGTGACCCCCCAGCCTGGAGGCTGTAGTGGAGGCCAAGCCAGGGCCATCCAAACTCGGGCAAGGCTAGTGAAGACAGCAGAGAAGGAGACACTAAGAGAGAGGGTACCGGATTTCACACTCGGAATCACCCAGAAGACGGAGGTCCCTGACAGCGGTCCCAGCAGTCCAAGGGTCCTGCCTGCCCTGACAAGAACTGTGAGTAAAGAACTTGAACTGCACCTCTGAAGTTGCCTCAGTTATTTCATCTGCATAGACATTCACAAGCACCAACTGTGCCCCGGGCATTGCTCCACCTGTGGGGAGCAGTACTACCATTGCTGCCATAACATCATCCCGGAGGCCTCACACAGCAGCGGCGGCTTATTAGCCGCATACCACAGGTGGCGTCACGAACACAAACTTAAAGTCATCAGCCACATATTATACTGACACCCACCAGGGCCACGGAGCCGGGCCCAGCCACCACTGACTACCACCGGACTAGTCCGGCCCGGCACCGGGTGTCCCATAGCCCTGGGGTGGGCGAGTCACTCTTATTAAAACACAGTCTCAATGTTACCCAATTTGTATTAATATTTGGTGTTAGCGGCACTACTTGTGCTTCAAGGCCAGTACCTTCCTATCAGCCACCTAGTGTAATTTTGGGGGCTTCATATCTTACAGAACCTACATAGTGGCGTGCTCTTATTAAAACACAGTCTCAATGTTAACCAATTTGTATTAATATTTGATGTCAGTGGCACTATTTCTGCCTCAAGGCCAGTACCTTCCTATCAGCAAACTAGCATAATTTTGGGGGCTTCGTATCTTACATAACTTAGATGGTGGCTTGCTCATACTAAAACACAGTCTCAGTGTTACCAAATTTTTATTAATACTTGGTGTCAGTGGCTCTACTTCTGCCTGAAGCAAAATACCTTTATAGCACCACACTAACATCCTGGTAGTGGCGTCTTCCTATCTTACAGAACCTACATAATGGCTTGCTCTTATTAAAACACAGTCTCAGTGTTACCCATTTTTTATTAATACTTGGTGTCAGTGGCACTACTTGTGCCTCAAGGCCAGTACCTTCCTATCAGCCACCTAGTGTAATTTTGGGGGCTTCATATCTTACAGAACTTAGATAGTGGCTTGCTGCAACTAACACACAGTCTTAAGGCCCCGTCACACTAAGCAACATCGCTAGCAACATCGCTGGTAACGAACAACTTTTGTGACGTTGCTAGCGATGTTGCTGTGTGTGACATCCAGCAACAACCTGGCCCCTGCTGTGAGGTCGTTGGTTGTTGCTGAATGTCCTGGGCCATTTTTTAGTTGTTGCTGTCCTGCTGTGAAGCACAGATCGCTGTGTGTGACAGCGAGACAGCAACAACTAATGTGCAGTGAGCAGGGAGCCAGCTTCTGCTGAGGCTGGTAACTAATGTAAACATCGGGTAACCAAGAAGCCCTGTCCTTGGTTACCCGATATTTACCTTTGATACCAGCCTCCTCCGCTCTCACTGCCTGTGCTGCCGGCTCCTGCTCTGTGCACATGTAGCTGCAGCACACATCAGGTAATTAACCCGATGTGTGCTGTAACTAGGAGAGCAAGGAGCCAGCACTAAGCAGTGTGCGCTGCTCCCTGCTCTCTGCACATTTAGCTGCAGCACACATCGGGTTAATTAACCCGATGTGTGCTGTAACTAGGAGAGCAAGGAGCCAGGACTAAGCAGTGTGCGCTGCTCCCTGCTCTGTGCACATTTAGCTGCAGCACAAATCAGGCAATTAACCCGATGTGTGCTGTAACTAGGAGAGCAAGGAGCCAGCGCTCAGTGTGCGCTGCTCCCTGCTCTGTGCACATTTAGCTGCAGCACACATCGGGTTAATTAACCTGATGTGTGCTGTAACTAGGAGACTGGGGGCTGGTCACTGGTTGCTGGTGAGCTCACCAGCAACTCGTGTAGCCACGCTCCAGCGATCCCTGCCAGGTCAGGTTGCTGGTGGGATCGCTGGAGCGTCGCAGTGTGACATCTCACCAGCAACCTCCTAGCAACTTACCAGCGATCCCTATCGTTGTTGGGATCGCTGGTAAGTTGCTTAGTGTGACTGGACCTTTAGGCTATGTGCGCACGTTGCGTAAAAACATGCAGTTACGCTGCGCTTTGTAGCGCAGCGTAACTGCATGCGTCCTGCGTCCCCTGCACAGTCTATGGAGATTGTGCAGGTGCCGTGCGCACGTGGCGTCTAAGAGCGCAGCGCTTCGGCTACTGCCGAAGCGCTGCGCAAAAAGAAGTGACATGTCACTTCTTTCCTGCGCTTTGCCGGCAGCTCCTGCTCTGTCTATGGCAGGAGCTGCAGGCAGAGCGCATGGAATCGGCGCTCACTACGGACATTTCTGCAGCGATCTAAAGCGCACATGTGCTCTTCAGATCGCTGCAGAAATATCTGCAGGGCTAGTACGCAACGTGCGCACATAGCCTTAGTGTTACCCAATTTTTATTAATACTTGGTGTCATTGGCACTACTTGTGCCTCAAGCCCAGTACCTTCCTATCAGCAAACTAGCATCATTTTGGGCCCTTTGTATCTTACAGAACTTAGCTAGTGGATTGTGTGGCGCCCTGGACAAGCCAGGGGCCACAGAGCACAACACCCACACACCCCACACTCCCAGCAGGCACACCGAAGTCAGAATACAAAATCCTTGTTGCCTTTCTCCAGGGTCTGATGTTCACACCAGGGGGTGGGCCAGGTGGTTGGCCCCGCCCACCGAGGAGTTCACAGTCCTGGAGGCGGGAAAACCAAGCAGATTAGTTTGGAGAGTGAAAGTGGAAGGAGGGAAAGTAGTGAGAGAGGAGAAAAGTGACAGCTAAGCAGCCTGAAGTTGGTCCGGGTGTGTGGCCCGGACAGATCAGCAAGGTTGGCAGACGGTGGTGACCGTCTGCAGGAGTGGCCGATTGGAGTCTACCGTAAGGGACCGTGGACGGGCGGTGGCCCGGCGGTACCGGACCGGTACACGAAGAGAAGTCAGCACCATCTGGCAGGGGCTTACGGACCCCAGCAAGGCTAGGAGTCGCCGTGAATTTGCCAAATTCGTTAGTGAAGGGAACCTCCTGGGTTTCCCGACGACCAAGTGCCGACAGAAGGCAACAGTCCAACCAAGTGAGGGAGACACCGCCACCGCCAAGGCAACCATTTCTCAGGACCAGTGCCTGCGGGCAAAAGGGGCTTCTCCGGCCCATATCCAAGCCGGGGAGCGGGTTACCGGTGGGAACCCATTGGAACCATCTACCGTATCTAGGTGCAGGGAAAGGCAGTCACCACCAACCTGCCGGGAGAAAACAACACCGCAACCGTCTGTGGGACCCGTCCATCCAGCCGTGTGTTTTACCAAGAACTGTGTCCTCATCATTGGCTGAGTGAGTACCACCGTGCCGTGCGGCACAGCACTGCCCCCGCAACCCTGCACCTCGCCAGGCCCCATAGCCCGCCTGCCACCCATCCCTACCCCATCACCGGGCCCGGGACAACCAACCCCCTACCCACGGAGGGGAGAACTAACAACAAAGCTGCTCCCTGTCACCGCTCCCGGGATCCCCGTCCAGAGCAGCGGTGGTGTCACCAAAATCACCACAAACGTGGGTGGCGTCACGGACAATAATCAAAACCCCCGCAATCAAAATCCCCTTTTCACTCACGGGCGAGGAGCGCCGCTCGAGTCCCCGGGATCTGGCCCACTGCTCGATCCACCACCGAGCAGCAGCACCCGCAGCAGCAGCGGTAGCCGGACCCGAGCAGTGGGAGAGCGCAGCGTCCCCTCCTCCGCCCGCGACAACTTGCTCATACTAAAACACAGTCTAAGTGTTACCAAATTTTTATTAATACTTATTGTCAGTGGCTCTACTTCTGCCTGAAACAAAATACCTTCATAGCACCAAACTAGCATCCTGGTGGTGGCGTATACCTATCTTACAGAACCTACATAGTGGCTTGCTCTTATTAAAACACAGTCTCAGTGTTACCCAATTTTTATTAATAGTTGGTGTCAGTGGCACTACTTGTGCCTCAATGCCAGTACCTTCCTATCAGCCACCTAGTGTAATTTTGAGGGATTCATATCTTACAGAACTTAGATAGTGGCTTGCTGCAACTAACACACAGTCTTAGTGTTACCCAATTTTTATTAACACTTGGTGTCAGTTTCACTACTTGTGCCTCAAAGCCAGTACCTTCCTATCAGCCACCTAGTGCAATATTAGGGGCTTCATATCTCACAGCACCTACATAGTGGCTTGCTCTTATTAAAACACAGTCTCAGTGTTACCCAATTTTTTTTAATACTTGGTGTCAGTGGCACTATTTGTGCCTCAAGCCCAGTACCTTCCTATCAGCAAACTAGCATAATTTTGGGGGTTTCGTATCTTACAGAACTTAGATAGTGGCTTGCTGCAACTAACACACAGTCTTAGTGTTACCCAATTTTTAATAATACTTGGTGTCAGTGGCACTACTTGTACTTTAAGGCCAGTACCTTCCTATCAGCCACCTAGTGTAATATTGGGGGCTTCATATCTCACAGCACCTACATAGTGGCTTGCTCTTATTAAATACAGTCTCAGTGTTACCCAATTTTTATTAATTCTTGATGTCAGTGGCACTATTTCTGCCTCAAGGCGAGTACCTTCCTATCAGCAAACTAGCATAATTTTGAGGGCTTCGTATTTTACATAACTTAGTGGCTTGCTCATCCTAACACACAGTCTCAGTGTTACCAAATTTTTATTAATACTTGAAGTCAGTGGCTCTACTTCTGCCTGAAGCAAAATACCTTTATAGAACCAAACTAGCATCCTGGTGGTGGCGTCTTCCTATCTTACAGAACCTACATAGTGGCTTGCTCTTATTAAAATACAGTCTAAGTGTTACCCAATTTTTATTAATACTTGGTGTCAGTGGCACTACTTGTGCCTCAAGGCCAGTACCTTCCTATCAGCAACCTAGTGTAATATTGGGGGCTTCCTATCTTACAGAACCTACATAATGGCTTGCTCTTTTTAAAACAGTCTCAGCGTTACCCAGTTTTTATTAATACTTGGTGTCAGTGACACTACTTGTGCCTCAAGGCCAGTACCTTCCTATCAGCAACCAATGTAATTTTGGGGGCTTCATATCTTAAGGCACCTACAGAGTGGCATGCTCTTATTAAAACACTGTCATTTTTACCCAATTTTTATTAATACTTGGTGTCAGTGGCACTACTTGTGCCTCAAGCCCAGTACCTTCCTACCAGCAAACTAGAATAATTTTGGGGGCTTCGTATCTTACAGAACTTAGATAGTGTCTTGCTCATACAAATACACAGTCTCAGTGTTACCAAATTTTTATTAATACTTATTGTCCGTGGCTCTGCTTCTGCCTGAAGCAAAATACCTTCATAGCACCAAACTAGCATCCTGGTGGTGGCGTATACCTATCTTACAGAACCTACATAGTGGCTTGCTCTTATTAAAACACAGTCTCAGTGTTACATAATTTTTATTAATACTTGGTGTCAGTGGCACTACTTGTGCCTCAAGGCCAGTACCTTCCTATCAGCCACCTAGTGCAATATTAGGGGCTTCATAGCTCACAGCACCTACATAGTTGCATTGCTCTTATTAAAACACAGTTTCAGCTTTACCCAGTTTTTATTAATACTTGGTGTCAGTGGCACTACTTGTGCCTCAATGCCAGTACCTTCTTATCAGCCACCTAGTGTAATTTTGGGGGCTTCATATCTTACAGAACTTAGATAGTGGCTTGCTGCAACTAACACACTGTCTTAGTGTTACCCAATTTTTATTAATACCTGGTGTCAGTGGCACTACTTGTGCCTCAAGGCCAGTACCTTCCTTTCAGCCACCTAGTGTAATATTGAGGGCTTCCTATCTTACAGAACCTACATAGTGGCTTGCTCTTATTAAAACACAGTCTCAATGTTAGCCAATTTGTATTAATATTTCGTGTCAGTGGCGCTACTTGTGCTTCAAGGCCAGTACCTTCCTATCAGCCACCTAGTGTAATTTTGGGGGCTTCATATCTTACAGCACCTACGTAGTGGCTTGCTCTTATTAAAACACAGTCTCAGTGTTACCCAATTTTTATAAATACTTGATGTCAGTGGCACTATTTCTGCCTCAAGGCCAGTACCTTCCTATCAGCAAACTAGCATAATTTTGGGGGCTTCGTATCTTACATAACTTAGATGGTGGCTTGCTCATACTAAAACACAGTCTCAGTGTTACTAAATTTTTATTAATACTTGGTGTCAGTGCCTCTACTTCTGCCTGAAGCAAAATACCTTCATAGCACCAAACTAGCATCCTGGTGGTGGCGTCTTCCTATCTTACAGAACCTACATAGTAGCTTGCTCTTAATAAAACACAGTCTCAGTGTTACCCAATTTTTATTAATACTTGGTGTCAGTGGCACTACTTGTGACTCAAGGCCAGTACCTTCTTATCAGCCACCTAGTGTAATTTTGGGGGCTTCATATCTTACAGAACTTAGATAGTGGCTTGCTGCAACTAACACACAGTCTTAGTGTTACCCAATTTTTATTAATGTGGCGCCCTGGACAAGCCAGGTCGTCACAGAACTACACCAACACACCCTACACCCCAGTTAGGCATGTGGCGCCCTGGACAAGCCAGGTCATCACAGAACTACACCAACACACCCCACACCCCGGCTAGGCACATCAAGGTCAAACACAAAATCCTTGTTGCCTTCCTCCAGGGTCTGATGTCCACACCAGGGGGTGGGCCAGGCGGTTGGTCCCGCCCACCGAGGAGTTTACAGTCCTGGAGGCGGGAAAAGGAGAGCAGATCAGATAGAGTTTGAAGTTGGAGAGTTGAGAGAGGTGAAGTGGTAGAGGAGCAGTCTGACGGCGTCCGGGTGTGTGGCCCGGATGGTACAGCAAGGTTGGCAGACGGTGGTGACTGTCTGCAGGAGAGGCTAATTGGAGCGAACCGTAAGAACCGTGGACGGGCAGTGGCCCGGCGGTACCGGATCGGAGAGCAAAGAGAAGCCAGCACCATCTGGCAGGACAACCAACCCCCCTACTCATGGAGGGGAGAACCAACATCCAAGCTGCTCCCTGTCATCGCTCCCGGGATCCCCGTCCAGAGCAGCGGTGGTGTCACAACCTCACCACAACTGTGGGTGGCGTCACGGACAATATCCCTAAACCCAAACCACCCCCTTTCACTCACGGGCGAGGAACGCCGCTCGAGTCCCCGGGATCCGGCCCACCGCTCGAGCCACCGAGCAGCAGCAGCAGCGGCCGGACCCGAGCAGTGGGTGAGTGCAGCGTCCCCTCCTCCGCCCGCGACAACTTGGCGTCACGAACAGGATCTTACGGCTCTGCCATCTGGTAGAGGTGCGCCTTGTGACCGCCGGAGGTGTCCGGCCGAAAATTTGGAGAAGCCGCCATTTTGGGCGCAAAAAGTCCGCACTCGAGCGTCTTCCCGAGTAGTGGAGGCGCGAAGACGAAAACCCCGCCCCTGTAGAGGAGGAGCCGGAAAAAGACTAAGGGGGACGGATGGCGTCTGGCTGCATGTAGCCGTAGGCTATAAAGGCAGGGACGCCAGGACCCTGCGGCCATCTTGTGGTTCCTGGAAGAGGCCGCCGCAGCGATGTACCAACCGTCCCATAGCACCGTAGCCCCCGCGCCTTGAACCGCGGAGTGGGTGGAGGTCCTGACCGCCCAGCTCCAACAGCGCCTGCAGATCAGGATGCAACTCCTCTTGGAGGAGTGGGAGGCCGACATGGCAGAAGTGGTGGCAGCCATACGGAGACGCGAAGTGGAGGGAGTTTTGGAAGAGAGGGTAAGTGACCCACGCCCCTGTACCCCTAGTGGGTCGGTCATCGCGGCCGAGGGGCCCGGTCTACACCTGCCCGCCCTGCTACCTCCCCCGCTACCCGTGTTGGCTGCTGCTGCCCCGCCACTAGGCCTGCTACCACCACCACCGGTAGCGGTACCTCGCCCATCCGCCTAGGCGGACCGACCTGCAGCCGGGGCCCGTGACCGCTCGGAGCTGCTCCCGTGGAAGGTGCCGAAGTCCGAACCGGAGGAACTTGTGGAGACTTCCCCCGAACCGGTGCCGACAGACCGCTCCGTGCAGGAGGTCCAGCGGGAGACGATCCCTGTGCCCATTCCCCACGCCTCGGCTGAGGCCGCGCCGGGTTGCTGCTGCAGGGCAGCACCCCAGGCCATGACACCGCCGGACCTTCCCCCCAGAATTCCAGTCCTGGGCAGCGTGAAGGAGGTCTCGCGGGGCCCGACCCGTGCGCCGGGGCCCGCAGTAGCCCCCTTCTGGGACAGAGGACAGACCCCGCTGGGCCAGGAGATTGCAGAGCGGGAGCGAAGGAAGGCGGAGCTGGTGGCCCGCACGATTCGAGAGAAAGGATGCCTCCGCCAAGCCATCTTCTGTGTCTGGGGCCCGCTCTATGAAGGGCAAGTGAGGAGGTTTGACTTCCGTCGGGGCTATGGTTTTATATATGAGCCGGGCCTGGAGGCCGAAGTCTTTGTGGCTCGACGGGACGTCAATTCCCTTCTGCCGGAAGACCACCCGGGCCGCAACCTGATGCCGGGAGATTTGGTGCAGTACACCAGGCACTGCGGGGAGAGGG
The DNA here is from genome assembly GCF_048569485.1 of Anomaloglossus baeobatrachus. NCBI lineage: Eukaryota > Metazoa > Chordata > Amphibia > Anura > Aromobatidae > Anomaloglossus > Anomaloglossus baeobatrachus. Next base: position 99,755,734 of record NC_134362.1, read on the forward strand.
GTTGGTTCGCGCTGGATGTGAAGCTGAGGGGCTGTCAAGAGGCCCGAGTATCTATCCAGTCCCCTCCCCTGGCCGACACTGTGGATCCGGAGTAAGTCAGCAGTCCACCGTTGTTAGAAGTTGTCCCCGTTGGGACCGTCAGCACCATTGTTGTTAAAAGTTTTTGAATGATAAGTGAACTGAAGAAGTTTACCTGATTGAATCGTGATTAAACCGGCCGTTGCCGGCAACTGTTGTCCCCGTAGGGACTGCCTGTAATCCTTGCGTAAGGAACTGCTTACGGACAAGCCCGAGAACTTGCAGGGCAACCACAAACTTAGTGGAATGTAAATAAAAATGTTGTTGGCTTGATACCGTTGCCGCCTCCGGAGAGGCAGATTTGGGAGGATGGGCCTGGAAGAAAGGGATGGCCCAGGCCCGCCACTACTGTAACCGGTGGCGATCCTCCGGGGGTACAGGGGTCCCCCATGGACGTGGGTCCCCTGAAAGAGACAGAACCCAATCGGGCAGCCTGGTGATGGACTGGGGCAAGGTGTGCTGCCCACTTCTTAGGGGCAGTATCAAGGCCAGGTTGTTTGGGTGGGAGAAGAGTGGAAGCCGTACCGTTATAAAATGTCTGTGATGTTTTTACATGTTTTACCATTTTATATCTTTGCAGTTAAACAAAAATAAAACCGGTGATGGACGGGCAGGCCGCGGACGGTCTGCATTTTGCTAAGGGGGAATGTGGCGCCCGTGGACAAGCCAGGTCATCACAGAACTACACCAACACACCCTACACCCCGGTTAGGCACACCGAAGTCAAACACAAAAATCCTTGTTGCCTTCCTCCAGGGGCTGATGTCCACAACAGGGGGTGGGCCAGGTGGTTGGTCCCGCCCACCGAGGAGTTCACAGTCCTGGAGGCGGGAAAAAGAGTCAGATTAGTTTTGGAGTTTGGAGAGAGAGTTTGAAGTTGGAGGAAGTGAAGTGGTAGAGGAGCAGTCTGACGGCGTCCGGGTGTGTGGCCCGGACGATACAGCAAGGTTGGCAGCCGGTGGTGACCGTCTGCAGGAGAGGCTAATTGGAGCGAACCGTAAGGACCGTGGACGGGCGGTGGCCCGACGGTACCGGATCGGAGAGCAAAGAGAAGCCAGCACCATCCGGCAGGGCTTACGGACCCCGACCAGGCTAGGAGTCGCCGTAAAACTGGTCAAATCCGTTAGCGAAGGGAACCTCCGGGGTTTCCCAGCAGTCAAGACCCGATTGAAGGCAACAGCTCACACCGTAAAGGGAAACACAGTCACCGCCAAGGCTACAGTTCCCAGGGCTAGAGCCTGCGGGCAAAAGGGGCTCCTTCAGCATCCATCCAAGCTGGGGAGCGGGTTACCCACCATCAACGTACCGGGAGCAGAAACAACCGCAGCCGCCTGTGGGACCTGTCCATCCAGCCGTTTGTTTGACCAGAGACTCCGTGTGAATTACTGGCTGAGTGAGTACCACCGTGCCGTGCGGCACAGCGCTGCCCCCGCGACTCTGCACCTCACCAGGCCCCGTAACCCGCCTGCCATCCATCCCCCCCTCACCGGGCCCCAGGACAACCAACCCCCCTACTTACGGAGGGGAGAACCAACATCCAAGCTGCTCCCTGTCATCGCTCCCGGGATCCCCGTCCAGAGCAGCGGTGGTGTCACAACCTCACCACAACCGTGGGTGGCGTCTTGGACAATATCCCTAAACCAAACCACCCCCTTTTCACTCACGGGCGAGGAACGCCGCTCGAGTCCCCGGGATCCGGCCTACCGCTCGAGCCACCGAGCAGCAGCAGCAGCGGCCGGACCCGAGCAGTGGGTGAGTGCAGCGTCCCCTCCACCGCCCGCGACATTAATACTTGGTGCCAGTGGCACTACTTGTGCCTCAAGGCCAGTACCTTCCTATCAGCCACCTAGTGTAATATTGGAGGCTTCCTATCTTACAGAACCTAAATAGTGGCTTGCTCTTATTAAAACAGTCTCAGCGTTACCCAGTTTTTATTAATACTTGGTGTCAGTGGCACTACTTGTGCCTCAAGGCCAGTACCTTCCTATCAGCAACCTAGTGTAATTTTGGGGGCTTCATATCTTAATGCACCTACAGAGTGGCTTGCTCTTATTAAAACACAGTCTCAGTGTTACCCAATTTTTATTAATACTTGGTGTCAGTTGCACTACTTGTGCCTCAATGCCAGTACCTTCCTATCAGCCACCTAGTGTAATTTAAGGGCTTCATATCTTACAGAACTTAGATAGTGGCTTGCTGCAACTAACACATAGTCTTTGGCGGGCTTTGCACACTACGACATCGCAGGTGCGATGTCGGTGGGGTCAAATTGAAAATGACGCACTTCCGGCATCGCATGCGACATCGTAGTGTGTAAAGGCTCGATGATACGATTAACGAGCGCAAAAGAGTTGTAATGGTATCATCAGTGCAGCGTCAGCGTAATCCATAATTACGCTGACGCGACAGTCCGATGTTGTTCCTCGCTCCTGCGGCAGCACACATCGCTGTGTGTGAAGCCGCAGGAGCGAGGAACATCTCTTACCGGCGTCACTGCGGCTTCCGTAGGATATGCGGAAGGAAGGAGATGGGCGGGATGTTTACATCCCACTCATCTCCGCCCCTCCACTCCGATTGGCCGCCTGGCGTGTGACGTCGCTATGACGCCGCACGACCCGCCCCCTTAACAAGGAGGCGGGTCGCTGGCCAGAGCGACGGTCGCAGGACAGGTGAGTCCATGTGAAGCTGCCGTAGCGATAATGTTCGCTACGGCAGCTATCACAAGGAAATCACTGCTGCGACGGGGGCGGGTACTATCGCGCTCGGCATCGCAGCATCGGCCTGCGATGTCACAGCGTGCAAAGTACCCCTTAGTGTTACCCAATTTTTATTTATACTTGGTGTCAGTGGCACTACTTGTGCCTTAAGGCCATTATCTTCCTATCAGCCACCTAGTGTAATTTTGGGGGCTTCATATCTTACAGAACTTAGATAGTGGCTTGCTGCAACTAAAGGTGGTGTCACACACAGCGATGACGACGTCGCTGCTACGTCACCATTTTCTGTGACGTTGCAGCGACGTCCCGTCACTGTCGCTGTGTGTGACATCCAGCAACGAGCTGGCCCCTGCTGTGAGGTCGTTGCTCGTTGCTGAATGTCCTGCTTCATTTTTTCGTCGGCGCTCTCCCGCTGTGAAGCACACATCGCTGTGTGTGACAGCGAGAGAGCGACGAAATGAAGCGAGCAGAGGGAGCAGGAGCCGGCGTCTGGCAGCTGCGGAAAGCTGCAACCACTGTAAACATCGGGTAACCAAGGGAAGACCTTTCCCTGGTTACCCGATATTTACCTTCGTTACCAGCCTCCGCCGCTCTTGCTGCTAGTGCCGGCTCCTGCTCTATGCACATGTAGCTGCAGTACATATCGGGTAATTAACCCTATGTGTACTGTAGCTAGGAGAGCAAGGAGCCAGCGCTAAGCAGTGTGCGCGGCTCCCTGCTCTCTGCACTGTGACATGTAGCTGCAGTACACATCGGGTTAATTAACCCGATGTGTACTGTAGCTAGGAGAGCAAGGAGCCAGCGCTAAGCAGTGTGCGCGGCTCCCTGCTCTCTGCACATGTAGCGACGTTATGATCGCTGCTGTGTCGCTGTGTTTGATAGCTAAGCAGCGATCATAACAGTGACTTACAAGGTCGCTGTTACGTCACAGAAAATGGTATCGTAACAGCGATGTCGTTGTCGCTGTCGCTATGTGTGACACCAGCTTTACACACAGTCTTAGTGTTACCCAATTTTTATTAATACTTATTGTCAGTGGCTCTGCTTCTGCCTGAAGCAAAATACCTTCATAGCACCAAACTAGTGTGACGCCCTGGGCAAGCCAGGGGTCACAGGTCATCACAAAACCACACCCTACACCCCAGTTAGGAACACCAAAGCTAACCCAAAATCCTTGTTGCCTTCTTCCAGAGGCTGATGTTCACACCAGGGGGTGGGCCAGGTGGTTGGCTCCGCCCACCGAGGAGTTCACAGTTCTGGAGGCGGGAGAAACCAGTCAGTCAGCTCAGGGGAGAGCTAGAGATTAGCTCAGGGAGAGCTTGAGAAAACAGCTAAGATAGAGTTTGAAGGAGGAAGTGGAAGGAGTGGAGTTTGGCCCAGGCAGGGCTTGAGTGAAGATAAGCTAGGGAAGTGAAGGAAGTAAAGTGGAAAAGGAGGAAAGTAAGAGCGGTGACAGTAAGAAAGCCTGAAGTGGGTCCAGCTGTGTGCAGGACAGAGTCAGCAAGGTCAGCAACGGCAGTGATTGTCCGGAGGGGTGACCGTTTGGAAGTTCCTGGAAGGACCGCGGACGGGTGGTGGCCCGGCGGTCTAGAGCAGTGTACAAAGGACAGTCAGCACCAGGGCAGGGGCCTCTCGGACCCCGGCAAGGTTAGGAGTCGCCATAATTTGCCAAATCCGTCAGTGAAGGGGACGTAGATTCCCCCAACAACCAAGTCCCGATTGAAGGCAACAGCCCAACCATTACAGTAGAGACACCGCCACCGCCAGGGCACCAGTTTCTAAGGGCCATCGCCTGCGGGCAAAGAGTAGAGCTCCTCCGGTCCAGCTTGAAGCCGAGGAGCGGGTTACCGGTGGGAACCCATCGAGACCATCAACAACATCAGGTGCAGGAAAAGGGACATCACCGTCACCTACTGGGGAAAGCAAGTGCAGCCGTCCGTGGGAACCGTCTTTCCAGCCGTGTGTTTTACCGAGAACTGTGTCAACGTCTCAGGCTGAGTGAGTACCACAGTGCCGCAAGGCACAGCGCTGCCCCCGCGTCCCTGCGCCCACCAGGCCCTGCATCTCCCCACCTCACCAACCCCTACCCACGGAGGGGCAACACAACAACTTGCTGCTTCACACCATCACTCCCGGGATCCCCACACCGAGCAGCGGTGGTGCTAACAAATCACCACAACCGTGGGTGGCGTCACGGACAATAGACTATATCCCAAAACCCAATCCCCTTTCACTCACGGGCAAGGAGCGCCGCTCGAGAACCCCCGGGATCCGGCCCACCGCTCGAGCCACCACTGAGCAGCAGCAGCCGGACCCAAGCAGAGGCAGAGGGGTGAGCGCAGTGCTGACACCCTCCTCCCCGCCCGCGACACTTGTATCCTGGTGGTGGCGTATACCTATCTTACAGAACCTACAAAGGGGCTTACTCTTATTAAAACACAGTCTCAGTGTTACCTAATTTTTATTAATACTTGGTGTCAGTGGCACTACTTGTGCCTCAAGGCCAGTACCTTCCTATCAACCACCTAGTGTAATTTTGGGGGCTTCATATCTTACAGAACTTAGATAGTGGCTTGCTGCAACTAACACACAGTCTTAGTGTAAGGCCCCACTCACACTTGCGCTATTTTGACGCAAACGGAATCCATCAGTAATGTAGTACAGTTCATTTTTTTACAGTGGAAGGGCGACACCATGTGGACACAAGCGGGTACTGCATGACACACACACGCGGCATATTAACGCGCTTCCACTGTAAATAAATGAACTGTACTACATTACTGACGGATTCCGTTTGCGTCAAAATAGCGCAAGTGTGAAACTAGCCTTACCCAATTTTTATTAATACTTGGTGTCAGAGGCACTACTTGTGCCTCAAGGCCAGTACCTTCCTATCAGCCACCTAGTGTAATATTGAGGGCTTCCTATCTTACAGAACCTACATAGTGGCTTGCTCTTATTAAAACATTATCAGCGTTACCCAGTTTTTATTAATACTTGGTGTAAGTGGCACTACTTGTGCCTCAAGGCCAGTACCTTCCTATCAACCACCTAGTGTAATTTTGGGGGCTTCATATCTTACAGAACTTAGATAGTGGCTTGCTGCAACTAACACACAGTCTTAGTGTAAGGCCCCACTCACACTTGCGCTATTTTGACGCAAACGGAATCCATCAGTAATGTAGTACAGTTCATTTTTTTACAGTGGAAGGGCGACACCATGTGGACACAAGCGGGTACTGCATGACACACACACGCGGCATATTAACGCGCTTCCACTGTAAATAAATGAACTGTACTACATTACTGACGGATTCCGTTTGCGTCAAAATAGCGCAAGTGTGAAACTAGCCTTACCCAATTTTTATTAATACTTGGTGTCAGTGGCACTACTTGTGCCTCAAGGCCAGTACCTTCCTATCAGCCACCTAGTGTAATATTGAGGGCTTCCTATCTTACAGAACCTACATAGTGGCTTGCTCTTATTAAAACATTATCAGCGTTACCCAGTTTTTATTAATACTTGGTGTAAGTGGCACTACTTGTGCCTCAAGGCCAGTACCTTCCTATCAGCCACCTAGTGTAATATTGGGGGCTTCATATCTCACAGCACCTACATAGTGGCTTGCTCTTATTAAACACAGTCTCAGTGTTACCCAATTTTTATTAATACTTAATGTCAGTGGCACTATTTCTGCCTCAAGGCCAGTACCTTCCTATCAGCAAACTAGCATAATTTTGGGGTCTTCGTATCTTACATAACTTAGATAGTGGCTTGCTTATACTAAAACACAGTCTCAGTGTTACCAAATTTTTATTAATACTTGGTGTCAGTGCCTCTACTTCTGCCTGAAGCAAAATACCTTTGTCGCGGGCGGGGAGGGAGCCGTCGCTGCTGTGCTCTCGCTGGCGCTCGGGTCCGGCGCTGCTGCAGCCTGCTGCTTGCTGCTCGCTCGGTGGCTCGAGCGGTGGGCCAGATCCGGGGACTCGAGCGGCGTGAGTGAAAGGGGGTAGTTTTTGGGATTGGGGAAGTCACGGTTTGTGGTGAGGTTGGGGCACCACGGCTGCTCTGGACGGGGATCCCGGGAGCGATGACAGGGAGCAGCCGAGATGTTTCTCTCCCCTCCATGGGTAGGGGGGTTTTTGGGTGGTCCCGGGGCCCAGTGAGGGTAACTGGAGAGTGGATGGCAGGGTTTGGTGAGGTGCAGGATCGCGGGGGCAGCGCGGTGCCAGACGGCACGGTGGTACTCACTCAGCCAATAACGTATACGGAGTCTCTGGTAAAACAAACGGCTGGATGGATGGGTCCCGCAGCCGGCTGCGGTGGTCACTCCCGGTAGGTTGGCGGTGACTGCCTTTCCCTGCACCTGTAGTGTGTTTTCGGCCCCGATGGCTTCCCACCAGTAACCCGCTCCCCAGCGTGGATAGATGCCGAGGGAACCCCTTTTGCCTGCAGGCTCTGGCCCTGGGAATTGTAGCCTTGGCGGTGACTGTATTTCCCTTCACGGTTGAGTGGTTGCCTTCAATCGGGTCTTTGCTGCTGGGAAACCCCGGAGGTTCCCGTTGCTAATGGATTTTACCGGTTTTACGGCGACTCCAAGCCTGGTCAGGGTCCGTAGGCCCTGCCGGATAGTGCTGGCGTCTCTTCGCTCCCCAGTTCGGTACCGGTGGGCCACCGCCCGTCCCCGGTCCTACGGTTCCGCGTCGATCGGCCCCTCCTGCAGACGGACACCACCGTCTGCCAACCTTGCTGGATGTGCCCGGGCCACGTACCCGGACACGGTCAGGCTGCTCCTGTACTAACACTTTTCTCCTCAATCTCACCTCTCTAACTCAACTCAACTCAACTCTGTTCCTTTCCCGCCTCCAGGACTGTGAACTCCTTGGTGGGTGGGGCCAACCGCCTCGCTCCACCCCACCTGGTGTGGACATCAGCCCCTGGAGGGAGGCAATAAGGATTTGTGTGTGACTGATGTGCCTAACCGGGGTGTGGGGTGTGTTGCTGCAGTAACTGTGTCGACCTGGCTTGTCCAGAGCGCCACATTCCCCCTTGGTTAAATGCAGACCGTCCGCGGGCTGCCCGTCCATCACCGGTTTTATTTTGCAAAACTGTAAAAAGGTTGAAAACACATATTAAACATTAAACATACGCATATTTTTATGAAACTTCCCTTAATGGGAGGCACGGTACTTTTAACGTTACTTAACGGTACATTTTTATTAACGGTAACGGCTTCCGCTCTCTCCCGCCCAAACAACCTGGCCCTGATGCTGCCCCTAAGAATTGGGCAGCACCCCTTGCTCCAGTCCATCACCAAGCTGCCCGAGCGGGTACGGTCTCTTTCATGGGACCCACGTCCATGGGGAACCCCTGACCCCCGGAGGATGGCCACCGGTCCAGGTGGTGACCGGGCCCCAGCCCACTCTGCTGCGGGCCCTTCCTCCAATCTGCCTCTCCGGAGGCGGTAACGGATTTATGCCAAAAATTATTTACATGCCACAAGTTTGTTGTTGCTCTGTAAAGTTCTCTGGCGTGTCCGTAAGTAGTTCCTTATGCCAACAGTGCAAAGGGTCCCTTCAGGGACAACTTGCCGGCAACCGCCGGATCAATCACGGTTGCAAATCTGGTAACAGTTCGGCTGATTATTTTTCATTTACTCACATAACGGTGCTGATGGTCCCAACGGGGACAACTTGCGGCGGAGGGACCGCTGACTTACTTCAAATCCACCACAGCGGCCGGAGGAGGGGGTTGGGCCGGTGCTTGGGCGTCCTGACTGCCCCTCAGTTTGGCGTCCAGGGCAATCCAGCCCCTCTCTCCGCAATGTCGCGTGTACTGGACCAGATCCCCTGGGAGCAGGTTACGGCCCGGGTGGTCCTCCGGTAAGTGGGCATTAACGTCTCGGCGGGCTATGAAGACTTCGGCCTCCAGGCCTGGCTCATAGATGGTAACCGAAACAGTAGAAGTTCCAGATCCACCTGAAGACCTGTCGGTCCCAACACCAGATGCCACACCAGCAGTGGAACAGGAGAATCAACCCCCTGCCAGTGGTTAATCTGTCATACACTTGGTGAATCTGAGACCCCGTAGGCAACAATCACGCATACCTGTAAGAGTTAGGCCTACCAGCAACACTGAGGTAGTAGACACCCCAGGTAGTAATGGATCAACACCAGTACTACGCAGGTCCCAACGTAGCACTCAGGTACAGCTCCCTCTAAGGTATAGGGAATAAGAGGAAAAGTACCTATTAGAGTGTAAATAGTTATTTGAAATGTCTTTCTATTATGCTTTTGTTTTAGGTGATTAAGTTTATGGACAACTGGGTCACTGGACTCTGGGTGATCAAAACTTTAATTGTCTATAGTTAGCACCCATTGTGCTCAACACCCCAGAAGAAAAACTCGTCTGGTGTTCATAGAATCGGGGCATCGATGCTCTGACGTACGCCCAGAGCCTACATTGGGGGTTTTTCTCGCGCGGGTCCCCCATGGACTGTTACCTACATCTGGAGCAGTGTAATCGACACCCGGCAGGGAGCCACACTTGACTCATAATAATTGTAAATAGTATTGCATTATTGTCATTTCAGTTTGTAACGTTAAAGTGATGTTGCCTCCCAAAAAGGGATGAAAAGTTGTAATATGTTTTGTTTATGTTTCCTCAGTCCGGGAGTACTAATTTTAACTAAGAGAGAGTGTGGCGCCCCAGCGGTCTGGTTGCCACAGCAGTGTTGCCCCCTCCTCAAAAGGGTTAATTCTGAGCCTGGAGGTATTTGGGGAAGTCCATTGGCCAGTAAGTACCATCATTCAACACAGTTTCTCTCCCAGGCCAGCAGAGGGAGCTCTAAACCTGGAGTTGCAGGGAGCATTCCTTAAGCTCTGACCTGGGGGAGGAGTTAGGTAGTCTGTGAGGGATGTTGAGTGAGGAAAGAACGTGAGTAGTGTGGTGTGTGAGCTGGGAGCTGAGCCAGATCATTCAACTCAGGAAAACACTGTCCACAGCGAGGCATAGAGGAGAAGGACATTGGGGAGTGGAGCGCAGCCAGCTCACCCCGACGTCATCGCTGAAAAGTCGAATACCGGAGTTCGAGGCCACTCGAGTACTGTAGTACCGGTGATCGCATCTGGAGGACGAGAGGACTGCAGGTCTCCGTCCACCCCACACCCGGAGGCGCAGCTGTGAAGCCAGGACTTGGAGCCAGGATAGGGCTGCTTCTCACTTGCGAGTTTCTCGCAGTAGAGCAATGCGAGAAAAACTCGCATTGGAATCGGACACATGTTAGTGAATGATTCAGCTCGCACTTGCAATTTTTTTCTCAGTCCAAATCGGACTGAGAAAAAAATCGCAGCATGCTGCTTTTTTGCGAGTTTCTACTGCGAGTCTCTCCAATGCAAGTCTAAGGGAGCGTGTAAAAAATCGGATGTCACGGGACGGCACTCACACCATCCTAGTGACATCCAATTTTCTAAATACATTTCTCGCATGTTTCCTAAAACACTGGAAACGAGTGATGTCTCACAATGTCTGTCAATCACTATTCTCTGTCAGTCGGTCTCTCCCTCTCGGTCTCTGTTCTCTCTCTGTCGGTCCGTCACTATCTCTGTCCCTCTCTCACAGTCTGTCGGTCATTTTCCCCTCCTCTCTCATACTCACCGTTCCCCGATCCCCGGCGCGGCGCTGCACGGCATTCACACTGCTGCGGCGGCTTTTACTATTTTGAAAAAGCCGGCCGCTCATTAAACAATCTCGTATTCCCTGCTTTACCCGCCCACAGGCGCCTATGATTGGTTGCAGTGAGACACGCCCCCACGCTGAGTGACAGGTGTCTCACTGCACCCAATCACAGCAGCCGGTGGGCGTGTCTATACTGTGCAGTGAAATAAATAATTCAATAATTAAAAAAAAACGGCGTGCGGTCCCCCCCAATTTTAATACCAGCCAGATAAAGCCATACGGCTGAAGGCTGGTATTCTCAGGATGGGGAGCTCCACGTTATATGGAGCCCCCCAGCCTAACAATATCAGTCAGCAGCCGCCCAGAATTGCCGCATACATTAGATGCGACAGTTCTGGGACTGTACCCGGCTCTTCCCGATTTGCCCTGGTGCGTTGGCAAATCGGGGTAATAAGGAGTTATTGGCAGCCCATAGCTGCCAATAACTCCTAGATTAATCATGTCAGGTGTCTATGAGATACCTTCCATGATTAATCTTTATGATTAATCTTCTATATGTCAAACTTGGGTACGGGGATACAAACTCTTTTATATCCGGATCAGCCAATAAAATCCCCCAGTGTCTTTTTAAGATGGAATATATTCGGTCTTTTTGATCATCAAAAGTGCCTATTAGGCGAGTGACTGGATTTGATTCATCCCTGGATCTTGGCGTCAACAAAGCCTCCCGATTACTGTGGTTGGCATATCTGAGCGCCGGTTCTATGACCTTAGCGGGGTAACCCGTGTCCTGAAATCTCTTCTCCAAAGCATGTGCCTGGCGATGAAAATCTGATAGAGACGAACAGTTCCTCCTGAGACGTAGAAAATGTCCCTTGGGTATGCCCCTTTTAATGGCCGGGGGATGGCAGCTTTCCCATCTCAGGAGGCTGTTCGTCGCTGTAGGTTTGCAATAAATAGTAGTAGACAGGGTGCCCATAGGGTCTCTCATTAAAGATTTTGCTACCTGCAAGACTGAAGGAGTTGTATACCTCTGTACCTGCAAATGCCCGCTTAATTACTTAGGAAAAACAGCGTACGTGCAGCTGGCATGCGTGGGGAGTGCGGGCGTGCGCGCCTCTGCTGGGTCACTTAGAATGATGAGGACCCATGGCATTTACTCCTCCCCTGATGTCACATGATCCTCCCTGGATACCAGGTGTGGATCCAGGGGATGCATAGTTACCACAGGAACCACGTGGTCGGTAATTACCACGTGGCTGTCTCTATCGGAGGTCAGCACATGAATCCCTTTAAAAGCCTTATGGACTGAGCGCGCGCCATAGCACAGAGTGACAAGGTAACCACCTGCTGCACTCAAACTAACCAGCTGAGACACAGTAAACGGACAGACGGGGTCCCCTGGGTAAGACAGCACGATTCTGGGCACATTGTTTCCTATTTGGGATAGATTTAGAGGCTTATGAGTTTTCCTCTTTCCCCTATAGGTGGCTATTAGGACAACTGGGAAGCGATTCAGCTCCCGGCTGTCATTACCTGATCCCCTGATGAACCCAAAACTACAAGTGGGGGGAAACGCGCAGGGTTTAAGTATTTTGCACCAGGCACGTATTATCTTTATATCAAGATTGGGAAAGTTGGGATATCTAACCATCTAATCACTGTAGCCCTGGAGGACTACCAACGAATAGTAGGGTGGATTCTTCCCACTAATCATTATTATATACTGACTATCTGTATGTGATTGATATCAGATCATCTATATCTGCTTTAAATTCATATTGTATCAGACAGACCCTTTAGTCTGATATCTATTCATCTGGGCTGTATTTTTACATGCTGGGAACCCTGTTATGTATACTGGAGTTTTGTTCCTAGATTCTTTCTGTACTTGATTGGAGTTGTATGTGAAAACCATAACAGTGATACAGTTTTTCCCAAACCCTATCATTAATTTATGTGTGTCTGGTATTAATGTGCTTGATCTATTTGCACCTTGCTCTTTTTTGATATTTGGTGGTGGACTATTTTGAGGTAGTTAGGAACAAAGAGGGTGAGCCGACGTGGAATGGGGGCACCACTAAACTAGGGTGCTTAAAGCCCCATTGCTAGGCAGGACTAAGAGGAGGGATAGACAGTACCCCTGGTATCCAACCTAATTCATCCATCATTATATTCACCTTAGGCTCCTCCACTATCTTCCTATACCTCTTCACCAAGTGTGTATCCTCCGCACTACACACATACTGTGTGTTTGTTTTGCTGAATGTCATTTGTGACTTTTTAAATATTATAATTAATAAAATTGATTTTATGGGTATTATTTGATGTGATTTTTCTCTAATAAGTACCCTTTCTATATGGTTGTGGTCTATTTTTGATGGATTATGGCTGGCTTTTTGTCAGGACCCTTGAATACCAATAGATGGATGAGGGATGCAGACGAGGTGTTTTCTGATAAGGTACTTGACGGCACTTATGTACCTACAGCCACATTAAAGACAATTTTTTCCGATCTGTTGACAGCTTACAAGGACAACATAAAATCCTGGTGGGAAGTCCAATCCCTTGAACATTACATAAAAAATAAGATTGTTCCTAGAGGCCTTCGGATCAACATTATCCCCGCCACTAGGTCAAAAACCCCAATTTGCTCCGTAAGTGGGAAGAGGAATCTACCTCATCGTCTCTGCGCTTCATGACAATTCTCTTGGAGGAGGAAAAAATTACCCTAGAGAACTCTTGCAAGAAGTTACAAAATCTGAGGGACGAGGCCGTTAAATTCAGCTCAGACCTTGAGTTCCCAAGTAAGGAAGCTAATCTGCAAACGAGTATTGATAAATATCATCACAACCTTAAGGAAAAGAAAACACAAATATTTCCTAAGGGATCTGGCGGATTTTAAGGCCAATAGAGCATAGACTTTTGCAGAAGCACAAGGGGACATCTCGTCGTCAGATTTCTCTAAAACAGAGTCTAAAACTCAACCACCAAGATTTAGGAGCAACAGAGGGAGGTATAATAATAAAAGGGGACCTAGGGGAGGCGGCCAACGATGGGAAGAGCCTCTAGACAGGGAAGGGGGATGGAACAGAGACTATACATCAAGTTTCCCACCACTGCTGGCATCCTCCTCGTCATCACCATCTGGATCTATAGCAGCGGGGCCTTTTTTAGAGAATCGGGAGCAGTACAATCTGCGCCAAAGACCACAAAAGGTCCCTGGGAGGAGGTGATAGATCAACAAGAGAATACGTTTAGAGTCATTAATTTGTCCAAATACAAGCTGTCAACAGATGAGGAACAGGTATTAAGCTTAGGATTATCATTCGTACCCACAATGAAGTTTGATCCTTTCATCTGGGTCAAAGATGTAGAATTGTTCTTACGCAAACTTAGCTGGAGAAAGTTTTTTAAACATAATGATCTGGCGGACTGCCAAAGGTTGGGTATATCTATTGAATCACTTCCGGATGTCAGAATACTTACAGAAATGTTGGAGGAAGGAGCGAGACAAATAGGCGAAGGACCTTTTACTGATTTAAAGCCTTTTAGCACTAGGATGCCCCCGACATCCGAGTGTGGCAGTTTGGAGGTTTTCTCCAAAATGGTCCTAAGAGACATTCGCCAAATTAAACCAAGTTTCACGTCAATTAAATCCAACCTTACAGAATGTCAAAGGGAGGTACTTCGGAGACTAGAAAGGAACATGGAGATAGTTATAAAGCCCTCAGATAAGGGGGGCAATATTGTAGTTATGGGGGTGGATAAATATCCACTGATGTGTAGATCTATCCTGAAGGACTGCCATACATATGAGGTACTTCCACGCGACCCCACTACTGAATACTCACAGTCTTTGTATCAAATTCTTAATAGGGCATTTGAGATCCGTCTTATTTCCAAATCTGAGTTTGATTTCATGCTTCCAAAGTTTCCTATGGTGGCTACCTTCTATGTCACACCTAAAATTCACAAGGGTCTATGTCCACTCCGAGGTCGACCTATTGTGTCTGGAGTGGATGCACTTACTCAGAACTGTAGCATTTATCGAGACAAAATCATGAGACCCTTTGTGTCCTCCCTCCCGTCCTACATCAAGGACACCACCGACTTGCTTTTGAAATTAGAGGGGATTCAGGTGGATCCAGACACAATTATGGTCTCGATTGACATTGATCAGCTATACAGTAGCATACCCCATGATAGGGGACTAGAGGCGGTTTCATATTACCTTGCTACTAGGGGCAACCATCTCAAGAGACATAATCTCTTTGTGCGATGGGGAGTACATGTGCGCCGTTGTATGCAAATGTGTTCCTGGGCTGGTGGGAGGACAAGGTGGTGTTCCGGGACGATGACGTCATCTGGACCCCACATATCTCCTTCTGAGGGAGATACATAGATGACGTCCTCGTTCTGTGGACTGGTGGTTTACGGTTGTTTGAGGACTTTCTAGGCCACCTTAACAACAATGGCCTAGGCCTGAAATTTACTTATGAGGAAGGTTCGGACAAACTCGCCCTTCTCGATCTTTTGATAATGAGAGACCCTATGGGCACCCTGTCTACTACTATTTATCGCAAACCTACAGCGATGAACAGCCTCCTGAGATGGAAAAGCTACCATCCCCGACCCTTAAAAGGGGCATACCCAAGGGACAATTTCTACGTCTCAGGATCTCTATCAGATTTTCATGGCCAGGCACATGCTTTGGAGAAGAGATTTCAGGACAGGGGTTACCCCGCTAAGGTCATAGACACAGGCGAGACTCCCCTCTGGCACGTCATGTGGTACAGATGCATCAAGTGATGTGAGAGCCATATCCTTCCAGGTGATCGAGGTCGTACCTAGATCTGTTAGACGTGGAGACTGGAATAAGAAAATTCTACAAAGGGAGGCGAGGTGGACCTACATCTTGAACACAATGAGCCCGTATGGGCTGAACGAACAACTTAGTTTTCATAGTTTTATCTGAAGGTGGATGCCTCGTCCACCCTCATCCGTCACACAACTGACAAGGAGATCATCATTTACTATTGCCCTTTCAGCCCTTTTGGTGGCGATCTGTTGGTCACCTATCCTATAGCTGGCTCTACTAGGAATTATTTAGGTATTGTAAAATAATCCCTATATTTCCTGATATACTAGCACTAGTGCTGGGACCAAATGGAGGTCATTTCTGTCTTGCCCGTATATATAATGTCTAATCATCTACAAGATCCCCTTTATATAGACAGCCTCCGATAGTGATCATCAGGCTTCTTCTAAATATTTTTAACACCAGTTAGTTTAAGATCTATATATGGTCCCTTTATTATGCGAGAGTCCTTTATCTAACAGTTGTACTAGGAGTGAGCCGTAACATTCTGGTGGCAGTTTATTATGTGTGTTGTCTGATCTAATTTTATATTATGGAGGCTTGCTGTATCTTCTACCAGTCTTTGCTGAGCCTCAGCTGTTGGTATGCTGCCGGACATATGTTGAGGCATTTATTATGCTTCAAGGTATAACTCCCTCCCAGTCTGTCATCTGATCCTCCTCTCTACTGAGCAGCGCTATGGGATAGGTCTTCTGGCTTCGCGGAACACGTGCAGTGTGGCGCTGTCTTGCGTGGTTGTCGGGGGGCGTGCCCGCTCCTATCTCCGCTCTGCCTTGTGTGTGGGTGTGCTGTCTGTGCATGTGCTGGGGTGCATACAGCGCTCCAGCGTACGTGCGGCTGGCATGCGTGGGGGGTGGGGGCATGCGCAGGGAGGCGGGCTTGCCTCTGATGGGTCACTTAGAATGATGTGGACCCATGGCATTTACTCCTCCCCTGACGTCACATGATCCTCCCTGGATACCAGGTGTGGATCCAGGGGACGCATAGTTACCACAGGAACCACGTGGTCGGTAATTACCACGTGGCTGTCTCTATCGGAAGGCAGCACATGATTCCCTGTAAAAGCCTTCTGGACTGAGCGCGCGCCATAGCACAGAGTGACAAGGTATCCACCTGCTGCACTCAAACTAACCAGCTGGGACACAGCAAACGGACAGACGGGATCCCCTGGGTAAGACAGCACGATTCTGGGCACATTGTTTCCTATTTGGGATAGATTTAGAGGCTTATGAGTTTTCCTCTTTCTTCTATAGGTGGCTATTAGGACAACTGGGAAGCGATTCAGCTCCCGGCTGTCATTACCTGATCCCCTGATGAAAAACTGCAAGTGGGGGGAAACGCGTAGGGTTTAATAATTTTGCACCAGGCACGTATTATCTTTATATGAAGATTGGGAAAGTTGGGATATCTAACCATCTAATCACTGTAGCCCTAGAGGACTACCAACGAATAGTAGGGTGGATTCTTCCCACTGATCATTATTATATACTGACTGTATGTGATTGATATCAGATCATCTATATCTGCTTTAAATTCATATTGTATCAGACAGACTCTTTAGTCTGATATCTATTCATCTGGGCTATATTTTTACATCCTGGGAACCCTGTTATGTACAGTGGAACCTCGCTTAACGAGTAACCCACTTAACGAGAATTTCGCTTAACAATCAAAGCTTTCTGTAAATTTGTAACCTGCTTTACGAGAAAGCTTTGCTGTACGAGCGAAATCCTCACCGCACACACTTCCGGTTCCGTACATCCACCGCGCTCTGACCAGCACTTTCTGTCCACACTAATACACACGTGTAATGGGGTGCCAGGGGTGCCTCGGGGATTGTAGTCGTGGCCCCTTTTTCTATCAGGCTTACCCCCGGCTTAGTCGTCACTTTTGGGACAGGGGATTGTTCTGTGGGGCAGAGTGTGGTGGAAGAGAGCATACTGTCAGCCGCAGGAAGACTCTTCAGGCAGGGATCAGATAAACCAAATGACATCTTTATTGCACGACGTTTCAAAGACAGCTCAATGCACTGATTTTGTAGCGCACGGTCACAATTCCTGTCCGGGGAAATCTTTCCTTGTTGTCTCCTCTAGTGGGGATGTGCCCGGCTACTCCACTTCACCTAGGCTCCCACTCCGGCTATCACAGACTGGACCCACACCAATTCTGCTTCACCCTTGAGGACACTTCTTCTCTCCTTCCCTCCCTTCTTCCTGTCCACTCAGCTCCACACTCTGCCCCTGGCTGTTTCTTCTCCCCCGTCCCGGAATCAACTCCCTTCAACACACACACACACTCCCTTTCCCCCTAAGCTGCCGGCTCCTCCTCCCTCCTGTACAGTTTCTATGGGGACAGCCGTCCCACCCGGCCACTAGGGGAAACCCACTAAAACAGTGCAATTACAATAACACATCAACATAAAACATCAACAGCTTTGTCTACCCCAGCGGGGGTATCTTCAGGGGAAAACACTGCACCTCCTATGGCAAATAGGCCCCGGCATCCCACCTCTCTCCGGAACTTCACCTTTTCTCCCAGGTACAGCGTATGAAGGCGTTGTGATAAGCCCTCAATGTCCAGGTTAACCCGGTTGTAGAAGAAATGGTCACCGGTCTCTTCATCCTCAATGAATCCATAGCCCTCCGCCTGATTAAATTTGACCACGGTGCCAACGGTGCACTGCCGATCAAACTCATCGCTAAGGGGACCGGCCATCATCTCGCGGGCCTCGGTCTCGGCCAGTAACCTTTCCTGCACCGGATCGGGTTCAGGCGGTGGGGACTTTCGCTGAGTCAGGGGCGTCGGCTTTACCGGCTCCCAAAAGAATCCCCACTCGTCTTCTTCTAGCTCCCGGGCATGTTGCTCTTCCGGGGCCGGAACTGCTGTGGGGGTTGGAGGTCTCACCTCGCCTGGCGTGAACACCTCCGGACACTGGAGTGGTGCTCCCAGGACTTCGCCTCCCGGCCGTAGCTGCGCCGTGTAGGTGGCCCGAACTTCAGTCGAGGTCTCACCGGTCGCGGCATCCCAGGGAGTGACCCACATTACTTTTGTGAGCCGCTCCGGTCCTCCTGGCACAGCCGGTAGGTTAAGGGTAAGTCCATCCGCGGTCGCAGTCTGCTTCGGGCGTCCTCTCCCCAGGTTGGTTGCTACCAGCGTGCCCACTGCAGCATGTTGTTTTCTCGGGGTCTCCATCTTGCTCGGAGTCGGTCTCTGGGTTGGCGTTTCTTGCAATGGCGCCGGGGTAGGTGGAGATGCTGGGGAAGGTGGAGGCGGGCCTTCTTTTCCCGCTCTTGGATACACTCCACCCCCAGTCTCGCACATCAAATCGACCCGGCCGAGGCGGCTCTTCTTTTTTCCTGTAACGCCGCCCACTTCACATGTCTTCGTCAGCATCCTGGGGCCAGCACCTCCCCTCTTTGAGTGGCGTACTCCGCACTTCTTTTTCTTCACCGGCCAGCCCCAGGCTTTTCTTTTGGCGCCAATTCGTCGCGCGCTCACTGTGTTCGTGAAGACGGCGGCCATCTTTCCGCCATCTTGTGCCCGGTCCAACGCCTTAGGCACCACTTGTTCTTCCCACCATGGAATCGGGACCCTTCGCCAATAATCCGGATCCTGCCGACTACGCCACATGTAACGGGGTGCCAGGGGTGCCTCGGGGATTGTAGTCGTGGCCCCTTTTTCTATCAGGCTTACCCCCGGCTTCGCCGTCACTTTTGGGACAGGGGATTGTTCTGTGGGGCAGAGTGTGGTGGAAGAAAGCATACTGTCAGCCGCAGGAAGACTCTTCAGGCAGGGATCAGATAAACCAAATGACATCTTTATTGCACGAAGTTTCAAAGACAGCTCAATGCACTGATTTTGTAGCGCACGGTCACAATTCCTGTCCGGGGAAATCTTTCCTTGTTGTCTCCTCTAGTGCGGATGTGCCTGGCTACTCCACTTCACCTAGGCTCCCACTCCGGCTATCACAGACTGGACCCACACCAATTCTGCTTCACCCTTGAGGACACTTCTTCTCTCCTTCCCTCCGTTCTTCCTGTCCACTCAGCTCCACACTCTGCCCCTGGCTGTTTCTTCTCCCCCGTCCCAGAATCAACTCCCTTCAACACACACACACACTCCCTTTCCCCCTAAGCTGCCGGCTCCTCCTCCCTCCTGTACAGTTTCTATGGGGACAGCCGTCCCACCCGGCCACTAGGGGAAACCCACTAAAACAGTGCAATTACAATAACACATCAACATAAAACATCAACAGCTTTGTCTACCCCAGCGGGGGTATCTTCAGGGGAAAACACTGCACCTCCTTGTAAGGGGTCTGCCCACCCCTTACACATGTACGCACAAACACAAACAAACCCACACGCACGCACACACATACAGTATTATGCTCACCTTACCTTCCGTTACACCGCCGGGCTCATGGTTCTTGTAGTTCCCGGGTACATCGCGGCGAACTACAAGTACCATGAGGCCGGCGGTGGAACGGAAGGTAAGGTGAGCATATAATATGTATACTTTCCGTTTCATCGCCGGTCTCCTGGGTCCTGTAGTGCGCCGCTCCGCTCCAATCCACTCCATTCCAGGCATCCAGGCATCAGCATCCATAGCGACGAAGCAGGATCTTCCTGGTTCCTGTCACCGCTACTCAAAGGCAGCGCGCTGGCCAATCAGAGGCAAGCGGCTCTGCCTTTGACGTTAGCGCTCTGGCAGGAAGTTCCGCCCTCGTCATTATGGTTACCCGATACACGGCCCGCACCGGAGAACAGCAAGTACCAGGAGACCGGCGATAAACGGAAGGTAAGGTGAGTATATAATATGTGCGTGTGCATGTGTGCTTGTGTGTTTGTGTGTGTTTGTGTGAGTTTGTGTGTGTTTGTACATGTTTGTGTGCGTTTGTGCATGTGTGGAATAATAGAATAGGGGACCAGGATGGGAAATTTAACACATTGTGGAACGAATTGTCAGTATTGCAATGATTTCCTATGGGAAATCTTGCTCTGCTGAACGAGTAACTTGATTAACAAGCACAGTCCCAGAACGGATTGTTCTCGTTAAGCAAGGTCACTGTATACTGGAGTTTTGTTCCTAGATTCTTTCTGTACTTGATTGGAGTTATATGTGAAAACCATAACAGTGATACAGTTTTTCCCAAACCCTATCATTAATTTATGTGTGTCTGGTATTAATGTGCTTGATCTATTTGCACATTGCAATTTTTGATATTTGGTGGTGGACTATTTTGAGGTAGTTAGGAACAAAGAGGGTGAGCTGACGTGGAATGGGGGCACCACTAAACTAGGGTGCTTAAAGCCCCTTTGCTAGGCAGGACCGAGAGGAGGGATAGACAGTACCCCTGGTATCCAACCTAATTCATCCGCCATTATATTCACCTCAGGCCCCTCCACTATCTTCCTATACCTCTTCACCAAGTGTGTATGTGACGCCCTGGACAAGCCAGGGGTCACAGGTAATGACATCACCACACCCTACACCCCGGTTAGGCACATCAAAGCTAGACCCAGAAATCCTTGTTGCCCTCCTCCAGGGGCTGATGTCCACACCAGGGTGTGGGCCAGGAGGTTGGTCCCGCCCACCGAGGAGTTCACAGTCCTGGAGGCGGGAAAACCAGGCAGTTAGAGTTTGGAGAGGAGAGAGAGCAGTTGTGTAGTGAAAGTGGAAAGAGAAAAGTGACAGCTTAAGAGCCTGAGAGCGTCCGGGTGTGTGCCCCGGACGGAGACAGCAAGGTTAGCAGACGGCGGTGACCGTCTGCAGGAGTGGCCTATCGGAGTTGCCGTAAGGACCGTGGACGGGTGGTGGCCTGGCGGTACCGGACCGGTACACAAGGAGAAGCCAGCACCATTGGCAGGGGCCTTTCGAATCCCGGCAAGGCTTGGAGTCGCCGTAAATTTGCCAAATCCGTCAGTGAAGGGGACCTCCGGGTTTCCAAACAACTAAGTCCCGATTGAAGGCAACAGTCCAACCGTATGAGAGAGACACCGCCACCGCCAAGGCACCAGTTTCTCAGGGCCAGCGCCTGCGGGCAAAGAGGGGCTCCTCCGGCCCATATCCAAGTCGGGGAGCGGGTTACCGGTGGGAACCCATTGGAACCAACAGGAGTACTAGGTGCAGGGAAAGAGACAGTCACCGTTAACTACCGGGGAAAAGCAACAGCAGCCGTCCATGGGAACCGTCTTTCCAGCCGTGTGTTTTACCGAGAACTGTGTCACCATCTCAGGCTGAGTGAGTACCACCGTGCTGTGAGGCACAGCGCTGCCCCCACGACCCTGCACCTCACCAGGCCCCGCACCTGGCCTGCCATCCCTCATCCTCCACCCCATCACTGGGCCTCGGGACAACCATCCCCCACCCACGGAGGTGAGAACTAACAACTCTGCTGCTCCCTGTTACCGCTCCCGGGATCCCCATACAGAGCAGCGGTGGTGTTACCAAAAATCACCACAACCGTGGGTGGCGTCACGGACAATAAATCCCCAAAACCAAACCCCTTTTCACTCACGGGCGAGAAGCGCCGCTCGAGTCCCCAGGATCCGGCCCATCGCTCGAGCCACCGAGCAACGACAGTAGCAGCCGGACCCGAACAGTGGGAGAGCATAGCGTCCTCTCCTCCGCCCGCGACATGTATCCTCCGCACTACACAGACACTGTGTGTTTGTTTGGCTGAATGTCATTTGTGACTTTTTAAATATTATAATTAATAAAATTGATTTTATGGGTATTATTTGACCTGTTTTTTGCCTATCTGTGACTACCTGGTTTTGCCAGGGCGTCACACACACGGTGTCCACGGGCCCTCTCGGGTGGCTTGAAGCTCTATCCCTTTCACTCTATCTGGTCACCTTTTCAATGGATGTGTGTGGATTTGGCTTCGGCACTTGAAGTAACCTCAGTCTCCGTTTAGCTAGCTGAGTCTTGAATTTCTCCAATAGTTGAGGGACCAGTCCTCTACTGCGGCCAAGTTCCTCCACTCCGGTATGTTGTATGTGGAACGAGGCCATGAGAGTATGGTCTCTCCCATGGGCTCAAGGACCCCTTCTCTCTTCCACTGCTCTTTCCAACTCGCTCACTTCCTACAGTGTGCTCTCACTAACTAGAATCTACCCCCCCAGCCTGGCCTCGGACTATCACTAGGACCTTACCATAGTCTGATGGGTTGTTGCTGATTGAGAGTGTCTGTGTTTTGTGTATACCAGTTTGTGACCCCCTCCTTACCCGGGAATGGGATACTATACCTCTGGCTGAGATGCAGTACCTCTGTGGCAAAGCCTCAGGGGCGCCAAAATGCCACAGAAGTGCCTAATTTTTAGAGCTTTACACAACTCTGTGGCGGTGTGCTGTTTGTGACGTAATTACAACGTAATTAGTTATTAGTTAATTATAACGTAATTAGTTTAAGCAGAGCCTATTGCCGTTTTACTGAGCTAGTGCTGCAGTGCTTCCAGCTTGTGAATCATACGGACAACAATTTGGAGATGGAGGAAAAGGAGGAGGTGTTGCAGAAACTTGTGTAGGAGGTGGGGGAAACCCCAATGGAACTAAAACCCGCAATCTTATGCATCGTTAGCATATATGCCATTCCCAGGTCCATCTCAGTCCTGGCCTCAACAAGGTTCACCCTGTGTGCTGTCAGGGAGATGTAGCATCCCTAGTCGCAACCAATTGTCCATGAGTTGATGGTTAATGGACGTTTTCAGAAACTGCGATGGTCAGGGCACGGGTGATGACACACCAGGAGAAATAGTGGCAGCTGGGAACCAAGCACCGAGGGACGGCCGCAGCAATGCGTTTTGTGGAAAGCATCAGTATCTAAAAGCCTAATTAATGGCAAAATTTCCAGGGCAAGCAGTCTGGAAACATGCCTATTTAGTGTTTGGGCCTTTGGGTGAATGGCTGGGTATTTCCTTTTTTATTCCAAGGCCTGGGATAGAGACAGCTGAACATCGTCCTGGGAAAAGGAAGTGGACATGGTTTCTGTTGGTGGTTGCGATTATGCAACAACAGGTACATGATGGGAGTAATCTGCTCCTGCATCTTGGACAGTGGATAGGCAAAGACGTTGCACAGGGGAAGAGGCAGTGATATTGTAGTGCAGGTGGTTAACCTACTCGTTACCAGGCTGTTTTGGGTCGGGTCAGGCGATGTCACGGATGGCCTTGCCTGGTTCCGCTGCCCCGAGGCGTACAGTAAATGGTGGGGATAGCGGGGTAATGGGAAAATTTTGTTGTGACGCCACCTGTGGTATGCGGCCAGAAATTAGCCACCACTGCAGGGTTCTTTGCTGGGGCTGGTGGTAGTGCAGTTCGGGTGTGATCACTCCCCACAGGCGGAATGGGCCCCAGGAGGATGGTGAGGGTTGTAGCAGTGCAATGGGGTAAAGGGCTGGGACGCCAACAATAACTGCACGACACAGGTTGGTAGTTTCCTCTTTATCTTTACTGGTCGGGTGCAATTGTGACGCCCTGGACAAGCCAGGTAGTCACAGATAGAGCCCCGCACAACACCAGTCCCCTCACTATGTAACACCAGCCAACCATTTACATCCTAGTCACCTCCCTCAGAGCTGGATGGACACACCAGAGGGCGGAGCCAGGCAGTTGGACACGCCCACCGAGGAGACAGCCTGAGGCAGGAAACCATAGTTAGTTGAAAGAGGAGTCTTATGACTGCTTTACACGAGACGACCGATTGTGCGATGCCTCGTCGGGGTCACGGTTTTCGTGACACACATCCGGCATCGTTCACGACGTTGTCTCGTGTGACAATGTGGCGCCCTGGACTAGCCAGGTCGTCACAGGTACTACAACACACACCCTCACACTGAGACAGGCACATCAGCCAGACACAAAATCCTTGTTGCCTCCCTCCAGGGCCTGATGTCCACACCAGGTGGGGTGGAGCCAGGCAGTTGGCCCCACCCACTGAGGAGTTCACAGTCCTGGAGGCGGGAAAAGGAAGAGAATAGAGTTGAGTCAGGGAAGTGAAAGGAGTGAAGTAGTAGTGGAGGAGTAAACTGACCGTGTCCGGGTGTGTGGCCCGGGCACTAAGAGCAAGGTTGGCAGACGGTGGTGGCCGTCTGCAGGAGAGACGAATCAATGCAGAACCGTAGTACCGGGGACGGGCGGTGGACCGCCGGTAACGAACCGGGGAGCAAAGTGAAGCCAGCACACACAGGCAGGGCCTGCGGACCCCGACCAGGCTTGGAGTCGCCATTAGAGGTCAAATCCGTCGGTGACCGGAACCCCAGGGGTTTCCTAACAGCCAAGACCCGATTGAAGGCAACCGTCCTACCAGCAAAAGGAAATACAGCTACCGCCACAGCTAGAGTTCCAAGGGCCAGAGCCTGCGGGCAAAAGGGCTCCTCCGGCACATACACACGCTGGGGAGCGGGTTACCGGTGGGAATCCATCGGGACCGAACATACCCAAAGGTGCAGGGAAAGGCAGCCACCACCAACCATCCGGGAGAAGTCACAGCAGCCAGCTGCGGGACCCGTCCATCCAGCCGTTTGGTTTACCAGAGACTTTGCGTACATTTGTGGCTGAGTGAGTACTACCATGCCGACCGGCACCGCGCTGCGCAGTCCAGGCGACCCTGCACCTTGCTAACCCTGCCTCCCCGTCACCTCACTGGGCCCCGGGACCACCAACCCCTACCCACGGAGGGGGAAAACAACATCCCAGCTGCTCCTTATCATCGCTCCCGGGATCCCTGTCAGCAGCCATCGCAGCAGCGCCGGACCCGAGCATTAGCGAGTGCAGCGCAGCGGCGTCCTTCCCGCCTGCGACAAACTTGGCGTCACGAACAGGATCTTACCGTTCTGCCGGCTGATAGAAGTGCGCCTCGTGCCCTGCCGGCGGTGTCCGGACGAAAAATTTCAGAATCCGCCATCTTGGGCGCGAAGATTTTCCCGCTCGAGCGTCTTCTCGAGCAGTGGAGGCGCGAAAGCCGAAGCCCCGCCCCTGAAGAGGAGGTGCCAAGAAAAGACCAAGGGGGGACGCGGATGGAGAGATGGCGGCGTCCTCGGGTTGGAGCGCGGGAGCGCCCGCCACCGGAGCGTCTAAGCTCTGGAAGAACAGAGGAGGAGTAGCCTTTGAAGACTGCGGCCCGAGTGAGCTCCCCGCCGGGACCGCTGCTTGGCTGGATCGGGAGCTGGGCTGGTTCTGCTTGAAGGTGAGGGCGCAGAGCTTGCAGCAGCTGCTGGATTGTAAGGCGGAGGTGCGCAGAATGGTTGCCGTGGTGTGGGCCCGCGAGCAAGGGGCCGCTGGGGCCGTGCCGCGTCGCGATCAGGCTACCCAGACTCCTGAACCAGCCTTGATTGAGTGGGAGCCGAGGCCGGTACCGCAGCAGGAGGTCCGGAGAGAGTGCAGCTGATGGAAGAGGAGGTCCCGAGCACGCTGCCCCCGCCGCCGTTCCCAACGGCGATCAGCAGTTCTGGACTGCACTGCCTATGGATAGAGAACCCAATGTACCGTCCGGTCCCCGATTGGGCCGACCCCCCGTGGTGGTAGCCGCCCCAAAGTCAGCGGTCCCTCCGTTGCACCGTTGTCCCCGTTGGGACCACCAGTACCATTACACTGTTAAGTAAATGAATGAATCAAACCAAGAAAATAAGCAGATTGACACCGTGATTGACTCGGCCATTTCCGGCAAGTTGTCCCCGTAGGGACCCTTTGTACCGTTGGCATGAGGAACTCTTCATGGACATGCCTGAGAACTTGCAGGGCACCCACGAACTGGTGGGATTGTAAATAAGTTGGGGCATGTTTTCCGTTGTCGCCTCCGGAGAGGAAGGTTTGGAGGATGGGCCTGGAGGAAAGTGATGGCCCAGGCCCGCCACTACCACAACCGGTGGCGATCCTTCGGGGGTCAGGGGTCCCCCATGGACATGGGGTCCCCTGAAGTGACAGCCGGGTGTGAGGCACCGTACCCGTTCCCGCTCGGGCAGCCTGGATCTAGACTTGGGTCAAGGGGTGCTGCCCACTTCTTAGGGGCAGTATCAGGGCTAGGTTGCTTGGGTGGGAGGGTGGAAGCCGTCCGTCCGTTATTATTAAAAGTGTATATATATGTGGTTTGTAATGTTTAAGTGACCTGCCTCCCGTAAGGGAAGATTTAAAATGTATAAACTGTTGATGTTTTTATATTTTTGCAGTTAAAAAGAAAAAAATAAAACCGGTGATGGACGGGCAGCCCGCGGACGGTCTGCATTTAACCAAGGGGGAATGTGGCGCCCTGGCCTAGCCAGGTCGTCACAGATAACATACAAACACCCCCACCCCCATTAGACAGGGACACCAGCCAAACAAAAATCCTTTTTGCCTCCCTCCAGGGGCTGATGTCCACAACAGGTGGGGTGGAGCCAAGCGGTTGGCCCTACCCACTGAGGAGTTCACAGTCTTGGAGTGGAGGCGGGAAAAGGAAGAGAGTAGAGTTGAGTCAGGGAAGTGAAAGGAGTGAAGTAGTAGTGGAGGAGTAAACTGACCGTGTCTGGGTGTGTAGCCCGGGCACTAAGAGCAAGGTTGGCAGACGGTGGTGGCCGTCTGCAGGAGAGGTGAATCAATGCGGAACCGTAGGACAGGGGACGGGCGGTGGCCCGCCGGTACCGAACCGGGGAGCAAAGTGAAGCCAGCACACACAGGCAGGGCCTGCGGACCCCGACCAGGCTTGGAGTCGCCATTAGAGGTCAAATCCGTCAGTGACCGGAAACCCAGGGGTTTCCTAACAGCCAAGACCCGATTGAAGGCAACCGTCCAACCAGCAAAAAGAAATACAGCTACCGCCACAGCTTGAGTTCCAAGGACCAGAGCCTGCGGGCAAAAGGGCTCCTTCGGCACATACACACGCTGGGGAGCGGGTTACCGGTGGGAATCCATCGGGACCGAACATACACAAAGGTGCAGGGAAAGGCAGCCTGGACCAACCGTCCGGGAGAAGTCACAGCAGCCGGCTGCGGGACCCGTCCATCCAGCCGTTTGGTTTACCAGAGACTTTGCGTACATTTGTGGCTGAGTGAGTACTACCGTGCCGACCGGCACCGCGCTGCGCAGTCCAGGCGACCCTGCACCTTGCTAACCCTGCCTCCCCGTCACCTCACTGGGCCCCGGGACCACCAACCCCTACCCACGGAGGGGGAAAACAACATCCCAGCTGCTCCCTATCATCGCTCCCGGGATCCCTGTCACCAGCAGCGGTGGTGCCCAACCTCACCACAACCCGTGGGTGGTGTCACGGACCAAATCCCCAAGCCAAACTACCCCCTTTTCACTCACGGGCGAGGAGCGCCGCTCGAGTCCCCGGATCTGGGCCACCGCTCCAGCCACCGAGCAGCCATCGCAGCAGCTCTGGACCCGAGCATTAGCGAGCGCAGCGGCGTCCTCCCCGCCCGCGACAACACCTCTGAGCGATGCAGTATCGCTCACAAATCGAGTTGTGTACTCGTCGCTCAGTTTTAAAAAATTGTTTAATTAAAATGGCGCCGGTTGTTCATTGTACCCGGGGCAGCACACATTGCTCCGTGTGACACCCCGGGAATGATGAACACAGCTTACCTGCGTCTCGAGGCTCCCGGCGGCTATGCGGAAGGAAGGAGGTGGGCGGGATGTTTACGTCCCGCTCATATCCGCCCCTCCACTTCTATTGGCCGGAGGCTGTTTGACGTCGCTGTGACACAGAACGTCCCTTCCCCTTCAGGAAGTGGATGTTCGCCGCCCACAACGAGGTCGCTCAGCAGGTAAGTACGTGTGACGGGGGTTTCACGACTTTGTGTGACATGGGCAGCGATTTGCCTGTGACGCACAAACGATGGAGGCGTGTACGATCGATCGTGAAATCGCACGATTGGTCAACTCGTGTAAAGCAGGCATTAGTGTTGAGCAGAAGTGGAGGTCAGGCCTGTGTGTGACAGGCCTGAAGTAAACTGAATCGGTGCCAGGGTAGGAGCCCTGGTACTGATGACTAGGAGGCATACGGAGGCCTCTGTCTGCAGAAGCCGGGAAGACGGCTTGGTGGAATCGTTGTGGACCGGGACAGGGTAGTGGGCCGCCGGTATCGACCCGAGGAACCAACTCGGAAACCGGAGCACAAGAGGGAATACTCAGACCCTGAAACGAGGTCTAGAAACTACTGGACTGAGTTAATTAACTGATTGCGGTCTGGACTATAGGTCCTTTCCCACCCAAAGTCCCTCATAGAAGACAACAGCCCAATGAGGGGGATAGAAAGCCACAGCCAAGGCTCAGAGATCCCACGGGCCGGCGTCTGCAGGCAAGCGGGCTCTTTCGACATCCACAAGCCGGGGAGCGGACTCCTGACGCTGCAAGCGCAGGTAGTCCAACAACTCTAACAGGTGCAGGAGAAAGGCAGAGATCACCAACCGGGTGGGGGAACCCGACTGCAGCCGGCTGCGTGCACCGACCACCATCATCTTGGTGTACCTGAGACTCGAGTGTTTCATTCTAATAGTGAGTACACCAGTGCCCCCCGGCCGCCCATCTCCCTGCACCGCCAACACCCCCCCAACGGGTCCCGGGGCCACCATCCCTGCCCACGGAGGGATTAACAACTTGCTGCATACCATCTCGCCTGGGTACCACGTAACTTCAGCGGTGGTGTCCACCTTCACCATGTCCCGTGGGTGGCGTCACGAACTTAAAACACGGATCTGGCCGTACACCTACGTCCCCAAGCCACCAATCCCTTTTTGGTCAGAGTGACCGCAGGACCCCCGGGTCCAGAGACACTCGAGCCACCCACGGGGTGGCACACTATGATCCAGGTTTACAGTGGTCCGGTCAGCCCAGAAGCAGCGTGGGTCTCTCTTTGCCTGGCGGGTTGGAGGCCTTCCTTAATGTGCTCTTGGTAGGAGTCGCTGTGGCCTGGAGCACCACAGCATCCCCTTCTCTCTCTCTTTACTTGAAGATGACCGTCCCCTGTGACGGGCAGCGTGAACCGGTTATGGGACCCGCTTGTATGCTGCGATCCTGGGTTCTTTATTGCTGCTGCGCCTTGGAACTAAGGTGGGACAGGAAACATAGAATCTCCTGCCCTCTGGGTTTTACTACTAGGCCGTTAGCATCCAGTAGCTGAGGGCCCGGTGTCCCATCCTAGCGCTCGGTCCTGGAAAGCTCACACAGCAGCTCTCAAACAGCGACCGCTGTTGCTAAACAGCTGCCCCTCCCCTTTAGTGTGGAGGTTTGAGTGGCTGTATCATCAGCATTGTGCACCTGGACTGCGGCCATCTTTACTAGGAGGGTTTGCCTCGTTCTGTGTCTCCATACATCATCTGAATTGGCTCCTATGGTCTGTTTTTTTTATATACATGTAGTTATATCGTTTTTCCAAATAATTGAGCTTAGGGACATGCAAGTGTGAAAATCTGTGACGTGGATTGCGAGCTTACATATTTTGGGCCAAAATATCAACTAATCTCTCACTATTTGAGGTATGGCACATTTTATCTATTTTTGCAGGATGTGTGTGGACCTTCTGAATTCAGGTGGTTAAATGGTGAGTCCGTTATGTGTTATGCACTCATATAGCGCTAACTAACCCACCTGACCTGATGTTTTGCGTCATTTATAGGCCATAAATCAGACACTGTGCATCTCGCATATCTGTGTGAGATGCACTCATGTAGTGCTGAATGGCCCTCCTGACCTAGATTTCTGGCGTCATTTATAGGTTGCAGTTCAGACACTGTGCATCTCACTCATCTATATGACAGGCTCCCAATGCAAGCCGTATTAGTGTGCATGTTCTATGCTAAACAGTCGCCCCTCCCCTTTAGTGTGGAGGTTTGAGTGGCTGTAATATCAGCATCGTGCACCTGGTCTTCGGCCATCTTTACTAGGAGGGTTTGCCACGTTCTGGGAGTACGTACATCATCTGAATTGGCTCCTATGGTCTGTTTTTTTCTATAGTTCTATGTGGTTTTTCCAAATAATTGAGTATAGGGACTCGCAAGTGTGAGAATCCATGAGACCATGACGTAGATTGCGAGCTTATATATTTTGGGCCAAAATATCAACTAATATCTCACTATTTGAGGTATGGCACATTTTATCTATTTTTACAGAATGTGTGTGGACCTTCTGAATTCAGGTGGTTAAATGGTGAGCCCGTCATGTGATATGCACTCATATAGTGCTAACCAACTCGCCTGACCTGGTGTTGTGCGTCATTTATAGGCCATAATTTAGACACTGTGCATCTCGCGTATCCGTGTGAGATGCACTCATGTAGTGCTAATTAGCCCGTCTGACCTAGGTTTCTGACATCATTTATAGGTTACAGTTCAGACACTGTGCATCTCACCCATCTATATGAGTGGCTGTATCATCAGCATTGTGCACGTGGGCTGCAACCATCTTTACTAGGAGGGTTTGCCACATTTTGCGTGTGTGTACATAATCTGAATTGGCTCCTATAGTCTGGGTTTTTTTTACATAATTCTATGTAATGTTCTGGACAACAAGAGATCCCCACGCTGCCTCCAAGCATAGTATCGATCCCAGTGAGGAGAACAGCGCAACTGTGGCTCAAGTGACCACTGGGGTGCCACATTCCTGGACTGAGAAAACAAAAAGAGAATAACACAATACATTACAATAATACAACTTTCCAGTGACAAAAAGGGATGAGCGAGCATGCTCGCCACTACTCGGTGCTCACCTGAGCATCTCAGTGCTTGCGATACTCGGTGAGCTCCGAGTACCAGCGAGATGCTCAGGCAGATGCTCGGCTCCCTCTCCCTGCATGTGGGTAGTATTTACAGAGTCAGCCCACAAGCAGGGATTGGCTGTTATACACTGTAATGCCAAAACCAACATGGCTGTGGCATTACAGTGATTGGCTGGCCGCACAGCATCATCAGCTCTATATGACACCTGATGGCGCTGTGCTCGGTAGTGTGATCCACAGTCAGCTAGTGTAGGCAGAGGTGCTGCTGAGCGAGGGACAGATTTAGTGTGTAGGTAGTCTAGGTACTAGGAGACGCAACGTCACCGCTGCAACCGTTGCCATAGTAACCTACCGAGCGGGTTACTATAGCATTGGTGATCTCCGATCATCTGATTACCGGGGCCACTGTGCACTGGCTCCTGCAGGAGCCGCAGCAGTTAACTCCCTGTTTACCGGCACCGCTATTTAGCGGCTTATGCAGGAGCCACTGAATAGCAGCGCCAGGAATCAGCTGATCGGAGATCACCGTTGCTGTAGTAACCCGCTCAGTAGTTTACTCTGGCAACGATGGCAGTGGTGACGTCACCACCTACCAACCGGCCACAGCCTCTGCTCGATTACACAGCACAAGGAGGAGCAGCGTTCTTCCTTCCTGTGCTGTGTGATATAGCAGAGCTGCATGGGCTGAAGAAACAGAAGACCAGGATCGTGGAGGGGTTAGAAGGAGTAATAAAGATGGAGTCCCTAAGTGTGTCTGTGTATTTATCTATAATAAAGTATTTTTTCTCTGTGTGGTGTCTTTTTTTAACCCTTTATTGGAGATTCTTAATGGCCGGGTCAACCTTGGCCTGACATTAAGAATCTCAGACTTAATACCAGCTGGTAAAACAAAGCTGGTATTAACCCATTATTACCCAGCATGCCACCCGACACCAGGGCCGCTGGAGAAAGTTGGATACAGCGCGAGAAAATGGTGCTTCTATGAAAGCGCCATTTTCGGGGGCGGCTGCGGACTGCCATTCGCAGCGGGGGGCAGAAAGCTTTCATAAATTATTTCATGAATTTCAACTAGGCAGCTTGGGATTGGAATCCGCAGCGCAGGTTGGCTCAAGTCCCCTGCCGCGAATTGCAGTCCGCAACCAGCCCGAAAATGGAGCGTTCATAGAAGCGCCATCTTCTGGCGCTGTATCCAACTCTTCCAGTGGCCCTGGTGTCGGGTGGCTCGCTGGGTAATAATCGGGTTAGGGCCAGCTGTGTATTATCAGCTGTCCCTAAGCTCAAAATTCATGGTGTCACACCAATATTAAACATGGCCACCATGAATTTCTAGTAATGAAAAAAAAACAAACACAACACAGACAAAAATATTTTTATTAGAAATAAAACACAACACAATTAGTGATTCCATCTTTATTGAACTAAAGAACCCCCTGTCCGCAGTAGTCCTTGGTCGGGGGTCCCGCGATGTCCAATCCGAACCCAATATCATCTGATCGGTTTACCGGAAGGCAAAGCAATCAGATGTATCAGGTTGAAGGACCTGAATCACATGACAAATCAGCTGATTGTTTAAAAGCCGTTTACACAATCAGCTGATGCATCAGTAGAAAAAAAAACTATACTCCTCTGTGTAGACTCCTGTCTGATCGCTCTAGGACCCGCCGGTAATCAGCTGATGCGGTCACCTGACAGCATCAGCTGATCGTTTAAACCGGCCGGGCGGTAAAATGCAGGCTTCGCCGCTGGACTTATATGATCAGCTGATACTGTCAGGTGACCGCATCAGCTGATCACTGGCAGGTCCTGGAGCAATCAGATGTGTCCTGGGAGTCTGCACAGAGATGAATATAATATTATTTTTTTTATACTGTTCACTTTTGGTTTTGCTTAGCAGCGAATGTACAGGCAGTGAGAAGCTGCTGCACATACGCAAAGTGAAAGTGCATGTCACACGGGAGGAGGAACACAGGATTCTTCCTCCCCCTAATACTCAGACAACATTGCTCACAACAGTGACCTGGCAGACAGAAATGCTTACAGTGGTCTTCCCCATACTGTTCCCATGTCATTTGAGCACTGTTATTATACATTTGTGACATTCTTAAGCTTTCTCCAGACAGCCGGGGGGGGCCGCCGGAAAAATTCTCGAGTTTCCCATAGGCTAACGTTGGGCTTGGTGCTCGGGTCGAGCACCTGAGCATTTTACTGCTCGCTCATCTCTAGTGACAAATTGAATACATGAATCATTTTACATA
Source organism: Anomaloglossus baeobatrachus (assembly GCF_048569485.1). NCBI lineage: Eukaryota > Metazoa > Chordata > Amphibia > Anura > Aromobatidae > Anomaloglossus > Anomaloglossus baeobatrachus. The sequence continues at coordinate 99,789,037 of NC_134362.1, forward strand.
GTTTCTATTATGCATTGGTTTCCCTTAACTGTCGACATCAAACTGTTTTGTGACCCTGAGTGCTCCGCTGCGACTTACGCAAGATGGGCTGGGATTCCTCTCTACCTGATACATTCATTGACCCATCCTGGCTGCCTATTGCCATACTGCATGGGGCTTCAGGGCTCTCTGACGGGATAGGTGGACAGGTGTTACTCCCTGACTCGCCGTGAGCATGACAGATTCGCCGCGGACAGGAGGCAGGTTCCCTGGCTCCTCCACTGGTGCAACATCTTCCTCTCTTGGCAATGAATCTTCGGGCTATTCATGAGTTTCTGCTGGTATTGGTGGGATCACTTGGGTGAAGGTCAGACATGGGACTGCAATAGCTTGATTCATTCACGTCCAGGTCTTAGGGAATGCTCCAAGGACAGTTTGAATGGTCTCTTCTTCCAGTTCTGGGGCCTGGGGAAGTCTTGGACCGTTTTCCCTTTTTTTCAACCGACTTGGGCATGCCTTCAGATGGTCCCTTGAAACAGTTGCAGACGTTCTTCCCCCATCTTTGCTGATGAGGCACACCTTAGGGTTGTTAAAGGCTGCCGGTAGGACAGTGTACGGTTTGGCCTCCCACTGGTTGTCCAACTTGTCTTCTCTCCGCTTTCTTTTCAGAACCTGCTCCCCAGGTGCAAGGGGAGTAGTTGAAGTGGTTTGGTTGTAGTCCATCTCCTGCCTCAACCTTGCCTGGGCCAAACTTTGTTCTACACATTCTTAGACTTGGTGGTAATGCAGCTGTTGTTGTGTCCCAGTCGGCCTCTGGTGAGCTGCCTCGGGTACCAGGACTCCCATTTTCAAGTCAATGGGCAACCGGCCAGGTGTTGGCCGCATCAGGTAGGCGGGGTGCAGTTGGTAGACTTCACCGGGATGTGATTGTATATGTCTATCAAGTCGGGTAACTTCTCTAGCCACAGTCTTCTGTTTCTAGAGGTAGAGTCTTCAGCAGGTCCAGCACCACCTGGTTCATTCTCTCGCACAGCCCATTGCCCTGGGGGTGATATGGGGTTGTCCTAATCTTCTTGCAGCCACACAGGTGGCAGAGCTCCTGGAACACCTCGGCTTCAAAAGCTGAACCTTTTCAGTAAGCACACTCTCGAGATAACCACGGAGCTAACAGAAGTACTTCTGGAATGCTTTGGCTGCAGTTCTGGCCATCTGGTCTTTCACAGGGACCACTACCAAGAAACGGAGTAATGGTCTATGATGGTAAGGGCATAGACATAACCGGATCAGATCAGAGCCAGCTTTACATGATCCAGGACCACCAGTTCAAGCGGTTGCCTTGTGATGATTGGCTGCAGAGGGGCTCTTTGACTCTCCTGATCTTTGCATCACAAGCTGCAGGTGTCGCGGGCGGGGAGGGCGCCCTGCGCTCACCATGCTTGGGTCCGGTGCTGCTGCTGCTCGGTGGCTCGAGCGGTGGGCCGGATTCGGGGACTCAAGTGGCGCTCCTCGCCCGTGAGTGAAAAGGGGGGTTGTGTGGTTTGGGCATTTGGTCCGTGACACCACCAACGGTTTGTGGTGAGGTTGGGGCACCACCGCTGCTGGTGACGGGGATCCCGGGAGAGATGGCAGGGAGCAGCTGGGATGTTGTTTCCCCCTCCGTGGGCAGGGGTTGGTTGTCCCGGGGCCCGGTAAGGTGTGACGGGGAGGTACGGTTGGTGAGGGGCAGGGTCGTGGGGGCAGCGCGGTGCCTGATGGCACAGTGGTACTCACTCAGCCAAGAACAGATGCAGAGTCTCCGGTAAAACAGACGGCTGGATGGACGGGTCCCGCAGCCGGCTGCTGTGGTTTCTCCCGGACGGTTGGTGGTGGCTGCCTTTCCCTGCACCTTTTGTGTAACTTCTGTCCCGATGGCTTCCCACCGGTTAACCGCTCCCCAGCGTGGATATATGCCGGAGGAGCCCTTTTGCTCACAGGCTCTGGCCCTGGGAATTCTAGCTGTAGCGGTAGCTGTATTTCCCTGTTGCTGTTTGGACGGTTGCCTTCAGTCGGGTCTTAGCTGTTTGGAAACCCCTGGGGTTCCGGTCACTAACGGATTTGACCTGTTTAACGGTGACTCCAAGCCTGGTCGGGGTCTGCAGGCCCTGCCAGTTTGTGCTGGCTTCTCTTCGCTCCCCGATTCGGTACCGGCGGGCCACCGCCCGTCCCCGTCCTACGGTTCTGCGTCGATCTGCCTCTCCTGCAGACGGCCACCACCGTCTGCCAACCTTGCTCTTGGTGCCCGGGCCATGTACCCGGACACGGTCAGTTCTTGCTCCTTCACTACCACTTTCCTAACTCCTCTCTCCTTGACCTCTCTTACTCATCTCACTTCCTTTCCCGCCTCCAGGACTGTGAACTCCTCAGTGGGTGGGGCCAACCGCCTGGCTCCACCCCACCTAGTGTGGACATCAGCCCCTGGAGGGAGGCAACAAGGATTTGGTGTCTGGCTGATGTGCCTATCTCGGGGTGTGGGGTGTATTGTTGCAGTACCTGTGACGACCTGGCTAGTCCAGGGCGCCACACAGGGACCACAGTCTCGGCACCAGTTCCCAATTGTTTGACGCATACCAATCCAGAAGAAGCAGGTGCGAAGCAGGGCCTCTAACTTCTTCCATCTAAAATGCCCCATCATGATAGGCTTCCAGTACCATCGAGACATCCCTCCGTGGAACTATTATCTGCCAGATCGATTTATTAGTTTGATAGTCGCAGTGGCTTCTACATAGCGTTTTCTGACAGATGAACAGTTTCCCTTTCTCCCTCCACTGTTGTTGCGCTTCCTGGGGAGCAATTGGACCCGGGGATGAATCGGCTTGGGTTATCATTTCCTTTACTAGCAGGATGGCTGGGTCGCTGCCCTGAGCTTCCTCCAATTTATAGTGGGACAACGGGATAAGGGACGCCGCATGCTCTACCACAGGCCACTTCTCCACTTGGTGTGAGCCTTGTGAGGCATAGTAGCAATAAAAAGCTGGCATATCCACCTCCTCCAGCTCATCTTAAGGCCACTTTACACGCTGCGACATCGCTCAAGCGATCTAGTTGGGGTCACGGAATTTGTGACGCACATCCGGCCGCTTTAGCGATGTCTTTGCGTGTGACACCTATGAGCGATTTTGAATCGTCGCAAAAATGGTCAAAATCGCTCACCGGTGACATGCCCCCCTATTCTCGAATATCGGTGCTGCTCGGTGTACGAAGTAGTTCGTCGCTCCTGCGGCAGCACACATCGCTATGCGTGACACAGCAAGAACGAGGAACCTCACCTTACCGGCGGCTGCCCGCAATGAAGAAGGAAGGAGGTGGGCGCGGGATGTTACGTCCTGCTCATCTCCACCCCTCCGCTTCTATTGGGTGGCGGTTCGGTGACGCTGCTGTGACGTCGCTGTGATGCTGAACGAACCGCCCCCTTAAAAAGGAGGCGGTTCACCGGTCACAGTGACGTCATTAGGCAGGTAAGTAGTGTGACTGGTCCGCGCGATGTTGTGTGCCACGGGCAGCGATTTGCCCGTGTCACACAACCGATGGGGGCGGGTACGCACGTTAGCGATATCGGTCACGATATCGCAGCATGTAAAGCGGCCTTAAGTCTTCACCAGCTTCTGGAAGGTGAGGCATCCGGGATAGGGCATCAGCATTTGCATTCTTCTGGCCCGCCCGGTACTGGATTGTGAAGTCGCAGTTGGACAGCCGCGCCATCCATCGCTGCTCCAGTGCACCAAGTTTCGCTGTCTGCAGGTGGATCAGCGGGTTGTTGTCGGTGTATATGGTAAATTTCATCGAAGCCAGGTAATGTTTGAAGCATTCTGTAACTTCCCAGACCACGGCAAGGAACTCTAGCTTGAGGGAGCTGTAGTTCTCCGGATTCTGCTCAGTAAGCCGCAGCTTTCTGCTAGCATAGGCTATCACCTCCTCCTTGCCCCCTTGAACCTAGGACAGCACGGCTCCCACATTACTGACGTCGGTATAGAGCATGAAATGCTGCCCATTTTCCAGGTAGACCAGGATTAGCTTTTCCGGTAAGAGCTCGCTTCAACTGGATAAAGGCCTCTTCGAGCTGGTCAGCCCACTCAAATGGAGGTCCCCAGTTCTTGGCTTGGCCCACCAGGAGGTATTGAAGAGGCGATGCCATCTTGGTAAACCCACAGATGAATCTTCGGTAATAGCCCACCAGGCCAAGGAACTGTCATACTTCTTTTATGGTAGTTGGTCGGGGCCAGTCTTTGATAGCAGTAACTTTCTCTGGGTCAGGTGCCACGCCTTCAGCATTCATCATGTGTCCCAGGTACTGTACTTTTGGCTTTAACAGGTGGCATTTAGACGGCTTCACCTTTAGGCCGAACTCGGACAGGGCCTCAAACACTTCAGCCAGGTGCTGCAGATGATCTTCATATGTTTTTGAGTATACAATGACACCATACAGGTATAGGAAGATGGTCTCAAAATTCTTATGCCCCATGCAACGCTCGATCAGTCTCCGGAGCGTTCCTAGTGCATTACAGAGTTCAAACAGCATGCAATTGAATTCACAGAGACCCATGGGTGTTGTAAATGCAGTCTTTTCTTTATCTTCTTCTGCCACGAGAACCTGCCAATAGAGATGAGCGGTGTTCGAATCGAACTGTTCGCCAGTCTCAAATTCGACCTGTTTTAGGCGATGTTTGAGTCGTTCGACGAACGTGAACAATTAGCTTCAAGTTCGACAGTTCGAGATTATGTTCGATAACGGTTCGATCACGAAAAGCGTAACTGGCTTTTCACAGTAATACTGTCATTTAATGTTAATACAGTGGAACCTTGGTTAACGAGAACAATCCGTTCTGGGAGTGTGCTTGTTAACCAAGTTACTCGTTCACCAAAGCAAGATTTCCCATAGGAAATCATTTCAATGCAGACAATTCGTTCCACAACTTGTTAAATGTCCCATCCTGGTCCCCTATTGTGCCATTCCACACGTGCACAAACACACACAAACACGTACAAGCACATACAAACACACACAAACACACACACACACAAACATAAACAAACACATACACGCACACACATATTATGCTCACCTTACCTTCTGTTCCATCGCCAGCCTCGTGGGACTTGCAGTTCCCCGGTACAGGATGTGTATCGGGTAACCATGCGACCGATACCCCGGAGTCCCTGCTGCCAGCGCGCTGACGTCAAAGGCAGGAGCCACTTGCCTCTGATTGGCCAGCACGCTGCCTTTGAGTAGCGCCTGACAGAGGAAGTTCCTCCCTCGTCGTGATGGTTACCCGATACACATAGTTCGCTGCTACAGGATGTGTATCGGGTAACCGTCGTGAAAAGGGAGGAACTTCATCTGTCAGATGCTACTCAAAGGCAGCGCGCTGGCCAATCAGAGGCAAGCGGCTCCTGCCTTTGACGTCAGCGCTCTGGCATCGGAAGTTCCGGCATCAGTCGCGATGGTTAACCGATACACATCTTGTAGCGGCGAACTACGTGTATCGGGTAACCATCGTGATAAGGGAGGAACTTCTGTTGTCAGACGCTACTCAAAGGCAGCGCTCTGGCCAATCAGAGGCAAGCAGCTCCTGCCTTTGACGTCAGCGCTCTGGCAGTGGAAGCTCCGGGGCATCGGTCGCATGGTTACCCGATACACATCTTGTACCGACGAACTGCAAGTCCCAGGAGGCCGGCGATGGAACGGAAGGTAAGGTGAGCATAATATGTGTGTGTGCGTTCGTGTTTGTGCATGTATTCGAAAGTGTTCGACGAATGTTCTTCGAACGTTCGACGAACACACCCGCCGTTCGACGAACCGAACCGAACTTGAACACTAGGGTGTTGGCTCATCTCTACCTGCTAATACCCACTGGTGAGATCTAGAGTAGAGAAATAGTTAGCAGATTTCAGGGCAGCCAAGGATTCCTCTATTCTAGGTAACGGGAATGCATCTTTATTCGTGATACGATTAACCTGTCTATAATCCACACACATCCTCATCGTACCATCTTTCTTTTCACCAGGACTAATTGCGCAGCCCAGGGACTACAGCTGTCCCTAATTACTCCAGCCTCTTTCATTTACCTCAACATTTTTTTAGCCCATTGGTAGTGAGCAGGGGGTACGGGGAGGTATCTCTCTTTATTGGGAGGATGATTATAGGTGGGGATCTGATGCCGAATTCCATCGACCTGCCCGAAGTCTAAAGGGTGTTTACTGAAGACCCATTCATATTCCCGTACTACCCGGTGAACCCCTTGTCTTTGGTGGGGAAGGGTGATGTCAGTACCAACATGTAACTGCTGGCACCAAGCCTCCAGGGAGCCCTCGTCACTGTCTTCCCCTCCTGGAGTGGATGGGGTCAGTGGTCCAGCTGCTTCAATGGCACTGTTGTTAATGGTGATCAAATTGGCTACAGTGGCGTACCGTGGCAATTTTACTTCCTCCTCCCCGCAATTCAAAATTCGGACTGTCACTCTCCCCTGGCGGACGTCCACCCCCCCCCCTGGCTGTCAGGATGTCGGGCCTATCTTCTGAATACCCGAGTTCCACGAGGGCCTGATAGTCTTGTTCCTGGAGGCCTATTGCTGCCCGACACCAAATCATCATTTCACTCATCAGAGGAACTACAATGGGAAAGGAATCACTCACCCGGACGCTACCAATATCCCCCCCAGCCTGCTCAATCTGTTGTTTCTGCATCAAGACTCTAATCTCTTTTTGCTGTTCTCGCTGTTGCCTGCCACTGGCCATCTCAGCCACCTGCTGCAATAGAACACTCACTTCAGAAAAACAATTCTCTATCACATTGGTGCCCATAGTCATCATTGGGGTCCGTGTACATCGGTCAACGTCCACAACTATCATGCCCTGTGACTTCAGTTCCACCCGCCCCACCTTGATAGTCTGTTACTTGTAGCCTACCTGTGGCAAAAGCTGGCCATTTCTGGCTATTATGGACAAGTCTGTATCCAGGCCACAGATCAAGTCAGAATTAGCCCAATACCTTTTGCAAAATACATACGGTATCGTCGTCACCTGGGACCCAGTGTCCAGAAAAGTGTTCATCGGGTTTCCATATAGCACAACCAGAAGAATCGGTCGCCCTCCCACATACTTGTCCCACTTTTCAGATGGATTGGCATTTTTCACAACCGAGGGTAGGTCCCTGGCCCCAGGTACCTGCGGACCTGGAGGACAGACTCGGGCATATTTTCCGGCCTTGTCACAGCGGCAGCATATCGGCTGCCCGGCGGGGCCACAGCGATCACCAACTCGCCCCCTTGTTAGTGGATTCCTCTTCCGCCAGTGTCTCGGGATGCCGCCTGGTCTGGTGGGTAGCCCGCTGCCTGTGGGCTGTGGGGTTACTTTCATTGTCTATGTGGAACCCAGGTGTAGCGGTGCCGGTGCATTACCTTCAGGGACTCCACGGGACGGTCTGGTCACAGGTAGGTTGCTTCTTTAGGAGTTTCGTGACGCCACCCTCGGTATTGCGGTCAGGGGACCGCCGCTGCAGGTTAGGGGACGCCTGGGGCTGGTGTTGTGTTCAGCTGGGTGGTGTGGCCTCACGAGAGTGAGGCTGACCCCAGGGGCTCGAATGTCTATGCGTGGGACCACCGGTCGCAGAATAACTCAAAAACAGTCCAGATAGCCTTTTAACGTGTTTACTCACTTTTTAGTTGTTTCGGTGAGATGCCCAGGCGACACTGTGATAACCAGGTGGAACCAAGAAGTCCAGAAGACCGTTCTGAAGGTAGCTGTCCACTTGCCACCCTTGCACTCTTGTTTTGTTTGGGAGGACCCCTCTCTTGAAGTATGGTGGGATTCCTCCAGGGAAGCTGTTTCTGGCCTCGCTCCCCTCTCTGGCCCTTCTGCCGGCAGCGTAGACCTTGGTGAGATGGCTTCTGGCCCTGTCCCCTTGTGGGTCCCCTTGTTGCTGCTTGGGCTTGGACTCTGTGTTATGGTGGTGAGGGCATGAATTACCCCCACCTTCAGGTTGAGCAGCTCCAGACAATCAGATTGTGTTTCTGCTCTGGGGACCTGTATCCCCGTGCGTGCCGGAATACCAGCGGTCCCTGTACTCGGCCACCTCTCTGCAGGTGTCTTTCAGGCTGACCCGCAGGTACCCGTTCTTCCCCGTTTCCAGCTACCACACTCTGCAGGGTCTGGCTAGCAGGGTGTACGTCTGCTCCCTTCCACACTCCTGAACACTCTGCTCTAGACTCCTCCTTCTCTTCCTGTCTCTCCTGCATCTAGTTTCCAGCCCCTCCTCTACACCCCTCGCAGGGAATTGAAAGTTAACCCCTTCAGGGCTACCCAAGGGTCCTTCTTAATGGTGTGGGAGACCTGGTTGCTAAGTGTTTGTATGTGCACACCTCATCCTGGCCTTTGGAGATTACCTGGAAGCACTGCCCCAGAATGGGTACAATACTCTGTGGTGCCTGACCAGGTCAGGGGTGCCACATGCCCCTTTGTTATCATTAGCATGTCCTCGGGCTGCAAAGACAAGAAAAGATTTTTAAATACAACTTTTCCCACACAGGGGCAAATATTTACATTGAAACATACCAGGTACCATTCCACCACCAACCACCCACAAGTCCGAGACCCACCCAAAAACCTCCAGGAGGTAGGTCACCGGTCCTTTTGGACCATTTCCCCGGACCTTTCCTTCAATCTTCCTCTCCTGAGGAGGGTGGTGTAAGGTAGGCCCCATAAACAGGCGTACCCGCTTCCAAGTGTTGGAGAGCAGGCCCCATAAACAGGCATGCCCACTTGTTGGTGCAGAGCCATTCCCCTCAACAGGCAGACTCTGGTACCAAGGAGGTAACTCTTTACACTGAGAGAGTTTGTGGTTATAGCCAGTTCATAACCTTTGGTCCATTTTTTTTTTTAAAGTGCACGTAACCAAGTGCAAAGAAAACATTTTAGCAGCAAAGTTCTCGCAATAGTCCTTGCGGGCACATTTTTAAACGTTACTTAACTGTAAACAGGTTAAACATTACATGATATACTGACATTTTGGACTAAACTGTACTTTCTCTATACCGTAATGGGGGCTGACCAAAGTTGCTGCGGGTCTATCTACACAGTACTATACTGTCATCTGTCTGAGGTTGTGTCCTCAAACCCGGTGTATGTGTCTCACTGTGAATGATAGGTGTACTGGGTGCTGATACCAGTGCATGTTCTTGCGATTCAGCTTCACTTGGCTCTTCAAAGCTCTGAACAGGTTCTTCTGGTTCTCTTACTTCTTCTCTGGGTTGAGGGAATGTACTGACTGGAATAACAACTGCTCCATTGTATTGAGGCCAACTTGCTGGAAAATCTCCAAGTACAGTATGGATCATCTTTTCGTTTGGTTCTTTGACTGGCGAAGGATTGGAAACTTCTTCAGGGTTCTTAGCTGTTCAGGACATCTCTTAAGGTGATCTCTGGAAACTACAGCTGTTGTCTTTCCTCCATCTTTGCTGATGAGGCATGTCTTTTCACTGCTAAGCGTTGATGGTAACACAGTGTAGAGTTCTGCTTCCCAGTGATTGTCGAGTTTATGGCGTCTTCTCTTTCTCTTGAGGACTACTTCTCCAGGCATCAAAGGAACAGCAGGTGCGGTTTGATTGTAGGTTTTTTCTTGTTTCTCCCGCTGCTGAGTCAAGCTTCGTTCCACACACTCTTGTACTCTCTTGTATTGGGCTTGGCGGGTGGAATCCCAATCAGCATCTTGTAGACTGTCTTCGGGGGTCTCAATTCCCATTTCCAGATCCACTGGCAGTCTTCCAGGTCTGGCCCTCATCAGGTATGCCGGTGTGCAGTTCGTGGAACTCACAGGGATGTTGTTATACATGTCCACCAGGTCAGGCAGCTTTTCTGGCCACTGGCCCCTTTCTTCTAGTGGGAGGGTTTTCAGGAGGTCGAGAACAATGTGATTCATCTTTTCGCACATGCCATTGGACTGATGATGGTAAGGTGTGGTACAGATCTTCTTGCAGCCGTAAAGGTTACAAAATTCCTTAAACACCTCAGCTTCAAAGGCTGGGCCTTGGTCAGAGAGCACTTGGTCGGAATAGCCATGTGGTCGACAGAAATGTGTCTGGAAAGCTTTGGCTGCAGTCTGGCCTGTCAAGTCCTTGACTGGTACTACCACCAGGAATCTGGAATAATGATCAACCATAGTGAGAGCATAGGTGTAGCCTTGTCTGCTGGGCACCAACTTTACATGGTCCAGGGCCACGATCTCCAGGGGCCGTTCAGTTTGGATTGGCTGGAGCGGTGCTTTCTGGCTGTGTTGGTCTTTTCTTCTAAGATTGCAGGGCCCGCAGTTTTGACATCACTTTTCTAGGGCAGATCTCATGCCCACCCAGTAGAATCTTGCTTTAAGTAGTGCCTCCAGTTTTTTCCAACCAAAGTGGCCTGCGCCATTGTGATAGGCTTCCAGCACCATCCGCGTATCCTTCTGCAGTACAATCACCTGCAACAACTTCTCATACGTCCTCTGGCCAATGATGCTCTTGAAGAGTTTGTCTTGGTAGATGAATAATCGACCCCTCTCTTTTCATAGGTACTGTGCCTCAAAAGGGGCTCCTGGGTCAAGGCTGGCGCCAGGTTGGGTGATCAGCTTCTTTACCAAGCCTACCGCTGGATCATTTTCCTGTGTCTCCTTCCAGTTGTAGTTAGGTAGCGGATTCAGGGTCACCTCTTGGTGGCTGGTACGTGACTGATGACACTGTTTGGCTCCTTGGCGATGGAACGCTGGCAGCTCAATCTCATCCTGGACAGAGCATCTGCCTTGCCATTCTTGCGGCCAGCTCGATACTTGACAGTGAAATCATAGTTTGCTAGCCGGGCTACCCAACGTTGCTCCATGGCACCCAATTTAGCAGTACCCAAGTGAGTCAGGGGGTTGTTATCCGTGAAGACGATGAATTTGGCGGCTGTCAGGTAGGGCTTGAATCGCTCTGTGGTAGCCCAGACCATGGCTAGGAACTCTAGTTTAAATGAGGTATAATTTTCTGGGTTTCTTTCAGTAGGCCTGAGCTTCCTGCTGGCGTAAGCAATCACATGTTCCTTGCCTTCCTGTACCTGTGAAAGCACTGCTCCCAGTCCCACATTACTGGCATCTGTATACAGTACGAATGGTAGGCTGTAATCAGGGCAGGCTAGGATCTCTTCACCCGTCAAGGCCCCTTTCATTTGTCTGAAGGAGTAGTCTTCCGCTTCTCCCCAGTGAAATGGTGGGCCGGAGGTTTTCCCCTTCTTTGCTTGGCCTACTAAAAGCTCTTGTAAAGACAACGCCATCTTTGTGTAGCCCTTGATGAACCTTCTGTAGTAGCCTACCAAGCCAAGGAACTGACGTACCTCCCGGATGGTGGTGGGTGTGGGCCATTCCTGGATGACTGTGACCTTCTCTGGGTCTGGCGCTACTCCTTCTGCACTGTCCACATGACCCAGGTAGTGGACCTTTGGCTTTAGTAAATGACACTTGGATGGCTTCAGCTTCATCCCATATTGAGATAGTTCTTCAAGGACTTCAGCCTGGTGTTTCAGGTGGTCCTCATAGGTCTTGGAATACACAATGACATCATCCAGGTAGAGCAGGATGGTTTCAAAGTTGAAGTGCCCCAGGCAGCACTCCATCAGCCTCTGGAAGGTCCCGGGGGTGTTGCAGAGTCCAAATGGCATACTGTTGAACTCACAAAGGCCCATGGGGGTGGTGAAGGCTGTCTTCTCCCGATCTTCCTCTGCTACAGATACTTGCCTGTAGCCACTAGTGAGATCTAGGGTAGAAAAGTAGTTAGAAGCTTTTAAGGCAGCAAAGGATTCCTCTATCCGTGGCAAAGGGTAGGCATCCTTGTGTGTTATCTGATTTATCCGTCTGTAGTCTACACACATCCTCATTGTGCCATCCTTCTTCTTCACCAGGACCAGGGGAGCTGACCAGGGGCTGCAACTGTCCCTTATGACTCCTGCCTCCTTCGTGTCCTTCAGCATGTCCTTTGTGCGCTGGTAATGGGCTGGTGATATAGGCCTATGTCTTTCCTTAATGGGAGGATGACTGCCTGTGGGTATGTGATGTTGCACCCCTTTGCTTCTACCGAAGTCTAGTGGGTTCTTACTAAAGACCTGCTCGTATTCCTGCATGACCCTGTGAACCCCGTGTTTCTGGTAGATGGGTGTAGAGTCAGTCCTCACATGGAGTTTCTGGCACCAGTCGTCTAACTGCTTTTGGAAGGTCTTGTCCTCTTTTGAGTCAGCTTGTGTCAGGCGACCTACAGGTGTTATAGCGTCATTTGGACAAGTAAACAGTTTGGCTATGGTAGCGCATCTCGGTAGTCTGGCTTCCTCCTCCCCACAGTTCAGCACTCGTACAGGTACTCGTCCCTTGTGTACGTCTACTACCCCCCTGGCTGTCAGAATCGTGGGCCAGTGTTCTGAATGAGTAAGCTCTACTACAGCCTGGTAATCCCGTCCTCTGAGACCTACCGCTGCTCTACACCACATCATCATTTCACTCCGTGGGGGTATCACAATGGGGTTAGCATCCATCACTTGTACACTACCAATTTCACCGCCAGTCTGGTTTACCTGCTGCTTCCTCAGAATGACTCGGATCTCTTTTTGCAAGGCTCTCCGTGGTCCATCCTCAGCACCTTCAGCAATCTCGCGAAGCAACAAAAACACTTCCCCTAGGCAATTTTCTATGACATTAGTGCCTAAAATCACTTGTGGGTTCCTCTCCCTAACATCATTATCCACAACAATCAGTCCTTGTCCCTTCATCTCTTGCCTTCCCACCTGTATGGTTACCTCCTTGACCCCAATCTGGTCTATAGGTTGTCCATTGGCTGCATAGATGATGAGGTCAGGGTCCGGTGGTCGGAGGTCGTCGTCTGACCAAAACCTACGATAAAGGACATACGGGATTGTGGTTACCTGAGAACTGGTGTCCAATAATGCCGGGGTAGGGATCAAATCCAGGATGATGGACAGGATCGAACGTCCACCCACGTACTCATCACGGCAGTGAACTGGGCCTAATCTTCTTAATCCTGAGGACTGGCCCTTGGCCCCAGGTTTGGCCCGTTTAAAGGACAGGCCCGTGCATAATGGCCTGCCTCCTGGCAACAACGACAGATTGGTTGTCCAGACGAGTCATAGCAATCACTGCTCCTCCCTCGGGCTGTAGGACCTCTTCTTCCTCGCATCCAAGGGACGTCCTCTGGGCTGTCAGCTAGCAGGATCCGATGAGGGGCCTTGGATTCTGAGGGCAGTTGCACGGCTTTCAGGAGCCGGGCGACGTCCTTGCTGAGCTGCTGCACCTGGGAGGATAGTGTATATATGGCCTCTGCTGGCGTGTTGAGTCCTTTTGCAGCTACCAGGGCCTGCGAGGAGGATTCTGCTCCGGCAGCCAAGGAACTGGTAGGCTATGCTGGCGAGATGGGGTCTGCGTCCATAGGGGGTTGGAGTGCTTTCACTGCCTTGTCTTTCAGAATGGCAAAGTCCACATCAAGGTGTTCCAGGGACCACAGCTTCATCTGTTTTCTATCCTCAGGGGAGTGCAGGCCCTGCAAGAATTGTTCTTTCATCATCCGGTTTCCTTTCTGATCACTGACAGGATCCACAAGCTTGAGAGCCCGTATTGCAGCTTGCAGCCTGAGGGCATAGTCCCTTATGCTATCTTGGGGCTTCTGGCGGCAGTTATAGAAGCCCTTTCTCAGCTCTGCCTCAGTGCGGTTCTCAAAAGTAGCTGTTAGTTTGGCAAAAATGGCTTCTACAGAGCCCTGGTCATCACTGGTCCAGGCTTCAGCCTCCAGTTCTGCTGCTCCAGTCAATTGCCCCAGTACCACGGCGGCCCTCTGCTTACCGGTCATTGCGTACATGTCCAGCAGGGTGCTAATCTTCATTCTTGAATCCGGTCAGTGTGTCTACTTTACCGGCATATTGGGGCAGCCAGTGTGCCCCTGGGATGGACGGTAAGGAAATCGTCATGATCGGGGAGACTTCGACCGGCGCTGCTGCGATCACGGCACTGGCACCAGGCGCTGCCGCGTTCACTGCGCCGGGGCCTGGCATCGCTTGGGCGGTGTCGCCCTGGCTAGGGGCATTAGCTATCGTGGCGTCCATCTTCCCTCTTCATCCCGCTTCTTTTCTTGAATCCGCGTACGTCCTCCTCTTCCGGGGTCAGAACGCTCCGGGGATTCTGAGGCGGCCACACCTCTTCGTGGGCAGTGCTCTTCTCTTTCGTGCGGGCTGCAGCGCGCACTTTTGATGATGGCAATATGGCGGCCGTTCAAATTTTGCGGTCGGACCTCCGAGGCGCACGGTCACCTTCCTAACAGGTCTAGTCCTTATCCTGTTCGTGACGCTAGATGTGGAGCCCAGGTGTAGCGGTGCCGGTGCATTACCTTCTGGGACTCCACAGGATGGTCTGGTCACAGGTGGGTTGCTTCTTTAGGAGTTTCGTGACGCCACTCTCGGTATTGCAGTCAGGGGACCGCCGCTGCAGGTTAGGGGACACCTGGGGCTGGTGTTGTGTGCAGCTGGGTGGTGTGGCCTCCGCTCGAGTGTCTATGTGTGGGACCACCGGTCGCAGAATAACTCAAAATCAGTCCAGATAGCCTTTTAACGTGTTTACTCACTTTTTAGTTGTTTCGGTGAGATGCCCAGGCGACACTGTGATAACCAGGTGGAACCAGAAATTCCAGAAGACCGTTCTGAGGGTAGCTGTCTACTCGCCCTCCTTGCACTCTTGTTTTGTTTGGGAGGACCCCTCACTTGAAGTATGGTGGGATTCCTACAGGGAAGCTGTTTCTGACCCCGTTCCCCTCTCTGGCCCTTCTGCCGGCAGCGTAGACCTTGGTAAGATGGCTTCTGGTTCTGTCCCCTTGTGTGCTTGGGCTCAGACTCTGTGTTATGGTGGTGAGGGCATGAATTACCCCCACCTTCAGGTTGAGCAGCTCCAGACAATCAGATTGGGTTTCTGCTCTGGAGACCTGTACCCCCGTGCGTGCCGGAATACCAGCGGTCCCTGTACTCGGCCACCTCTCTGTAGGTGTCTTTCAGGCTGACCCACAGGAACCCGTTCTTCCCCGTTTCCAGCTACCACACTCTGCAGGATCTGGCTAGCAGGGATGTACGTCTGCTCCCTTCCATACTCCTGAACACTCTGCTCCAGTCTCCTCCTTCTCTTCCTGTCTCTCCTGCATCTAGCTTCCAGCCCCTCCTCTACATCCCTTGCAGGGAATTGAAAGATAACCCCTTCAGGGCTACCCAAGGGTCCCTCCTAATGGTGTGGGAGACCTGGTTGCTAAGTGTTTGTATGTGCACACCTCATCCTGGTCTTTGGAGATTACCTGGAAGCACTGCCCCAGAATGGGTGCAATACTCTGTGGTGCCTGACCAGGGGTGCCACATTTGCACGGCCTTCACCAGGGTGGCCAGATTCCTCGACAGCTCTTGGACCTGAAGCCTCAGATCGGCAGGAAAGTCTTTACTCAGATGCTGGGCATCTGTCTCCACGGTTGTCTGGGCTAAGGGTTCCACTTCCGGATACGTGGTGGCAGGGAACCGGGTTGGAGCAACGTCACTCGGGGTTGAATCTCGCAGCACCCGGAGGGCTTGGTCCTTTAACTGGGCAAAGACTAGGTGAGGGTCTTGGAGGGCCAGTATATGCAGCTGGGCCTAGTGGGCATGGGACAGGAACTCCTCGATGAACTGTTCAATCAGCAGTCGGTTCCCATCATGCACACTTCCAGGATCCGCTTGTCCACCGCCCTCCGTGCCTCTTGGAATTTCAAAGAATAGTCCTGGACACTATCCTAAATATAAAAAAAGCAACAATAAGAGGATAATGTCCTCCAAAAATCAAGTATTACTCACAGCAAGTTGGGCTGCAGTGTGTACATCGCCCTGGCCAAAAACTGATGCTCTAGCAGGATACAGCTAAACCCCCACTAAGTGGAGGCACCACAGGTGCAGGAGAAGCAGATCACACACACACCTTCATGGAATGGAGGGGAGGTGACTGCTAGATGATAAAACTGCACACAAGTGGCTTGCATAGAGCGCTGTTCACATGCAGATGACACAGTCACAAACCCGCAGCCTATTAGGTAACGCCCTTCTATTAGATCAGGCGGGCTGCCAAGCCGTACTCCACTGTATATCATGCACGGACAGACACTCTACAATGCAAGGCCCAACAGAAAGGGGCCTGGCTGTATCCTGTACAAACAAAAAAATATGAGGTTTTTGTTGGTATTTATGGCCATAAAACGTAAGCCTACACCCTCGTCAAGGGACCTCATGTCTGTAGGTCCCTACACTAAATATAAAAAAAAGCAACAATAAGAGGATAATGTCCTCCAAAAATCAAGTATTACTCACAGCAAGTTGGGCTGCAGTGTGTACATCGCCCTGGCCAAAAACTGATGCTCTAGCAGGATACAGCTAAACCCCCACTAAGTGGAGGCACCACAGGTGCAGGAGAAGCAGATCACACACACACCTTCATGGAATGGAGGGGAGGTGACTGCTAGATGATAAAACTGCACACAAGTGGCTTGCATAGAGCGCTGTTCACATGCAGATGACACAGTCACAAACCCGCAGCCTATTAGGTAACGCCCTTCTATTAGATCAGGCGGGCTGCCAAGCCGTACTCCACTGTATATCATGCACGGACAGACACTCTACAATGCAAGGCCCAACAGAAAGGGGCCTGGCTGTATCCTGTACAAACAAAAAAATATGAGGTTTTTGTTGGTATTTATGGCCATAAAACGTAAGCCTACACCCTCGTCAAGGGACCTCATGTCTGTAGGTCCCTACACTAAATATAAAAAAAGCAACAATAAGAGGATAATGTCCTCCAAAAATCAAGTATTACTCACAGCAAGTTGGGCTGCAGTGTGTACATCGCCCTGGCCAAAAACTGATGCTCTAGCAGGATACAGCTAAACCCCCACTAAGTGGAGGCACCACAGGTGCAGGAGAAGCAGATCACACACACACCTTCATGGAATGGAGGGGAGGTGACTGCTAGATGATAAAACTGCACACAAGTGGCTTGCATAGAGCGCTGTTCACATGCAGATGACACAGTCACAAACCCGCAGCCTATTAGGTAACGCCCTTCTATTAGATCAGGCGGGCTGCCAAGCCGTACTCCACTGTATATCATGCACGGACAGACACTCTACAATGCAAGGCCCAACAGAAAGGGGCCTGGCTGTATCCTGTACAAACAAAAAAATATGAGGTTTTTGTTGGTATTTATGGCCATAAAACGTAAGCCTACACCCTCGTCAAGGGACCTCATGTCTGTAGGTCCCTACACTAAATATAAAAAAAGCAACAATAAGAGGATAATGTCCTCCAAAAATCAAGTATTACTCACAGCAAGTTGGGCTGCAGTGTGTACATCGCCCTGGCCAAAAACTGATGCTCTAGCAGGATACAGCTAAACCCCCACTAAGTGGAGGCACCACAGGTGCAGGAGAAGCAGATCACACACACACCTTCATGGAATGGAGGGGAGGTGACTGCTAGATGATAAAACTGCACACAAGTGGCTTGCATAGAGCGCTGTTCACATGCAGATGACACAGTCACAAACCCGCAGCCTATTAGGTAACGCCCTTCTATTAGATCAGGCGGGCTGCCAAGCCGTACTCCACTGTATATCATGCACGGACAGACACTCTACAATGCAAGGCCCAACAGAAAGGGGCCTGGCTGTATCCTGTACAAACAAAAAAATATGAGGTTTTTGTTGGTATTTATGGCCATAAAACGTAAGCCTACACCCTCGTCAAGGGACCTCATGTCTGTAGGTCCCTACACTAAATATAAAAAAAAGCAACAATAAGAGGATAATGTCCTCCAAAAATCAAGTATTACTCACAGCAAGTTGGGCTGCAGTGTGTACATCGCCCTGGCCAAAAACTGATGCTCTAGCAGGATACAGCTAAACCCCCACTAAGTGGAGGCATCACAGGTGCAGAAGAAGCACATCACACACACACCTTCATGGAATGGAGGGGAGGTGACTGCTAGATGATAAAACTGCACACAAGTGGCTTGCATAGAGCGCTGTTCACATGCAGATGACACAGTCACAAACCCGCAGCCTATTAGGTAACGCCCTTCTATTAGATCAGGCGGGCTGCCAAGCCGTACTCCACTGTATATCATGCACGGACAGACACTCTACAATGCAAGGCCCAACAGAAAGGGGCCTGGCTGTATCCTGTACAAACAAAAAAAAAAAAAAAAAAAAAATGAGGTTGAATCTCGCAGCACCCGGAGGGCTTGGTCCTTTAACTGGGCAAAGACTAGGTGAGGGTCTTGGAGGGCCAGTATATGCAGCTGGGCCTAGTGGGCATGGGACAGGAACTCCTCGATGAACTGTTCAATCAGCAGTCGGTTCCCATCATGCACACTTCCAGGATCCGCTTGTCCACCGCCCTCCGTGCCTCTTGGAATTTCAAAGAATAGTCCTGGACACTATCCTACACCCCTTGTTGCTTAGACCTGAAAAACTCCATTTTTATTTCTGCTGCTGTGTGGGTGTCGAAAATGTGTCTCTTAATCGGGCCAGAGCTTGCGCTACAGTCCCATTGTCGGAATCCAGCCAGGACTTGGGCTCCCGCTGGGCTGCCCCGGTAAATTGTCCAATTAGTATGCCGACTCTCTGGCTCTCGGTTAGGGGGTACACATTAAACAAGCTGCCCAGTCTCTCTTGAAAGTCATTCAAAGTTTGTGACGCTCCGGAATACTGGGGTAGCCATGTCGCCCCTAACATATAAGGCATGGAAAGTGATACCACCGATGCCGCGGTGGTGTTAGCGATCGGGTCCCCTGCTTGGTTAGACATTTGCTTCCCCTTGGTGAACCTTAGCTGGGTCCCGCATCTTACTGGGGAATCAGGGGTTAACTGGCAGTCTCTATGGCGGTGGTTTCTCTTTGGGCCCTTTCTTCCCACCCTGCACAGCTAATGGCGGCTACCGCTTTAAAGAATATATGATACACAGTCCTTGTCAATAAATTTGTTTTAACACAGTTCTGTAGGCGCACAGTACCCATTTGGATGGGCACGTTATCCTGTTCGTGACACCAAATGTAGCACCCCACGGGGAAGGTGGTTAACCTACTCATTGCCCGGCTGTTTCCTGTTGGGTCAAGTGATGTCATGGGTGGCCTTGCCCGGTTCCATTGCCCCGAGGTGTACAGTAAATGGTGGGGATAGCAGGATAATGGGGAAAGTTTGTCGTGATGCCACCTGTGGTATGCGGCCAGAAATTAGCCGCCGCTGCAGGGTTCCTTACTGGGGCTGGTGGTAGTGCAGCTCAGATGTGATCACTCCCCACAGGCAGAGCGGGCCCCAGGAGGATGATGAGGGTTGTAGTGCTGCAATGGGCTGCAGGGCTGGAACGCCGACAGTAACTGGACGACAAAGGTTGCTAGTTTCCTCTTTACCTTTACTGGTCAGGTGTTATGGTCCAGGTTTACAGTGGTCCTGTTACGGGGGGACCGGCAGATTAGGACCAGGGGGTATATATCCTAATCGCCAGTCGGGGCCCACCATACTCCAGATGACAAAGGAGCTGCTGGCACCTGAGGGTTAGGCGGAGACTATAGAGCTGGATGGCTCTGAGATAGCCCAGGAACTCTGGGAACCAGTCACGTGTGTTGGGACACGTCAGACCGGACGACAACCCGATTAGCGTTTTGGTGCACCTAGCACTACACCAACCACGTGTGCAGGAAACACGTCAGGCCGGGTGGTAACCAGGTAGCGTTGACCGGAAGACCGCCACGAAAGCGCCCTGTCAGCCACGTGTGTAGGACACGTCAGGCCGAGCGGTCCTCCGATTAGCGTTTCTGGCCACCTCTCGACTGGCCACGTGTGTGTAGGACACGTCAGGCCAGATGGGTACACCAGTAGCGTTGACCGGGAAGCCGAGGAGGATAAGGAACACCCTGTTAACTCCACAGGGGTCCTGGGGTACGCTGTCCGTGCGCGTAGAGGGCACAACCGGACAGGTGGCGCAGCAGGTGCGTTGTCCGTGTGCGTAGGGGGCACAATCAGACAGGTGGCGCAGCAGGTGCGTTGTCCGTGTGCGTAGGGGGCACAATCGGACAGGAAGCACAGCAGCCGCAGCCCAGTTACCGCCACTGGGCTGCTATAGCAAGACTGGAATGGCAGGAGGGAAGCACGGCGCCTGACCCTGATGTGCCGAGCCACAAATCTTGTCGTGACAGGCACCGTTCGCCTAACCCTACCTATCGCTTCCCAACATAGGCTTATGCCGCAATGAGGCTCTAACATGGAGGTGTGCTCTGACTGAGCAAAAGTGAAGACTGCGCACCTCCATGTTGTCTCCAGCCCCTTTTATAACCTGGGTCCGCCCCAAACCCAGGGTGGAACCACCAAGGTTCAATAGCAGAGTGCCATGTCATCAGTGAGGTCACATGCGACCTATCCGGAACCGCCACGTCATTGATGACCTCATGGCAGCCACGCCCCAAACACTTCACCAGTCATCGTCTGACGACCAATACTGAGGTGCCAGATCATAGGGGCGGGCCTCTGCGAGCCAGTCCGGAGTTGCCACGTCATCAGGATACCTGACACCCTCTGCCCTATCAGGGCCTGCCACCTCACGGACATGCTCAGTGAGGTCCTTACCGGACCTAGCCTCTGGTGCACTAAGTGCCTGAGCATGCCCAGTAGCCTGAGCAACAGGCTCAGAAAGCAGACTATCAGTTTGAGCATGCTCAGTAGGCACATCCCAGCACTTAGACACAGCACGAAGTCCAAGTACCTGTGCAAAGAGGCTGTTAGGGTTAATTGTGGGAGCATGCTCAGTAGCCTGAACTGAGAACTTAGTCTCAGACATAACACAATCAGGCTGAGCATGCTCACTAGGCAAAACACCGGGCTTAAACTCTGGCTGGGGTAAATCGGCGCACGCATGCGCACTAGCCGCCTCTCCACACTTAGACGTGGTGGAAGGAACAGCCAACTGGACGACCTGAGGCACGGCCAAGAACGGCAGCTGGCGCCTGGGCGCAACAGGAACCGCAGCAGGCTGTTTGCGGCTAAGGCGGCGCCGGTTCGTAACAGGTCCGGTCAGCCCAGAAGCAGCGTGGGCCTCTCTTTGCCTGGTGGGTTAGAGGCCTTCCTTAATGCGCTCTTGGTGGGAGTCGCTGTGGCCTGGAGCAGCACAGCTTCCCCTTCTCTCTCTCTTTACTTGAAGATGACTGTTCCCTATGACGGGCAGCGTGAACTGGTTATGGGACCTGCTTGTATACTGTGATCCATTTATTGCTGCTAAGCCGTGGAAATACGGTGGGCCAGGAAACATAGAATCTCCTGCCCTCTGGATTTCTGCCCTCCAGGTTTTACTACTAGGCCGTTAGCACGCAGTAGCCGAGGACCCCGGTGTCCCGTCCTAGTGCTGGGTCCTGGAAAGCTCACACAGCAGCTCTCAAACAGCAACCACTCTTTCTCATCGCCAACACTGTTCTGCCATACTTCCTGCCTATTCACTCTAATTCTTCCCTCAGGTCAGCATGCACAGAGAGACTCTCTTCAAAACAAGTTATGAGCTCCCCCTGCTGGCCTGGAGTAGGAGATGTTGCATGTAATGTCCCCACGCTGCCTCTAAGCATAGCATTGATCCCGGTGAGAAGAACAATGCCACTGTGGCTCCCGTGACCACTAGGGTGCGACAATATCACCTGCAAACACTGACTGTGGACCCAGGCATACGGCCCACCTAGTCAGGTGTTTTGGATGATATGTGCCTGAGCATGTTGTTTGCGGTCAGGCTAGTAGTGGTTTAGGCCCCTGCTGTTTTTGGTATAGCACAGGTTTCAAATTTGCTGGGCTTTTTTATCGTCCGCACTTTCTTGATAAGTGTCAGACTGGGGAACACCTAACACTTGGCCTGGGAACTTAATGCATGTGGGTGCTTTGGGGATCAGTTGTTTGGATTCTCCCTTTGGCCCCCTCACTGCTTTTGGCAATGCTGCAGATCCCTCCCATTCTGTACTGCTATCCTCGCTCTGCATGGCACTTGTATTGTAATTTAACACCATGTTCTTCCTTATTAATGTATCATTTCCACATCAGCTTATTAATATAATGTTTTTGTATTTTTTTCATAATGCTGCATCATTGAATTTTTTTTAATCGCTAATGGGCGGTCTATATTAGTCCACATGTATATATGACTGTCAGTTGCTGATGTCCACAAATTGTTGATT
This sequence comes from Anomaloglossus baeobatrachus, assembly GCF_048569485.1. NCBI lineage: Eukaryota > Metazoa > Chordata > Amphibia > Anura > Aromobatidae > Anomaloglossus > Anomaloglossus baeobatrachus. The sequence continues at coordinate 99,811,306 of NC_134362.1, forward strand.
TTCTTTGTCCTGAAGAATAAGACTGGATCCCTGAAACGCGTAGACCTGACCTATGGAGTAAAGGAATTTATTAATTAACATTTCTTCTTCTTGGCGGTAGCTTGGCGTTAACCCTGCTTCTTCACTCCAGCACTGAATAATAACACACGTGGGGCTGCGGCAGCTGCCATCATCCTTGATACCTTTTCACAACTTCACTAGGTGAGTATTATCCTGTAATAATAAGGATAACGTTTGGAACACCATTCTAAGTCTGAACTGGGTGCAAAAACCTAAAAAAACATCACTATGGGGAGATAAGGTATGCACACCAGTGACTATGTAAGGGGAATACATGGAATAGCAGAAACTGCTGTGTGAATACTGACTTGAAAAATCCAATAGCTATATGTAAAGTGAAAATGTGAAAAATCGAATCTGCATTACTGCCATGAACATATGAATCAAGAGAAATTTAGCTACTGAATTGATCAATGCAATAGAGCCTCAACACTACGCCAAAGTGTTGGGGCTCTATTGCATTGATCAATTCAGTAGCTAAATTTCTCTTGATTCATAGGTTCATGGCAGTAATGCAGATTCCATTTTTCACATTTTCACTTTACATATAGCTATTGGATTTTTCAAGTCAGTATTCACACAGCAGTTTCTGCTATTCCATGTATTCCCCTTACATAGTCACTGGTGTGCATACCTTATCTCCCCATAGTGATGTTTTTTTAGGTTTTTGCACCCAGTTCAGACTTAGAATGGTGTTCCAAATGTTATCCTTATTGTTAGTATTTTTTCGTTTGGGAACCCTCCCCAACCACACCTATTGCCAATCCATATCATACGCATATATAGCCTGGGTCTCAGCTTCCCATACACGGTAAGTTTTTTAACTGCATGAGAGGACACACACAAGCTAGGGACCCCAACGTAGAGAAATACTTTGGCGTAGTGTTGGGGCTCTATTGCATTGATCAATTCAGTAGCTAAATTTCTCTTGATTCATATGTTCATGGCAGTAATGCAGATTCCATTTTTCACATTTTCACTTTACATATAGCTATTGGATTTTTCAAGTCAGTATTCACACAGCAGTTTCTGCTATTCCATGTATTCCCCTTACATAGTCACTGGTGTGCATACCTTATCTCCCCATAGTATTATCCTGTATACACCACTATTTTTAACCTGGTAAGACCCTATTGCGCTCTCTGCTCCCTAGTTTCTTATTGTTTTCTTTGAAACATTTGTACCTGCTGATTACATGTGTTTTTGTAGTTCTCCACAATTGGGCCTTGGCTCTTGGACAACCCTTCTAATAATTATTCTCACTCCTCTGTCTGAAATCTTACGGAGGCACCTGGTTGTGGCTGGTTTATGGAAAAATTATGTTCTTTCCACTTCCAGATTATGATCTCAACAGTGCTCCCTGGAAATTTGGAAATTTTTCTGTAACCAATACCATCAGTATGTTTTGCACCAATAAGGTTGCAAAGATCAAGACAGCTCACTGGTTTTAGTCATCATGAGATGTTTCTTGTGTGGCACCTTTATTATGAGACACCTTTTTATCGGGCATAGGATGATCCAGATGATAATTATTTTTCACAAAGTAGCAGGATTGCTTTCTAATTACTGATTTCAGTTGGTGTCATGACTTTCCCTGGCTTTTCGCACTTCTCTTTCTTCATGTATTCAATACATTTCCCTGTTTCATTTCTCATTATTACACATTAGTTAATTTCTGGATATCTATGGTGTGATTAGTTTGCATGTGTGGATTGGATGCGTTGTTACCGACATTTTGTGAGCAATTAATGTCAATAGCACCTTTGCAAATTAATTTACTTAGAAAATTGGCTATGTGTTCAATACCTATTTCATCTGCTGAATGTTTGTTGGTATATTGGTATAAATTTCCTTTGTACATAAACACTTAATAAAGACAAAAATCATATGGTTTCATCATAAAACTCATGAGCCTAAACCATTTACCAAATGTTACAAACTGTGCTAATTATATAATATACTTTTTTCTTATTTTTTATCATTTGCTAGATAATAACATTTTGTTCCATGCATCTATTACTAGTAAGTACTATCAGTATATGCTAGTATTGAGCTCTCTGTGGGCTGTATAACTAGGTGTCTAGTGAGCTCCCTTTATTGGCTGTTGACACTGTTGGTGATTTATTGAAAATGTAAGGCTCATTTAGCCAACATGCCATCTCATCTTTTTTGCACTTAGTGGGACTATTTTTTATGTTACAGAAGGCAATAACCTAAAACGCACCTCCAGGCTATATACAAGCTATGATGTCACCAAGAGCGATAGGGATGGAGAGCTGTATCAGAAGACAAGTCCTCCACAGTCTCCGAACCTCAACCTCACTTGGATTGTTTTGGATGAGTTAGACTTCAGAGTGAAGGCAAAGCAGCCAAGAACTCTGCACCTCTGGGAACTCCTGCAATACTGTTGGAAAGCCATTACAGATGACTAAATAATGAAGCTGCTTGCGAGAATACCAAACGGATGTAAAGCTGTCATCAACTTTTAGGAATCTAGGCATTAACACACATTCTGGATTGTTTCTTTACTCCTTGTTGAGTAAGTATTCCTCCGTGATTTTTGCTCTATTCAGTCTGAAACTCCAATGTGCACTTTCCATTACGAATATGCAAACCATTGTGTGAACAAGTGTGTCCAAATTTTTGACCAGCACTGCAAGCTCATTAAATTCTACACTGTGCAGAATTATTAGGCAAATGAGTATTTTGATTGTATAATACTTTTTATACATGTTGTCCTACTCCAAGCTGTATAGGCTTGAGAGCCAAATACCAATTAAGTAAATCAGGTGATGTGCATGTCTGTAATGAAGAGGGGTGTGGTGTAATGACATCAACACTCTATATAAAGTGTGCTTAATTTTTAGGCAACTTCCTTTCCTTTGGCAAAATGGGTCAGAAGAGAGATTTTTACGGGCTCTGAAAAGTCCAAAATTGTGAGATGTCTTGCAGAGGGATGCAGCAGTCTTGAAATTGCCAAACATTTGAAATGTGATCACCAAACAATCAAGCGTTTCATGGCAAATAGCCAACAGGGTTGCAAGAAGCGTGTTGGTAAAAAAGGCGCAAAATAACTGCCTATGAATTGAGGAAAATCAAGCGTGAAGCTGTCAAGATGCCATTTGCCACCAGTTTGGCCATATTTCAGAGCTGCAATATTACTGGAGTATCAAAAAGCACAAGGTGTGGCATACTCATGGACATGGCCAAGGTAAGGAATGCTGAAAAACGACCACCTTTGAACAAGAAACATAAGATAAAATGTCAAGACTGATTTTTCAAAGGTTTTATGGACTGATGAAATGAGAGTGACTCTTGATGGGCCAGAGGCTGTATCAGTAAAGGGCAGAGCGCTCCACTCCGACTAAGACACCAGCAAGGTGGAGGTGGGGTACTGGTATGGGCTGGTATCATCAAAGATGAACTTGTGGGACCATTTCAGGTTGAGGGTGGAGTGAAGCTCAACTGCCAGACCTACTGCCAGTTTCTGGAAGACAACTTCTTCAAGCAGTGGTACAGGAAGAAGTTGGTATCGTTCAAGAAAAACATGATTTTCATGCAGGATAATGATCTATCACATGCATCCAACTACTCCACAGCATGACTGGCCAGTAAAAGTCTAAAAGATGAAAAAATAATGACATGGCCCCCTTGTTCACCTGATCTGAACCCCATAGAGAACCTAAGGTCCATCATAAAATGTGAGATCTACAGGGAGAGAAAACAGTACACCTCTCGGAACAGTGTCTGGGAGGCTGTGGTGGCTGAACGCAATGTTGAGCGTAAACAGATCAAGCAACTGACAGAATCTATGGATGGTAGGCTGTTGAGTATCATCATAAAGAAAGGTGGCTATATTGGTCACTCATTTTTTTGGGTTTTGTTTTTGCATGTCAAAAATGTTTATTTCTACATTTTGTGCAGTTATATTTGTGACGACATGGACTCTCATGGATTAAAGTTTCTTAACATTCAGCCATACATGAAGACAGTTTGTTTATAGATGGGGGATAATCCCTCATTGTTCTACAAGACTCTTGGGAGTTTAGTATTGAAGGTTTTGTTGACTCATGTAATTGTTTTGGCCACTGAAGGCCAGACACCCAGATAACTCAATTATGCGAACTTCCCATTGTATTACTAAGTGAATTGCTAGATGGGATGTAACCTACCTGTCCCACCCTTGTCTCTGGATATTTGAATACACCTTGAAATTCATCCAATAAGAGAAGCAACCTTGTACAACCAATCGTGAAGACCCCAATGGTCGGAATGGAGAGCTCAGGGGTATAAGAAGGAGGACTGTCCATTGCCCAGTGAGACTCTTGCTACATGCTACCAATCTAGGACCTGCGGATCCGATTGGCAAGCCATAACCAAACCTGGATTATAATACTATATGGACTTCAGCATCGAATGCAAGGATTCGGCTTTGATAACAAGGACTACATAAGGAAGGAATCCAGCTTGGGACAATACAGTCATCTGACTACAGACTTTGCAGACCTCAGCCAGATGCGAAAGATTGACTACAGGAACACTGACACTCGGTCGGACTTGATCCAGAAATTAGTCCATTGGGATGCCCAGAATGATGCAGAGGATGATGAGGATCCCACCGATATTGACCCAGAGGATTTAAACTATGTGCCACATCTTGGATCTAGTGACAATCGGGAATCAACTTGGTCCAAAATGGCCCAAGCCACAGCGTTGTTGGCTGCATTGAGGCCTAAATCCTCAAGAGAAGAGAGGGCTTGTGTTCTGGAATATGTTTATGGGGTTCAAGCTGCTGTACTGCTAACACCAGCCGCTCAAGAAGGATGGTCCCGCTACCCAGCAGAAGCTGCACCGAAACAAAGGTCTACAAACAGGGCCTGTGACTTGCCCAATCTACGGCGCTGTTATACATGTGGGCGCCATGGACATATCGATAAAGATTGTCTCCAAAACCGAGGCCCCATGCTTGGAGCCCATCTGCCAGCTCAGCGGTCAAGGTCTGTGACATACAGAGCCAGGGACTACGAGACACTGGTTCCTCCATTACCCTGGTAAGCCCAGTTATTGTTTCCCCAGAAGACCATTTACCAGGTTCCCAATTATCCATCTCCCTGGCTGAGGAACAGCGCTCGGACATCCCTCTCGCATGTATGCAGTTGGACCTAAGGATCGACCAGAGAGAGGTCGAGGTGGAGCTTATGGACACCGTCCCCACACCAGTTATTTTGGGAAATGATCAGGGAGAGGTTGATGTGAGACTTGTAGACAGCCTCCCCACACCTGATATTTTGGGAACCAACCAGGAAGCAATCGATGTGGGACTTGTGAACAGCCTCCCCATACCTGTCATTGTGGAGACTGACCAGAGCAAAGCTGATGCGGAGCTTATGAACAGCATCCCCACAAGTGTTATTTTGTGGTCTGACCAGGAAGAGGTCCATATGGAGCTTATGGACAGCTTTCCCACACCTGTTATTTTGGGGACTAACCAGGAGGAAGTTGATGTAGGGCTCATGGATGGTCTCCACATTTATGTTATTTCGGGGACTAACCAGGAGGAAATTGAAGTGGGGTTCATGGATGGCCCCACCAAGCCTGTTTTTTGGATACCACCCAGAGGGAAGTGAAAGTGGGGCTTGTGGATTACCTGCTCACACCAGTTATTTTGGAGTATGACCTAGGACAAGGACTATCTAGCCAGTTTGTAGCAGCCATCACCCACTTCCAAGCCAAGCAGGACCCTGATGTGGATCTTTTCCAAGGATAATTCACGTTCCCAGTCTCCATCATCCACTTCTGAGCCAACAACCGTGAGTAAGCCTAACCAAACTGTGGCTATTGACTGGGGGAAGATTGATAGTAAGAAATGTATGCAGGCCCAAGTCATGGACCCCACCTTAGTGCTTGTCCGCAATATGGCTGCTCAACCTGGGGGAGGTAATCAGGGGGAGGTGTATAGATGCGAGACTCTGCTGCTGACCTCACCATTAAAAAGGACAATGCCGTCAAGAGGAGAAGGGTGATGGGAAGCCTATCCTGTCTGGCTAAAATTAAGAAGGGGGAGGAATGTGACAACATGGACTCTCATGGGTTAAAGTTTCTTAACATTCAGCCATACATGAAGACAGTTTGTTTATAGAGGGGGGATAATCATTGTTCTACAAGACTCTTGGGAGTTTAGTATTGAAGGTTTTGTTGACTCATGTAATTGTTTTGGCCACTGAAGGCAAGACACCCAGATAACTCAATTATGCAAACTTCCCATTGTATTACTAAAGGCCCAGTCACACACAAGGACTTACCAGTGATCCCGAAAACGATGCAACCTGATAGGGATCGCAGGTAAGTCTCTGGGAGGTCGCAGGTGAGATGTCACACAGTCAGATCTTACCAGCGATGCAGGAACAATATAGGTCACAGTAGCGACCTGTATAATGATCACAGCAGTCACTGTGACCCTGTCACACAGTGTCAAACACTGCGATGTGTCCTGCCCAGCAGGACATCGCCTTTGAAGAAAATGGCCTGGACCATTCTGCAACGACTAGAGATCTTACAGCAGGGGCCTGATCGCTGGTAGGTGTCACACATAACAAGATCGCTAATGGGATCGCTACTGCGTCACGGAAACTGTGACTCGGCTGCGATCTCGCTAGCGATCTTGTTATGTGTGACGGTACCTTAAGTGAATTGCTAGATGTGATGTAACGTACCTGTCCCACCCTTGTCTCTGGATATTTGAATACAGCTTGAAATTCATCCAATAAGAGAAGCAACCTTGTACAACCAATCGTGAAGAGCCCAATGGTCGGAATGGAGAGCTCAGGGGTATAAGAAGGAGAACTGTCCATTGCCCAGTGAGACTCTTGCTACATGCTACCAATCTAGGATCTGCGGATCCGATTGGCAAGCCATAACCAAACCTGGATTATAATACTATATGGACTTCAGCATCGAATGCAAGGATTCGGCTATGATATCAAGGACTACATAAGGAAGGAATCCAGCTTGGGACAATACAGTCATCTGACTACAGACTTTGCAGACCTCAGACAGCTTCCTAATTCTGGCGTTATTCCATTTGCGGTGGGTGCCCACCAAAAGCGAGGTGCTGCTGGATTGGAGTAAATAGCCCTGGAAGCTCTGAGGCACGGACATTCTAATCCCTGGTGAGCCGGCGGAAGGGTGAGACTCTGTTGCCTGTTACATTTGTGTGTTTTGCTGGTTATGTGTTATGTGCTGTTAATTGTTTGGGGATCCAATAAAGTCTTAATATTGTGATTCTCTCACCCTGTGTTGTCTGAGTAGTGTTCCGCCCACGGAACAGTGTTAATCAATGAAGCCGTGTCCTCTTGCTAAATGTTTTACGGCACGTCTCGTGCTCTCGGTGAAATCGCAGCATGATGCGATTTCACCGAGTCTCAGCTCTCGCACCCCCATGCAATCCTATGGGAGCGAGAAAAAAATCAGAATCCGGGTGGCATGTGTGGCGCCCTGGACAAGCCAGGGGCCACAGAGAACAACACCCACACACCCCACACTCCCGGTCAGGCACACCGAAGTCAGACAATAACCCTTGTTGCCTTCCTCCAGGCGTTGATGTTCACACCAGAGGGTGGGCCAGGCGGTTGGTCCCACCCACCTAGGAGTTCACAGTCCTGGAGGCGGGAAAAGAGTCAGTTTTCAGTTTGAGAGTGAAAGTGGAAGGAGGAAAGTGGCAAGTGAGCAGACTGAAGTTGGTCCGGGTGTGTGGCCCGGACGGATCAGCAAGGTTGGCAGACGGTGGTGACCGTCTGCAGGAGTGGCCTATCGGAGTCTACCGTAAGGACTGTGGATGGGCGGTGGCCCGGCGGTACCGGACCGGTACGCAAAGAGAAGGCAGCACCATCCGGCAGGGGCTTGCGGACCCCAGCAAGGCTAGGAGTCGCCGTGAATTTGCCATATCCGTTAGCGAAGGGAACCTCCTGGGTTTCCCAGCAGCCAAGTCCCGACAGAAGGCAACAGTCCAACCAAGAGAGGGAAACACAGTCACCGCCAAGGCTAAAGTTCCCAGGGCCAGAGCCTGCAGGCAAAAGGGGCTCCTCCAGCCCATATCCAAGCTGGGGAGCGGGTTACCGGTGGGAACCCATTGGAACCGTTTACAGTACATAGGTGCAGGGAAAGGCAGTCATCACCAACCTGCCAGGAGAAACAACACCGCAGCCGTCTGTGGGACCCGTCCATCCAGCCGTGTGTTTTACCGAGAACTGCGTCCTCATCATTGGCTGAGTGAGTACCACCGTGCCGTGCGGCACAGCGCTGCCCCCGCGGCCCTGCACCTCGCCAGGCCCCGTAACCCGCCTGCCATCCATCCCTACCCCATCACCGGGCCCCGGGACAACCAAACCCCTACCCACGGAGGGGAGAGATAACATCCAGGCTGCTCCCTGTCATCGCTCCCGGGATCCCCGTCCAGAGCAGCGGTGGTGTCACCAATATCACCACAACCGTGGGTGGCGTCACGGACAATCAATCCCCAAAACCAATCCCCCTTTTCACTCACGGGCGAGGAACGCCGCTCGAGTCCCCGGGATCCGGCCCACCGCTCGAGCCACCACCGAGCAGCAGCCGCAGCAGCCGGACCCAAGCAGTGGGAGAGCGCAGCGTCCCCTCCTCCGCCCGCGACACATGCCCATGTCATACAGATGGAATACGCATGTCACATGGATCTTTGACATTTGCATACAGCGTAGGACTGGCTACCGGAGGAATCTCCAGTAATATCAGGCCTGGCCGCGGTTACATGCACTGAACTCCGGAGCTGTCACCTGAGCTCCATAGTGCAGCCTGAACAGCGAGCGCCAAGTGATTGATTCCCCAGCGATTGCTGTTCAGTTCAGGACAGCTGAAGACAGACCAGGCTGATTTCTGGAGCTCAGGTGACAACTCCGGGGTTCAGTGCAGGTAACCGCGGCCAGGCCTGGTATTACTGGAGATTCCTCTGGTAGCCAGTCTGATGCTGCTTGCATAAACACTCACATAGCACTCGCATGACGCTCGCATGTCATACGGATGATATGAAAGGAAAAAAACACACACCGTACGCAGAGCACACGCAGGACATACACAGGACACTCGACTCACATTTGTAGCCGAGTGTCGCTGTGAATTTGTAAACGCAAGTGGAGAAGAGCCTTAAACTGACAGAAGCAGAATACGCAGAGAACTGCAGGAGTCACTGTCACAGATTTAGCACAGGACAGGTTTTCACACATCTGCTAATCTAAACAAAATCACAAACAGGTGCATTAGCTTCCATTGAGTCCTAGCACTGAATGTTCCTGCCAGTCTTAATAACAATGGAAAAGAGGAAGCTGGCAAAGAGCTGACAGTAACTGCCAACAAGCTAAGCAGAAAGCGTGCGCCACAGATAAAGAACATCTTCAGGTTTAATCATGTGATGTCACAAATCTGTCTTTCGTACATTATTGAGGGAGTGTGCCCTGTAGCATAAGAGTCATAAATGTAACATCGCTCATTGTCTGACTTATGTAGAGCAAATAAAAGTTCTGCAAAATCTGGAAGCTTCTAGGCAGAATTTATCACTAAGCAGTGAATCCTCTCATAATAAAGGCATTTATAACAAAGGATATGCTGGAAAGTTGTCCTCGCAATATTGACACTTTTATCTAGATATACTGTATATTATATCTTTTTATTTCATGTCTTTCAAAAGGCTATCATCATAAATACAAAGTCATTTCATCTGTTTAATCCTAAACTTCTATGTCAGTGGAAGTGAAAGGATGGTACGCTTTATGAATGCACAGTTAGACTTTTAATATCAACTGATAATTAGGAAACATTTTAACAATTTAAAACTCCTCCCTATAACCAAGCTGTGTCCATTCTCCTTTATAACTGGATTCTTTCTGCCCAGACATGTAGGTTTTTAACCCTGATAGAAGCATTTTAAGTTAGGTTCCCGGTATATAGAGATATACCTTGCCATGGTGACCGGGCTTACATGCATTGGCCAATACATAAACTAAATATCTACCTTTTTTTCAAATATTCCTATAGCAGTAATGCAATACCATAGTTCCCTTATTTATTGCTAGCATTTTAACATGCAGCTGTATGTGTTTTGTAGATATAATGTGCACAAAGGAACATATGATTTGTAGAGTGGGCAGTTTTGATATATATGCAGTCTCCAATGTCTGAACTGAGCAAATGTTTGGGGAGAGAGAATTGCTCCTGGGGGTGTCCCACAAGAGGTAAATCACCAAAGAGTCTTCTCCATGTTGGAACCCTCTGTTGATATAGAGGAGGTGGCACTCTGACATCTATGTAAGTGTGGCACCCCTGAGGCTTCAGTCACCACAGGGTACAGTATCTCATTTAAGATGTAGTACTCATCCCGGGGAAGGAGAGGTTAATCGCTGTTGTTTCTCACATTCAGAAACCCCAAACAGTTAGGGGCCTGGGGCAAACAGGGGGGTGGCCATCATGGAACATGGGACTTTCATTGGGACAACCACCTGGGAGGCAGGCACCACTTGGGGAAAAGGGAAGGCGCATTTCTACACATAGTCAGTTAGCCCCGGGCACAGTTTGGGGTGAGGCACACATGAGGACCTTGGTCCAATCTTCTATTACCTCACACTTCTGGGAGCGCCATAGGATCCGTGGATTGGAACTTACAGCTCAGCCTGGGTTCTCCACAGTTACATGGGATTCCCGGGTCTGCGGTGAGTGCAGGAATCACCTGCAGCCCATTCCATATTCCACATACACCGGGATTGGAAGGACCCTGACCAGAAAAGACTCACAGAGGGAACACTGGCGGTGAACTCGAATTGCTCAGGATCGGCTGGGGCCCATCACGGTGGTGACTGGCATCTTCCGGGTAAAACCAGGACTGTGAGTAAACAGACCTGGAACCCGCTGTTAGGTTGACCTAACGGTCCCAACTGTTGCCAGCGATGTCCAAATGCGGAGGGAGTCCCGGTAACCCCCCCCGCTCTTTCCCAGTCTCAATGAAAACAGGCAGACGCTGTTATACACATAAGCACTAGAGATGTGCGGCTCCCAAATAGAACTATATTGATTTGTTTAGATACACAGGGTTATACAAAACTAATTAGGGCGTAACTATGTAACATACATATTCATTAGTCTACATTCATTATGGGTGTGGAATACATGTTTCCAGCAAGAGAAATTAACATGATGACTTTTATTCTAAAAGCAAAAAAAAATGTTTGTGTCAGCATTGTTCTTCACTTTCTTTAAGCCAAAACAATGAGTCCTTGAAAATGTCTCAAGAGTCTGTTAGGTAAACAATTCTTGGTTGTTTTCTTTGCAAGGAGAATGAGAGTCCATGACTTTTCTAACTAGTAAAAAGTTAACTCTTTCCTCACAATCCCCCCTTTTGGCGTGAGTGATGGATGGGGGCCCATCGAGAAGCGGTGTAGAGCAGGCTAGCCACCAGATACTTTCCGAGCCGCGGGTTGCTCGGGGGAGTGTCGTCCACATCCATTCTCCAGAAAACTGCCTGCATGCCTCCCGACAGGTGTCGCATCATGATACGCCAAGGTGATTTCTAGAGGAAAGAGTAGAGAAGAAAAAAAACATATTAGTGATTTCATAGAGGTGCTGAATAATCATTGTATTTGCATTTCTTCAAGCAGCGGGAAAACAAAGCCATTAGCAATCTAAACACTACATAGGCAACTAATAAACAGAGTAACACTTGGAATACCGATTGCAGTATCCCCATGAACCAGCCTCTTAGTCCCTTAAACCAGTTTGCAGGATTGAACATGGAAAAGGTATTGCTACATCAAGCATCCGAGCTTCTGAGTACCTCCTCATCATGTTTTTTCCTCAGCTTTTGTATCTCAGGTAAACTGGCTTGGGCTTTTAAGGTTCCTTTTGGATCTATGTAGTGACAACATCTGGGGCCTACTATTTGGCACATCCCCCCCTTGGGCCGCAGTGAGGTAATCCAGTACCAAAGTATGTTAGTTGTTTACAATGATTAATTGTCTCTGTATGGCAATGGTACTATTTACTGCTTGGAGAACCTCAAAAATTTGATCATCAAGATAGTCGGTGCTGTCAACCAACTTATCATACATCTGCATTATCATGGGATAGAGAAAAAGGGAACTGAAAAATTTGTTGACATGGGTCATTTGAACCACATGGGGTCGGCCACTAGGCCTGTCTTTGTTATCTGCCGCTCTCTTTACCACTAGGTGGAGAGGCATTTTTCATGCCAGTGGTATTGATAATGAAGGTGGCAGGAGTCAAGCGGGCTAGGATGCAGGTGCCATTTACTCCTACTGGTAGCCATTTGTAGGCATTGTAACCACAAACCCAGTAGGTCTGCGGCGGGAGATCCCAGATGGCAGAATGTTGTAGTATGAGTCTATGTACTATATCTATAAAGGCCGATATGTTTCTGAGCATACAACATCCAAGAAGTTGGCCTAAGGGACTACAATAGCCTGCGGACTGTTCACCACAGGTTTCTCGGCCAGGCACATACGGGTCAGAATCATTGCACCATAAATTTCCGGGTTGGGAGTAACAAGTATCATTTGTGCCTTCTGGAAACAATGAATTGTGTGTCCACCCATGGTCATGCAGATGTCTTTCTAACAGCAAGGGTTTAAATGCATCAGTACTGTCAGAGGTTCGCCCAAAACTTATTTTGATTCCTTCTGTTGGAATCTTGCCCATAGTAGGTGTTTTTGTGTAATTATGGGGTATCCAGCTGCTTCCTTCAAAGGCTAAGAATTGCTGGGTTTCGGGAAGGCCGGTAGTAAGGTTGCCTTGCCACCAGGGAAAATCTACCCATCCTACAATTGGTATGGGCACACTAGTGCTCCAGAGTTTTTGATACTTGGTGTCATTGACTGATAGGCTATTGTAACAGCCTCCCCATTGGAACACTTCGTTTATTGGGACTGGTATGGCTAAGTAAGGCATAGAAGAGGCTGTCACAGGTGCATGTGTACATACCCAGCAGTCTGAGATCCCACGTTTTTCAGCTAACACTTCATGGTGGGTCTCAAATGAATTCTGCCGTGGTGTAGAAGGCCCCAGAAAGGAAGTACACATAGAAATACTTATCAGCAGTATTAGGTCTTTTTGCAGTGGCTGGCATGGACCCATGTCGATCTCCCCTCAAGTTTGACAGAGGTTGGAGTGGTCAGCTGGACAGTCAAAGGCCCTTCAAATCATGGCTCAAAGGTCTTTCTCACGTGCTTCTTTAGGTAGACCCGGTCACCAGGCTTTAGAGAGTGGGTTCCTGGAACTGCATCAGGATCAGGTAGAGAAGAATAGACCCTTTGGTGGGTCTCAGTTAGCCTCTTCTGCAGGGAAATAACATAAGACGTTAGGCTATCACATTGCAGGTGTAACTCCTGCGGGAAGTAGCATCCTAATCCGGGTGCACTACCAAAGAGTATTTCAAAGGGTGAGATCCTGTGCTTTCCCTGCGGGGTGGTCCTTACAGAGTAAAGAGCTATGGGGAGACATTCTGTCCATGGTCTACCAGTCTCTTCCACTGCCTTGGCTAGTTTGAGCTTTAGAGTTCCATTTAACCTTTCCACTTTCCCTGATTACTGTGGGAGGTAAGGTGTGTGTAAGGCTGACTGAATGCCTAACAGGGCACAAGTGTTCTGGAAAACTTGTCCCGTGAAATGGGTACCTCGGTCTAACTCTATGACTTCAGGGAGTCCAAACCGGGGTACCAGTTCACAGGCCAATTTTTTTGCTGTGATTTTGGCCGTGGCTGAGCTGACAGGGTAGGCCTCTGGCCATCCTGAAAAGAGGTCTAGACAGACAAGTACAAACTCGTAGATGCCATGTTTTGGCAACTGGTTAAAGTCTATTTGTACTCTTTGGAATGGGGCAAACGTCTTTGGCATGTGTCTTTGCGGGGTTTTAATTAGCTGGCTTGGATTATGCTGTTGACAGATATGACAAGTTTTTATTCTCTGGGAGGCATATTGTCTGAAGCCGGGGGCTACCCAATGAGTTTGCATCTGGTTCATGATTGAGTTTGTGCTACCGTGCTTAGGGTAGTGGACTATTTGGAAAATGGCAGGGAACCAACTGCGTGGCAGGACGGAAAGTCCGTTTAGGCGCCAAATCCCCTCCACCTTTTCTGCCCCTTTGGCCTGCCATCCAGCCTTTTCTTCCTCAGAGGCATTTTCCTGTGTCTCAGAGAGGTTCTGCATTTCTTCCTCCATCGTTGACACTGTTTCCGTCTCCTTCAAAAGAAGTAGGGCTGCTTGTTTTGCTGTTTGGTCGGCCAAGCGATTTCCCCTTGCCTCGGGTGTTTGAGCCTTGGTGTAGGCAGCAACTTTTATGATAGCTAGCTGTTTTGGTATCAAGGCTACTTCTATTAGTTTCTTCACTGAGGCTCCATGCCTGATGGGATTTCCTGTTGCTGTGAGGAATCCTCTAGTCTGCCAGATAGTGTCAAAATCATGCACAATGCCGTGTGCATAGGCTGAGTCCGTGTAGATATTCGCTGTTTGTTCTTCCAGAAACTCAATGACCCAGATGAGGGCGTGAAGTTCTGCTTCTTGGGCAGATATGCGCGGAGGTAGCAGTTGTTTGGCTAAGACTGCATGTAAAGTCACTACCGCAAATCCGGTGTGGAATTTGCCTGCTTCATCAGCATATCTGCTACCATCTACAAAAAGTTCAAAGTCTGGATTTGTAAGCGGTGTTGCCTGAATATTGTGCAGGGGCTTTGCCTCATGTTCAATGAGTTCTTGACAATCATGGTCAAATGGTGCGCTGGTACGTTTGTCACTCTCTTCTTCTGTCTCCCCTTCTAAACTTGTGAAGATCAGCAGATCAGCGAGGTTTAGACTTATAACTCGAGCAAATGAGATGTTTGGGGGTTGCAACAGCGTGCACTGAAGTCTGACTTGTCTTGCCATGGAGAGATGTTTCAACTGCACTTGATTGAGAACAGCATAGATGTCATGGCTGGTAAAGATGGTGGTCGGGAAATCGAGTGAGATTTCAGATGCTTTTTGCAGTATGTTTGAAACTGCTGTAACAGCAAGGACACAGGTTTGTGCTGCTTTGGTGATGTTGTCGAGTTGAGAGGAGTAGTACCCGATTATGTGATGTTTGTCTGTCTTCTGGGTGAGTACTCCTACAGCAAATCCTTGAAGCTCTGCTACGAACAGATAGAAGGTGAGATCATAGTTCGGTAGTGCAACAGCAGGTGCATCAATCACTAGTTCTTTGAGCTGTTGAAATTTTTGTCAAGCTTCTTCTGTAAGGCAGAAAGGAACATTCTTCGTGCAATCATACAGCGGTTGTATGAGTAGCGATGCATTGGGAATCCATTGTCTGCAGAATGATATTAGCCCTAAAAAATCTCTGAGCTGTTTGAGATTCCTAGGAATGCTTGCTTTTCTGATCACTTCTTGTCTGTCCGGGCTGAGGTGTTTTTGTCCCGCAGAGAGACAGTGACCCAAGAAGGTGACCCTCGTTTTGCAGAATTGTAGTATATCTTTGCTTGCTTTGCAGCCTACTTCTGCTAATAATATGAGAAGACTTATTGAAGCCGTTTTACATTCTTCTTCACTAGGGCAGCACAGTAGTAAATCATCCACGTACTGGAGGAGGACACCGTTCAGGAGGCTTCCAGCCTTGAAGGACACTACTCATAGCCTGAGTATATAGCATAGGGGAATGCTGCATTCCTTGAGGCAGCCTTGTCCACGTATATTGATTTTGCTTGTGCGTGAATGCAAAGAGGTCTTGACATGCTGGGTCCAGTGGTACTGAGAAAAAAGCATTAGCAAGGTCTATGACCGTATAATGGGTAGATGTAGCCGGTACTTGTGTAAGCAGTGTATATGGATTAGAAACAACAGGAGTTTCTGCAGTATTGAGTTCACTGACCTCAAATCGTGTACCATCCGGTACGTGACTGGGTCACCTTAATTTACTTTTTTCTGCTTGACAGAAAACAGCAAAGTGTTGTACGGAGACTTAGTAGTTCTGAGAGCTCCCGACTTCAACAGTTCTTTTATCTGTTGATCCAGGGCAGCTTCCTGTTGAGCGTTGAGAAGATATTGTCTCAGCTGCGGTGGTGTAATTCCAGGCTTGACTGAAACTTTTACGGGGGCCACAGGTAGTGTGCCGAGGTCAGTTTTTGATGTGGATCAGAGTTTTGCAGGAACTTGTAGAAGTACTGGATTCGTGTTTGCTTCCTGTGTGGCATCAGATTCTGGTTGATCTTCGATCATTTGAAGAGTGCACAGGACTTCTTCAGGAATATCCTCCGGAATTTGCAGGATAGCAGATCCATCTTCATTGTAGACAATCTGAACTTGTAATCTTGATAGTACATCTGCTCCCACTAGGGCATCTCCACCCAGGGGGGACACTAAGAATTTGGACATGAACATGTGTGGTCCCAGTTTCACCTACAGTGGATGTGCTATTGGTATTATCTGGGCTTGTCCATTAAAACCAGACACTACAGTAGCTTCAGATGAGATGGATCCTTCAGGCACCAGGTTCCTGGGGAGTACGGAGCGTGAGGCTCCTGAGTCCACCAGAGCCCTGATTTCCTTGTTGCCTATTTGAAGTGGGACGTGTATAAATGGACCTCTGGCATCCCTGTCCCGTGCGGCTGCAAGTCAGGCAGTCTTCTCCTCCTGACTCTCGAGCTGGTTTTGAGTGTCCCTCTTCTTTCTACAGTCTCTGATCACATGTCCTCTGATCCCACAATAGTAGCAGGTCGGTGCCTTCTTTCTTGTGCCTTCTGGCTGACCGTCCACTGCTGCTATGACAACTTTCTTGTTGGTCCTTTTATCCTTTGCATCGGTTTCTAAGCCACTTGCTTTGTTGACTATAAGATCTATGTCTTCCATGTTTCTCCATTCGAGGCAGCATGCTTTCAGTCTATCTGCCAGAGGTGCATGTATCCCATCCATGAAGGATCTTACCATGAGGCGACGTATTGCGCCTTCTTGTAAGTCCAGCCCTTCATCTGCGAATGACTGCATTAATCTGTAGTAAAATGAGCTGACATTCTCCACAGGACCTTGATGCCCTGGTCCCATTGTGCCCTTAGTTTGTTGCTCCTGGGCGCAGAAGAGATTGAGTCTTGTCATGAAGTCTTGGCCAAATTCCACATTACGGGTATCAGCTGGAACATGTCCTGTCAGATGGGCAGTGAGTTTGGCATACATCTCAGGGGACATTTTAACTCTACATAAGCCCTCCATGTCCAACCAAGTGCTTCTGTAAGAGACCTGTATTTGGTTCAGGTAGCGTGAAAAACTGACGGGGTTTCTAGCCGGGTCTGGAGAATTTTGCAGGAAAGCCATCTGCTCGGCTGGAGTCCAGGGTACGTAATCTTCATACGTACGAGGAACTGCATCTCTGGGAGCATCTGGGTTTTGTGGATTAACAGGTGGTCTTATTAGGACTCTTCTTTCCACTATGGGATAAAGAGGCACTGGTGCTGTGGCTTGTGCTGTGGGGCTCCACAGGCTAGGCATGTTTCACTCCAGTCCGGATTTTGTTGGCCACAGTTTGTGCAGGTCCATTCCGAGGATCCTGCTATTTTTGGAGTTGTTGCAGGAGTAGTTGACAGGTATGGAGAAGACTGCTGATCCTTATTAGCCTTCTTCCCAGTTTCTTCCCATGTGTCTGATTCTTCATGGTATATCCAGCCTTGATCGTGGGCTGTTTTTGCCATGTCAGAAAGAGTTCTGACCACTTCAGTCCATGATTTATGTGCTATTATGCCTGCTCTAGTAGCTCTTATTTTCTTCCATTTGTTGGGGTCCAATTGATCTTTTCCCTTCAATCCAAATGTCTTGAAAACTTCCTTGGACTGACTGGCTGTTCTTTTGCCATGATAACACGTAATGAGGTGCTGCAGGGTGCATCCAGCTCTGTCTTTTGATATTCCTTGACCCATTTTTTGTCTATCTTCAGCTTTTAGACCCTTGAATGTCCCTTGGACTAGACCTACCTATCCTGGAAGTACTCAGAGACTAACTCCTTATCTGTATTCCTACCTAAGGTGAGGTCTAGAACCACCTATCCTGGAAGTACCAAGAGACTGACTCTTGATTTGTATTCCTACTGAAAGGTGGTGTCCTAACTTTGTTCAGAGGGGGCTGAGTATGTTGAATGGCGCTGGGTTACCCTTCTTGTACCAAAGGTACACTCTATATCCGATGGCAATGGCAAACAGGGCTATCCCACCTGACGCTAAGGCAGTGAATATCACATCCATTAGACAGAGCAGACACACTGTTCCCTTAGCAACACTCACTGACGTGAGGGCCAATGGAGTTGGCTATCTGGTTCGTCCCAAGGTGGTTTTAGCACTGGCACTGGTTCCACTGTACTCGCTCCATAACCCGAAGGTGTCCGGCCTGACCCTGGGCACACAGTTTTAGCCTGGAGGAACCAGATGTTACCAACTCCTCTGATCTTGGACGGACAACAAAGGCAAAGCACAGAGAGCAGACAAACAGACAGGCAAGGACACAGAAAACATCTGCTGGCAAAAGTTCTCTCAGAGTTCAGTAGTGACCTGCCAATTACCCAGTATCTACTCACAGTGTACCTCTTGCGCGTTGAGGAGGGAAGAGAACAGAGATGGGGAGCAGAGCAAAGAGCAGAAAGTGATCAACTCTTACCTGGCCAGGTATTTCTGGTCCCCACGTCTGGTCACCTCCTCCTTAGTTTGGCAAGACGATCCACCGCGTCCAGGGATAAACACGGGTTCCTGCTTTCGGGCGCCAGAAAATGTTAGGTTGACCTAACGGTCACAACTGTTGCCAGCGATGTCCAAATGCGGAGGGAGTCCCGGTAACCCCCCCCAGTCCAATGAAAACAGGCAGATGCTGTTATACACATAAGCACTGGAGATGTGCGGCTCCCAAATAGAACTATATTGATTTGTCTAGATACACAGGGTTATACAAAACTAATTAGGGCGTAACTATCAGTCTACATTCATTATGGGCGTGGATTACATGTTTCCAGCAAGAGAAATTAACATGATGACTTTTATTCTAAAAGAAAAAAAAAAACTGTTTGTGTCAGCATTGTTCTTCACTTTCTTTAAGCCTAAATAATGAGTCCTTGAAAATGTCTGAAGAGTCTGTTAGGTAAACAATTCTTGGTTGTTTCCTTTGCAAGTAGAATGAGAGTCCATGACTTTTCTAACCAGTAAAAAGTTAACTCTTTCCTCACACCACAGAGACTGTGTCCGCCTTTCCTTGCTGGCGCCGGCTCCCACCATTACTAAACCCCTCATCATCCTCCCCGGGGCCCACTCCACCTGTAGGGAGCAGAAACATCTCAGCTGCTACTACCATCCGCTGCAGAGGACAGCGACAGCAGCGGTGGCTAATCTCTGGCCGTGTGCCGCAGGTGGCGTCACAAAATAATCCTCCACCATCATCACCCACCAATCATTTCTTTTATTGTACACCTGAGGGCCACAAAACCGGGCAAAAGGGCCACCCGTGACATCCCCTAGACCCAACATCATCGAGCCCAGCGACGAGTATTTAACCCCTTGCCCCATGGGTGCTAAATAGGTAGAAACAAAGAGCAGATAAAAGGGAGAGTGTTTAGCACCCCACGATATTAGCAAGGCACCTGCGCACTGAGAGGGCTCTTTAGTGATAAAATAGTGCTACAGATAAAAGCAGAAAGAGAGACAGAAAGCTACAAACAGCTAGGAAATGAGTGAAAAGCACTAAATTAAAGGTGCATCAGTTTTCCATCCAGGACAGGGACCTTTATTGGTAGAGAAAAAGAATGCAGCCTCTATGCAAGAGAGATAAAATGCTTCACATAGTCGAATAACTACTAGCACATCAACCAAGCTATACCTAATGTGAACATACTAGTGGAATTTGTTGTTTGCCAGAGGAATGGCCTTGAATGTGAATGAGGGGTGAAGATCAGCCAAAGGACTCTACAGTAGATCCTTGAGCGTCTGCTTACAGTTTGCAAGTTATATCCTGACAAAACTGTAAGCGATACACTCTAGTGATGGGCAGAGCCGACTCTTTTTGGTGATATAGCTTCCTTGGTTCCGCTCACCAAAGAGAGCTGGATCTTTTGGATCCTAAATGGATTCCTATTAAATATACCCCAGTCAAACACATATTTAAGATGATGGCAACATGGGTGAAACCTCACCCACTCATGACCAATGTCCCACCCACTTGCATACAATTAAATTAAGGGGGGGTTTGTGCAGGTGGGCAGGGCTTTGTCAGCCTAAAACTGGAATTTTGCACCGAGTGAGAGCCATTAAGATAATTTAGTGGCCCTCACAGGATTGGTCATAACTGACACATCATTAATACACTCCCCACCTTGTCCTACTCTTGGTCATTACTGTTGCTGTTCTGGCTGAGGGCTAATTAATCATTGTAAAGGTCTACTGTTCCCATGATTCATCTCTGCTCTCAAAGACATTGCCTATTTTACAGATGCCGTACATTCCTTCATTACATGGAGTAAGCTAGTGCAGTAATTCCTCTCAGTTTTCATGCACACAATAAAGATTTGCTACCTAACTTTCTGCCATTCTGCTACTTACTAAATACTACAGCCCTGAATGTGAAACTTGTCTCCTCAAGTTCCTGGTGGGCGAGTTAGGAAGAAGTGAAGATTGAAAAGAAAGAAGGGTCATGTATGATGTCCAGAATTTTAGTTAGTGGAATAGGATCCTTCATATGATAAGTCATGATGCAATTAAAGGAAGGCAAAATATCAGAACCGACTTTCCTTAAAAGTATTGAGGGTGTTTCTACTCTAGGAGGCTGATGTACAGGCGGGGCACATGCTACTCCATCAGGAGCCATTTTATGGACAAAAGTGCATTTGTGAGGAAGGATACATTATAGAGAGAAAGTGGCCAACCCTTTTAATAATTAAAAAGCCATACTCTCCTTTATGTCTAGCAATGATCCATGGTTCTGCACTCTTTTTTATATTGGGTGCAGCTATGTGCCTTAGTAGTAGCATGTGACCATTCTAAGCAATTATTGTCTGCAACACCGATAAGTATAGCAAGTGATCACTGAGCTGATTGCCAATCAAATATTGCATCTAAGGCATGGAGACTGCTTGTAAAATGCATGCAGTTGCAGTGCTGCACCATCACAGTCTGCAGCCTCGCATGTCTTCTGTGCATCTATGTGTCTTTAGCACACAGCTCACAGTTTATAATCTATATAATTTTACCTTATCAAACCTGTGATCACAGGGCATAAGTAGGGAAGAAGACTTCAGGGGATGAATTTTAGGAAAGGGAAGGGGTCTAAGGGGTGCTTCACACACAGCGAGCTCACTGCCGAGATCGCTGCTGAGTCACGCTTTTTGTGACGCAGCAGTGACCTCATTAGCGATCTCGCTGTGTGTGACAATGAGCAGCGATCTGGCCCCTGCTGCGAGATCGCTGCTCGTTACACACAGCCCTGGTTCGTTTTCTTCAAAGGCGCTCTCCCGCTGTGACACACAGATCGCTGTGTGTGACAGCGAGAGAGCGACAAATGAAGCGAGCAGGGAGCAGGAGCCGGCGTCTGACAGCTGAGGTAAGCTGTAACCAAGATAAACATCGGGTAACCAAGGTGGTTACCCGATATTTACCTTAGTTACCAGCCTCTGCAGCTCTCACGCTGCCTGTGCTGCCGGCTCCGGCTCTCTGCACATGTAGCTGCTGTACACATCGGGTTAATTAACCCGATGTGTACAGCAGCTAGGAGAGCAAGGAGCCAGCGCTAAGCAGTGTGCGCGGCTCCCTGCTCTCTGCACATGTAGCTGCATTACACATCGGGTTAATTAACCCGATGTGTACTGTAGCTAGGAGAGCAAGGAGCCAGCGCTCAGTGTGCGCGGCTCCCTGCTCCCTGCACACACAGCTAAGCGGTGTGCGCTGGTAACTAATGTAAACATCGGGTAACCATACCCGATGTTTACCTTAGTTACCAGTCTCCGCAGCTTCCAGACGGCGGCTCCGTGCAAGCGCAGCGTCGCTTGCACGTCGCTGCTGGCTGGGGGCTGTTCACTGGTCGCTGGTGAGATCTGCCTGTTTGACAGCTCACCAGCGACCATGTAGCGATGCAGCAGCGATCCTGACCAGGTCAGATCGCTGGTCGGATCGCTGCTGCATCGCTAAGTGTGAAGGTACCCTAAGGCTCGGCCACCCCTTCCCTTCAATCCACTTGGTCTTTTTGTAAATATAGAATTTTAAATGTATATGGTAGTGTGAATAATATTGTGTCATGTTGCCACCTACTGGCCAGTATTGGAATGACTGCTTCCTGGTTCCCTCAGATTAAGGCTTTAAGTAGACACTCTCTCGAGGATAGAGTTTAGTGGGTAAAATCAGACAGCAGCCATGTTTGGTGAGTAGTAGTGGAGGTCAAGGAAAACAGTAAATCTACATCTGTGGGAGGCGTGGCGAGATTAGTGGTCCGAAGGGAATTCGGCTGGACACCCTGGGTCATTCCCGGGCCCTGGATACATAGGAAGGAAACAGGCGAACGAGCCCGTCGTTCATGTATACCAACCAGATCAGGACTTCATGGAGGCCATCCTCAGTGAAAAATGGATGCCACCCCTGGTGTCCCCTCTAGTTGGGGGAATGAGAATACCGGAACCAGGGAAGCAGAATGCACCTAAAGTAAATTAATCTGTACTGTCCCAACAATGTTCAAGAAAAGTGTCTATAATGATCTTGTTCATCAGATGTTATGTGCTGTTATCAGTCAAAAAACATTTATTAAGAAATTGCACTCTCTGGAGGTGGCCGGGGCATGGACTGACCATTAAGGGCTGTGCAGCAGCCAGGGTACACCTTCACTCACGACTACAACAGCCTCGTGCCACCACGTCAAACTGTCCTGCTGCCGTCCAGATCTTTCAGCAATAGAACGACTTTGGCACATTGTGAATGAAAATTATTGCCAAAGAAAACTTAGAGTGTTGTGCAGCTAGAATCCTACCTACAAGACTGGGACAAGGGTCCTCCTCACTTCCCAGGCATTTACAGACTGTTGTCAAAAGAAGAGGGAAGCTACACAACCCAACTTTTGTGAGATGTGTTACTGCCATCTATTCCTAAATTTTTCAAAATTAAATAGAAAAATATCCAAGTTTCAATTTCTGATCTGTGTTCTATTGTACCGCCCTGTGCTCGGCAGCCGAGCTGCTCGGATCCGGACCTTCAGTGGGTGGCTCGAGGGTCTCCAGACCTGGGGGTCTTTTGGTCACTTCAATCAAGAAGGGGTTTGCGGTTTGGGGACGTAGGTGTACGGCCAGAGCTGTGGTTAAGTTTGTGACTCCACCCATGGGATGTGGTGAAGGTGGACACCACCGCCGCAGTTACGGGGCACCCGGGGTAGATGTTGCGCAGCAAGTTGTTAACCCCTCCGTGGGCAGGGATGGTGGCCCCGGGACCCGTTGGGGGTGCTTGGTGATGCAGGGAGATGGGCGGCCGGAGGGCACTGATGTACTCACGAGTGGTAAACACACAAGTCTCTGGTAAACCAAGGTGATGGTGGTCGGTGCCCGCAGCCAGCTGCAGTCTGGTCCCCCACCCGGTTGGTGGTCTCTGTCTTTCTCCCGCACCTGTTTGTAATGATGGACTACCAGTGCTTGCAACTTCAGGAGTCCACTCCCGGCTTTTGGTTGCCTGAGGAGCCCTTTGCCCGCAAATGCTGGCCTGTGGGATCTCTGAGCCGTGGCGGTGGCTTTCTACCCCCCTCCTTTGGCTATTGCCTTCAGTCGGGACTTTGGGTGGGACAGGACCTCTAGTCCTGGCCGCAATCAGTGAATTAACTATCCCCCAGTAGCTTCTGGAACTAGCTTCAGAGTCTGAGTACCCCCCTTTGTGCTCCGGTTTCTGAGTCGGTTCCCTGGGTCGGTACCGGCAGGCCACTACCCTGTCCCGGTCCACCACGGTTCCATCGAGCCGACTTTCCGGCTCCTGCAGACGGAGATCGCCGTCTGCCCCCTAGCCAGCAGTACCAGGGCTCCTACCCTGGCACCAATTCAGTTTGGGTCTTTCCTCTGCTGGAGCTGCTCACAGCTCCAGCCCACACACCTCTCCACTCAACCTCTAGACTTGAACTCTAGAACACCACAGACTAGACTAAACATTCCCGCCCCAGGCTGTCTGAGACTCCTCGGTGGGCGTCTTCCAACCACCTGGTTCCACCCCCTGGTGTGTCCAACAAGCACTGGTGTGTGTGACTAGGATTTTATGTGTTTGGCTGCTGTCACCTTGTTAGGGAATGGTGTAATGCGGGGGCCCTATCTGTGACTACCTGGCTGGCCTGGGCGTCATACTCCCCCTTGGTTAACCACAGACCGTCCGTGGGCTGTCCGACCACCACCGGTTTATTTTTGCTTTTGAACTGAAAAAGATAAGAACATAGTTACAATTATAATAACTTTTGTACAATCAAGCATATTTGTGGGTTTCTTCCCTTATGGGAGGCAGGTTACTTAAACTTTGCAATTAGAGATGAGCGATGTTCGAGGTTCGCCAATTTCATGTTCGAGTGATTTTGGGGGTGCTCAAGATCGAACTCGAACTCAAGCTTTTTGCTAAAAGCTCGACAGTTCGAGTTAAGTTCGAGAACGGTTCGATCACCAAAAGTAGGGCTTTTTACAGCTACAGTGTGCAGGGAGCCAGCACTGGCAGCCTGCGGTAAGCTGGTAACCAATGTAAATATCGGGTATTCAAGAAAAGCGCTTTGGTTAGTAACCCGATATTTACCCTGGTTACGTGTACAGGGAGCCGACACTTCCCCACTCGGCTCCACCCCCTCCTGCACTCGGCATGTACACACACACACACTCACACTCACCTGTCCCCAGCCATGCAGTCCCCGGCACTGACGTCCTCAGCGCCACATGGTCCCGCTAGGCTCCACCCACTTCGCACTCCTCCACCTGCACACATGGCCTCGCTAGGCTCCACCCACCTTGCACTCCGCACACATGGCCCCGCTCGGCTCCACCCACCTCGCACTCCGCACACATTACCCTGCTCGGCTTACCTGCGGTGATAAAGTCCCGCCCTCCTGACCTCAGTGCTATCACTGTCCTCCATGGCCGCCGCTTGTCACATCTCCTCCTCTCGCTGCCGACCCGAGACTATGACTAGTGGTGATGTCACAGGCTCCCGCGATACTTGGCTGTGAAGGCGGAGGTCATTGAAATCAGTGACAGCTCTGCTATCAGCAGTGCAGGAGATCGTCACCGCAGGTAATGTACCTCGCTCCTGACAGCAGCACTTGTCATGCCCTGCAGTGACCTGGGCTGACCTATTGATGTTAGCTCAGGTCACTGCATTGCTCTCCCAGCCAATGGGGAACATTCTGTTCTTCATTCACTGGGACAGTGACTATGGCATGGATCGTCATGGGAACCCCGTGGATTACAGCAGACCTGGATTTGTTTATCTTTCTAATAAATTGGTGAAAGAGGGAATGTGTTGGGGAGTGTTTTTTCAAATAAAAATGTGTTTGTCGTCTATTTTTTTTTTTATTACTGACTGGGTTGGTTATGTTGGGTATGTGATAGACACCTGACCTCATGAACCTCAGGGCTTGATTCCAGATGACATTACACATCTGGTATTAATCCCATATATTACCCCATTTGCCACCGCACCAGGGCACGGGATGAGCTGGGGCGAAGCACCAGGATTGGCGCATCTAATGGATGCGCCACTTCTGGGGCGGCTGCTGCCTGCTATTTTTAGGCTGGGGAGAGTCCAATAACTATGGACCTCTCTAGTCTGAGAATATCAGACTCCAGCTGTCCGCTTTACCTTGGCTGGTGATCCAATTTTAGGGGGGCCTCTACGTGTTTTTGTTTTTTTTTTAATTATTTATTTAATTTAAAATAACAGCATGGGGTGCCCTCAGTTTTGGATTACCAGTTTTGGATTACCAGCCAAGGTGAAGCTGCAAGCTGGCTATCAAAAATAGGGGGTACCCTACGGCATTTTTTTTTTTTTAAATGTATTTATTTTTTAGCCTAAATACAAGGCTAAGCACCCCTTAGTGCCACATGAAAGGCACCAAAGGGTGCAAAATTACAAAATGCAGGAGAGTGGGACATGATATGTCTTTCTGCCATTATAATGACAGAAAAGACTGATATTATTATTATTATTATTATTTATTATTATAGCACCATTTATTCCATGGCGCTTTACAAGTGAAAGAGGGTATACGTACAACAATCATTAACAGTACAAGACAGACTGCTATAGGAGGAGAGAGGACCCTGCCCGCGAGGGCTCACAGTCTACAGGGAATGGGTGATGGTACAATAGGTGAGGACAGAGCTGGTTGTGCAGTGGTCTACTGGACTGAGGGCTATTGTAGGTTGTAGGCTTGTTGGAAGAGGTGGGTCTTGAGGTTCCTCTTGAAGCGGTGATGATGATGTGAAGTGTACAAGCACAGGAAAATCACAGGAGCGCTCTACGCTGTGAAAAGCAGTAGAAAATGGCACTGGAGTGAACATGTGACCGCCTCATGTAGGTTGAAGCTATGGATCCTGGGTAAATTTATGTATTTTCCCTCCTTCAGTTTTTTTGCAGTACGCAAAAAAAAATGGAATGCACACGGATGACAAACAGATGACATACGGACCGTATACGGAACGGAAACGGATGCCACATGGATGCACCCGTGAAAAAAACGGACCGTTCGTGTGAATGTAGCCTTATTCTGATCTGCCGTTTATAAACAGCAGGCAGAAATAAGTGAATAGCGCCCCCCAGCGTCAGAAAATCTCCGAGGTTTCAGGGGTTAGCTGAGACCCTAGGGATCATGATTCAGGCCGGTTTTTCTGGTCCCCGCTTACGTGATCACCGGTATACACCGTATACCGATGATCACGTTACAGTAAATGACAGCACCGGTAAAAAATTATTTATCTCCCATCTGGCATGAACAAACATGTCAGATTGGAGATAAATCTCCTCCCCGGTCCCCCGGTGTCACCAAAGTCCCCCCCCGACCCACTCCCGGAAATCCAAGATGGCCGCGTGCACAGCAGCGCGCCGGCCACATTCACCCTACTCCTCTGATTTCTGTTGCATGTGCCATGACACATGCAACAGAAAACTCCTCCCCAGGCCCTGCCAGGTCACCCCCTATAACCCCACCGGTGTTCCCCGGTGTCCCACGGTATCTGTGCAGCGTTGATCCCCCACGGCCCCCTCCTTCACAAAAGACGCTGCCACATGCACAGAGCGGCTGTCAGCTCAGCTTCCTGTGTTCAGACATAGTGAGTGGTGGTAACCATGCATCTGTAAGCTACTGCAATGCCCTGCTCATGAGGTAAGGAACATAGTTAATCAGGAGAGCTACACTACATTTCCAAATGGAGGTATTTAATTGTATAGTTGCCCTGCTGAACGACTACCAAACATAAGAGTCTGCTGCTGTGGACCCGGGGAGAGTGGGTGCAGATTCATTGCACCCACACTCCTGACATGGAGGGTCTGCACTCCTAGAAAATGTGGGATACGTTCCCTGAACGTGTCCCCCCCATATTCTAGACGAGACAGTCCAAAGTTGTCGTGGGACCCCCTTATTTTTTTTTCCTTACAAGAAATTGGTGAAAGAGGGAATGTTTTGGGGAGTGTTTTTTGAAATACATTTTTTGTCTATTTGTTTTCTTAGTACTGACAGTTTGTGATGTCGGGTATCTGATAGACGCCATAACATCACAAACTGCTGGGCTTGATGTCAGGTGACCTTACAGCTAGTATCAACCCCATTTATTACCCCCGTTTGTCACTACACCAGGGCACGGGATGAGCTGGGGTGAAGCGCCAGAATTGGCGCATCTAATGGATGCGCCACTTCTGGGGTGCCTGCTGCCTGCTATTTTTATGCTGTGAAGTGCCAATAACTATGGACCTTCCCACCTTGAGAATACCAGACCACAGCTGTCTGCTTTACCTTGGCTGGTGATCCAATTTGGGGGGGACCCTACTTTTTTTGTAATTATTATTATTTATAAAATAATTATAAAAAATAGCCTGGGGTGACATCCACATTGGATTCCCAACCACGGTAAAGCTGCCAGCTGTGGTTTTCAGGCTACAGCCGTCTGCTTTACCCTAGCTGGCTATCAAAAATGGGGGGACCCCACGTCATTTTTTTTTTTACTATTTTTTTAAATAAAAAAAATTAATGGGTTTCCCTGTATTTTGATTGCCAGCCAAGGTAACGCCAGGCAGATGGGGGTGGCAACCCGTAGCTGTCTGCTTTAACTGCGCTGAGAATCACAAATTTCGCGGGGAGCTACGTCATTTTTTTTTAATGATTTATTTTTACAGCACTGTCATGTCAGGCAATCAAAATACAGGGAAGCCCATTTTTTATTAGTTATTTAAATAAATAATAAAAAAAAAATATATGGGCTCCCGCTGCATTTTTTGTATTGCTGGATAAGGGTAATCCAAGCAGCTACTAGCTGCTAACCCCCACTGTTTGGTGTTACCTTCGCTGTCAATGGAAAATCCAGGGAAGCATTTTTTATTTTTTTCCCCAAAAACTAAAAAAAAAAAAAAATGACGTGAGCTTTGCCATATTTTTGTATGCTAGCTGTATGGCGGGGGAGGGGAATGGCTGTGCCTCCGGGCATTGCGGCTCACCCTCCGCTTAACATCGAGGGCGAACCATCCCCTCTCCCCGCAATGCCGGGTGTAAGTAACTAACTCACCGGGTTCCAGGTCCCGGTCTGGATGGCCCATTGGAAGGTGGGGATAGACGTCTCTCTGGGACACAAAGATCTCCGCGTCCAGGTCCGGCTCGAAGATGAACCCCCATCCGTGCCGGGGGGTTAAAGTGCCAGACCTGGCCTTCGTGCGTCGGGCCTCGCAACCAGAAGGTGGCGTTCCTCAAGTTGTCCTTCTCTTGGATGGTTCGGGCCAGCACCTCCGCTTTTCTCTTCACGCGGGCTGAAAATCTCCCGGCCCAGCTGGCGCTTCTGCCGCTCCCAGTACAGAGCGTCTGTTTGCTCCGGCTCACTCTGCGCGGGGGTCGGGCCCAGCCAGTTTTCCCCCGTGTCGGCTACGACCGACGCTCTCTGCACTGGGGAACCCCGCTGTGTCGTGGCGTGCTCTGCTGCCTCACAGTGGCAACCCCGCGTCGCCTCAGCCGAGGCTTGAAATCTGGGAGTGGCCAGCTTTGCCCGCTGGGCTGGCTTCCGGCCAGGGATCACCTTCACCTTGGCCGGGAGGACTGCCGGGGCCATTGTCATCTGGGGCGTGGCCTCCTCTGGGATCAGTAGTACGTCCGACTCAGGACGGGGCACTTTCTGGACGCTGGTGCGACGTGGAGACAATACGGGTGCTGGAGCAGTAATGGGCTTGTTGCTGGCGGCTTCTTCGGCCTGATCCTCGTGGGCCGACGGCACGGGCATTGCTGCCGGAGTTGAGGGCAGCGGACCGAACGGGGAGACTGTCACGGGTGCAGGCAGTGAGGGAGGCAGTGCGGCGGGCAGGGGCAGACCGGGTCCTTCAGCCTGACCGGCCAGTCCCAGGGGGACGCAAGGACGTGGGTCGCTTACCCGCTCCTCCGACGCTGTATCCACTTCACAAATCCTCACAGCCGTGGCTATCTCCGCCATCTCGGCTACCCACCGCCTTAGCAGGCAGGTTGCCTGAGCCTGGATGCAGCGGCACATCTGCTTCATCCGGGCTTCCACCGAGGCCGCTTGCCTGGCGCGGGCTCCTCCACCGCGGGCTTGTCAGATGGTGCGGCCATGCTATCTCGAGGGTATCCAGGAACGGGAAGGGTGTCAGGGTCCTGTAGTCCCTGCTCTTTATCTGCTTGGTCACATGTCACAGAATCTTCAACCGCCCCCCCTTGGTCTTTTCTCGGCACTCCACTTGCCGGCCAGTAAGTTTCGTTTTGCAACTTCCGGCTTTTCTTTACGGCCATGTTCCCAGGGGGCGGGGCTTCAGCTTCGCGCCCATTCTCGGGGAAGGAGACCTTGGGCGGGAACTTTCGCGCTGACAAGATGGCGACAAGATGGCGGATTCTGAAAACTTTGCAACGTATCACCGCTGGCTTCAATACAAGGCGCACTTCCACAAGGTAAGTGGATGGTTAAGTATCCTGTTCGTGACGCCAAAACTCGAGGTGTACCGCCCCGTGCTCGGCAGCCGAGACACTCGGATCCTGACCTTCAGTGGGTGGCTTGAGGGTCTCCAGACCCGGGGGTCCTGCAGTCACTTCAATCAAAAAGGGGTTTGCGGTTTGGGGACGTAGGTGTACGGCCGGAGCCGTGGTTAAGTTTGTGATGCCAAACACAGGATGTGGTGAAGGTGGACACCACCGCTGCAGTTACGGGGCACCTGGGGGAGATGTTGTGCAGCAAGTTGTTAACCCCTCCGTGGGCAGGGATGGTGGCCCTGGGACCCGTTGGGGGTGCTTGGCGGTGCAGGGACATGGGCGGCCGGAGGGCACTGATGTACTCACGATTAGTAAACACACGAGTCTCTGGTAAACCAAGGTGATGGTGGTCGGTGCCTGCAGCCGGATGCAGTCTGGTCCCCCACTCGGTTGGTGGTCTCTGTCTTTCTCCCGCACCTGTTTGTGATGATGGACTACCTGCGCTTGCAACTTCAGGAGTCCGCTCCCAGCTTTTGGTTGCCTGAGGAGCCCTTTGCCCGCAGACGCTGGTCCGTGGGATCTCTGAGCTGTGGCGGTGGCTTTCTATCCCCCTTGTTGGGCTGTTGCCTTCAGTTGGGACTTTGGGTGGGACAGGACCACAAGTCCTGGCCGCAATCAGTGAATTAGCTAGCACCCAGTAGCTTCTGGACCTAGCTTCAGGGTCTGAGTAGCCCCCTTTGTGCTCTGGTTTCCGAGTCGGTTCCCCGGCTCGGTACCGGCGGGCCACTACCCTGTCCCGGTCCACCACGGTTCCACCGAGCCGTCTTCCCAGCTCCTGCAGACAGAGACCGCCGCACTGGGAGTGGCAGCAGCGCCAGCTGGGCCGGGAAATAGCTGCTTACAGCTCCAGCCCACACACCTCTCCACTCGACCTCTAGACTTGAACTCTAGAACACCACAGACTAGACTAAACTTTCCCGCCCCAGGCTGTCTGAGACTCTTCGGTGGGCGTCTTCCAACCGTCTGGTTCCACCCCCTGGTGTGTCCATCAAGCACTGGCGGGGTGACTAGGGTTTTATGTGTTTGGCTGCTGTTACCTTGTTAGGGAACAGTGTAATGCTGGGTCCTATCTGTGACTACTTGGCTGGCCAGAGCGTCACACTATGTTCTGTTGTCAGTAAAATATAGTGACAAAAGATTTCCAAATCATTGCATTTTTGTTTCTTTACTTTTCACTTAGCGTCCCACCTTTTTTGGTATAGGGATTGTAGTATCATGGTTACCGCTTGCAATTTGAAGGTTTAAGATTGGAGACAGTAGTTGGACTTTTGTAAGAAGCAAGTCAGAATGGGCATGATGGAAAATAGAGCCT
The DNA here is from genome assembly GCF_048569485.1 of Anomaloglossus baeobatrachus. NCBI lineage: Eukaryota > Metazoa > Chordata > Amphibia > Anura > Aromobatidae > Anomaloglossus > Anomaloglossus baeobatrachus. Next base: position 99,842,917 of record NC_134362.1, read on the forward strand.
TTGTATTATATGGAACAAGCTATGTTTGATGGTAATTATATGTTTTTACTTTTTTATGTAGAATCCAAGAATTGGATAAGTTAAATAAAAAATTACAAAATAGGTGGCGGAAAAAAATGACAGCTATTCAATTTTGCTGATAGAAAAGCTGAACTCTATATGCTGCGGATGCATTTTTATCCTGTCCTCTTTTGTGTGAGCATGAATGAAATGATTTCAGTCTGGAATAAAACTATAGAAAAGGTCTCCGTTCTGCTGGGAGTCACGGTGAGTGCAGGAGGATCAGGTTTACAGCCTGTCCCTCTGTGACTGAATGATCTATCATTCATTCTTGGCATTCCTTTATCAGCAGCTCCAAACTCCAGGTTTCAGCTTGGCGCTGAGCTGCGCTTACCCGCTTAGATTGAGTGCCATGTGCTATATCATTGCTGCAATTATGCAAGGAAGCAGAGGTCAAAATTGTTTCAAATCTGCATGTGGATTAATGAAACTGAAATTCTGCTAAAGGTGAATATTAATAATTAAAGTTGATAAACAGAACATTTTTAAAAACATAGTTTACATTTTCAATTGTTAGAAACTATGTAAAGGTGTATGGTCGTGTTTACCCCCTGAAGACACCAATCGTGTCAATGCTGTGTGATGTTTATGCAAGATAGAGGTAAGTGTTAGTAATATAAAATAGGAATGTATAATGTGAAAGAAGTTGCAGTGTTGATAATGTAATGTGAAATGTTCCTGTATAATTTAAGACATAGAAGGGTTACAGTGGGGAAAAAAAAGTATTTATTCAGCCACAAATTGTGCAAGTTCTCCCACTTAAAAAGATGAGCTCGGCTTGTAATTGACATTATAGGTAGACCACAACTATGAGAGACATATGTGCATGGCACATACTGCAGACAAAAACAAATAAACATCATAGCAGAAGTCCGTTGAACAAAGTATAAAGGTCCGGTGAGAAGCACATCCACTTACCATTCAAAACCGCAGGTATATCCTGGGCGAAGCGCACCCACCAAGCGGAGAAGTATATTTTTATAGATGTGCCGGTCACCCTGTGTGGCGTCCGACGTCACGTCCGCCCACCGCGCGGGACCCACCCCCAGGTCACATGATCGCGGTCGAAGCAAGAACGTCATCAGGTGAGTATCTCAGCAAGCGCAGGATGGCACCTGCACAAATACTGACATATGATCCACAAGGAAATGGCTACACACAGTGCCAGTCCAAGAGACAGAGACAAACAGAGACAGACAGAGACAGATAGGAAAAAAAAGCCAGACAGAGATAGACAGACAGAAAGACACACGGGGACAGAGACAGACAGAGGCAGACAGGGAGTAAGACAGAGACAAACAGAGACAGACAGGGGAAAAAAAGGCAGACAGACAGGGGAAAAAAGGCAGACAGACAGGAAAAGACTTACAGGGAAAGAGACAGAGGCAGACAGGGAAAGAGACAGACAGACAGCGAAAGAGACAGACAGCAAAAGAGGCAGACAGACAGCGAAAGATGCAGACAGGGAAAAAGACAGAAAGAGACAGACAGGGAACGAGACAGAGAAACAGGAAAAGAGACAGACAGAGACACAGGGAAAGAGACAGAGAGACAGGGAAAGAGACACAGAGAGACAGGGAAAGAGACAGATGGAAAGAGACAGACAGAGAGACAGGGGAAGAGATAAACTGGTCAAGAGACAGACAGGGCAACAGACAGACAGGGAAAATGACAGACAGGGAAAGAGACAGGGAAAGAGACAGAAAAAGACAGACAGGGAAAGAGACAGACAGGGAAAGAGACAGAGACAAACAAACAGGGAAAGAGGCAGATGGGGAAAGAGACAGACAGGAAAATAGACAGACAGATAGAAAGAGACAGACAGAGATAGAGAAATAGATAGACAGACAGGGAGAGACAGACTCACAGAGACAGACACACAGAGACAGACAGAGACAGACACAGAGTGAGAGGGAGAGATAGACAGAGATAGAGAGACACAGACAGAGATAGAGAGACACAGACAGAAAGACTGATACAGAGACAGACAGACAAACAGAAACAGACACTAATAGAGACAGACAGACCCAATGACAGAGACAGACACAGACAGACACACATATAGAGACAGACACAGACAGACACACAGATAGACAGACAGAGACAGACAAATAGACAGAGACAGACAGAGAGAGACAGACAAAGAGATACAGAGACAGAAAGGGAAAGAGACAGACAGACAGACAGAGACAGACAGGGAAATAGACAGACAGAGAAACAGAAAGGGAAAGAGACTGACAGAGAGAGACTGACAGATAGACGAACACATACAGAGACAGACAGGGAAAGACACAGACAGACAGACAGACAGAAGCAAACACGGAAAGAGACAGACAGAGACTGACAGACAGAGACAAACCGAAGCAGACAAGGAAAGAGACAGACAGACATAGACAGACAGAAGCAGACAGGGATAGAGACAGACAGAGTCAGACAGGGAAAGAGACAGAGAGATAGAGAGCCAGACAGACAGGGACTGGGAGAGAGCCAGAGAAATGGTTGCTATCCCGGGCAACGCCAGGTACTACAGCTAGTATATATATATATATATATATATATATATATATATATATATATATATATATATATAATGTAAGCAAGATGAGGAATAGATACAGCAAAGACGTGAGAACTTCAGGGTGCTGATTAAAAATTCTTCAGTATTATTGGAAAATACTTAAAATACAAAGGATCTAACTTTGGACCGTGAGAAAGGTGGAGAACACCGCCGAAACACGTAGTCCCGTTTGCGTTTAATTCCTGCTATTAACTTTTGTACCTGAGCCGATTGAATCCTTTGCACTTTAAGTATTTTCCAATAAAGCTGAAGAATTTTTAATTAGCACTCTGAAGTTTTGACGTCTTTGCTGGATCTATTCCTCATGTTGTTTATACTTATATGGATGGACTCCCAATCCTGATCCGGGCAGGACCAAGGTAATCAGGAGAGCTGTGGATCCAGGGGACGCATTGATGTGAGCTGGTCTGCATTCTGTTTGTATATATATATATATATATATATATATATATATATACAGTTAGGTCCAGAAATATTTGGACAGTGACACAATTTTCGCGAGTTGGGCTCTGCATGCCACCACATTGGATTTGAAATGAAACCTCTACAACAGAATTCAAGTGCAGATTGTAATGTTTAATTTGCAGGTTTGAATACAAATATCTGATAGAAATTGTAGGAATTGTAAACATTTCTTTACACACACTCCACATTTTAGGAGGTCAAAAGTAATTGGACAAATAAACCAAACCCAAAAAAAAATTTTTATTTTCAATATTTTGTTGCGAATCCTTTGGAGGCAATCACTGCCTTAAGTCTGGAACCCATGGACATCACCAAACGCTGGGTTTCCTCCTTCTTAATGCTTTGCCAGGCCTTTACAGCCGCAGCCTTCAGGTCTTGCTTGTTTGTGGGTCTTTCCGTCTTAAGTCTGGATTTGAGCAAGTGAAATGCATGCTCAATTGGGTTAAGATCTGGTGATTGACTTGGCCATTGCAGAATGTTCCACTTTTTTGCACTCATGAACTCCTGGGTAGCTTTAGCTGTATGCTTGGGGTCATTGTCCATCTGTACTATGAAGCGCCGTCCGATCAACTTTGCGGCATTTGGCTGAATCTGGGCTGAAAGTATATCCCGGTACACTTCAGAATTCATCCGGCTACTCTTGTCTGCTGTTATGTCATCAATAAACACAAGTGACCCAGTGCCATTGAAAGCCATGCATGCCCATGCCATCACGTTGCCTCCACCATGTTTTACAGAGGATGTGGTGTGCCTTGGATCATGTGCCGTTCCCTTTCTTCTCCAAACTTTTTTCTTCCCATCATTCTGGTACAGGTTGATCTTGGTCTCATCTGTCCATAGAATACTTTTCCAGAACTGAGCTGGCTTCATGAGGTGTTTTTCAGCAAATTTAACTCTGGCCTGTCTATTTTTGGAATTGATGAATGGTTTGCATCTAGATGTGAACCCTTTGTATTTACTTTCATGGAGTCTTCTCTTTACTGTTGACTTAGAGACAGATACACCTACTTCACTGAGAGTGTTCTGGACTTCAGTTGATGTTGTGAACGGGTTCTTCTTCACCAAAGAAAGTATGCGGCGATCATCCACCACTGTTGTCATCTGTGGACGCCCAGGCCTTTTTGAGTTCCCAAGCTCACCAGTCAATTCCTTTTTTCTCAGAATGTACCTGACTGTTGATTTTGCTACTCCAAGCATGTCTGCTATCTCTCTGATGGATTTTTTCTTTTTTTTCAGCCTCAGGATGTTCTGCTTCACCTCAATTGAGAGCTCCTTAGACCGCATGTTGTCTGGTCACAGCAACAACTTCCAAATGCAAAACCACACACCTGTAATCAACCCCAGACCTTTTAACTACTTCATTGATTACAGGTTAACGAGGGAGACGCCTTCAGAGTTAATTGCAGCCCTTAGAGTCCCTTGTCCAATTACTTTTGGTCCCTTGAAAAAGAGGAGGCTATGCATTACAGAGCTATGATTCCTAAACCCTTTCTCCGATTTGGATGTGAAAACTCTCATATTGCAGCTGGGAGTGTGCACTTTCAGCCCATATTATATATATAATTGTATTTCTGAACATGTTTTTGTAAACAGCTAAAATAACAAAACTTGTGTCACTGTCCAAATATTTCTGGACCTAACTGTATATATATATATATATATATATATATATATATATATATATATACAGTATATAGAGGTATCCAAGATTTACTTTACTCTTTATGTATGGAACATTTCCAGGTTTTTGCTTGAGAAACTGTATGTATCATAAGCCTGCAATAAGCCTGCAATAAATTGGTAGAGTTTGTGGGTATTTGTAGTACTCACTATATATTGTAACAAGAAAACATTCCCTGTAATATGAGTGGTTTGAATGCACACATGGATAGCCAGCACTAGACTTAGTGCAAATTGATTTACAGGACCTGGTCAATCCATGGTTCATGTTACGGCATGTGTACAATGCTACAAAGACTATGTAACGTCAATTTGGCTAATCAAAAATGGATCTAAGAATGCTGCCAGGCAAGAGACTGTTTAAAGGTTTTCCATATAGCGGCCACAGATTACTGATGTAGCCAATGGTCCAGATCCTGAGAATCAATTTTCACCAACTCTGGCCTTAACCTCAGATAGCTTAAGCTGTTGTGAGCTGCACCAGTCCAACACTACCGTGTATTAGTTAAGTTAGAGATAAAAAAGGGGAATCGGGTTTGTATGCTGCGCTGTCACCAGGATGCGATGTTGATTAAATATTCTCTTTATTCATGCACAGGTAAAGTCAAGTCGTTTCCGAGGTCACAGCCTCCTTCATCAGTACATCAGAGAAAATTAACAATACAGAGAAAGTGGGGAAGAACCCTATATATACATATACCGGTATGTTACCATCGGAGGTTCACCCGCCAGATTTAAAAAAATGGCAGGATCCCCGAAAGTTACATCCACCGGAGTATCATAGATTAATTAAGATTTCAAAACTTGACAATCAATGGTATGAAATGAAATCTTTATTAATGTATGATACTCTGGTGGATGTAGCTGTCGGGGATCCCGCCGTTTTTTTAAATCTAGCTGGTGAATCTCTGACGGTTACATACCGGTATATGTAAATCACTTTCTCTATATTGTTGATTCTCTCTGAGTCCTGATGAAAGAGGCTGTGACCTCGGAAAGGTGTTGACTTGACCTGTGCATGAATAAAGAGAATATTTAATCAACATCGCATCCTGGTGACAGTGCAGCATACAAACCCGATTCCCCTTTTTTTATCCCTAATTTGAAATTTCCCGGGCTGTTGCTATTATCTCCTCTATGCTGCTACAGGAGTTGTGACTTTCACAACCCTGCCAGGTGAGTGGATTCATTCACACTTACCTACTGTGTGTTATCGGATAAGACCCTATTTTCGCTATCATTTCCACATTGTCTCCTCCTGTTAGTATATTAGTTAAGAGCAGAAGAGCAGCTTCCTGAGGATTTAGACCAGTTCAAAACCTTTATAAACTTGGATGCTGTGCAACCTTCATGTCTGGTACAGAACTGGTTGCAGCCAGAGAAACGTCTTGTGGATATAGATCCCTGGTATTTTCTACCAGTGCTATTATCACTTTGCAATGGACTATTGATAATTTTTCAAGAGCTTTACCCTGTTTGTGAAAGCCAAGATTGAGTCTCAGTACAAGTAAATGTTTAAAAGTTTTTCTTAGCTCAATTTTTTCTGTTGTAGACTTTATAGTACAACACATAACTAACTCTTAGGCTACTTTCACACATCAGTTTTTTCCCATCAGGTACAATCCGGAAAAAAACGGGTAAACCGGATCCGGTATCGCATCCGGTTTATCCCCATAGACTTGCATTGTAACCGGATTGTACCTGATGGCTTTGCGGTGCATCCGTTTTTTTCCGGATGCGGCAAAATTAATAAATGCGGCGGCTGGATAGAACGTTCCCTGCAACGTTTATTGCTCTGGCAAAAAAAACCGCATCGCGCCGCATCCGGCCGCTGCGGCGCATTTTCAATGCATGCCTATGGATGCCGGATGCGGCGCGATGCGGAAAAAAAACGCATCCGGCCGCCGCATGCGGTTTTTTTCCACTGCGCATGCTCAGTAGCGTGCTGCAACCGGAAAAAAACGGACCGGCCGCATGTAAAAACTTATGCAAAGGATGCGGTGTTTTCACCGCATCCGTTGCATAGGTTTCACAGCCGGATTGAGCCGCACGGCTCAAACCGGATGTGTGAAAGGACCTTAATGTTACATAGGCAGAACTTTCCAATTTATGATTGAAGTCTACTGGATCCTTGGGCAGCCTTATAGGCCTTAAAAAGCCTTCTCATTTTTCCACCATGCTGAGAGAGAACTGCTGAAGCTTGTCAATGACCACTGCCAAGACCAAGAAAGCAATTAAAAACCTGAAATTCATGGTGAGCAAGGCCCCAAAACATGGCGGTGAGAAGTGTAGAATTAGTCCAGTTCATTAAAATCATTAATAGTCATGAAATGAAAAAACCACCAGAGTCCAAAAGGCTTAATGGTCTATCCATATTAATTAGATGGAAGCAAATCTGAAGTGAAAAGCAACACATGGTCTGCAGAATTAGCAACTGCTCTCTGCAGACTACACAGATCTCTATTAAAATTCAGTTTAATTAAAATTGATCACGTTAAGAAACTGATGTGGTTAATTAACTGAATTCCTGGACCTCTTTTCATATATTTCACAGGTGCCTTGTACGCCGATGTCCTTTGTGACAGTTAATACCGCACCACTCAAAACAAATTTCACAGCTTTAACTCCTTCACTGCTAAACTTACCATAGGCATGGAAACAACAAGTCCATGGAATAACGGGACGGATTTACTAAACCTGTCTAAATTTAGATGAGATGGAAATGGAAAACCACGAGGAAACCCTCAAAAACATGGGGAGAACATTAAAAATCCTTACAGATGTTGCTTCTCATGAGAATTCAACGCAAAATCCCATCACTCCAAGACAACAAAGCCCACCACTGATCCATTTTTATTTATCTATTCACAGCTTTGTGTAAATGGTGAGTGCCCCTAAACTAGGATAAGAACCTGATATAGAAGAAGAACATTTTGACTATGAGGTTTGGGCTTCAGCGTATCTACAAATGAGGATGTTACTCAGGGAAAGCATGAATTTTTTTTATTGCTGTTCTTGCATCCTCCAGTATATCTGTCAACAAAAGCTTCTTTGAACATGAATGTCGGTGGCTAGTGATTAATATTCTAAAATCCATTTAAACCCTGTAAAAGGTAGCTTTCATTTTTGCATTCCTTGTCTGGAGCCAAGTGATTTCACTAAACAGGCTTGAAATGATTTCATTTGTAAGCTAAATTTCATGGACAGTTAATGTGTGGCGCCACAGCCGTCCCCTGTGCTTTTGCGACAGATCAGTAATTGCACGCATATTTTATACATCGCAGTTTATGACCAAAAATCTACAACTATATATAGTGGAGGTGATTTTAAAGGGGTTTTCCCATGAACAAAGTACATTTTAATTAAAAGATCTTGTAATAATAATATTTTCCACAATTAGATGTGTTTAATTTTTGTTTTTCCTGTGCTGAGATAATCTTATAAATGTCCCTGCTGTGTACTGTGTAATGGATGTGTCTGATGGTACAATGACATGGTCTGATCATACCACATCTCATGGGAGGGGGAGTGTAGATGTGACGCCCTGGCCTGGCCAGGTAGTCACAAATAGGCCCCTACACAACACCTTCCCTCTCAGGTGACATCAGCTGACCTTCAAAATCCTAGTCACCCCCCTCAGGGCTAGATAGACACACCAGGGGGCGGAACCAGGTGGTTGGAAGATGCCCACCAAGGAGTCTAGACAGCCCAGGGTGGGGAAGAAAACAGTGTAGTCTGAGAGTTCAAGTTGGAGAGGATTGTGGGCTGGAGCTGTGTCCAGCTCCAGCAGAGGCGAATACCCCAAATTGAACGGCGCCAGGGTAGGAGCCCTGGTGTCACTGGCTAGGAGGCAGATGGTGGTCTCCATCTGCAGGAGCCGGGAAGACGGCTCGGTGGAACCGAGGTGGACCAGGACAGGGTTGTAGCCCGCCGGTACCGACCCAGGGAACCGACTCGGAAACTGGAGCAAACAGGGGGGTACTCGGACCCTCAAGCCAAGACCCGAAGCTACTGGAACTGGTTAATTCACCGATTGAGGCCAGGACTAGAGGTCCTGTCCCACCCAAAGTCCCGACTAAAGACAACAGCCCACCGAGGGGGATAAAAGGCCACCGCCAAGGCTCAGAGATCCCACAGGCCAACGTCTGCGGGTAAGGGCTCCTTAGGCTACAACCAGCCGGGTGTGGACTCCTGAAGTTGCAAGCACAGGCAGTTCACTGTTCCAAAAAAGGTGCAGGAGAAAGACCGAGATCACCAGCCGGGTGGGGGAACCAGAAAGCAGCCGGCTGTGGGCACCGGCCACCATCATCTTGGTTTACCAGAGACTCGTGTGTTCCTTAATAGTGAGTACACCAGCACCCTGCGGTCGCCCATCTCCCTGCACCAACAAATTCCCAACGGGTCCCAGGGCCACCATCCCTGTCCACGGAGGGGTTAACAACTTGCTGCAAAACATCTCCCCCGAGTGCCCCGTAACTGCAGCGGTGATGTCCAAACTCACCACATACCGTGGGTGGCGTCACGAACCTAGTACAGCCCAGCCTGTACATATCCGTCCTACATCCACCACCCCCCAACCCTAATCATTCGGAGTGTCCGCAGGATCCCCCGGGTCTGGAGACACTTGAGCCACCCACCGGAAGGCCCGGACCTGAGCAGCGGCAGGCTGCCGGCACAGGGGCGGCACATAGAGACATTACAGCATGTGATCGCAAATAATTCTTTCTTTGAGGTAAAACATTTTCTAAAAACAAGCATGGAAATGCTTTACCTAATAGAAAGAATAATCTATGATCCTCTACTGTAATATCTGTATACTTTCTTAGCTCCTCCCCAGCCCAGGAGATTTCGTAAGATCAGACCGTGTCCCTGTACAGTCAGACACGGCCATTACACAGTATATAACACAGGCACATATACACTGAAGATCAAAATTAAAAAACAACCCACAATTTCCTAAATGTTAATGTCTTGGTGTAGTCCTATGTGATTATATCCTAACATGAGTAAACTCGCAGTATTTTAAGCTTATTTCATAAATTGAATTTATTGTAAAGCACATAATAAAAATTTAAATGAGATAAATGTAAAAGAACACTGATCAAAATTAGAGAACACTTTCAGATACCTGCAAGTTATTGGTGGTAATCTGGCATCTGGGGCTAATTTTCTTAATTGTCTGACAAACCCTATGTATCTGGCAGCCAAACTTTCCAGTTTCACTGACTTTGCAAAAATGATGTGCTCAAAGTGACTGAAACCCTCCGGCAGCAGGTTGTCCAGATGAAGGCCAAAGAGTTCACCCTATCATCCATAGCAAGAGAAGTTGGTCAATACATGTCTCTGATTTTGAGAATATTGTCTCTTTACAACATCACAAACTTTTTCAAGTCCCCCAAGAAGGCTGGTCGTCCTCACAAGACACATAAAAAAGAGGACAGGATAATGCGGAGAATATGCATGGGTAATCATTTCAACACTGCAGCTGGAATTGCCCGCCAGCTCAGCACTGAACAGGGTAAGGATCTGTCTCATCATACAGTGTCACAACGTTTAAGAGCATTTGGACTGAAAGGTGACTCTGCAGTGACTAAACATCTCTTTAGCAGAAAGAATCAAAAGGCTAGACTCACTTTTAGTGAGGAGCATGTTGTGTGGGACAGAGGAGAAGAGTCCACAGCTCATTTTAGTGATCAAAGCAAGTTTAATTTATTTGGTTCTGATGGGAAACATTATATTCGTCGACAAACTGAGGACAGACTGAACTGAAAGTGTGTTAAGAAGTCAGTGAAAGGAAGTGTCATGGTTTGGGGAGTGTTTTTTGCAGCAGGAGTTGTACCTCTCCTACAGCTACATGGCAGAGTGAATGCAAGTGTGTATCAGAACCTTCTCCAACAACACATAGTTTCTTACTTGCGTTCATCAATCAGCCAACAATTTTCATGCAGGAAAATGCTCCCTGCCATAGAGCAAAATGGGTAAAACAGTTCTGAGTGCAAACTTTTTTTTTTTTTAGATAATTTACACTTCAGTACAATATGTTTTGTATTTTAAAGAGTTGTAACTTGAAGTTCCCAGGTCCCAAAGTAAATTTGTAACAGGTCCACTATCTTTGAATGGTTCTTCTAATAGTGTTTTTTGATATGGTAGAGGGGCATTTTAGTCCCTGACGAACCAAGTTAAATGATTTTGTTATCCATCGGTATGACATATTACATAAGCACAGTAAAGCTATGTAAAGGAGCAATATAAAGGAGCTACATTTTGGCATCAATAACTGGAATAGTCTGTATGGAATTATTGTTTTTCCATAAAATAAAAAATCTACCAAACAATTCTTAAAAAAGCAACAGTATATAGTGTGTTCACTCATATTCTGTCCACCGCCATTAACTTGAGAACGGCGGCAGCTATAGACATAGAAGTGGTGTCTAGGTATAGTAAAGTAGCCATGCGCTACGCAATGAAACCACCTATAGTGCCACCTGGTGGAAAAGAATGGAATTAGCATTTTTATCTCGAAAACGGAACGAGGTAAAGAAAAAAAGTGAACGAAAAAATTGTAGGGCATCATCAATTCAATACGAATCGACATCTTGCATACAGAAATTCTATGATATGAAACCCATGGCCCCCAAAAACATTGAATGCTGGTCACGTATATGGCGCTCATTTAACTTTCATGCTCAAAGTGGCCACCGTCAGCTGTAATGCACATCTGGACTCTGGACAGCATACTGTATCTTGCTGCACGTTGTGCAATATGGTAGGTGACACGTTTGCACAAGCATCTATGATACGTCGTCGTAGGTCCTGAAATGTTGGTGGAGGGGTCGCATACACCTGCTTTTTGATGTGACCTCACAGAAAGAACTCCAATGGGGTCAGGTCAGGTGAGTGTGGAGGCCACTCCACGCAGCCACCATACCCAATGACTTGTAGGAAGGTCTCCATGTAGTATCGCTTCACGTACGCAGCCTTGTGAGGTTTACATGTTCTAATTATAGCATTTCTGTATGCAAGGTGTCGATTTGTATTGAATTGATGATGCCCTAAAACTTTGTAATTCACTTTTTTTCTCTATCTCGTTCCGTTTTCGAGCTAAAAATGCTAACTCCGTTGTTTTCCACCAGGTGGCGCTATAGGTGTTTTCATTCCGTAGCAAATGGATACTTTACTATACCTAGACACCACTTCTGTGCCTATAGCTGCCGCCATTCTCAAGGTAATGGCTGTGGACAGGATATGGGTGGACACACTGTATACATATATTTCTGTTATATCTACCTAATATATTAATTATCTCCCCAACATATTGCTTTTGGCTTCCTGTACAGTTTTGGCTCCATTTGGATATGTCCAATCTTCTGGATGCAACTGAAGGATACACACTCAAATAATGGGTTTATCCCATTTCTAGTTTTGCTCCCTACCTGCTTCTATCTATTGGTAATGTGACTGTTCGGTTTCTTCCTGGCTGTTGACTTTGTTGCCAAAACCATAGCAGTTGACTTGCCACTATAGATGAGTGGATTGCTTTGCACAATCCCAGTAAATGGTCCAGATCAGTGATCTATGAGTATGAACAGGAGCTATGCTATTTTTTTGAGCTGCTTGGTTCCCCAGCATGGCCATTGATTTGTCGACCTGGAGTGACACCTCCCCAGACTGGCTAATCGTAAGCCAAGCCTGGGATCCTCGAGGGTTAGGAAATTCGTGCTACCTCTATTCAGAGCCAGAGAGTACTGAACAGCACTGCGGACCAGGGTTGCATGAAACAATGCGCTCATCTCTTTTACACACAGATCACCAAATTCCTGCCTCCCTTGGCAAAGACATATAATTAAAGGGAATCTGTCACTAGGGGTTTGATGCCCCATCTGAGAGCAGCATAATATAAGGACAAATTCCACTTTCTGAGCTGCTTGCTGCATTTTTGAAAAAAATCACTGATTATCTGTTACAGCTCTACCAATTTTTTGAATGCTGAGCTCTATATAACTCCTCCCACACCACTGATTGGCAGATTTATGTGTATACTGCATAGGCAGAAAGCTGCCAATCTGTAATCAGTGGTTGGTGTTATACAGTGCTCATGAATATGGAAGACTACATGAGAGCAGGAATACTAGTCCTTTAGTGATAATATTCTGCTGATAAAACAATTATATTTTTAAACTGCAGTAAGCAGCCCAGTGACACATTGCTGGAATCAGGGTCTCTGTCTACCAGATTAGGTTACAAACACCTGGTGACAGATTCCCTTTAATGTTTATATCCAGTTATATAAAAAAAATGACTATAGTGAAGGAACTGTATAACATATTAGTTTTCCTAATTACCGTATTTTTCATTTTATAAGACGCACCAGATTATAAGACCCACCCCAAATATGTTGGGAAAAGAAAGGGAAAAAAATATGGGGTCCGTTTATAATCTGGTGGTGTCTTACCACGGAGGGGGGCCTGCAGAGGAGCAGGGGTCACAGGAGGCAGGGGCGGTACTGAAGTACCGCAAGTAGTATAGAGGGGGGCCCAGATACTCACTGCAGGTGCTGCTCTGTGTGGGGCCGGCGACGCCGCTCTGCTCTGTGCAGGGCTGGTGATGGAGCAGCCGAGCACCGAGCAGGACGGAGCAGCCGTGCACAGAGCAGCAGAGCAGGATGGAGCAGCCGTGCACAGAACAACCGAGCAGGACGGAGCAGCCGTGCACATAGCATACAAGCAGGATGGAGCAGCCATGCAGAGAGCAGCCGAGCAGGACGGAGCAGCCGTGCACAGAGCAGCCGAGCAGGACACAGCAGCCATGCAGAGAGCAGGTGAGCAGGACGGAGCAGCCGTGCACAGAGCAGCCGAGCAGGACGGAGCAGCCATGCACAGAGCAGCCGAGCAGGAAGGAGCAGCCGTGCACAGAGCAGCCGAGCAGGACGGAGCAGCCGTGCACAGAGCAGAATGGAGCGGCTCCAAACAGAACAGAACAGAGTGGCGCAGCCCGATCCAGAACAGCATCGCATAGACCAGCAGCGCAGTCAACACAGTGCACTGCTCGGAGCATCTCCCTGCCTCCTTTGACCCCTCTGCACAATCCCCCGGTAAGCTACATTCGGATTTTAAGATGCACCCCTCATTTTCCTTCCAATGTTTTGGGAGGAAAAGTGTGTCTTATAATCCGAAAAATACAGTACTTTCATTACCAAATTTGCTTTGAAAATAATCACTGACAGGGCACATCTTCTTGTGTCTCCAAGATTTCCAGCTACAGTACTGGAGCAAGGGATACAGAATGTAAAGAAATTCTACAGAGCTGTCTCCAGTGCTGGAAATGGAAATTCAAGAATAATCAAAGCCGTCGGAGCAGTCAAGAGCAGTAAGGTGAGAATTTATTTTCAAGCATCTTGGGTAGGGAGGAGTGGACCCTTGGAACTTCATGTTCGATGGGTTTGGTCAGACTTTAGTTAAAACTTTATGACCTTGACTTGGCCAGAACTTGACCCTAGACCCCAAATCCCATATAAGTCAATGGAGACTGGTATACTGTAAATTGTTTGTAAAATTGTCATAATACAACCTAGGGGGCTGAAAAAGGAAGCAAAATGGGGGGTAAGAGAAGGACAATTAGCCTGCAATCAAATGTGGGTAGTGAATAAATAAATAAATTACATGGGGACCCCTCTATTTTTGATAACCAGAGCAGGTAAAGCAAACAGCTATAAACTGCAGCCCTCAGCTGTTTGCTTTACCTTGGCTTATTATCAAAAATAAAGGGGACCCCACTCCATTTCTTAAAATTATTTATTTAAATAATGAAATTTTAAAAAAATAACACCTTGTTGTCCAACCTATTTTTATAACCAGCCAATGTAAAGCAGACAGCTGGGCTCTGGTTTTATCAGGCTGGAAGAGCCCATGGATATTTGACTCTTGCCATCCTAAAAATAGCAGCCCACAGTCGCCCCAGAAGTGGCACATCCATTAGATGCAACAAGTTTGGCACTTTGCCCGGCTCTTCTCGAATACCCTCATACAGTAACAATATTTTTAGGGTTTATGTCAACTGTGAATTGACAGCTGGCATCAAACCCAAGAGTTTGTAATGGAGAGGCATCTATCAGACACCCCCATTACTAACCTGGCAAGTGTATAGTTTATACACACACAGGAAAAAAAATTGCTTCTTTGAATAAAAACATCCACCCACACTCCCTCACTCACCAACTTATTGATTAAAAAGAAATCCTCAAAGTTCCGATGTAATCCAAGGGTGTAATGTCTCATGATGCCCATCGCATCCTATGGAGCTTCGTTCTCAGAACGAGTTTGCATGGGTCACTTTTTGTCCATGCAGGTATGGAATGAGAACTTCCAGCCTGCCGTTAACTAAGGCTGGCTTCTCACTTGCGATTTTCTCGGACGAGTGCAATGCGAGTAATTCTCGCATTGCACTCGGATACATGTTAATCAATGATGCAGCTCCCATCTGCGATTTTTTTCTCATTCCAAATCGAACTGAGAAAAAATCGCAGCATGCTGCGATTTGGAGAGTTTCTCGCGCGAGTCTCTGCAATGATTCTCTATGGAAGCATGTAAAATAAAGGAACACACACGCTCCATAACGTTCACATGCGTTCTCTGTTGTATTTAATGTCAAATGTGAAGACATCATAAATTTATTTTATCGATAAAGGATAATGGAACAATGTTTAGCAGCATGCAGTTTAGCTGTGAGATCAAAAATATCTACTGTTCCATTGAGCCACGTGGGGGCTAGATCATTTACACATGTCTAAAGGATTTAATTTATTTAAATGTTTGTAGGGAAACATGCATCCCATATGCATCACACACGCATTAAACACGCACTGCTATCATGATAAAATTCACAAAATCGCATAGCAGTTGCATAGCATACTGATCTTAACGTGAACTAAAATCGTCCGACTTTTTATCATGCAACTCGGACCGATTTTACACGCATAAGTGTGTTTCCAGCCTAAGAGTGAATTATGGAGCCTCGTTCTCAGAATGTTCTGAGAATGAAGCTTCATCCTTTACCATTCCGGTTCGCTCATCCCTAATTCTGGGATGTTTTTGAGAAAAACATTCAGTGATGGGTAAGTTATTTGAGGACAAGGACCGAGAAATTCTATATATTTAACCCATACCAATCCAACAATGATACATTAACATCTAATTGCTGGCAGTATAGGCAAGATAGTTTCTTATTCTTTCATTGTCCACTGTAGTTTTTCTAATTTAATTTAATTTTAACTAATGTAATACGTTGTGTGTTTTGCATATATGAAATTAGCAAACAAGTTCCACCAGAGCAGAGTAATGTATCTGCAGAATTCTCACTGATCTTCAAAGTGTTTTTCACTACAATTAAAGCATATTGTTCGTTTTTATCTGATGTTGATTTGCAGAAAACGTGCAGTAGAAATCTAAGATTAATGTTGCATTTAGACTAGCCAACCATGGATGCTAAATAACCTACATGTAAGCTGATCAACAGACGTTTATCCACTTCAAAACCTTGCGACCTTCCATTGTTGCTCTTTCATTTTTACCTCGCCTTCTTCCAAGTGCCATAACTTTTTTATTTTTACGTGTGATGGCTTATTTTTTCATGGGACCAGTTGTACTTTTGAATGACACCATCAATTTTACCACATATTATTCTGGAAAACGGGAAAAAAATTCCAAGTGCAGTGAAATTGCAAAAAAAGTGCAATTCCCCAATTGTTTTTTGAGTTATTTATTTACCATTTTCCCTGTATGGTAAAACGGACCTGACAATAGGATTCTCCAGGTCAGTACGAGTATGTAGATATCAAACATGTAGAGATTTTATTTAAAATAATTAGTGAAAAAAGTCAAAAGTTTTTTATTTAAAAAATTTGCTTTTGGCGTCATTTTCCGAAAGTCGTAAAGTTTTTCTTTTTTGGGATCCGAGGCCACATGATGATTGTTTTTGCGCCATGAGCTGACTTTTTTAATGATACAATTTATGGATAGATATAATGACTTGATCTCCTCTTTTTGTATTTTATTAAATTGTTGTGGCCACCAAAAAAAAACGTAATTTTGGAGTTTTTCCTTTTTTTCTCAATACACTGTTTAGCGATCAGATGAATTTATTTTATATTTTGATAGTGACATTTATGAATGCGGCGATACCAAATATATGTATTTTTTATTGTTTTATTTTCAATGGAGCAAAAGGGGGGTTGATTTGAAGTTTTACATTTTGTTTGGGTTTTTTCATATTTTTTAAAACTTTTTCTGTTTACTTTTTATTGTATTTACTAATCCCCTTAGGGGACGTAAAGCTGCGATCTTCTGATCTCTTAAGCTATACAGAGCAGGGTATTTGCATCAGCACCGCTGTGTACAACAGAAATCATGATTTCCTACGAATGTCGCTCGCAGCCGGCGGTCACAGGGAAAGCATCATGACAGACACAGGGCTCATCATCTGACCCCCACTGTCATGACAATCAATCAGCGCCCTGCTATCACATCATGGGGCTGCCAATGAGTTCAGGGAATGACACACTCCCTGCCAGGCCATGTTAAATACACTGTCAGAGAATGACCGTAGGATTTAACTGGTTAACAGCAGTGGGCAGATCGTCGATCCACCCGCACTGTTAGATGCACACGACGGCTGATCAGATCAGCCAACATGTGCAGAGAAAGAGGCGAACTCAGCATGAACACCATATGAAAGACAAGGAGACGACCTTGGAAGTAGGGGTTAAATGCCTATATATACTGGCCAGGCACACTTCCATACTCACAGAACAATTGTTACTCGTGTTTCCCCCAAAATAAAAAAGGTAAGTACCGTATTTTTCTGCTTTATTAGACGCACCTGATTATAAGACGCACCCCCAAATTTGGTGAAGGAATAGAGAATTTTTTAATAAATGGGGTCCGTCTTATAATGCCAGTGTTCGTCTAACAAATCATATAGGGTATATGTCCCTCATAGCCCCCCATCCTAAAATTAGCCCTCTTAATCTGGAGATGGCCACCTTATATTGAATATAGCCCCCTTGTGCTGGCACACATCCCCCAGTGATGCCACATGTCCCCTATGGCTGGCACACATCCTCTATGGCTGGCACACGGCCGATATGGCTGGCACACAGCCCCCTGTGGCTGACACACGGCCCACTGTGGCTGGCACACGGCCCCCTGTGGCTGGCACATGGCCCACTGTGGCTGCACATGGCCCACTGTGGCTGCACATGGCACCCTGTGGATGCACACAGCCCCCTGTGGCTGGCACACGGCCCACTGTGGCTGCACACGGCCCACTGTGGCTGCATATGGCCCCCTGTGGATGCACATGGCCCCCTGTGGATGCACATAGCCCCCTGTGGCTGGCACATGGCCCACTGTGGCTGGCATACGGCCCACAATGGCTGGCACACGGCCCACTATTGCTACACACGGCCACCTGTGGCTGGCACACATCACCCTGTGTTAGATATTGTTCCCATGCTGCTGCTTTTAGTAAAATAAACTCTTTCCTTACCTTCTCCAGCACTGTCCTGTCTCGTGACTCTCTCCTTGGGGTTGAGCTCCGGCCTCCTGCCTGCATTTCCTGGTTCTCGGCTGGTCATGTGATCGGCACAGCAGAGTGATATCATCTCTACGTGCATGACCACAGCAGCAGGAGGGAGACCGGGAGATCAGTGCTGGAGGAGGTGAGTAAGGAGTGTTTTATTTTACTATGGGCAGCAGCATGGGGGCCATAGCTAACACAGAGGGGGCATGTGCGATCAAAGGAGGGCGCAGGCAGATATAATATGCGCCGCTGTCCCAGCCCATCGCCGTGGTGCGGTTTCAACACCATGGTGATGGACAGCGGCTGTGCATATTATATGAGCGGGAGCAGGAGATCAAACGCTGCCGCCCACAGCTTAGCTTTCACCTGCCCCTAGCAAAACTCCAGAGCTGCCCCCACCTCCCCTGGACTCTGTAGTGTATATATATATATATATATATATATATATACACCCCCCTGTATATTCGGATTATAAGACGCACCCCCTGCTTTCCCCCAAAATTTGGGGGAACAAAGGTGCGTCTTATAAAGCGAAAAATACGGTAATTTTTTTCTCCGAAAGATGCGCTAGGGCGTATTTTTAGGGGATGTCTTATATTTTCCAAAAACCAACAATCCAGATTTACTCTTGAACAAAAAAATCTATATTTATTCCAATCTAATCATGTCATCACATTCTGGAACATCAACATTTTGTGATAATCCTATTGCTGGTTCAGATGCACATTTTCTTATCTGACCTGCTATTCTCATGGTGCAAAACCAGTCCAATAGTGGTGGGTACATACCATATTTACAAAGGTTTAAATTACCTACTTAAATGTATTATTCTATATGTACTGCTAAGTTTACCCCCAAAAGAAAGCAGACACCCCCTAAAAGAATCACACTTACTAGACCCCAAACAATTAGACTTGGCAAGTGAATGGGCTCTCACATACAAATCTATGTCACTGTCAGAACCCCTGCCTTCTACAGCTGTTGGCTCCCCGTGGTGACTGGAAGCAGTATCACTTGTGCAGATTGATACTGGTACCCAATCTGTTTGTGAGACCTGAAGTGCAATGCAGCTGCAACAGTGAGGGACCGGACAGCGACACAGATGTCTGTGTGAGAGCCCATATACCATCGGCACTTGCCAACTGTAATTGTTTGGGGTCTGGTGAGTGTGATTTGTTGGGGGAAGATGCAGCGTCTGCTTTCTTTTGTGGGTGTCTGCTTTCATTGATGAAAAGTCCTGCTGTATTATTTAACTCTTTTAGCTGCTTTCACACTTCCTTATGGAACCCCAACTAGGACTTATTGTTGGAGTAAGGCTTATATTTTAAGCATACTCAAAAAAGCCCCCAAAATCCTACTAGAGCTTATTTTCGGGGTAGGTCTTATTTTCAGGGAAACAGGATAAGCATAGAACATCCTGTTCTCAGCAGCACATTCCCTGTTTACACAGAAGAAAGTGCTGCTGAGAACAATGATTTTTAAAGTTGCTTGAAATTAATTTTGCCCTGTGAAGAGTAAGCATTTTTCTCGGCACATACTTTTATATAAAAGTCCTTGCTTTATTATAAATGCATAAAAGGTGAGCGGGTCCGAGACCAGATGCTGGCACTCCAGAGGATGACTGCTGTTTTGCACTGATGCACTTCTACGGGTTCCAGGACCCATAGAAGCGCAGCAGCCCGAAATGTCTATTGTCCTCCAGAGTGCTAGCATCTGGTCTCGGACCTGCTCACCTATTTTACATTTATAATAAAGCAAGGACTTTTATATAACAGTGTGAGCCACAATTCTACCTTCTCTTATGATGATCTTCGCTGGACTGTTTCCCTTCTGGTGAGCACCACTGTACAGAGCCTTGGTGGTTATTGTCGCTCCTCTTGTCCCCCGCAGTATTTCACCAGGTGACCTGGGGATGTGGTACCACATCTGTTTTTCCTTGTTTGCAAGAATTTTTCTTGTTCAATAAAGAAGCACTCCCATTAACTTTTTTATTGATTAAATGTGTGTGTCCACGCATGTAGTGTGAGTGTATTAATATTCTCACCTACTGCAGCTCTCTCCGGTGTTCAGCGCCGGTCTTCTCTGCTTCTCAGTGAAGTCACTGCAAATGAGACCTGCAGACTCATTATATCCATTATGAATGACCCAAGAGTCTCTTTTACAATGAAAGCCTATGAAACCTCATTCTGCCTTACATTGTAAAAGTCAACTGTGGGTCATGCAGAGTGCAGTGTGACCCAGAGGAGTCTGCAGAGTGCAGTGACGTCATTCAGAAGACGAGAAGACTGGCGATGAACACCAGAGACAGCAGCGATAGGTGAGAATATTATCACACTCACACTACATTACATGCACATACACACATTTAATCAGTAAAAAAGTTAGTGGAAGTGTTTCTTTAAGTAAATGTAAATCTGTTTAGCTAGGCCAATAAAGAAACATTCTGAGGAGCACTCATTCACAATTTTTGGTCTGTATAAATGGACCTTAACTTTGGGGTTGTGCCTCGAACTTATACTCGGACATCCTGCAGCTCATAGGAATTAGCCTCATATAATCAGCTTCCATAAGTCACATATCACTTATATTTAATTTCTGCAACACTAATTAGAAATCTGTACAGGAAAAATCGGGTTCTTTGAAAAGCAAAGTGGATCTCTAATTTAATTCAATAGGAGGCATTTGGTTGATTTAACTGGATTTTGGTGTTGAATACATAGTGAAATTCACATGAAAAAAGCTCCATATGAACATTATCATTGTATTTAGTATAAAGGATTGCATAATCTCTGCAGTTAGTGGAATTGTCTTGCTGTCATCACTTCTCATCATTTACAGTAGAAATAGTTAATCACATTGCTGTACACTTTCCAGAATATTGAACAATCTTTTTTTAATCTGTCAGAAAGTTTTTGCAACCTCATTTGGAGCAGTATTATGTAGGCAAAGAGATCCTGAATCCAACGATGTATCACTTAGATTACTGGGTGCAGCGGTTCTGACACAATCAGAGTTTTTAGATTTAGTCATCTAGCAGAGCTAAAAAAAAAAGCTGCCATTGCCCACACCAGGCTCTCCATATACAATATCTATAGATAGTGAACTGCTAATCAAAAGAGGGGGTAGAGTCAGATAACATGGTGTTAGCCAGCTAGTCACAGCAATGACAATGTCCTAGTGATAAAACATTCAGTTTAAGTAAACAACAGCACAGGAGTTTGATATGTGACACATAAATGAATTCTGTGTTTTAACCCCTACAGCATGCTGTCCTCAGATTACATAGCAAAAACCTGCGGACACATTTCCTTTAAATCATACATCCTCCCAAAATTAAAAAATACACATTGACCCATAAACCCCCATGTTTAGTAAAAGACAGTTTCTTAATCAATCTCTATTTATTCAGATACAGAGAATGTGTCAAAACCAGGATGTTCTGGCCTCCTCTGCTTACCTGATGTGTAATTTCATCAGCAAGTTCCCTGGATACCATAATGTCAGAACATGTTGAGCCAAGACAAAGGTAAGGAAGGACATAGGGATGCTCTACTGGTACAAGTCAGGCCCATTATCCTCTACAGACATGGAAAGGATGTATACTGTGGATATTTCCATATCTATACTCTGAATCTTGTAAAAATGTTGAAGCAAATATTGTCTGAAAACAAAGAACAAATTGGTAAGATTTAGTCCAAAGGGGTATGGACAAGGGGGTAATTAATTCAGGCATATGGTTTGTGGTTATAAGCAGCCAAAGTAGGCTCACTTCAATCAATGAAGACTAATTGGTTATTTCCTCTCCGTCAGCCAAGTTCAGCTCAGCTGGCCATAGACATGAGATAACAGCTTATTGATATGGCCAAGTTCAATTGTCTCTCCTGCTTGTCAGCCATTAATTTTCCACATTAATTTGAGCAAACAACTGAGAACCAATATGAAATCTTTGGATCTTTTAGCCATAGTTATGTAATTGTAGGTAAATAATCTGCAGATGTACTATAATCACAAAAAAGAAATTGAAAAAACTCGTTCCATAGTGCAGAACCATGACTGATGAACTGTAAATGCCCCCATAGACATTAGACTAAAGTCAGCCAAACGTACCAAGTACAAAACATTAATGGGATTGGAAAACAGTGTAATGTGGATGGAGGTTTCCCATCTCTCCCCATCAGATGATATAGAGCTGTGGTGGGGAACCTTTTTACTGCCGGGTAGAGTTGAGCGCGGTTCGAGGTTCTCCAGTTCTAAGCTCGAGTGATTTTTGGGGCTGTTCGAGATCGAACTAGAACTCGAGCTTTTTGCAAAAGCTCGATAGTTCTAGATACGTTCGAGAACGGTTCTAGCAGCAAAAAGCAGGGCTTTTTACAGCTACAGTGAGCAGGAGCCATCGCTGGCAGCCTGCCAGAAGCTGGTAACCAAGATAAACATCGGGTATCGAAGCAAAGCGCTTTGGTTAGTAACCCGATGCTTATCTTAGTTACGTGCAGGAAGCCCACACTTCCCCGCTCAGCCCGCTCCGCCCCCTCCTGCCCGCGGCATGTACACATACATACACACACACACACACACACACACACACACACACACACTCCGCTCGGCTTACCTGCGGTGATGAAGTCCCGCCATCCCGACCTCAGCGCTGTCACTGTCCTCCATGGCCGCCGCTTGTCACATCACCTCTCGCTTCCGACCCGAGACTGACTAGCGGTGACGTCACGGACCTCTCGCGATACTTGAGGGGAAGGCGCCGGTCATTGAACTCAGTGACAGGGGCTGTCAGTGTGCTGGAGATCAGCACAAGTAATGTACCTCGCTGACAGCAGCACTTGTCACCCCCCTGCAGTGACCTGGGCTGACCCATTGATGTTAGCTCAGGTCACTGCATTGCTCTCCCAGCCAATGGGGAACATCCTGCTCTTCATTGACTGGGACAGTGTGGATCGTCATGGCAACCCCTTGGATTACACCAGACCTGGATTTGTTTTTCATTCTAATAAATTGGTTAAAGAGGGAATGTTTTGGGGAGTGTTTTTTCAAATAAAAATGTGTTTGTCGTCTATTTTTTTTTTTTATTACTGACTGGGTTGGTGATGTCGGGTATCTGATAGACGCCTGACCTCACCAACCCCAGGGCTTGATGCCAGGTGACATTACACATCTGGTATTAACCCCATATATTACCCCGTTTGCCACCGCACCAGGGCGCGGGATGAGCTGGGGCGAAGCACCAGGATTGGCGCATCTAATGGATGCGCCACTTCTGGGGCGGCTGCGGCCTGCTATTTTTAGGCTGGGGAGAGTCCAATAACCATGGACCTCCCTAGTCTGAGAATATCAGGCCCCAGCTGTCTGCTTTACATTGGCTGGTGATCCAATTTTGGGGGACCCCTACGTGTTTTTTTTTTAAATTATTTATTTAATTTAAAATAACAGCGTGGGGTGCCCTCAGTTTTGGATTACCAGCCAAGGTGAGGTTGCCAGCTGTGGTCTGCAGGCTGCAGCCGTCTGCTTTACCCTAGCTGGCTACAAAACTAGGGGGAACCCTACGTCATTTTTTTTTTCATTTTTTTGGCTAAATACAAAGCTAAGCACCCCTTAGTGCCACATGAAAGGCACCAAAGGGTGCTCCACTTTTTCTCCATTTTTTCTCCACTTTTTCTACATTTTTTCTCCACTTTTTCTACATTTTTTCTCCACTTTTTCTCCACTTTTTCTCCACTTTTTCTCCACTTTTTCTCCACTTTTTTTCCATTTTTTCTCCACTTTTTCTCCACTTTTTTCTCCACTTTTTCTCCACTTTTTCTCCACTTTTTTTTTCCATTTTTTCTCCACTTTTTCTCCACTTTTTCTCCACTTTTTCTCCACTTTTTTCCATTTTTTTCTCCACTTTTTCTCCATTTTTTTCTCCACTTTTTCTCCACTTTTTCTCCACTTTTTTTCCATTTTTTCTCCACTTTTTCTCCACTTTTTCTCCACTTTTTCTCCATTTTTTTTCTCCACTTTTTCTCCATTTTTTCTCCACTTTTTCTCCACTTTTTCTCCACTTTTTCTCCACTTTTTCTCCACTTTTTCTCCATTTTTTTCTCCATTTTTTTCTCCACTTTTTCTCCACTTATTCTCCACTTTTTCTCCACTTTGTCTCCACTTTTTCTCCACTTTTTCTCCACTTTTTCTCCACTTTTTTTTCCATTTTTTTCTCCACTTTTTCTCCACTTTTGCTCCACTTTTTCTCCATTTTTTCTCCACTTTTTCTCCACTTTTTCTCCACTTTTTTTCCATTTTTTTCTCCACTTTTTCTCCATTTTTTTTCTCCACTTTTTCTCCACTTTTTCTCCATTTTTTTCTCCACTTTTTCTCCACTTTTTCTCCACTTTTTCTCCACTTTTTCTCCATTTTTTCTCCACTTTTTCTCCACTTTTTCTCCACTTTTTCTCCATTTTTTTCTCCACTTTTTCTCCACTTATTCTCCACTTTTTCTCCACTTTTTCTCCACTTTTTCTCCACTTTTTTTCCATTTTTTTCTCCACTTTTTCTCCACTTTTTCTCCACTTTTTCTCCATTTTTTCTCCACTTTTTCTCCACTTTTTCTCCACTTTTTTCCATTTTTTTCTCCACTTTTTCTCCACTTTTTTTCCATTTTTTTCTCCACTTTTTCTCCACTTTTGCTCCACTTTTTCTCCATTTTTTCTCCACTTTTTTTCCATTTTTTTTCTCCACTTTTTCTCCACTTTTTCTCCACTTTTTCCTCCATTTTTTTCTCCACTTTTCCTCCACTTTTTCTCCACTTTTTCTCCACTTATGGAGAAAAAGTGGAGAAAAAGTGGAGAAAAAGTGGAGAAAAAAATGGAGAAAAAGTGGAGAAAAAGTGGAGAAAAAGTGGAGAAAAAGTGGAGAAAAAAATGGAGAAAAAGTGGAGAAAAAGTAGAGAAAAAGTGGAGAAAAAAATGGAGAAAAAGTGGAGAATTTTTTTCTCCACTTTTTCTCCACTTTTTCTCCACTTATTCTCCACTTATTCTCCACTTTTTCTCCACTTTTTCTCCACTTTTTCTCCACTTATTCTCCACTTTTCTCCACTTTTTCTCCATTTTTTTTTCTCCATTTTTTCTCCTCTTTTTCTCCACTTTTTCTCCATTCTTTTTCTATGGTCGGTCTACCCATTAGCTCTGCCATGCACACTGTAGCTCTACACCTACTGCACATGTTACTTTATGATTGACATCTCTTTCGTACCAGAGCTGTCTAAGTCTACTCTGACCCCATATTTGTCATTACTATATTGTCCTTGTACTGTATTATGACATTTGTATCATGTGTTTCATTTCTTGCTGTGTTGCAATTTTTTTGCTGCATCCCAATTGTACCTCTACATTGTTCGAGTTTATGTTATTGTTCTCTCACTCTTATGTGATACTGATTATTGTCATTTTTCATGATTACATGCAGATAAGTCCAATCTGACGAAGGCTCAGGCCGAAACGTCATTTGTAACTTGTTTTGGACAAAAACATATATGCTTATGAAAATTTTTTTTTTCTTAATACGGACCAATAAAGAGTGATTTTGCATTACTATCCGTTGTGACTTACTGACTTAGTCTGGGAGATTTAGAGTGCCGAGGTTTATCTATTATTACCTCTGAGCACCTATATACCAGTGAGCAGAGCTTCCTCTACAGTAGTTCTCCTGATTAGGTATGCCCTTACCTCATGAGCAGGGCATTGCAGCTTTGGTAGCAACCATTACGACATGGACTCTGCTGCTGTGGACCCGAGAAGAGTGAGTGCAGATTCATTGCACCCACACTCCTCACATGAAGGGTCCGCACTCCTAGAAAATGGGGGATACGTTCCCTGAGTGTCTCCCCCCATTTTCTAGACGGTCCAGAGTCGTCGTGGGACCCCTTTATTTTTTTTCTTACAATAAATTGGTGAAAGAGGAAATGTTTTGGGAACTGTTTTTTCAAATAAATTTCTTTTGTCGATTTTTTTTTTTTTGTTAGTACTGACAGTTTATGATGTTGAGTATCTAATAGACGCCATGACATCACAAACTGCTGGGCTTGATCTCAGGTTACTTTACAGCTAGTATCAACCCGATTTATTACCCCGTTTTCCACTGCACCAGGGCACGGGATGAGCTGGGGTGAAGCGCCAGGATTGGCGCATCTAGTGGATGCGCCACATCTGGGGTGCCTGCGGCCTGCTATTTTTAGGCTGTGAAGGCCCAATAACTATGGACCTTCCCACCCTGAGAATACCAGACCACAGCTGTCCGCTTTACCTTGGCTGGTGATCCAATTTGGGGGGGACCCTACTTTTATTGTGTAATTATTAATTTTTATACAATAATTATAAAAAAGAGCCTGAGGGAACCTCCACATTGGATCCCCAACCACGGTAAAGCTGCCAGCTGTGGTTTTCAGACTACAGCCGTCTGCTTTACCCAGCTGGCTATCAAAAATGGGGGGACCCAACGTCATTTTTTTTTTTAACTATTTTTTAAATAGAAAAAATTAATGGGCTTCCCTGTATTTTGATTGCCAACCAAGGTAACGGCAGGCAGATGGGGGTGGCAACCCATAGCTGTCTGCTTTATCTGCGCTGAGAATCAAAAATACCGCGGAGCGCTACGTCATTTTTTTAAAGATTTATTTTTACAGCACTGTGATGTCCAGCAATCAAAATACAGGGAAGCCCATTTTATTTTTAGTTATTTAAATAAATAATTAAAAAAAATATATATGGGCTCCCGCTGCATTTTTTGTATTGCTAGCTAAGGGTAATCCAAGCAGCTACTGGCTGCTAACCCCCACTGCTTGGTGTTACCTTCACTGGCAATGGAAAATCCAGGGAAGCATTTTTTATTTTTTTTGCCAAAAAACTACAAAAAAAGGACGTGAGCTTCGCCATATTTTTGTATGCTAGCCAGGTATAGCAGGCAGGTGCTGGAAGAGTTGGATACAGTGCCAGAATATGGCGCTTCTATGAAAATGCCATTTTCTGAGGCGGCTGCAGACTGCAATTCGCAGCAGTGGGGCCCAGAAAGCTCAGGCCAACCTGTGCTGCGGATTCCAATCCCCAGCTGCCTAGTTGTACCTGGCTGGACACAAAAATGGGGCGAAGCCTACGTCATTTGTTTTCTAATTATTTCATTAAATTCATGAAATAATAAAAAAAGGGCTTCCCTTTATTTTTGGTTCCCAGCCGGGTACAAATAGGCAACTGGGGGTTGGGGGCAGCCATTCCTGCCTGCTGTACCTGGCTAGCATACAAAAATATGGCGAAGCCCACATAATTTTTTCAGGGGGCAAAAAGCTTCTGCATACAGTCCTGGATGGAGTATGCTGAGCCTTGTAGTTCTGCAGCTGCTGTCTATCTGTATGGAGAAGAGCAGACAGCAGCTGCAGAACTACAAGGCTCAGCATACTCCATCCAGGACTGTATGCAGAATGTTTTTTGCCCACCAAAAAAATGACGTGGGCTTCGCCATATTTTTGTATGCTAGCCAGGTACAGCAGGCAGCCACGGGCTGCCTCCAACCCCCAGTTGCCTATTTGTACCCGGCTGGGAACCAAAAATATAGGGAAGCCCGTTTTTTTTAATTATTTCACTTATTTCATGAAATAATTAAAAAACAAATGACGTGGGCTTCGCCCCATTTTTGTGTCCAGCCGGGTACAACTAGGCAGCTGGGGATTGGAATCCACAGCACAGGTTAGCCCGAGGTTTCTGGGCGCCTCTGCTGCGGATTTCAGTCCGCAGCCGTCCCAGAAAATGGCGCTCTCATAGAAGCGCCATCATCTGGCGCTGTATCCAACTCTTCCAACAGCCCTGGATCCGGGTGGCTTGTTGGGTAATCATGAGTTAATACTGGCTATGTTTTACTAGCCAGTATTAAGCCAGAGATTCTTAATGTCAGGCACGTTTGACCCGGCCATTAAGAATCTCCAATAAGGGGTTAAAAAAAACACCACACAGAGAAAAAATACTTTAATAGAAATAAATACACAGACACATTAGAGACTCCATCTTTATTACCCCCTGTCAGCCCTCCACGATCCTGCTCTTCTGTCTTCTTTCTTTCTAGTGTAGTAGTAGTGACGATTGTAGTGAGGATGAGGTTCCCCAGCCCATCATGGGCTGAGGCATCTCATCCTCACTACAATCCTCACTAGTGTAGTAGTAGTGACGATTGTAGTGAGGATGAGGTTCACCAGCCCATCATGGGCTGGGGAACCTCATCCTCAGTACAATCCTCACTACAATCGGGAAGCAGCGTGCAGCCTTCACTCCGTGAGTGATCACTGCTGGCTGTCAGCGGTAACTGCGGTAACGCTGACAGACGCGTTACCATAGCAACGGTGCTCTCGGAGCCGCGGTTAGCGGTGATGTCACCGCTAACTGCGTTGCTATGGCAACGGTGATCTCCGTTAATGACCGGCTGTGTCAGCCGGTCCCTAACGGAACGGGGAGTCGACCGTGTGCTAGAGCATGTCGCCGGTACACGGCGATACACATATGTGCACCGTGTACCGGAGAGATGCACTCGCAGGTCCTACATGACGTGTCATAGTCATGTGACCAGTCTGTAGCCAATGAGATAATAGCCACGTGACTGGTCACATGGCTATTTTGACGTCACGATAGGTCCTGCATCTCTGCTGGCAGTGCAGGTCACCGGGAGGATTCAGCGATCATCGGATGGAATAGCGGCAGGAGACAGAGTGCAGAAGGGATCGCGAGGACCGGTAAGTGTTATGGCAATGTTTATTAACTGTTTGTGTACATTTATAATGCATTTTTATGTGTTTGTGATTGCCTCCCATTATAGCCTATACGTTCGAGTTTGGTTCGTCGAACGTTCGACGAACCGAACTCGAACGGGCCCCCCGTTTGGCGAGCCGACCTCGAGCCGAACCGGGACCGGTTCGCTCATCTCTACTGCCGGGGCCATTTATTATGTTCTATTAACCTTCGGGGTCCGCACAAAACTATCAACTTGAAAACTACCCTGCTATATTTGGTCAAACAATTAATTAACTCACCTCTACTATGGTGGCTGAAGCTGCTTCTCTTTGGTGCAGCTGTAATATTTGATGATATTGATCATTTTGTTTCTCACAACTGCTTTTCCAGGTTTGTCTCTGTCTGGAGAGGCTGAGGACACACACATCATAGGAGATGCTGGGGCATATACATGACAGGAGGGGCTGGGACATATCATCACAGGAGACACTGGGGCGCATAAATTACAGGAGATGCTGGGTAATACACATCATAGGAGACACTGAGGGTACACACATCACAGGAGATGCTGGGTATACACACATCACAGGAGAGGCTGGCGGCATATACATCACAGGAGGGGCATATACATTACAGGAGAAGCTGGGGAATATACATCATTGTGGGACATAGATAGCACAGGGGGGCACGGACATCACTGGGGAAGAATAGACATCAACAAGGAAGCACGAACAGCAATGGGGGAGCACGGACAACAGTGGCAAGTACACGGCATCTGGAGGATGGCACAAAGCACTGGGGAGTGGCACACAGAACTGGGGAGTACAGAGCACTGAGGAGCACGGACAGCACTAGGGAGCACAGACACGACTGGGGACAGAGACAGCACTGACCGTGGCATGGACAGCACTTACGGCGGCACAGAGCATTAGGTGGTGCAGACAGCACTACGGGGGCACGAACAGGACTGGGGGTCACAGACAGTACTGGGGGATCATAGACATAATCAGGGGGGCATAGACAGCACTAGGTGGGCATGAACAGCACTAGGGGGGCCTGGGCAACAGTGGGGCTTACACAGCACTGAGGGGGCACACAGCGCTGGGGGCTGCCATACAGCACTGAGGGGGGCACACATACTACTAGGGGGTACATGGCACTGGGAGCTGCTACACAGCACTGGGGGATGGCACACACACTACTCATGGTAAACAACACTGGGGGCTAGCACACAGCACTGGGGGCTGGCACACAGCACTGGGGGCTTAACACACAGCACTGGGAGCTTGACACACAGCACTGGGAGCTGGCACACAGCACTGGGACCTTACACACAGCACTGGTTGTGCCCTCCTAGCACTGGGGGGAGGAGTCACTCACAGGTCTGGGAAGCATGTGCAGCAGGGAGGCCGGTAAGCTGCTGCTCCTCTTGTTCTTCTGTAGACAGGAGGGCAATTTGCGCTACTTGCCCTGCCCACAAGGTAAGCACTGAGCAGCACAAGGACCTCTTGGTATGCGCACGCAGTACCGTGCACGTCCTCGCATCACCATTAGGATTTAAAGGGCCAGCAGCCGGTAAAATCGAGGCTGGCAACCAAGCACTGCGGTCACCGGGAATGTGTCCAGGGGCTGCAGGAAAAGTCATCACGGGCTCCACCCCTGATATAGAGGGATAGACTGATCCATCCTGTTGGATTACCAGCAGCTGATTCTTCTGTTCTCTGAGGGGAAAGCTGAGGAGTCTCTTATAAAGGGGGGAGTTGAGGGACATATCTGTTGACTAAATGGCGTAATATCTATTGGGGCATTAACACATATGAGGCATAACAGTAGGCTCACTTATATGAGACCGTGCTGCTACCAGGAACCACTCTGTTTCAAAGTCTCAGGATATGGTAGAATCATCAGAAGCTCCTTTCAGATGCTCAGTTTGCTGGAGGATGCTGCCATTAAATCCAATGATAATTAAAAATAATAAGGAGGAATGGGAATAACACAACACTGCTCGAAAATAGGAGGTATCTTTGGAAACACGAGGGTCAGTAGGTGCTCTCATCCACTGGCTTGGTTGTCTTCAGAAAGACTGCATAGACCAAGGCTCAAACCACTGAACGCCTCCACTCCTCCCCCATGGCCAAAACACAACTCAGACAATACAGGGTGAGGAAATTACACACTGGTAAGACTTTATTAGTTCACCATCAGACAAAAACATATCAAACATTCCCAGCAAAACACAAAATGGTGTAAGCATCAGAGTGACCTTTTTGCTGGCCCTCCATGGATTAGAATCTGTAACTTTGGGTCTTCCAGGACCAACTATTCCAGTCCAGCAGCACTCCGCTTTTGTCAGGCACCCACTGAAAAAATATAGCAGCAAGCTTAGGAAGCTGCCTAAGCACAGCAAGATATGTAGCCAGGTGTCCGAATTTTCCCAGCCTGGGTTATCCAAGCAATTTTTTTGGCTCAGCATTGAGCAATGAAGCAGTTCTGTGTTTCCCTCCACAGCTGGAACCGTAGCTCCTCAGCTGGAGTCATGTAGAATATCCTAAATGAAGCAGTTCTGTAATTCCCCCAGTTGGAACTGTAGCTCCTCGGCTGGGGTCATGTAGCATATCTCCCTTGTGACAGAAGCAAAGCCCTTTTATATCACTCAGTTCTCTTCCAGGATTATAATATATATAGTTGAAAAATGAAAAACGGGTTTAATGCCGCGCTACAAACCACAGATGCTGTATATTTAAAAATGTCTCCATTATTTCAGAACTTTAGAACTGTATAATAAGAGAAATTTTTAAATCAACTGTGAAATAAAAGAGACATTTTTAAATATACAGCATCTGTGGTTTGTAGCGCGGCATTAAACCCATTTTTCATTTTTCAACTATATATATATATTACAGTCATATGAAAAAGTTTGGGCACCCCTATTAATGTTAACCTTTTTTCTTTATAACAATTTGGGTTTTTGCAACAGCTATTTCAGTTTCATATATCTATTAACTGATGGACTCAGTAATATTTCTGGATTGAAATCAGGTTTATTGTACTAACAGAAAATGTGCAATCCGCATTTAAACAAAATTTGACCGGTGCAAAAGTATGGGCACCCTTATCAATTTCTTGATATGAACACTCCTAACTACTTTTTACTGACTAACTAAACCACTAAATTGGTTTTGTAACCTCAACGAGCTTTGAACTTCATAGGCAGATGTATTCAATCATAAGAAAAGGTATTTAAGGTGGCCACTTGCAAGTAGTTCTCCTATTTGAATCTCCTATAAAGAGTGGCATCATGGGCTCCTCAAAACAACTCTCAAATGATCTGAAAACAAAGATTATTCAACATAGTTGTTCAGGGGAAGGACACAAATAGTTGTCTCAGAGATTTAAACTGTCAGTTTCCACTGTGAGGAACATAGTAAGGAAATGGAAGAACACATGTATAATTCTTGTTAAGCCCAGAAGTGTCAGGCCAAGAAAAATATCAGAAAGGCAGAGAAGAAGACTGGTGAGAACAGTCAAGGACAATCCACAGACCACCTCCAAAGACCTGCAGCATCATCTTGCTGCAGATGGTGTCAATGTGCATCGGTCAACAATACAGCATACTTTGCACAAGGAGAAGCTGTATGGGAGAGTGATGCAAAAGAAGCCATTTTTGCAAGCACGCCACAAACAGATTTGCCTGAGGTATGCAAAAGCACATTTGAACAAGCCAGTTACATTTTGGAAGAAGGTCCTGTGGACTGATGGAAAAAAAATTAAGTTTTTTGGTCATACAAAAAGGCGTTATTCATGGAGGCAAAAAAACACGGCATTCCAAGAAAAGCACTTGCTACCCACAGTAAAATTTGGTGGAGGTTCCATCATGCTTTGCGGCTGTGTGGCCAATGCCGGCACCGGGAATCTTGTTAAAGTTGAGGGTCGCATGGATTCAACTCAGTATCAGCAGATTCTTCACAATAATGTGCAAGAATCAGTGACGAAGTTGAAGTTACGCAGGGGATGGATATTTCAGCAAGACCATGATCCAAAACACTGCTCCAAATCTACTCAGGCATTCATGCAGAGGAACAATTACAATGTTCTGGAATGGCCATCCCAGTCCCCAGACCTGAATATCATTGAAAATCTGTGGGATGATTTGAAGCGTGCTGTCCATGCTCGGCGACTGTGAAGCATGGGATGTTAAGAGTCCGTTAGATGCAAATATTTTTTCCAAAGGAGTTTATTTTAACACAAGAATCTGTCTTCCAGCAAAAGAGAAATATCACCAGGCAAAAATAAATCCATATGCAGCTCACATTGGTCTGGTACATAGGCTGTTGCAGCTCCACAAAACAGAAAACATTATCCACACAGATTGCTGTTAATTGCAACCTTTTATACACATGGAAAACTCCCACAATCCCTTGCACCAGTCCCTATATAACGCCAGAGAATTCCTGGCCAGTCTCTTATAAGGTCAGGACAGACACACCTTGCTGCAGGTAAGTGAATTTACAACATGGAAACAGATATAATATGCAGAATTGCCTTGGTATTTGTACATTATTCCTAACTAGCAGCACACAGCAAGAAGAGAAAAATACATCAGGTGGCCAGGCCAATAAGAAAAGTAAGAAGTAAAAGCATGTACACACATTCACACAGAAGCTGTCAGATTAGGAAAAGTCATGTACAAGTACCAGGGCTACAAACATAAAAAGAAACACTTTCTACCTCCTCACAGCGACCATCAAACTTAACTGAACTGGAATTGTTTTGTAAACAGGAATGGTCAAATATACCTTCATCCAGGATCCAGGAACTCATTAAAAGCTACAGGAAGTGACTAGAGGCTGTTATTTTCGCAAAAGGAGGATCTACAAAATATTAATGTCACTTTTATGTTGAGGTGCCCATACTTTTGCACTGGTCAAATTTTGTTTAAATGCGGATTGCACATTTTCTGTTAGTACAATAAGCCTAATTTCAATCCAGAAGTATTACTCAGTACATCAGTTATTAGATATATGAAACTGAAATAGCTGTTGCAAACCCCCAAATTGTTATAAAGAAAAAAGGTTAACATTAATAAGGGTGCCCAAACTTTTTCATATGACTGTATATGCCTTTACGGGGCCGATGCTGAATCACCAGGACACTCACAAGTGATCATAAGGGGTTGTGACTGGCACAACCTCACCAGGTGAGTGTAACATTCTTTATTTCCTTCTACCCTCATACCGGGTAAGACCCTATTGCGCTTTCTATCCCTCTTACAGTATTTTAAACTCTTCCACGATTGTCGGAGATAGCTGCTCTCTCATTGGTTGCAAGTTCAATCATAACATAATTTTCCTCTGAATTTTGTAGTCAGAATGGTTTAGGGAACACACATTTACAGACAATAGGGCCTCAATCAGTCTGGTAAGAGACAATGACTAACTTCTCTTGATTTAACAAATAAAGTACCATATAGCTGGCCTAATTAAGAACAGCCCACTCAAGTGGCCAAATGCTGAGTTGTCACAGTTTCCCTTCAGGGAATTTATTGGTACATGGATATTGAAGGGCTTTATGTTTTGATACTGAACCACTGTGTGAGAAGGCTAATGATCCAGCTGCAGTGTCTCCTGCTGTCCACCAGATCCACCAGAGAAGGATCCTGAGAGAGACAAGAGAGAGGAAGAGGACAGTAATTGATAGTAATTCTCTGAAATGAAGTGGCCGCCTTTTTCATGCTCTGCTCTGGATACCTGGAGTGTTAGAGACAGCCTGCTGATTACTGTGCGAGTAGAGGCCACGCAGCTGAGTGTCAGCATTTATAAACTGTTGCCAAAGAGAGAACTGTGATCGGAGCAGTTTCCTTGGTTACCTAAAGCCTTTCCACCGGACTGCTGAATCTGCCCTGAGGTGATCCGTTCCTGAAGCGAACTGTTCCTGAGGTGATTTCCACCGGACTGCTTAATCTCCCCTGAGGTGATCTGTCCCTGTGATTGTCGGTGTTTTAGAGACTTGCTGCAGAGCTGAAAAATGCCTAGATTTCCCCTTTGTGCCAGAGATTTCCCTGGATTCAGTCATTGGTACTGTAAGTCCTGAGCTTGGGCCCCACACAATTTTTTCTGTTTTTGCGGGCAAGTGTGCACACTCATGTGGTAGTGGTTTTGGCGCCAAAACGGTTAAGGTACGCTGCAGTCACTTATACAGAACTGAACTTGAATTACTGTTGTACTGCTGCTACCAAGTGATTAACACCGGGTAATTTATTACTGTGCAAATGTATGAGAGAAGAGAGAAGGGGGTAGAGCTATAAATAAGATTGTTAATCTGTATGCTGGTCAAGAGACAGGTCCGAATTGCACTCAGTAATTTAGACTCCCTAGTATTTCATAGGTGCTGTTCTAGTATTGTTTTTGGGTTTTCCCATTAGGTAAATTGTGTTCCAGTAGTTCCTGAGATATTGTAAATGGTCCCTAGACCGACACACTGATCCTAGTTTGTTAACCGGGTGAGTTTCTTTACCCACTTTCCTAATCAGTTTATAAAGACAAGGAGTTTGTGTTCAGCCCTAGTCTGGTTTTGTTCCTCGTTCATGACCTGCTGTATTTTGAAAGCAACCTCTCAGCTCCACAACTGCTTTCTTATGCCCCGAGGAAGGCAAGGCTTAAAGGGGTAATCCCATCTCCAAGATCCTATCCTAATATGTAGTGGGTAGTGATGGGCGATCCCGAACTTTAAAGATCGGGGATCGTACCGCTCATATAGTGATCGTGTACACGATCCCGATCACGGGCTTTCTTGGGAAGCTCATGTTACAGATTGGGTCCAGATAGGGTCCAGGGGCTGTTAAAAAAAAAAAAAAAAGCACATTATTAAAAAACATTATGACACGACGCATTCTGCAGACCCGTTATCTCCCAACCGGTAAGCACTTCTGCCTAAAGGACTTTGCATGACGTCATAGCCATGTGACCAATCTGGTGTGAATGTTGAACAGACATTGTTTTACAGACTGGTCCCATGACTATGCCGTCATCGAAGGTCCTGGAATCAGGAAGGTGGAATCATACCCTCACTGTCAGCCTGCTTCTTGCTCCGTACAGAGCGATGTAGCAGAGCTGACAATGCTCTCTCTGCTTCTTTCTCTGTAGAGATGCTTGTCTTTACAGAGTGATGAAGCAGAGTTGACATTGCTGTCCCTGTGGATTACATCGGGCTAAGGATTTTTTTAAAATAAAGATGGAGTCTCTAAATGTGTTTTTTGTTTTATTTCTAATAAAAAAAAATCTATGTGTTGTGGTTTTTTTTTTACTGTTTACTAGAAAATCATGGTGGCCATGTCTAATATGGCTTGAAACCATGAATTTCGGGCTTAGTACCATCTGAGAGTACAAAGCTGCTATAAAACCCCTTTATTACCTAGCGTCCCACCGCCATCTGGGCCGTTGAACGAGCCAGGTTAACACGCCTGGAAATTGCGCTAAGAAACAGTAAACAGTTAAAAAAGCACAACACAGAATTTTTTTTTTATTAGAAATAAAACAAAAAAAAACATTTAGAGACTCCATATTTATTATAAAAAAAATCCTTAGTTCGACGTAATCTACAGAGACAGCAATCTCAACTTCAGCTTCATCACACAGTCTATACAAAGTGAGAAGCAGAAAGAGCCATGTGAGCTCTGCTACATCGCTCTCTAGAGAGCGAGAAGCAGGCTGATAGTGAGGGTAAGATTGCACTTGCGTGTCGCATTGCATCACCCTGCAAAGCCTGATTCTCTCCCGACAGGAGTGGTCAGCTGCATGGAAATACATGCAGGCGACCGCTCCTGTCGGGAGACTGTGCGCCTCGATGCGACACTCGCACAGTGACAATTAAAGTTCAGTTAAAAGGACAGGACCTTTGATGATGTCATAGTCATGTGACCAGTCTGTAACCAACGAGGTAATACAACATTCACACCTGACTGGTCACATGGCCATGACATCACATTTCCTTTAGTCAGTGCTGGTTACCGGTAGGGCACAGTAATGATCGGACTCGGAAGCAGAAGCACCAGAAACCGAGTCTGCAGGATGTGTTGCAGGACTCGTAAGTATAATGACAATGTTAACAATTAACTATATTGTTTATTTTACAGCCCCCGCCCTATCCCATAACTGTAAAGCTCGAGATTGGTGATCGGATGCAAGATCGTGTTATCTCAATCCCAATCTTTACAAAATGATCAGGCAAGGCTCCCGATCCCGACCATCGGGGGATCGCCCAACACTATTAGTAGGTATAAGAATAATATTAGCTAATACATCCAATTAAAAATGTAGTATAGTTCTTCTGATTCACTATGTCGCTTACCTCATCTTCAGGCATTACAGGACCTTAGGTGTCCATGGTTATAACCACGAGCAACTAACTGTGACTATATGCGTGGTCGTAACCATGTATACTTAAGAAAAATAGAAAGTCCAGCGCTGACCAGATAAATTAAAAGTCAAGAACTTATTATAGAAATTATTAAAATCCAGCAAGTCAAGGCTTGTATCATTTGGAAGCAGACAGAACAACGCGTTTTGATGCTCAGGTCTTAATCATGTTCTACTAGTAAATAATTGCCGACTTTCTTTTGAAGATCCCCCCCCGCCTCTTGCAATTAGGAGCACATGCAAGGGTTACTCCAAGGCAATTGCTGAACTATTTCTGCAGTGTTCAGACTAGACAACCGCACGGTATGAACAATCGACAAGACTACTATTGTTACTACTGTTACTACTACTGTTACACTATTAATTAGAGATGAGCCACCCCCCTAGTGTTTGAGTTCGGTTCGGTTCGTCGAACGGTGGGTGTGTTCGGCGAACGTTCGACGAACACCTTCAAACCCCATTGAAAACTATGGCAGGCAAACACAAACACATACAAACACATTATACATATACACATACAGTTAATAAACATTGCCATTATATCTACAGGTCCCCACGACGCGTCCTGCAGACTCTGTCTCCCGCTGCTTCTCTTTCTGATCATCGCTGCGTCCTCCCAATAACCAGCACTGATGATAGGACGTTCTGTGATGTCATAGCATGTGACCAGTCACGTGTGTATTATCTCATTGGCTACAGAATGGTCACATGGCTATGATGTCATGCAAGCTCCTGTCAGTGCATCTCTCCAGTACACGGTGCTCATTTGAGCATCTCCGTGTACCGGCGAGATGATCTGGCACATGGTCGGCTCCCCGTCCCTGCATGTCGGTGCTCTTTACAGAGTCAGCCCACATGCAGGGACTGAATGCCACAGCTGGTGAATAGCGGCGTCGGGAATCAGGTGATCGGAGATCACCGTTGCTATAGTAACCCGCCTGTCAGGTTACTATTGCAACGGTGGCAGCGGTGACATCACCGCTTACCAACCCACAGCCTCTGGTCAGTCAATGAGTGATTAGACTGCACGGGAGCAGCAGCGTCTTCCTCCCGTGCAGTGTTGTCTGATGTAGCAGAGCTGCATGGGTTGAAGGAGAAAGAAGACGGAAAACCAGGATCGTGGAGGGATGATTGGGAGTAATAAACATGGAGTCTCTAAGTGTGTCTGTGTATTTATTTCTATTAAAGTATTTTTTCTCTGTGTCGTGTCTTTTTTTTTATAACCCTTTATTGGAGCTTCCTAATGGCCGGGTCAAACTTGCCTGACATTAAGAATCTCTGGCTGAATACTAGCTAGTAAAACAAAGCTAGTATTAACCCCTAATTACCCAGCGAGCCACCCATCACCAGGGCAGCTGGAAAGTTGGATACAGCACCAGAAGATGGCGCTTCTATGAAAGCGCCATTTTCTGGGGCGGCTGCGGACTGCAATTCGCAGCGGAGAGGCCCAGAAAGCTCGGGCCAACCTGTGCAGCGGATTCCAATCCCCAGCTGACTAGTTGAACCTGGCTGGACACAAAAATTTGGCGAAGCCCACGTCATTTTTTTTTAAATTATTTCATGAAATTCGTGAAATAATTAAAAAAAAAAAGGGCTTCCCTATATTTTTTGTTCCCAGCCAGGTACAAATAGGCAGCTGGGGGTTGGGGGCAGCCCGTAGCTGCCTGCTGTACCTGGCTAGCATACAAAATATGGCGAAGCCCACGTTATTTTGTGGGGGGGGGGGGGCAAAAAACTCCTGCATACAGTCCTGGATGGAGTATGCTGAGCCTTGTAGCTCTGCAGCTGCTGTCTGCTGTCTGTCTGTATGGAGGAGAGCAGACAGCAGCTGCAGAACTACAAGGCTCAGCATCCTCCATCCAGGAATGTATGCTGGAGGGAGAGAAAGGGGGAGCAGAACTACAAGGCTCAGCATGGCTGAGGCTCAGCATTCACTAGTGTATGCAGGAGAGCCCGAAATTCATGGTGTCACGCCAATATTAGACATTGCCACCATGAATTTCTAGTACAGATAAAAAAAAACACAACACACAGAAAAATATTTTTATTAGACATAAAACAATACAATTAGGGACTCCATCTTTATTGAAATAAAGAACCTCCCTCCACAGTAATCCTGGGTCAAGGGTTCCACGCCGTCCAATCCAGATCGAATATCATCTGATCAGTTTGCTGGAAGGCAAAGTGATCAGATGATGTGTCAGGTTCAAGGGCCTGAATCACACGACACATCAGCTGATTGTATAAACGGCTTTTATACAATCAGCGGATACATCAGTGCAAAAAAAAAAACTACACACTTCTTTGCAGACTCCTGTCCGACGGCATCAGATGAGTTTAGCTGGCTGGGTGGTAAAAAGCCGGCCTCACTGCTCGACTTATAGTGTCAGCTGATTCCGTCAGGTGACCGCATCAGCTGATCTGAGAGAAAAAAGAGTGAGAGGAGAGAGAGAGAGGAGAGAGAAAGAAGAGAGAGAGAGAGAGAAACTCCCACAAACTGCAGCAGCTCGAAGACTCCCTCCAGGACAACTCATTCTGGGAGACATGGAGCCATATCAGTACAAATCCCAAGCAAAGCACCATACACAATCAAAATGGCAACATCTGGCAGAGCTACTTCAAGGGCCTCTAGAACAATATCCCAGAAGAAGACCTAACCCCAGACCAGGAACATCTAATGACTAAATGGAGGGACATGGAGGAGACAATTAAGGACTTTCAAAATCCTCTGGACATACCAATCAGTGTGCTGGAAATAAAAGACAGAATCAAACTGCTAAAATGTAAGAAGGCCGCGGGCAGTGACGGCATCCTGATCAAATGAGATGATCAAATACAGTTCCCCAGACATTCATGCAGCACTGGCAAAACTATTCACTCACGTCCTGAGTGCTGGCTACTTCCCTCAAAGCTGGAATCAAGGTCTAATAACGCCCATCTACAAGAATGGAGACAGATATGATCCAGCAAACTACAGAGAGATCTGTGTCAACAGCATTCTGGGAAAACTGTTTAACAGCATCATTAATAAAAGGATTATCGCCTTCCTCACCCAGGGTGACATCCTCAGCAGAAACCAAGCTGGGTTCATGCCAAACCACCGCACCACCGATTACATCTACACCCTGCACAGCCTCATCAAGACCCACATCCACAGTAAAAAAACAGGGGAAAATATTTGCATGCTTCATAGACTTCAAAAAGACATTTGACTCCATGTGGCACCCTGGCCTGTTCCTGAAAGTTCTGGAGAGTGGAATAGGTGGCAGAACCTACGATGTGATCAAGAGCTCATACACTGAGAACCGGTGCAGCGTGAAGGTGAACGGGAAGAGGACGGCTTTCTTCCGACAGGGCCGTGGGGGTCAGACAGGGCTGCAGCCTTAGCCCAACTCTATTCAACATCTATATAAATGGACTAGCAGCAGCTCTAGAGTCCTCCCCCACTCCTGGCCTCAGCCTGCATGACCGAGAGGTGAAGATCCTGCTGTACACAGACGACCTCCTGCTACTCTCCCCAACCGAGAAAGGCCTCCAAGATAGCCTGGCAGTACTGGAAACATTCAGCACCACATAGGCGCTTCCCATCAACCAAAAGAAGACCAAAGTCATGGTGTTTCAGAAGAGGAACCAGAATAAAATACCCACTCCCACCTTCACATTAAGTGGCACCACGCTGGAGAAGACCAGCAACTATACCTACCTTGGTCTGGAGCTAAGCAATAACGGGAGCTTCAAGCATGCAGCAGAAGCCCTGAAAGGAAAAGCATGCAGAACTTTCTATGCCATTAGAAGACAGCTGTACCACCTCAAACCACCTGTGAGAGTCTGGCTCAAGATATTTGACAGCGTCATCACCAATATACTGCTGTATGGCAGTGAGGTATGGGGCCCAGTGACCTACCCAGACCACACAAAGTGGGATTCCAGCCCAACCGAAGTCTTCCACATGGAGTTCTGTAAATATCTCCTCCTAGTCCATCGCAGCACCTCAAACATAGCCTGTCGGGCAGAGCTGGGCCGATTCCCCTTATGGCTCAGTATACACAAGAGGGCGCTATCACACCAGGCGCACATACAGAACAGCAACCCCAGCTCCTACCATCATAAAGCCCTGCTGATCCAGAGTCCAGAGCAAGCCAGGAACCCCGGCACCCAGTACAGCCAAAGTCAGCAACACACCCTCACAAAAGT
Organism: Anomaloglossus baeobatrachus; assembly: GCF_048569485.1. NCBI lineage: Eukaryota > Metazoa > Chordata > Amphibia > Anura > Aromobatidae > Anomaloglossus > Anomaloglossus baeobatrachus. Next base: position 99,884,634 of record NC_134362.1, read on the forward strand.
CCAAATAAAAGAGATCTCAGAGAGCTGCAAGATGCAATACATCAAGGATTGGAAGAGTGAATTAGAGAACTCCCAGAAACTCACCATCTACTGGTCACTGCGGAGGGACTACACTTTGGCCCCGTATCTGGAAAGGTTACACCACCCCAAAGACAGGCAGACCCTGAGCCTGTACAGACTGAGTGCCCACAGCCTAGAGGTGGAAATAGGGCGGCACCGACAGACATACAAGCCGCGGGAGAACAGACTGTGCCAGCACTGCCAGCAGGGGACTCTCGAGGACGAGGTGCATTTCCTGCTGCACTGTAACAAATACTCAGCAGTGAGAGCCTCCCACTTCCAGAAACTTACCACTCATACCCCGGACTTTCCATCCATGGACGAGGAGATGAAACTCCGCATCCTACTGGGGGCAGAGGAATCAATGGTGGAGATCGCCGCCCAATATGTCTCCACTTGTCATAAGCTGAGGGGAACATAAATCCCCTAAAATGACTTTCAGAGCCTAAATTGTGCCCCTAACTCCCTATAAACCTAATCCCCTCCCACCACACTTACTGTATCTCTCTTGCTTTGGCAATACTAATTGTATTTTGGTCCTGCCAATAAAGCATACTTCAATTTGAATTTGAATTTGAGAAGAGAGAGAGAGAAGAAAGAGAGAAGGGAGGAGAGAAGAGAGAGAGGAGACAGAAAAGAGGAGAGAAGAGAGGAGAGAGAAAGGTGAGAGATGATAGAGAGTAGAGAGAGAAGAGAGGAGAGAAGAGTGAGAAGAGAGAGAGAAGAGAGAGAGAGGAGAGAGAAAAGAGAGAGGGGAGAAAAAAGAGAGGAGAGAAGAGAGGAGAGAGAGAAGAGAGGGGAGAGAGAAGAGAGCGAGAAGACAGAGAAAAGAGAGAGAGAGAAGAGAGAGAAGAGAGAGAGAAGAGAGAGAAGAGAGAGGGAGGAGAGAGAAGAGAGAGAGGAGAGAGAGAAGAGAGGAGAGAAGAGAGGAGAGAGGGGAGAGAGAGAGAGAAGAGAGAGGAGAGAAAGGAGAGAGAAGAGAGAGAGGAGAGAGAGAAAAGAGAGGTGAGAGAGAGGGGGGGGAGAGAGAGGAGAATGAGAGAGGAGAGAGAAGAGAGAGGAGAGAGAGAAGAGAGAAGAGAGGAGACAGAGAGAGAAGAGAGAGGAGAGAGAGAAGAGAGAGAGGAGAGAGAGAAGAAAGGGAGAAGAAAGAGAGGAGAGAGAGAAGAGAGAGAGAAGAGAGAGAAAAGAGAGAGGAGAGAAGAAAGGAGAGAAGAGAGAGAGAGAAGAGAGAAGAGAGAGAGAAGAGAGAGAGAAAAGAGGAGAGAAGAGAGAGAAGAGAGAGAGAGAAGAAAGAGGAGAGATAGAGAGGAGGTAGAAGAGAGAGAGGAGAGAGAGGAGAGAAGAGAGAGGAGAGAAGAGAGAGGAGAGAAGAGAGAGGAGAGAAGAGAGAGGAGAGAGAAGAGAGGAGAGAAGAGAGGGGAGAAGAGAGGAGAGAAGATAGAGAGAAGAGAGGAGAGAAGAGAGAGAAGAGAGAGAGAGAAGAGAGAGAAAGAGAGAGGAGAGAGAGGAGAGAGAGGAGAGAAGAGAGAGAAAGAGAGAGGAGAGAGAGGAGAGAGAGAGAAGAGAGAGGGGAGGGAGAAGACAGGGAGTAGAGAGAGAGGAGAGAAGAGAGAGAAGAGAGAGGAGAGAGAAGAGAGAGAGAAGAGAAGAGAGGAGAGAGAGAAAGAAGAGAGAGAGGGAAGAGAGAGAGGAGAGAGAGAGAGAAGAGAGAGAAAAGAGAGAAGAGAGAGAGAAGAGAGAGGAGAGAGGGAAGAGAGAGTAGAGAGAGAGGAGAGAGAGAAGAGAGAGAGGAGAGAAGAGAGAGGAGAGAGAAGAGAGAGAGAAAAGAGAGAGGAGAGAGGAGAGAAGAGAGAGTATAGAGAGAGAAGAGAGGAGAGAGAAGAGAGAGAAAGAGAAAAGAGAGAGAAGATAGAAGAGAGAGAGGAGAGAGAGAAGAGAGGAGGGAGAGAAGAGAGAGACACTGGACACTGAAGGAGCAGGATACTGTAAGATGAGCTCCTGATTGAACCAGAGTTTTTACCTTATAATGAGCAGATTGGAGAACATAATACGGAAATCTACAGATATGACGGAATATTAAGCGGAATACTAAGTACACCTGACAAAAAGTTTAAGGATTTTAAGCAATGATAAGAAAAATCACAAGAAAAATGAATACAAAGATACAAAAGCAGGACAAGATTGACTAGTGGAAACCCAGCAAACAGACCACAATCAAACCCTACCAGCACAGCGCATCCCCAAGGTAAGGGCTCCATGCTTACACTCCTAAAATAAGAATTGATTGTATAATACACTTTAGAAGATATAAAAGAAAGACCTTTAAAATTAAACAACACAGGGATTGCACTGTAGTCAATGCAGGAGACCTGGAGAAGGCAACTGGAGCTAGCAGGGGGTCCTGACACATTAGTGATAACCTTCCCTGAGAAAGCCAGATCTAAGGAAGCTAGAAAAGCCATAAAAATGGACACTATCAAGAAAAACCCAGAGACACTACTAATAGACTTTAATGAACAGGGGGAAAAACCAATATGTTATTCTACTCAGGGCACCATGAAGCCTTGGACCAGACTCTCAGCAAACATTACAAGAACATTAAAACGCGGGGCATTAGCAGGGGCAAATAAATTAGAGTACAGGATGAGGAGGACCCTGAGACCTTTAATCTCTCATAAATATTTATAACAATGGAACTATCATGGTCCAAGGAACGGAACCAAAAATGGAGGAATTTCATCAACAATTCCAGGACATTAAAAACCAAGTGAAAATCCTAAGGCAGAAAAGAAGCATAATCACAAGTGATTAGACCACAGCAGACAGAATCTCAAGCCACCCCCAAGCCCCATCTACAATCCAACCATCACAACCCCCCAGGGATATACTCAGAGACTGCTTGTCCCAATTAGAAAGCGAGTTTATTCAATTCAAAGAAGAATTTCAAAGAAGGCAAGGTGAGAAAAATGCAAATGGCCAACTGAGGGGGGAAATATCAAGGGTAAAAACAGACCTGTGGGAATTGCAAAGGTCACTTCAAGGGCTGCAGGAAGAAAATGCATACCTCAAAGAAGAAAAAAGCCAGCTAAAATCCTCAACCCTACAACAAAAAACAGAGAGGGCACCTCAAAGTATAAGCACTCCCCCAAAACAAATGCCTGCACCAACTACCCAGATGCCAGATATATCACAGACCTGCGACAACCTCAGCCAGACGGACTCTACGCACAAACCCAGCAATAAAAATACAGCCCCACCAGCACAGCAAATTAGGGTATCCAACACCCCTGGACCCAACAATACAAAGGAAACCCCTACCATCAACCCCAGCAATGAAAATGCTGCTCCATCATCACAACAAACAAGGGCAACCAACACGTAAAGACCCAACACACAGAAAACAAATGGCCCAAATAAAACACTGGATCCTGATATAATCCTAATAATAGACTCAAACGGGAAATATCTGGACACTAAGAGACTGTTTCCGAGGGCTCGGGTTATAAAAATTCGCTGCTCAACGATCCCACAAGCAGAGGAGGTGATCAGTAACCCATATTTCACAGAGCCCACACACCTCATACTACACACCGGCACAAACAATATCCACCAAGAGACAGTCACAAAGGACCAATCAAAACTCGCAATAGCAGCCCAGCAAAAATTCCCCAGAACCAAAATAATTCTGTCTGCCCTTCTCCAAGGAAAGATATACACCAACAACTAACCCAGGAAATCAACTCAGAGCTGGCCACTAGTTTTACCTCAACACCAAACATACAGCTGGCAAGACACCCTGAAATAACCCTCCTTCACCTCTATGACGACAAACACCTCAATAAACAAGGAGTCAGCCATCTAGCAAAATAGCTAAAGGACATGGTTTTAAACAGACCTCCAAGACCACAATCAAGACACCCACCAAACAGATGGCAGCCCACAGAGACCCCCGGAGAGAGTCCACAGAGATGGCAGAAATACACAAGACCACATGCCCCACAATGGCAATACAAATCAACAGAGGGCAGCAACATGGCAGAAATAAGGACATTGCTCAATACATTGTGCAGCAAACTCTTGGGACACTACTAAAATATGCCACCCAAACCAACCACTAAATCCCGTTATGTCCTATGAAAATCTATCCTTCCTCATTATAAGGTATATCGACTAAATATAACATCCTTAGTTATCAGCAGCTGGAACATTCAAGGATTGAATGCCTCAGCTTTTGGGTCCAAGACAAATGACCCAGACTTCAAACAAAGGCTAAAGAACATTGACATCCAGATCCTCCTGGAGACATGGGCCCGGGCAGAGGAGGAATCTCTTGCACTCATGGGATACAGGGAATTTTCTGTCTCCGCACAGAAAAACAAGAACACCAAACAGGGCCGCTGCTCAGGGGGCATACTAATATGGTACAAGGAGGAGATCCAAGAACATATCAAGGTAATAAAAAGAGGAGAAAGCCATATCTGAATGAAGATAAGCAGCTCCATCCTCACCTCTCAGCAGGACATCTACCTCTGCGCAGCCTACATCCCTCCATCAGAATCCCCATACTTTAAGTTGGACATCTACGAGGAACGTCAGAGTGAGGCTGCCGAATTCCAGTCCAAAGGTAAGGTGCTCATCTGTGGAGACCTGAACGCCAGGACAGGTACAGAAAAGCACTACCTGTCACCTGACGGAAATGCATATGTCCTGGGAGATGAGCCCTTCTACAGAGACTCAGTACAGACAACAAGAAATAGCTCCGACAGAGTGGTGAATAAAATTGCAGAACATTGCTGAACCTGTGCCGGAGCTTGGGGCTGTATATACTAAACGGGCGCACCAGGGGTGACTCGAAGGGAGATTTAAACTAAACTCCCACATGGGCAGCAGTGTAGTGGATTATGCCATAACAGACATAGACCCAGCAAACATAAATGCCTTCATAGTCACCCCCGACACCCACACGTCAGACCACAACCAGACACTGCTGTACATGAGATCCACGGACAAGTCACACACAAAATCCCCACTTGAGCTGTCTCTGTACCGCCCCGCGGGCTCGGCTGCGACCGCCGAGCCGCTCGGATTCATGCTCACACTGCGGGTGGTGGCTCGAGCCTCTCACGGACCCGGGGGTCACGTCGCTCTGCAAGGGAGTTGGCGCTACACGCGGGGATTTGGGTGTTTGGTTTGAAATGATAGTTCGTGACGCCACCCACGGGTTGTGGTGATTGTGGACACCACCGCTGCGGTGAAGGTGTGGGGCCCCCGGGAGCGGTGTAGTAGCACAGCTAGGTGTTGACCTCTCCGTAGGTAGGGGATGTTGGTCCCGGGGTCCAGCGGACCGGGGCCCGGGTGCAGGGTATAGTGTTGTGGTGCAGCGCGGCGCGGTGCCTGATGGCACTGGTGGACTCAATCTGACACAAGACACTGGAGTCACTGGTAAACCAAACGGAGTGATGAGCGGGGCCCGCAGCCAGCTGCAGCTTTTCCCAGATTAGGTTAGTGGTGCCCGCCTTTCTCCTGCACCTCTGTGTGTGAATCTTGACTCCTGTGCCTGGACACCGGTAGTCCGCTCCCCGACGTGTATCTGTCGTAGGAGCCCGTTTGCCCGCAGATGCTGGCCCCTTGGATCTCTTGCCCTTGGCGGTGGCACTTATCCGGGATGGTTGGGCTGTTGCCTTCAATCGTGACTTAGGTGGGAATGAACCCCTGAGGTCCAGACCGCAATCAGTTAATTTGACTATGGTGGTGGCTTCTAGCCTAGTTCGGGGTCTGAGTACCCTGCCTGGTGCTCCGGTATCCAGTTGGCTCCCTGGTTCGGTTCCGGCGGGCCACTAGCCTGTCCCAGTCCCTTATGGTTCCACCGGTCGTTTTCCTGGTCTCCTGCAGGCGGCCACTACCGTCTGCCTCCTTGCCAGTGGCGACTGGGCGACGACCCAGCCACCTGGTAGTCTCTGGGCAGCCTGGACACAGGACAGCCCGTGAACTTAGACTAGACTCTACCAGAGCCTGTGCTAGACCCTTCTAGACTACTTGGGTTCCCGCCTCCAGGCCTGTAAACTCCTCGGTGGGTGGAGCAAACTGCCTGGCTCCACCCCCCCTGGTGTGGATATCAAACCTGGAGGGTGGTGACAAGGCTTTTAAGTTTGACTGATGTTACCTAACTGGGAAGGGGTGTGTAGTGTTGTTGTGTGGATACCTGGGACGACCTGGATAGTCCACATCTCCACAACTTGCCACCATCCTTCAAGTGGCCCAAACAGTTAGCCATTGAATACACCAACATGACCAACAGAACAGAGATTAAAGAGCTGCATGTAAAACTTTCACGCAAAATCCTATACATCAAACCAGCAAGGGGTTAAACTGGCAGTAAACGACTTTAATAACATCCTGTATACCATGGCAGAACTAGCAGGCCTCAGAAGGACCAACTCCAACAGACCTACAAATAAACAAGGCCAAAAATGGTTGACAAAGAATGCAAGGCACTGCACAACTCCCTAAGGGTAGCCTCAAATCAAAAACACAGAGACCCCGACAACAAGGAGCTAAGACTGGTCCATGACACCCTACAGAGGCAATACAAGCAAACCCTCAAGGAGAAAAAATAAAAGCACATCTCCCACAAACTGCAGCAGCTCGAAGGCTCCCTCCAGGACAACTCATTCTGGGAAACATGGAGCCATATCGGTACAAATCCCAAGCAAAGCACCCTACACAGTCAAAATGGCAACATTGTTCAAGTTTTTACACATAAAAGACACATTTTTCTTAAAATCAATTTTAATGATTTTTCATGTATTGTGACTTATTGGAGCAATATTTTTATTTGTGAGTTTCTGTATTTTTCGTCCAAATCATTGTACTACGTCATGTTTAGTCTTGTATGTATGTTCTTCCAGCGGATTTTTTTTAAAGGAGGCCGGCTCTTGACGTCAATGTGACGGAGTGTGTATATATATCCTGTGTGCCCCGTTTTTTCAGTAGATTTGATGTACTTTTTTCCTGCATGTCCTGAGGAAGGGAGCAGAGACTCCAGAAACGCGTTGACCTGTAAATGAAATAAAAAGTAACATTAATCTTACAGTCATCCATAGCGGTCATTGGCGCGGTGTTAAAACCCAATTCTAGTACTCTCCGTTACCAGCCATCCTGGGTGCTGCTGCCGTGGCCTGGATTATCATGCGTGCATAGTAGTTGTGACTTTCACAACTCGATTCGGTGAGTACAATTGCTCTTGTTCACCCCATATTACTCGGGTAAAACCCTATTGCACTTTCTTTTTCCACAGTATTCACTCCAAAATGGCAACATCTGGCACAGCTACTTCAAGGGCCTCTACAAGAATATCCCAGAAGAAGACCCAACCCCAGACCAGGAACATCTAAAGACTAAACTGAGAGACATGAAGGAGACAATCAAGGACTTTCAAAATCCTCTGGACATACCAATCAGTGTGCTGGAAATAAAAGACAGAATCAAACTGCTAAAATGTAAGAAGGCCACGGGCAGTGATGGCATCCTGCCAGAGATGATCAAATACAGTTCCCCACACATTCATGCAGCACTGGCAAAACTATTCACCCACGTCCTGAGTAGAGTTGAGCGATGTTCGAGGTTCGAGGTTCACCAATTTCATGTTTAACTGATTTTGGGGGGTGCTCGAGATCGAACTCGAGCATTTTGCTAAAACGGTTCGAGTTACGTTCGAGAATGGTTCGATCACCATAAATGTGGCTTTTCACAGTAAGGCTATGTACACATGTTGCTATCTGTATGCGTCCTGCGTCCCCAGCACAATCCCGCTCCCTTTCCTACTCACCGATCACGGGCGTATCGTTCCACGTTTGTCACAAATCTGCGGCGTCTTTTCCTCTTTAGAAAATAGCTGCAGCTTCATTCGTCAATTAGTTATTCTGTGCTTTCCCCGCCCACCGGCGCCTATGATTCGTTGCATAAGCAAGGATGGTTGACCTTAGGGAGATCAACATCCAACACCGCGGAGACACCATCACGTGTTTCTCAACACAGTGATTCCAGAGCAATGCCCCCTGGGAAATATTCAAAACAAGAAAGCCTGCGGAGACACCATTACATGTTTCTCAACGCTGGCAAGAAACTAGCCAGGTCTTTCACCAGGAAGGAACAACCACGGGAAGGGCAGTCTCCAGTCAAGGAGACCACCTATGCCAAACATGGTATCCATCCACAGACAGCTGTTTCGGGGTATTTGCCCCTCATCAGTGTGGAGTAGGAAACTGGCTAGTGGGAGCAATGCCTAGTAGAAGACTACATAAGCAAGGATGATTGACCTTAGGGAGATCAACATCCAACGCCGCGGAGACACCATCACGTGTTTCTCAATACAGTGATTCCAGAGCAATGCCCCCTGGGAAATATTTAAAACAAGAAAGCCTGCGGAGACACCATCACATGTTTCTCAACGCTAAAATAAAAACGAAAATAAATAAAATAAACGAAAATAAACACACACAGCGAAAAATCCTTTATTTGGAATAAACGACAAAAAAACACCCTGTTTCACCCCTTTATTAATTCCCAAATACCCCTCCAGGTCCGACGTAATCCACACAACACTGTCAGCTCTGCTCCCTCAAGATGTAGCAGCACCGAAGAACATGATCGCGCTGTATCAGATCCACGTAGCAATGAAGTGAATCGCGCTGTCAGCAGAGACTTCAGTCAGCACTGCAGGCTTCAAGATTATAAAATCTGCCTATCTTTATCACTAGAGGCAATAGCTCAGTGGATAGAGAGCTCGTCTATGAAGCATTAGGTTGCGAGTTCTAGTCTTGGCCGTCCTGGTAAAGAATTTAATTTTTTTTTTTTAATTTTTAATTGTATCGTGCAGTAAAATAAATAAATAAACTAATAATAATAAAAAAAAATGCTGTTCTCCCCATATTTGATACCAGCCTGGATAAAAACCACACGGTTGGAGGCTGGTATTGTCAGGATGGGGAGCACCACATAATGGGGAGCCCTCCAGCCTAACAATATCACCCAGCAGCCGCCCGGAATAGCCGCATTCCTTAGATGCAACAGACCCGGGGGACTCTACCCAGCTGATCCCAAATTGCCCTGGTGCGGTGGCAATCGAGGTAATAAAGAGTTAATCATGCCAGGCGTCTCCCTGAGACACCTTCCATGATCAACCTAAAAATGAAAGTAAGTAAACACACACACTGAAAAATCCTTTATTTGGAATAAAAGACAAAAAAACCCCTGTTTCACCATTTTATTAAAATCCACAAATACCCCTCCAGGTCCGACGTAATCCACACGACACTGTCAGCTCTGATACAGAACACGAGTGCCCTGTATCAGCTCCACGTAGCAATCAAGTGAATCATGCGGTCAGCAGAGACTTCAGCAATGCAGACTTCAAGAGTACCAAATTACTCCCTATCTTTATCAATAGAGTCAGTAGCTGATTGGATAGAACGCTCAGCTAAGAAGCATTAGGTCGTGAGTTCTAGTCCCGGTAAATAACTTTTTTTTTATTTATAATTTTAAATTATATTTACAATACATTTATAATATATTTATAATTATAATTTAATTATGCACTGAAGGGAGGAGCCGGACATCAGCTGTGAGCCGCGGGACACACCTCTAAAATCGGAGCAGTTCACGGAATGAGGCTGCATTGCACTCTCCTCTCTTTCTCTTTCTCTCGCTCTCTCGCTCTCTCTCTCTTTCTCTCTCTCTCCTTTCTCTCTCTCTTCTCTCTCTTCATTCTCTCCTTTCTCTCTCTCCTTTCTCTCTCTCCTTTTTCTCTTTCTCCTTTCTTTTCTCTCTTTTCTTTCTCTATTTCTCTCTCTCTCTTCTTTCTCTCTTTCTATCTCTCTCTTCTTTCTCTCTTTCTTCATTCTCTCCTTTTTCTCTCTCCTTTCCATCTCTCTCCTTTCTTTCTCTTCTCTCTCTTCTTTCTCTCTCTCTCTCTTTCTCTCTTTCTCTCGCTCTTCTTTCTCACTTTCTCTCTTTCTCTCTCTCTCCTTTCTCTCTTTCTCTCTCCTTTCTCTCCTTTCTCTTTCTTTTCTCTCTCTCGCTCTCCTTTCCCTCTCTCTTTCTCTCTCTCTTCTTTCTCAGACCTGGCGATGATCAGCTGATGCGGTCACCTGACGGAATCAGCTGACACTATAAGTCGAGCGATGTGGCCTGCTTTTTATCGCCCGGCTAAACTATCAGCTGATGCCGTTGGACAGGAGTCTGCACTGAAGTGTATAGTTTTTTGGGGGGTTTTTTGCACTGATGCATCAGCTGATTGTATAAAAGCCGTTTATACAATCAGCTGCTGTGTCATGTGATTCAGGCCTTTGAACCTGACACATCATCTGATCGCTTTGCTTTCCAGCAAACCGATCAGATGATATTGGATCCGGATTGGACGGCGCGGGACCCTTGACCCAGGATTACTGTGGAGGGGGGTTCTTTATTTCAATAAACATGGAGTCACTAATTGTGTTGTGTTTTATTTATAATAAAAATATTTTTCTGTGTGTTGTGTTTTTTTTTTATCGGTACTAGAAATACATGGTGGCCATGTCTAATATTGGCGTGACACCATGAATTTCGGGCTTAGGGCCAGTTGATAATATACAGCTATCCCCAACCCCATTATTACCCAGCGAGCCACCCGTCACCAGGGCAGCTGGAAGAGTTGGATACAGCGCCAGAAGATGGCACTTCTATGAAAGCGCCATTTTCTGGGGCGGCTGCGGACTGCAATTTGCAGCAGAGGGGCCCAGAAAGCTCAGGTTAACCAGCTGCCCAGCTGCCTAGTTGTACCTGGCTGGACACAAAAATATGGCGAATCCCACGTCATTTGTTTTTTAATTATTTCATGAAATAAGTGAAATAATTAAAAAAAACGGGCTTCCCTATATTTTTGGTTCCCAGCCGGGTACAAATAGGCAGCTGGGGGTTGGGGGCAGCCCGTAAGTGCCTGCTGTACCTGGCTAGCATACAAAAACATGGCGAAGCTCACATAATTTTATGGGGGGGCAACCCGGCTGGGAACCAAAACTATAGGGAAGCCCGTTTTTTTTAATTATTTCACGAATTTCATGAAATAATTAAAAAACAAATGATGTGGGCTTTTCCATATGTTTGTATGCTAGTCAGGTACAGCAGGCACCTATCGGCTGCCCCCAACCCCCAGCCGCCATTTGTACCTGGCTAGGAACCAAAAATATAGGGAAGCCCGTTTTTTTTAATTATTTCACGAATTTTGTGAAATAATTAAAAAACAAATGACGTGGGCTTCGCCATATTTTTGTATGCTAGCCAGGTACAGCAGGCACCTACGGGCTGCCCCAACCCCCAGCTGCCTATTTGTACCCGGCTGGGAATCAAAAATATAGGGAAGCTTGTTTTTTTAAATTATTTCACGAATTTCATGAAATAATTAAAAAAAAATCATGTGGGCTTCGCCATATTTTTGTATGCTAGCCAGGTACAGCAGGCACTTATGGGCTGCCCCCAACCCACAGCTGCCTATTTGTACCTGGCTGGGAGCCAAAAATATAGGGAAGCCCGTTTTTTTTAATTATTTCACGAATTTCATGAAATAATTAAAAAAAAAATGACGTGGGCTTCGCCATATTTTTGTATGCTGGCCAGGTACAACTAGGCAGCTGGAAATTGGAATCCGCAGCACAGGTTGGCCCGAGCTTTCTGGGCCCCTCTGCTGTGAATTGCAGTCTGCAGCCACCCCAGAAAATGGCGCTTTCATAGAAGTGCCATCATCTGGCGCTGTATCCAACTCTTCCAGCTGCCCTGAAGCTGGGTGGCTTGCTGGGTAATAATGAGTTAATACTAGCTTTGTTTTACTAACTAGTATTAAGCTAGAGATTCTTAATGTCAGGCAAGTTTTACCCGGCCATTAAGAAGCTCCAATAAAGTGTTAAAAAAAAAAGACATTACACAGAGAAAAAATATTTTAATAGAAATAAATACACAGATACACTTAGAGACTCCATGTTTATTACTCCCTCTTATCCCTTCACGATCCATGGTCTTCTGTCTTCTTTCTCCTTCAACCCATACAGCTCTGCTATATCAGACAGCGCTGCATGGGAGGAAAGACGCCGCTGCTTCCTGTGCAGTCTTTTCACTCCGTGAGTGAGAAGAAGCTGCTGGCTGTCAGTGGTGACGTCACCGCTGACAGGCGCGTTGCTATAGCAATAGTGATCTCCGTTATTGACCGGCTGTGGCAGCCAGTGAATAACGGAACGGGGAAGCAGAACAGGGAGTCGACCGTGTGCCAGAGCATGTCGCCGGTACACGGAGATACACAAACGTGCATCGCGTACCGGAGAGATGCACTGACAGGACCTAGCAATGACGTCTAGCCATGTGACCAGTCTGTAGCCAATGAGACAATAGACACGTGACTGGTCACATGCTATTTTGATGTCACGATAGGTCCTATCATCAGTGCTGGTTACCGGGAGGACGCAGCGATTATCGAAAGGAAAAGTGGCAGGAGACAGAGTGCAGGACGCGTCGCGGGGACAGGTAAGTGTTATGGCAATGTTTTTAACTGTATGTGTACATTTATAATGTTTTTTTATGTCTTTGTGTTTTCCTGCCATTGGTTTCAATAGGGCTCGAGAGGTTCGTCGAACGGCTCGCCGATCCGAACTCGAACGCGGCCTCCGTTCGATGAACCTAAATGGCTCGCTCATCTCTACTAATTATACATATATATTGATATATTCCTTGGTCAATGTTACCCTAAATTTATTACATATAGTTATGTTTATTATGTACCTTTGGAATGTATTGTAAACAATGTGTACATGTTAGAAATTATTTGTCCATCTTTATATAACCTCGGGGTTACTATTTGTATATTTATATCCACAATTCACTATAGGCATTCTATTTTTTCACCCTGTATTTTAACATGTATTTTATTCATTTGTAATTCTTGCTAATTCCCTTTTGTCAGATTCCTCGCAACTACTAGTTCAGCAATTGTATTGGAGTAACCCGTGCAGGTGCTCCTAATTGCAAGAAGTGGGGGGGATCTTTGAAAATGAAGCCGGCAATTATTTACTAGTAGAACATGATTAAGGGGTACTTTACACGTTGCGACATCGCTACCGAAATATCGTCAGGGTCACGGTTGTTGTGACGCACATCTGGCGCCGGTAGCGACATCACAATGTGTAAATCCTAGGAGCGACGATGAACGAGCGCAAACAGTCAAAAATCGCTGATCTGTGTCATGTCGTTCATTTTTATAATGTCGCTCCAGCTGCAGGTACGATATTGTTTGTTGTTCTTGCGGCACCACACATCACTGTGTGTGAAGCCACTGGAACAACAAACATCTCCTTACCTGCATCCACCGTCAATGCGGAAGGAAGGAGGTCGGCGGGATATTACGTCCCGCTCATCTCCGCCCCTCCACTTCTGTTGGCCGGCCACTTAGTGATGTTGTGGTGACGTCGCGGAGACGCCGAACGCACCTCCCCCTTGAATTAGGGATTGTTTGGCGGTCACCGCGACGTCGCCGACCAGGTATGTGCGTGTGAAGCTGCCGTAGCGATAATGTTCGCTACGGCAGCAATCACAAGATATCGCATGTGCAGCGGGGGTTGGTACTATCGCGCTGGACATCGCTAGCCGATGCTAGCGATGTCGCAATGTGTAAATTACCCCTAAGACCTGATTTTCGAAACACGTTCTGTCTGCTTCCACATGATACAAGCCTTGACTTGCTGGATTTTAATAATTTCTACAATAAATTTTGCACTTTTAATTAATCTGGTCAGTGTTGGACTTTCTATTTTTCTATACTGATAGGTGGTCAAACTTCTCCGTGCGCAGGACCTCTGGATGCATCAGCAAGTTTGATCGGTGAGCTGGACTTTCTTTACCATGAATACTTAAAGGGGTTATCCGGCTTCTTTTGACTTTTTTTTTATTACCCTATTGGGCTACATTGAGGCAGGTAAGTAGATAGAGAGCACTTACCTGCCCTGCTGTCAGCCCCTCTCCCCCGGCTCAGAGTGGTCATGTGACCGCTCCTGCCGCGATTTTGCTGCTTCCGGTCATTTCATGTCAACATGGGCAGGGCCATGTTGACATGCAAATCTGGAACAGCATGTCGCCTCCCTGCTGGGCAGGTACAGTACGTGGAGTCACCGCCCCCTTCCCTGCACCCTCCCACACATTCCCCCGCACCCCTTACTCTCCTCGCAACCTCCCCCTGCACTGCTGTGGGGTCCGTGACCTGGGGGAGGGGCCTGGCGGCGGCTGCCATGGTGTCAGCGCCAGCACCGGCCCCCCTGCTTAGGATCGCACATTCAAATGTACCGGCATCACAGATCACAGATGCCGGTACATTTGAAAGTGCTGATGAAAAGGAGCGCAGCTTCTCATCACTGCCCGGCTGTCTGTGCTCTCTTCAGCACAGCGGTGACGTCACTACTGTGCTGATATGGCCAGAGCACAGACAGCGTGCGAACGTGCAGGAGTGGCGGGGACCGAGGACGGGTGAGTATGCACTCCCTACATGTGTTCCCTATGGGGATTGGGGATGGGGGGGTCGGTGCAGAGCCCTGCTGTGTGCGGTGCAGAGCCCTGTCTGTGCGTGTGCGGTGCAGAGCCATATGTGTGCGCGTGCGGTGCAGAGCCATATGTGTGCGCGTGCGGTGCAGAGCCATGTGTGCGGTGCAGAGCGATATGTGTGCGGTGCAGAGCCATATGTGTGCACGTGCGGTGCAGAGCCATATGTGTGCGGTGCAGAGCCATATGTGCGCGCGTGCGGTGCAGAGCCATATGTGTGCGCGTGCGGTGCAGAGCCATATGTGTGCGCGTGCGGTGCAGAGCCATATGTGTGCGCGTGCGGTGCAGAGCCATATGTGTGCGGTGCAGAGCCATATGTGTGCGTGTGCGGTGCAGAGCCATATGTGTGCGCTGCAGAGCCATATGTGTGCATGTGCGGTGCAGAGCCCGATGTGGGGCTGTTATTTGCAATGCTGTAGTGATAACAGGTCAGTGCTGAGGCTGAATACTGACAGGGAATGTGTGCAGGAGGCTGGACAGTGAGGGCAGGCAGGGGGCGAGGCTGGACACTGAGGCCGGGCGGTGCCAGCTCTGACTGGGAGGTTCAGCACAGGAAGTGGTCAGTTTGCTAGAGCTGAATGTAAACAAGCAGCTGCAGAGAATAAAGGGTGAATTCAAGAGGAACAAAAGTTAGAAAACAAAAAATAACAATGTAGGGGTGATTTATATGACAATACAGCACAGATTAGCTTAACAAAAATTTTTGAGTTTATGTCGGACAACTCCTTTAAGGTCCTGTAATGCCCTGAAGATGAGGTAAGTGTGCCGCCCCCGTGTCAGCAGCCGGGCTGCTCTGATCCAGATCCATGGTGGCTCGAGGGGCGTCCGGAACCGGGAGTCGTGCGGCCACTCAAATGAAGGGCGGTTATTTACAGGGGATGTATTAAAGTTCGTGACGCCACCCATGGTATTTGGTAATTAGGAGTACCACCGCTGCAGCTGGGAGTACCTGGGGGTGATGGAATAGGGCAGCCAGGTGTTAGAACCCTCCTCGTGTAGGGGGGATGCCCTGGGACTCGGTGATGGTGATTGGGGAGTGCCGTGGGGAACCAAGGGGAACACTTTTGTACTCACACAGTCCAAAAAGCTGACACCGACAACTAGATAAATCAAAGTTCTGGACACCGCTGCCGCTGAGGGGAGCTAGTTTGGGTCCCATCCCCGATGGTGTTGCCTGATAATCTGTGACCTTTTTCCTGGCACTTAGTTCACTTCTTGGTTGGCCCCGGTAGCATGAAACTAGTCGGGTCCCGCTCCCCAGTGTGGCTAACTGTGGAAGCTTGCTCCCCGGGGTTCACGCTTGGGATTTTCTGGACTATTTTAGTGGAAAGTCCTATCCCCCTCATTGCGTTAGTACCCCGATTTTGGAGCGGGTGGAGAACGGATCTTAAAGGCTCCGTCCTCGTCGGATCAATTGTCAGGTTGCCTGAAGCTACTCCCTGACCTAGGGTCCACGTACCCCGTCATGCCCTGGTCCCAGCCCGATGATGGTACAAGGCCGTCGGCTGTCCTCCTCAACAGTTCCGTGCCCCTTGTCACGATCCCCTGTGACCGGGGGTCCAGCTCCTACTAGACCCAGACCACCGTCTGCCACCTAGTTGTTTCCAAGGAGCCTGGCTCCTGACCTCCTCTCTCCTTCCACTCTTCACTTCATCCCCCAATCTCAACTTCAACTAACTAACACCCCTGACCTTTCCAACCAACCTCCCAAGTGGGCGACCCTATTCCACTCAGGCCGTCCACTGGTGTGTCTGGTGGGTGTGGTGCAGAGTGTACCTAGGACTTTAATGGGCTGATTTAGGCAACACCATGTAGTTGGGGACCCATAACCAAGAAGGAGGTGGATATTGCACAGAAGGGCAGATTACACAATAGTCTGTGAGGACCTGATAGTCCAGGGCATCACATAAGCAACATAGCTAATCAGAACAATTATACTACATTTCTAATTGAAGGTATTTGCTAATAATATTATTACACCTACTACATATTGTGATAGGATCTTGGAGATGGGAATTCCCCTTTAAGTGGCAAAACTCATAGCTCTGCTTATTTTATTTCCATTCATCTTTTTTATTTTTAAATTATATTGTAGTGTAATGTATATTTTAAAAAATGCCCCATTTAAAAGCGTTATTTAGGTCTACACATGAAAACTTAGAAGACCATGTTGCAAAATTGCGCCAGTGAATAACACAGATTTTTACATAGCGACAAAATCAGCTACATAACAACCTTTAGTGTTAATTTTCCATGAAAACACCATCTGCTTGACATAACCATCTAAGCCCAGGATCTCCTATAGTCTGGGTATGCTTAATATGATATCCAAAGGTCAAACTAGAGGTTTACTTGTTTGCCATACTACTTAAGGGACGTAGACACTAGAGCAGAAATATTCTCACTTCAGACTGTCCAGCTTCTTAAATATCTATCATCTATGTTTTATCTATTTATCTATCTATCTATTTATCTATAGTTATCTATCTATCTAACTACAGTATAATCTATCTATTTATTATTTATCTATCAATTATCTATATATCTTACTCTCCATCTATCCATGTATTATCTATCTATTATCCACCAATTTATCTATCTATCTATTACACTGGTCTACAAAAGAAAAAATATTTTTTCTGGAATGGACTTTAAGAACAATTTTAGACTAATTTGAGGGTGCAGAATTCAAATCTGATCATATAATTTCTGTATCACATCACGTTTTGGCACTATAGGTATATATCCCATTTTCATGAATTCCATGAAAAATATAAGTAGTGTATCAAAAGTGCCGGTTTATACGGCTCACTAAGGTAAATTTAGTTTTCATTTAGTCTCCCAATAAATGTGAGAATATCTTTGTTTTCTTTGAACATGTATAATTCCCATTTGTTATGATAAGAAAGTAAACAAACAGTTTTCAATGTACATAACAGTTGTGTGCAGGTACTGTTTTATTTATTGAAATTTTCAATGTATTTTGATATTTATTGTTTTTATCCTGCTGTTTTTCTGTTTTTTGTTTGTGAATCAATACCTAAGGTCGGGGGGACAGAAAGTCAATGAACAACTCAGGTAGCTAACAACTTTTATCTTGTATTTCTCTGCAGGATGTTTTGCTGATCTAATTTACATAAAAGAAAAGACTATACCACATAGGGATCACCAAGAAGCTTGATAATTAGAAATATAGAAAAACCTTTATTGCAGTAGACAACACACTGGAGGTAAAGAGCACATATAGAAACATTGATTAAAAACATTTAAAAAGCCAAAGACATAATCCCCTTTACACACCAAACCCCGTACATAACACAATCAATTGTATAATGCAAAAGTTTGTCTTAACCGCTCTTATAGCAATATAGTGAGTTTGGCAAGAAGCTTAAACCCTCCTATCAATATGCGGTGCTTATGATGTACTATAACATACAGAAGTTAGATTACACATCAAGCAGAAAAATTCAATAGTCTGCATATATAGTATAGTATATCACAAAAAAGCTGTCTAGTAGGACACAAAGATCAAAGTGTCAGGAGCAAGAGTATCCCTGTTGTTTAGGATACAATGGTAGCTATACACCAGATGATACACACATAATAGATAAACCCATACCATCACTAAGAAATACCAACAGTTGGAAATGCAAACAGGTAAGTTCACTCTTGTTGGGGTTTATAAACTGTGGGCAAGATTCAATATACACAACTACCACAGTGGTGTTGCTACAGAGGCCTTAAATCCCATAGCTATATACACTGGGATAAATAGAGCAACATTTAGAACCAAATCAGTTATGAAGGGTAAAGTCAGTCAAGCCAATACTCACTACCATACAGGATTAGCAAATAAATCAGGCATGTGGGTAAAGTGCAGAGAGGGTGGGTTTTGGCGTGGTAACGCCACTACAGAGGTGGCTTCCTCAGGGTAAAAGCAGACCTGGTCGATTTCTGCCTTGTTGATTGATGTAAAGGTTTCAATAAGAAAAACAAGCAATATTTGCAATACTCGAGTATCCCTTCAGCTATTCGACCAGTTGCCCATAGTGAAGACATACCTGTTCCAAAATATACTGCACTTCCAGAAAACGTTGACACAGATCTCTCCTCACATTGTTATACTGATGAAGAAGACAGTCCAGATATTTTTCAGCCATGTGATGAAGACTGTGACAAACCAATTCTGTTTACTCAGTCTGCTTTGAATGATTTGGTTAGAGAACATTATCTACCAAAAGAGTCTGCTGAACTATTGGCTTCAAGACTACAAGAGAATCAAATGTTGAAATCCGGTACAAGTGTCTCATTTTATCGTAACTGGGAAGCAGAACTGCGTAAGTACTTTCATTTAGATGGCCAGCTTGTCTATTGTACTGATGTTGAAGGGCTACTTCTCTCTTTATGGGACTTCCAACATATGATTTAAGGGATTGGAGGCTTTTTATTGATAGTTCCAAAAGAAGTTTAAAATGTGTTCTGTTACACAATGGAAAAAAGTATGGCTCTGTACCAATAGGTCATTCTGTAAAACTTAAAGAAGAATATAAAAACATCAAGAT
This sequence comes from Anomaloglossus baeobatrachus, assembly GCF_048569485.1. Lineage (NCBI taxonomy): Eukaryota > Metazoa > Chordata > Amphibia > Anura > Aromobatidae > Anomaloglossus > Anomaloglossus baeobatrachus. Next base: position 99,903,869 of record NC_134362.1, read on the forward strand.
TGTTCTAGAGAAGTTACAATATAATGTTCATGGGTGGTTAATTTGTGTTGATTTGAAAATGGTTAACTTTCTTTTGGGTCTGCAAGGAGGGTACACAAAACACCCTTGTTTTCTGTGCTACTGGGACAGTAGAGCTACAGCAGAGCATTGGGTAAAAACTGAATGGCCTCAGCGACAGAGTTTGGCATCTGGCGATAAGAATGTCATCCATGATCCTCTAGTGGATAGGAAGAACATTGTCTTTCCGCCCTTGCACATAAAACTTGGATTGATGAAGCAGTTCGTCAAAGCTCTCAATCACAGTGGAGAATGCTTTAGCTATATATGTTCAACTTTTTCTGGTCTTAGTGAAGAGAAGAAAAAGGCTGGAATATTTGATGGACCTCAAATAAGAACACTTATGAGAGACCCAAATTTTATCACATCAATGAATGAGACAGAAGAAAGAGCTTGGAATGCATTTTGTAATGTGGTGCAGAATTTTCTAGGGAATAACAAAGCAGACAAATATGAAGAGATTGTGGAAGAGTATGAGTCTGAGTATGAGTCTGCAAAATCTTGGATGTAGAATGAGTATCAAGATTCACTATTTACACAGCCATTTGTACTTTTTCCAGGGAACCTTGGGGATGTGAGCGAGGAACAAGGGGAGCGTTTTCATCAGGACATTAAAACAATGGAAGAACGGTATCTAGGCCATTGGGACTCACATATGATGGCTGACTATTGCTGGAGCTTGATGAGAGACAACCCAGAACCTGTTCATCCCAGATCAGTCAAGAAAAGAATGTTCAAATAACTGCCATTTGCCATTCATCTGTGTGCCATATATATGTAGTTTTATATTTTGTAGTTTAATTCTGTAAGTATATTTGATTTGCTGTACATAGACTTTGTAATCTTTGTTATTCCTCGATTAAAAATATACAATATGTAGTACCTAAAATCATGTGTTTTTATCATAAAACATTCGATATGAGTAATGTTCATCAAAAATTGAAAATATCTCAAAATCCTGATGTGATAGCCAAAAACGGAGTTCATATTCGTAATCAGCAGGCAAAATTGACTTAAAATTAGAGTTGAGCGCGGTTCGTGGTTCGAAGTTCGACAGTTCTAGGTTCGAGTGATTTTGGGGGGTGTTCTAGATAGAACTAGAACTCGAGCTTGTTGCTAAAAGTTCGGCAGCTCGAGTTACGTTCAAGAACGGTTCTCTCAGCAAAAAGCCTAGCTAATTACTAGCTAGCTTCTCACTGTAATAGTGTGAGTCACTCTGTGATTAACACCATTATCAAATTTCAGCGTATAGTGTGCGGGGGGGGGACGGGTTTTAGATCTGTGGTGCTGAGAAAATGCCGATCGCCATTTTTTGTTTTTTTCTAAGCTCGCATGTAGTGGGGCGGGCCAGCATGTCAGCCAATCCTAGATACACACACGGCTGAGTGGACATTTTGCCAGACAAACAAAGGCATGTGTCATAGGCTGTGAATGTCACATGTCCTTGCATTATAAATACGGACATTTTCCCTCAAGAAGCCATTATCTGCCTTCTGCGTCTGGGTGACAGTCACCGCTCACGCTGCTCCTGTCGCTGGTCCTGCTGTGTACGCTATACACACAGCGCTCTACAGATTAGGGACAGAAGTTTATTTCAGCCCTTTTGAGGGCTAATTTCCTCAGGCTCAGAGCCATAGGGGACAGTCAGGTCCGTGGAAACGCTGTATACAGCTTCAGATAACAGTGTCTGTGTACTTAAGGTCAGGGAATTCCTCGCTGCATTTCACCATTAGGAGGGATAGAAAGTGAGGCTTCCTTTCCTCTACACTGACCCACAACCCGGCCACTGTACCTTCCTGCCCTCTTTTTCAAAGCCATTTTACTAGCAAAGAGTGCTGCCAGCTAGTGCCATCCACAAAGTGTCTGCTAGACTACATTAGGGTCCCATTTGTGACAAGCAAGTTCCACCACCTCTGTATTGTACCCTCATGCACAATTTTGCAAAGCCATTTTAATTGCAAAAAGTGCTGCCAGTTAGTGCCATCTAAAAAGTGGCTGCTGTACTGCATTAGTGTCCCACTGGTGCCAAGCAATTTCCAGCACCTCTGCATTCCACCCTCCTGCTCATTTTTACTAAGCTATTATAATAGCAAACACTGCTGAAACTTAGTGGCATCCAAAAAGTGGCTGCTGTACTCCATTAGTGTCCCACTGGTGCCAAGCAATTTCCAGCACCTCTGCATTCCACCCTCCTGCACATTTTTACTAAGCTATTATTATAGCAAACACTGCTGAAACTTAGTGGCATCCAAAAAGTGGCTGCTGTACTCCATTAGTTTCCCACTGGTACCAAGCAATTTCCAGCATCTCTGCATTCCACCCTCCTGCACATTTTTACTAAGCTATTTTAATAGCAAAAAGTGCTGAAACTTAATGGCATCCAAAAAGTGGCTGCTGTACTCCATTTGTGTCCCACTGGTGCCAAGCAAGTTCCAGCACCTCGGCATTCCACCCTCCTGCACATTTTTACTAAGCTATTTTAATAGCAAACAGAGCTGAAACTTAGTGGCATCCAAAAAGTGGCTGCTGTACTCCAATAGTGTCCCACTGGTGCAAAGCAATTTCCAGCACCTCTGCATTCCACCCTCCTGCTAATTTTTGCAAAGCTATTATAATAGCAAATGTGGCGCCCCAGGACCTGGTCGCCACAACAGCATTGCCCTCCCAAAGGGTTAATGCTGAGCCTGGAGGTAATGGGGAGGTCCATTGGCCAGCAAGTTTAACATCCACCGCAGTTCTCCCTCCGGCCAGCAGGGGGAGCTCTGAACCTGGAATTCCAGGGAGCCTTCCTCAAGTCTGACCTGAGGGAGGAAGTAGAGTTCAGTCTGTAGAGAGAAGTGAAAGGAAGCAGACACAGAGTGTGCTGTCCTGTGGATCTGGGGCCTGGAGCTGGAACAGCTTGGCCCAGGGAAGCAGGAGTAGCAGAGAGGCAGAGAAGAGACTCGGACATCGGAGTCTGTGGCCACCAGGGCTTAAAATACTCCTTGGTAGCCGAATCCGAAGGGCAGGAGAGCTGCAAGCACCTGTCCCATAAACAGCCCGAAGGTACAGCTGCAGCATCAGGGCCTGGTGTGGACTTCAGCAGAGAAGCATCAGAGAGGGCCTGCGCAGACTACTACAGAGGGAAAGGGACGTACCATCGGTCCCAGCAGCAAAGAGGGCCATTGCTGGATTCAGAGAAGCAGGGTCCTATCATAACAAAGAAAAGCACAGGAGTAGGCCTCATACTCAGCTGGCCAGAAAGATCACCCCAAGTACTTCCAGGCCGACCGGATCCCCATCACCACCTGTAACGGTCTCCCAGGACTGGACTGTTCCCAAAGTAAAAGAGGAAAAGGTAAAGAGACTGTTGTTTGTGCCTGGTTCTTTCATTGCCTGTCGGCCCTGCACCGTGTTGGCCACACAACACCATAGACTTTCACGAGCACTAACAGTGTCCCCGGGGCTCCGCTCCACCTGTGGGGAGCAGTACCACCATTGCTGCTATATCATCACCCCGGAGGCCTCACACAGCAGCGGCGGCTTAATAGCCGCAGACCACAGGTGGCGTCACGAACACAAACTTTATTCATCAAGCCACATATTCTACTGACACCCACCAGGGCCACGGAGCCGGGCCCAGCCACCACTGACTACCACCGGACTAGTCCGGCCCGGCACCGGGTGTCCCATAGCCATGGGGTGGGCGAGTCACAAACACTGCTGAAACTTAGTTGCTTCCAAAAAGTGGCTGCTGTACTCCATTAGTGTCCCACTGGTTGTTACGGGGGGCTGTCTGATAATAAAATCTAAAGGAATATCAGACAGTCAGGGTCCACCATGCAGAGACTCTGCTGCAGACTATGGCAAAGGATAAGGGGTATATAAGTGTGCCACTGTAAATAATAATAGCACAAGTGCAGAGTGCAATACCTCTGTTAAACTCACAGAGGGATATAATTAGAAAATAAATCGATTCCTCCCTTACGTGGAGGGTGTGTGGAATGGTCTCTGTTAAAGATCACAGAGATAAAAGCAGTGAGTGTGAAATGGCACCTACCTAGGTCCGTTCCTCTAGTGGTGCCAGGAGACGGACAGCAGCGTAAGCCGCACAAAGATCCTACCTGCGTTCGCTCCACTAGTGTGCGAGGACACGAACCACTAGATATGGCACCTGCCTAGGTCCGCTCTTCTAGTGGTGCAAAAGAGACGGACAGCAGCGTAAACCGCACAAAGCTCTTACCTGCGTTCGCTCCACTAGTGTGCGAGGACACGAACCACTAGATATGGCACCTGCCTAGGTCCGCTCTTCTAGTGGTGCAAAAGAGACGGACAGCAGCGTAAGCCGCACAAAGCTCCTACCTGCGTTCGCTCCACTAGTGTGTGAAGACACGAACCACTAGATATGGCACCTGCCTAGGTCCGCTCTTCTAGTGGTGCAAAAGAGATGGACAGCAGCATAAGCCGCACAAAGCTCCTACCTCTGTTCGCTCCCCTAGTGTGCGAGGATACGAACAACTGCCAGACGCAGTATAAGGAACGTTACCCTAGCGGCAATGTCCACCTACGAGAAGAATCACAAGGCCCAGCCGGACCATGTGCCTCAGGCACCTGCCTATGTCCGTTCCACTAAGAGGTAAGGATACGGACTGCAGCCGAAGCTGTAAGGTATAAGAATGCTACCCTGCCGGTAGCGCTCACCTAACATAGACAGAGAGATGCCTAGAGGAATGTGCACAGAGCGTCTACTCTCATGCATGAACCAAGAGGACTGAGCGCCGGGCGGCGTGCGTCAGGGTCTTATATAGACTCTGTGCCTCATCCAAGATGGAGGACACCAGAGCCAATCCGCTGCCAGAATGACAGCAATGACGTCACGCTGGCCTATCACCGAGCAAAGCGTCACAAGCACATGACCAGCGACCAATCGGCATAGAAGGTGTCAGAGACATGTGACCACGTGTCACAAGCACATGACCAGCGGCCAATCAGCTTAGAAGGTGTCAGAGACATGTGACCTCGTGTCAGCGATGATGTCACCCGCACATGTGCAATGGCTCCAAGATAGGACTTAGTCTCCAGCGCTTGCACATGTGCAGTAGCAAGAAATCCGGACATAGTCTCCAGAGCCACAGCAACCGTAACAGTACCTCCCCCTCAAGGGCCCCCCTCCCAGCGACGCAGGTAATCGGCAACTAAGTCGGGAGCATGGACAGCCTCCTCAGGCTCCCAAGAGCGATGTTCCGGGCCGTAGCCCTCCCAATCTACCAAGAATAACCTGCACCCTCTAACCATCTTAGAAACAACTATGGCTCGTACCTCATAGCTAGAGCGAGAGGAATCAGAGGCAGGAGAGTGCACATCACGAGCGTAAGGTAAAATAGCCGGCTTTAGCAGTGAAACATGGAATTTGTCATGGATCCTAAGATGGACGGGTAACTTCAATTGGTAGACTACAGAATTTACCTGTCGAAGAACCTCATAAGGACCCAGGAAGCGAGGAGCAAATTTGACAGAGCTCACTCTAAGTTTCACGTGTTTTGCAGAGAGCCACACAAAGTCCCCTGGAGAAAAGACAGGAGCCGGGCGACGAAACCGATCGGACACCGTCTTCATACGATCCTTAGCTGCTTGGATCGACTCTTGAGTCCGATCTCAAACCTCTCTGGCATTAGTTGCCCAGTCGGCCACAAGAGGAGAAGGTGCAGCAGCGGGAAACGGTACCGGTACCCTAGGATGTTGCCCATTATTGAGTACGAATGGTGTCTGCCCAGTGGCCTGAGCCAGCGAATTGTTAAGGGCAAATTCTGCCCAGGGAAGGAGGGAGGACCAGTTATCGTGGTTCTCAGCAACAAAGTGTTGAAGGTATATAATCATGGATTGATTGGTACGCTCAACCAAACCATTGGTCTCCGGATGGTATGCCGAAGAGAGATTCAACTCAATTTGCAGAAGGCTACAAAGATCTCGCCAGAAATGGGAAGCAAATTGCGGGCCTCTATCACAAATGATACGATCTGGCATCCCGTGAAGCCTAAAGACATGCTTGAGGAATAGTTTGGCTAGTACCCTGGAAGACGGGATTCTCGATAACGGTACGAGATGAACCATCCGGGAGAAATGGTTCGTAATGACCCACACAAATCTATGTCCCTGTGAACACGGAAGATCACCCACAAAGTCCATGCCTACCACCTCCCATGGTCTATCTGGCACTGGTAAAGGATGCAAGAGCCCAGCCGGTCTCTGCCATAATGGACGGTTGCGAGCACACGAGTAGCAGGAACCGACATATCTCTTGACGTGGCTGGCTAAGTGTGGCCACCAATACCACCTCTCCAGTAACTCTCGTTTCCGCCTAATACCAAAATGCCCACCCACCTTTGAGGTGTGGGCGCACGACAGTATATCATTCTGTCGATCAGGCGGAACAAAGGTCTTGCCCGGTGGGATTTGGTCTAACGTCACAGGGGAGAGCGTATGAAAAACCCTGGAGGGAAGGATAAGACGAGGTTCGTCAATCTCTTCTTGGGTAGAAACCATAGAGCGAGACAGGGCGTCTGCCTTGTTATTCTTACTCCCAGACAGATAGTTGATGGAGAAGTGAAAGCGGGAGAAAAACAAGGACCAGCGGGCTTGGCGAGGATTCAGACGCTGAGCGGTTTGTAAGTACGTCAGATTCTTATGGTCTGTATAGACCTGGAAAGGATGTTTCGCTCTTTCCAGCAAGTGACGCCACTCCTCCAAGGCTAGTCTCAGGGCGAGCAGTTCCCTATCCCCAATGGTATAGTTTCTCTCTGCCGGTGAAAAGGTTTTAGCAAAGAAGAAACACGGCCTTTTTCTACCTGCACCGTTCTTTTGATACAAGACCGCACCAGCACCCACTGAAGATGCATCAACCTCCAAGAGGAAGGGCTTATTCTCATCGGGTCTTTGAAGAACGGGAGCAGTTGAAAAGTGTCTTTTTACTGCCTCAAAAGCCTGAGATGTTTCAGTAGACCAGACTTTTGGATTAGCAACTTTCTTAGTCAAGGCCACCAAAGGAGCCACCAAAGTATAGAAATGGGGTATGAACTGCCTGTAATAATTTATGAATCCTAAGAAGTGTTGCACCGCCTTCAAGGAATGAGGTCCAGACCATTCCAGGACAGCAGAGAGCTTCGCAGGATCCATAGCCAGACCCTCTTGTGAGATAATGTAGCCCAAAAAAGGCAAGGATGGCTGCTCGAATACACATTTTTTGAGTTTAGCAAACAATGAGTGCTCCCTTAAACGGGAAAGGACACGAACGACATCCTGACGATGAGTCTCCAGATCAGGAGAAAAAAATCAGGATGTCATCCAGATACACCACGACGGAGGATAACAGTAAATCCCTGAACACATCGTTTACGAAGTCCTGAAATACTGCGGGTGCATTACATAAACCAAAAGGTATGACGAGGTATTCATAGTGACCGTCTCGGGTGTTAAAAGCGGTCTTCCATTCGTCACCCTCTCGAATTCATACCAAGTTATACGCACCCCGCAGATCCAACTTCGTAAAAACCTGAGCTCCCCTCAGTCTGTCAAAGAGCTCCGAAATTAAAGGTAACGGGTATTTGTTCTTTATTGTGATTGCGCTGAGACCCCTGTAATCTATGCAGGGACGAAATCACCCTCTTTCTTCCGAACAAAGAAAAACCCAGCTCCCGCGGGAGAGACAGACTTACGAATAAACCCCTTCTCTAAACTCTCTCTTATATAGGTCGACATGGCCTCCGACTCAGCTATCGACAGGGGGTAAACCCTGCCCTTAGGTGGAACCGAACCTGGGATAAGGTCTATTGCACAGTCATACGGCCTATGGGGTGGAAGAACCTCAGCACCCTGTTTGGAGAACACGTCAAAGAAATCCAAATAGGGTGTAGGTATGGGAGAGAGATCAGTTGATGCAACCGCAACGACCTTAGGTGGTAAGGGAAGACATTGGGACTGACATTTCGAACCCCAACTAATAATGCTGTCGGACTCCCAGTCAACATGAGGAGCGTGAGTCCGAAGCCATGGGAGACCCAGAAGGACGTCGTCTATACCCTCAGGCAAAACAAGAAAATAAATCTCCTCTATGTGATCCTGAGGCAGGGAAAGGCGCAAGGGAACTATCCTCAATGTAATGGAGTCAGACAACATAGTCCCATTAACAACACGGATAGGAATAGGCGCCTCTAACATGATAGAGGGAAAATTGTGTCTCTTTACAAATCCTGAGGAACCAAATGTCCCATCAGCTCCGGAATCCACAAAAGCCATAATAGGCCATGTATTTGCAGAGAATGAGAGCTGACCTGGGATACTACACTTAGAGGGTGCAGAAGACATCTCTAGTAACCCCCCTCTAATGGTTACTAGGCCTGGGAGTTTCCATGATGACTAGAACACTTGTTGGCATAGTGCCCAGCCTGACGACATACGTAACATATAGGAGGACCAGACTTGCGTAGTCTGGAGGACGTATGACCTAACTCCATAGGAGTGGGAGATGTTTCAGATGCTGAGGAAGATGGTAGTGGACCCTCAACAACTGGAATAGCCCAATGCTTAGGGCGTGAGGAAGAGACCTCGAGTCTACGTTCCCTATGGCGTACGTCGATCCTCGTTGCTACTGTGATCAAGTCCTCCAGAGAAGCAGGGACCTCACGAGTAGCAAGGGCATCCTTGACATAGCCTGCCAACCCTCTTCAGAAGATAGGAATCAACACCTTCTCTGGCCAATCTAGTTCTGCCACCAGAGTTCTAAAAGCAATGGCATAAGAACTAGTGGATAACGAACCCTGAGATAGATCTAAGAGTCTCAGGGCCGCATCATGGGTAACCTGCGAACCCATGAATACCGCTTTAAGAGCATCAAGAAAGTCTTGATGTCTCAGAGTAACCACATCAGAGCGCTCCCATAAGGGAGTCGCCCATTCTAAGGCTTTGTCCTGAAGTAAGGAGATGATAAAGCCAACTCTGGACCTCTCCGTAGAGAAGCGAGAAGAGTTGACCTCTAGGTGTATCGGACACTGACTAATGAAACCACGACATGATCTGGCATCGCCAGAATATCTGTTTGGCAGAGCAAGTCGAGGATCATGTGCAGATGTCACCATGGTCTGAGGTTTATCCTCTATACTCTTGAGCCGCGACTCAAGTACTTGTATGTAACGGTGTAACTGCTGATATTCTGCCATAACTGCCAGACCCTTGGCTCAGTCCTAATGTTACGGGGGCTGTCTGATAATAAATCTAAAGGAATATCAGACAGTCAGGATCCACCGTGCAGAGACTCTGCTGCAGACTATAGCAGAGGATAAGGGGTATATAAGTGTGCCACTGTAAATAATAATAGCACAAGTGCAGAGTGCAATACCTCTGTTAAACTCACAGAGGGATATAATTAGAAAATAAAGCAATTCCTCCCTTACTTGGAGGGTGTGTGGAATGGTCTCTGTTAAAGATCACAGAGACAAAAGCAGTGAGTGTGAAATGGCACCTACCTAGGTCCGTTCCTCTAGTGGTGGCAGGAGATGGACAGCAGCGTAAGCCGCACAAAGCTCCTACCTGCATTTGCTCCACTAGTGTGCGAGGACACGAACCACTAGATATGGCACCTGCCTAGGTCCGCTCTTATAGTGGTGCAAAAGAGACGGACAGCAGCATAAGCCGCACAAAGCTCCTACCTCTGTTCGCTCCCCTAGTGTGCGAGGATACGAACAACTGCCAGTCATAGTATAAGGAACGTTACCCTAGCGGCAATGTCCACCTACGAGATGAATCACAAGGCCCAGCCGGACCATGTGCCTCAGGCACCTGCCTATGTCCGCTCCACTAAGAGGTAAGGATACGGACTGCAGCCGAAGCTGTAAGGTATAAGAATGCTACCCTGCCGGTAGCGCTCACCTAACATAGACAGAGAGATGCCTAGAGGAACGTGCACAGAGCGTCTACTCTCATGCATGAACCAAGAGGACTGAGCGCCGGGCGGCGTGCGTCAGGGTCTTATATAGACTCTGTGCCTCATCCAAGATGGAGGACACCAGAGCCAATCCGCTGCCAGAATGACAGCAATGACGTCACGCTGGCCTATCACCGAGCAAAGCGTCACAAGCACATGACCAGCGGCCAATCAGCTTAGAAGGTGTCAGAGACATGTGACCTCGTGTCAGCGATGATGTCACCCGCACATGTGCAATGGCTCCAAGATAGGACTTAGTCTCCAGCGCTTGGACATGTGCAGTAGCAAGAAATCCGGACATAGTCTCCAGAGCCACAGCAACCGTAACAGTACCTCCCCCTCAAGGGCCCCCCTCCCAGCGACACAGGTAGTCGGCAACTAAGTCGGGAGCATGGACAGCCTCCTCAGGCTCCCAAGAGCGATGTTCCGGGCCGTAGCCCTCCCAATCTATCAAGAATAACCTTCGCCCTCTAACCATCTTAGAAACAACTATGGCTCGTACCTCATAGCTAGAGCGAGAGGAATCAGAGGCAGGAGAGTGCACATCACGAGCGTAAGGTAAAATAGCCGGCTTTAGCAGTGAAACATGGAATTTGTCATGGATCCTAAGATGGACGGGTAACTTCAATTGGTAGACTACAGAATTTACCTGTCGAAGAACCTCATAAGGACCCAGGAAGCGAGGAGAAATTTGACAGAGCTCACTCTAAGTTTCACGTGTTTTGCAGAGAGCCACACAAAGTCCCCTGGAGAAAAGACAGGAGCCGGGCGACGAAACCGATCGGACACCGTCTTCATACGATCCTTAGCTGCTTGGATCGACTCTTGAGTCCGATCCCAAACCTCTCTGGCATTAGTTGCCCAGTCGGCCACAAGAGGAGAAGGTGCAGCAGCGGGAAACGGTACCGGTACCCTAGGATGTTGCCCATTATTGAGTACGAATGGTGTCTGCCCAGTGGCCTCAGCCAGCGAATTGTTAAGGGCAAATTCTGCCCAGGGTAGGAGGGAGGACCAGTTATCGTGGTTCTCAGCAACAAAGTGTTGAAGGTATATAATCATGGATTGATTGGTACGCTCAACCAAACCATTGGTCTCCGGATGGTATGCCGAAGAGAGATTCAACTCAATTTGCAGAAGGCTACAAAGATCTCGCCAGAAACGGGAAGCAAATTGCGGGCCTCTATCACAAATGATACGATCTGGCATCCCGTGAAGCCTAAAGACATGCTTGAGGAATAGTTTGGCTAGTACCCTGGAAGACGGGATTCTCGATAACGGTACGAGATAAACCATCCGGGAGAAATGGTTCGTAATGACCCACACAAATCTATGTCCCTGTGAACACGGAAGATCACCCACAAAGTCCATGCCTACCACCTCCCATGGTCTATCTGGCACTGGTAAAGGATGCAAGAGCCCAGCCGGTCTCTGCCGTAATGGACGGTTGCGAGCACACGAGTAGCAGGAACCGACATATCTCTTGACGTGGCTGGCTAAGTGTGGCCACCAATACCACCTCTCCAGTAACTCTCGTGTCCGCCTAATACCAAAATGCCCACCCACCTTTGAGGTGTGGGCGCACGACAGTATATCATTCTGTCGATCAGGCGGAACAAAGGTCTTGCCCGGTGGGATTTGGTCTAACGTCACAGGTGAGAGCGTATGAAAAACCCTGGAGGGAAGGATAAGACGAGGTTCGTCAATCTCTTCTTGGGTAGAAACCATAGAGCGAGACAGGGCGTCTGCCTTGTTATTCTTACTCCCAGACAGATAGTTGATGGAGAAGTGAAAGCGGGAGAAAAACAAGGACCAGCGGGCTTGGCGAGGATTCAGACGCTGAGCGGTTTGTAAGTACGTCAGATTCTTATGGTCTGTATAGACCTGGAAAGGATGTTTCGCTCTTTCCAGCAAGTGACGCCACTCCTCCAAGGTTAGTCTTAGGGCGAGCAGTTCCCTATCCCCAATGGTATAGTTTCTCTCTGCCGGTGAAAAGGTTTTAGCAAAGAAGAAACACGGCCTTTTTCTACCTGCACCGTTCTTTTGATACAAGACCGCACCAGCACCCACTGAAGATGCATCAACCTCCAAGAGGAAGGGCTTATTCTCATCGGGTCTTTGAAGGACGGGAGCAGTTGAAAAGTGTCTTTTTACTGCCTCAAAAGCCTGAGATGTTTCAGTAGACCAGACTTTTGGATTAGCAACTTTCTTAGTCAAGGCCACCAAAGGAGCCACCAAAGTATAGAAATGGGGTATGAACTGCCTGTAATAATTTATGAATCCTAAGAAGTGTTGCACCGCCTTCAAGGAATGAGGTTCGGACCATTCCAGGACAGCAGAGAGCTTCGCAGGATCGATAGACAGACCCTCTTGTGAGATAATGTAGCCCAAAAAAGGCAAGGATGGCTGCTCGAATACACATTTTTTGAGTTTAGCAAACAATGTGTGCTCCCTTAAACGGGAAAGTACACGAACGACATCCTGACGATGAGTCTCCAGATCAGGAGAAAAAATCAGGATGTCGTCCAGATACACCACGACGGAGGATAACAGTAAATCCCTGAACACATCGTTTACGAAGTCCTGAAATACTGCGGGTGCATTACATAAACCAAAAGGCATGACGAGGTATTCATAGTGACCGTCTCGGGTGTTAAAAGCGGTCTTCCATTCATCACCCTCTCGAATTCGTACCAAGTTATACGCACCCCGCAGATCCAACTTCGTAAAAACCTGAGCTCCCCTCAGTCTGTCAAAGAGCTCCGAAATTAAAGGTAACGGGTATTTGTTCTTTATTGTGATTGCGCTGAGACCCCTGTAATCTATGCAGGGACGAAAATCACCCTCTTTCTTCCGAACAAAGAAAAACCCAGCTCCCGCGGGAGAGACAGACTTACGAATGAACCCCTTCTCTAAACTCTGTCTTATATAGGTCGACATGGCCTCCGACTCAGGTATCGACAGGGGGTAAACCCTGCCCTTAGGTGGAACCGAACCTGGGATAAGGTCTATTGCACAGTCATACGGCCTATGGGGTGGAAGAACCTCAGCACCCTGTTTGGAGAACACGTCAGCGAAATCCAAATAGGGTGTAGGTATGGGAGAGAGATCAGTTGATGCAACCGCAACGACCTTAGGTGGTAAGGGAAGACATTGGGACTGACATTTCGAACCCCAACTAATAATGCTGTCGGACTCCCAGTCAACATGAGGAGCATGAGTCCGAAGCCATGGGAGACCCAGAAGGACGTCGTCTATACCCTCAGGCAAAACAAGAAAAGAAATCTCCTCTATGTGATCCTGAGGCAGGGAAAGGCGCAAGGGAACTATCCTCAATGTAATGGAGTCAGACAACATAGTCCCATTAACAACACGGACAGGAATAGGCGCCTCTAACATGATAGAGGGAATATTGTGTCTCTTTACAAATCCTGAGGACACAAACGTCCCATCAGCTCCGGAATCCACAAAAGCCATAATAGGCCATGTATTTTCAGAGAATGAGAGCTGACCTGGGATACTACACTTAGAGGGTGCAGAAGACATCTCTAGTAACCCCCCTCTAATGGTTACTAGGCCTGGGAGTTTCCATGATGACTAGAACACTTGTTGGCATAGTGCCCAGCCTGACGACATACGTAACATATAGGAGGACCAGACTTGCGTAGTCTGGAGGACATATTACCTAACTCCATAGGAGTGGGAGATGTTTCAGATGCTGAGGAAGATGGTAGTGGACCCTCAACAACTGGAATAGCCCGATGCTTAGGGCGTGAGGAAGAGACCTCGAGTCTACGTTCCATATGGCGTACGTCGATCCTCGTTGCTACTGTGATCAAGTCCTCCAGAGAAGCAGGGACCTCACGAGTAGTAAGGGCATCCTTGACATAGCCTGCCAACCCTCTTCAGAAGATAGGAATCAACACCTTCTCTGGCCAATCTAGTTCTGCCACCAGAGTTCTAAAAGCAATGGCATAAGAACTAGTGGATAACGAACCCTGAGATAGATCTAAGAGTCTCAGGGCCGCATCATGGGTAACCTGCGGACCCATGAATACCGCTTTAAGAGCATCAAGAAAGTCTTGATGTCTCAGAGTAACCACATCAGAGCGCTCCCATAAGGGAGTCGCCCATTCTAAGGCTTTGTCCTGAAGTAAGGAGATGATAAAGCCTACTCTGGACCTCTCCGTAGAGAAGCGAGAAGAGTTGACCTCTAGGTGTATCTGACACTAACTAATGAAACCACGACATGATCTGGCATCGCCAGAATATCTGTTTGGCAGAGCAAGTCGAGGATCATGTGCAGATGTCACCATGGTCTGAGGTTTATCCTCTATACTCTTTAGCCGCGACTCAAGTGCTTGTATGTAACGGTGTAACTGCTGATATTCTGCCATAACTGCCAGACCCTTGGCTCAGTCCTAATGTTACGGGGGCTGTCTGATAATAAATCTAAAGGAATATCAGACAGTCAGGATCCACCGTGCAGAGACTCTGCTGCAGACTATAGCAGAGGATAAGGGGTATATAAGTGTGCCACTGTAAATAATAATAGCACAAGTGCAGAGTGCAATACCTCTGTTAAACTCACAGAGGGATATAATTAGAAAATAAAGCAATTCCTCCCTTACTTGGAGGGTGTGTGGAATGGTCTCTGTTAAAGATCACAGAGACAAAAGCAGTGAGTGTGAAATGGCACCTACCTAGGTCCGTTCCTCTAGTGGTGGCAGGAGATGGACAGCAGCGTAAGCCGCACAAAGCTCCTACCTGCATTTGCTCCACTAGTGTGCGAGGACACGAACCACTAGATATGGCACCTGCCTAGGTCCGCTCTTCTAGTGGTGCAAAAGAGACGGACAGCAGCGTAAGCCGCACAAAGCTCCTACCTGCGTTCGCTCCACTAGTGTGCGAGGACACGAACCACTAGATATGGCACCTGCCTAGGTCCGCTCTTCTAGTGGTGCAAAAGAGATGGACAGCAGCATAAGCCGCACAAAGCTCCTACCTCTGTTCGCTCCCCTAGTGTGCGAGGATACGAACAACTGCCAGACATAGTATAAGGAACGTTACCCTAGCGGCAATGTCCACCTACGAGAAGAATCACAAGGCCCAGCCGGACCATGTGCCTCAGGCACCTGTCTATGTCCGCTCCACTAAGAGGTAAGGATACGGACTGCAGCTGAAGCTGTAAGGTATAAGAATGCTACCCTGCCGGTAGCGCTCACCTAACATAGACAGAGAGATGCCTAGAGGAACGTGCACAGAGCATCTACTCTCATGCATGAACCAAGAGGACTGAGCGCCGGGCAGCGTGCGTCAGGGTCTTATATAGACTCTGTGCCTCATCCAAGATGGAGGACACCAGAGCCAATCCGCTTCCAGAATGACAGCAATGACGTCACGCTGGCCTATCACCGAGCAAAGCGTCACAAGCACATGACCAGCGACCAATTGGCATAGAAGGTGTCAGAGACATGTGACCATGTGTCACAAGCACATGACCAGCGGCCAATCAGCTTAGAAGGTGTCAGAGACATGTGACCTCGTGTCAGCGATGATGTCACCCGCACATGTGCAATGGCTCCAAGGTAGGACTTAAGGCTACTTCACACACTGCGATATCGGTCCCGATATCGCTAGTGTGGGTACCCGCCCCATCTGTTGCACGACACAGGCAAATCACTGCCCGTGCCGCACAACATCGCCCAGACCTGTCACACATACTTACCTGCCCGGCGACGTCACTGTGACCGGCGAACCGCCTCCTTTCTAAGGGGGCGGTTCGTGCGGCGTCACAGCGATGTCACGGAGTGGCC
Organism: Anomaloglossus baeobatrachus; assembly: GCF_048569485.1. Classification (NCBI taxonomy): domain Eukaryota; kingdom Metazoa; phylum Chordata; class Amphibia; order Anura; family Aromobatidae; genus Anomaloglossus; species Anomaloglossus baeobatrachus. The sequence goes on from NC_134362.1 coordinate 99,919,694, forward strand.
GCCCAATAGCAGCGGAGGGGCGGAGATGAGCGGGACGTAACATCCCGCCCACCTCCTTCCTTCCGTATAGCGGCCGGGAGGCAGGTAAGGAGAGGTTCCTCGTTCCTGCGGCGTCACACATACCGATGTGTGCTGCCGCAGGAGCGATGAACTACATCTTTACTGCTGCAGTAACTATAATCGAGAATGGACCCTCATGTCACCGATGAGCGATTTTGCACGTTTTTGCAACGATGCAAAATCGCTCATTGGTGTCACACGCAGCAACATCGCTAATGCGGCCGGATGTGCGTCACAAATTCCGTGACCCCAACGACTTAGCATTAGCGATGTCGCAGCGTGAAAAATTCTCCAGCGCTTGCACATGTGCAGTAGCAAGAAATCCGGACATAGTCTCCAGAGCCACAGCAACCGTAACACTGGTGCCAAGCAATTTCCAGCACCTCTGCATTCCACCCTCCTGCACATTTTTACTAAGCTATTTTAATAGCAAACAGTACTGAAACTTAGTGGCATCCAAAAAGTGGCTGCTGTACTCCATTAGTGTCCCTTTTGTGCCAAGCAATTTCCAGCTCCTCTGCATTCCACCCTCCTGCTCATTTTTACAAAGATATTATAATAGCAAACAGTGCTGAAACTTAGTGGCATCTAAAAAGTGGCTGCTGTACTCGATTAGTGTCCCACTGGTGCCAAGCAATTTCCAGCACCTCTGCATTCCACCCTCATGCACATTTTTACGAAGCTATTATAATAGCAAACTGTGCTGCCAGTTTAATGGCCGTAGTTGCATTGTCAGGGATAGTCAGTGTTGTTTCTTCAGCTGTCAATAAAGCTAGACCACCTGCAATCTACACCACCTCTCAATTTGTACTACCGCATTTTAAGTGGACAATCTTGTCGCTATCAAAATGAGTGGGAAAATGACAGATTCTGGTGGAAAGGGGAACAGGCGTGTTGGAAAAGGAAAAAAAGTTTTTGTCTGTGGGAAGGTGGCAAAGCTACATTAACATCTGCTGAAAATAGGCCATCTTCCAGCAAAAGTAAAATGTCTACTACTTTCCGTGGACAATCAGATGTGCTCCCTTTTTTATGGACCGGAACAACTGTAACAAAGGTAGATGATGCACAAAAAAGCACATGCTTGAATGGATCTCAAGTGCTCTAACAAGTGTCCTCTTCTCCACCTCAACTACCGCATCCAAAATAAACCAGTCCTCTGAGTTGTCATCCCAATCACACTTGCTTTCTCCCAGCTCTCAAGTCTCCATCCGCCCTGCACAGTATGGTGGAACAGACATGGCTGAGTCTGCCGAGCTGTTCAGTAACACTATAGCTTGGGAATCAGAGGTGTGCTCCCAAGCTACAGTGAGTACAGACCAGGAAATAGTCTGCAGTGATGCCCAGAACCTTTGTGACTCAGATTCAGGCTGTGATGACCAAGTTTCTGAGCATAATGTTGACCCTTATTCACAAACTGTAACACCTGTTGGTAGAGACAATGAGGAACATACTGATGACGATGAGACGCAGATACCAGATTGGGATGACAACTTAAATATTCGGTCAGGGCAGGAAGAGGCTAGGTCTGAGGGTGAGGGGAGTACAAACAATGCTGGATGAGGAAGTTCTAGATCCCACCCACTGTCAACCCACAATCAGGCACTCGAGGAGGTCAACAGAGGTGGTGGAGGAGGAGGATGCAGCTGACGACGAAGTTACCTTGCGCCTTCCTGGACAGAGGAGGAGTACTGGTAGCACGTCTACAACTGCATCCTCAGCCACCATTTTGCCTCTGAGCACTAGTCGGGGTGGCTCAGCAGGTCGCATGTCCTCTAAGTCTTGCCTAGCCAGGTACTTTTTTGACCTTGCAAAGGATCGCCCAAATCATGTGATCTATAAAATTTGTCGGGAATCTGTAAGTAGAGGCAAAAGCCTCAACAGTTTGACAACTTCTTCCATGAATCGTCACATGAATAAATATGATATGTCCCAGTGGGAAGCTCACCATGCTGCAATGTGGCCTAGCGTAGCGGCCCAACCACCGCCTGCCCCTTCCAGTGCATCCGCGCGCTCTTCATCTTCTGTGGGGACAGCTGTCACACCTGGTTTTCCACGCACAACTTCCCCCACTGCAACCGCAACTGGCAGTTTGCTTGGTAGGTCGTCAGTTAGTTTGGAAGGTGAAACGGTGTGAAAAGTGCGGGTGTACAGCTCTATCAGACATCAACAGCACCAACTTTGGATGAAGGCAACATCATGTCTCCGACTGCACTTTCAGCACAAACCTGCATTTTTTTAGGGACACACTACTCACCACCGTCTCCACACAGCAGCCAGATCTCTGTCCCTCAGATGTGGACAAATAAAAGGTAATTTCCTCCGACCCATGAAAAAGCTAAGAGGTTGACTTTATCCCTCTGTAAGCTCTTGGCTACCGAAATGCTGCCTTTCCGCCTGGTGGACACACAGGATTTTCGAGACCTTATGTCCGTCGCTGTGCCCCAGTACCAGATGTCCAGTCGCCACTACTTCTCTAAGAAAGGTGTGCCTGCGCTACACCAGCATGTCGCACACAACATCACCGCTTCCTTGAGAAACTCTGTGTGTGAATGGGTGCATTTCACCACCGATACTTGGACCAGTAAGCATGGACAGGGACGTTACATGTTGCTGACTGGGCACTGGGTAACTATGGTGATAGATGGTGAAGGGTCTGCTGCACAAGTCTTGCCGTCCCCACGACTTGTGCGTCAATCCTCTGTCTGTCCAAGTTCCTCCACTGCTTCTGTTTCCTCAACCTCATCTGGGTCCTCCACCTCCGCCCCAAGCCTGCCTGGTCAGGCCACCAGCGTTGTAACTGCGCAGAAGGAATCACGCACACCTCATTACTATGCTGGCAGCAGAGCGCAACGGCATCAGGCGGTCTTTATCTTGAAATGTCTTGGAAATAAGAGTCACACAGCGGCTGAGTTGTGGGCAGCTCTGGAGACTGAGTTTGGTGAATGGTTGTCTCCACTCAACCTGCAGCCAGGTAAGGCCGTGTGCGACAATGCTGCAAACCTGGGTGCAGCCCTTCGCCTGGGCAAGGTGACACACGTGCCTTGTATGGCTCATGTGTTGAACCTTGTTGTCCAGTAATTTTTAACACACTATCCCGGCCTAGATGGCCTTCTGCACAGGGCATGAAAACTGTCTGCTCACTTCCGCTGTTCAACCGCCGCAGCTGAGCGACTTGCATCGCTCCAGAAGTCTTTTGGCCTGCCGGTTCATTGCCTGAAATGCGATGTGCCGACACGCTGGAATTCGACTCTCCACATGTTACAGCGACTGTCGCAGCACAGCCAAGCACTGGTGCAATACGTCATGACGTATAGCCTGAGCCAACGAGATGCAGAGGTGGGGCAGATCACCCTGATGGAGTGGTTTCAGATCAAGGACCTATGCACCCTTCTGCACAGTTTCAACATGGCGACGAATATGTTTAGCGCTGACAATGCCATTATCAGCATGACAATTCCAGTCATTTACATGCTGGAGCACACGCTAAACACTATTCGGAGTCAGGGGGTGGGACAACAGGAAGGGGAGGAAGTACAGGAGGATTCATATTCGCAAGGGATAACAACATCACCAAGGTCCAGATGTTCATCATCACCAAGGCGGCAGGCATGGGACCATGGGGGACAGGGATCAACAAGGGTGCATGGTAGCAGGCAAAATGTTGAGGAAGGTGCAGGAGACCATGAAGAAATGGAGGACGAACTGTCCATGGACATGGAAGACTCAGCGAATGAGGGAGATCTTGGTCAAATTTTAGTTGAAAGAGGTTGGGGGGAGATGTCAGAGGAAGAAAGAACGGTTAGCACCTCTATGCCACAAACAGAGCGCGGACTTGTTCCGCATGGCTGCGCAAAACACATGAGCGCCTTCTTGCTGCACTACCTACAACATGACACTCGTATTGTCAAAATTAGAAGTGATGATGACTACTGGCTTGCCACACTATTAGATCCCCGGTACAAGTCCAAATTTTGTGACATAATTCCAGCCATAGAAAAGGACGCACAAATGCAGGAGTATCAGCAGAAGCTGTCACTCGATCTTAGCTCGGCTTTTCCATCAAACCACTGTGGTGCACGGAGTGAATCTCCCAGGAGTATCTCCAAATGAACATCGATGCCATGACTTTGCAAATGGAGCCTTGCTCATTTTGGGCTTCAAATCTTGAAAAATGGCCTGAACTCTCTACTTACGCCTTGGAGATCTTGTCATGTCCAGCTGCCAGCGTTGTCTCAGAATGTGTCTTCAGTGCTGCTGGGTGTGTGCTGACAGATAAGCGCATGCGTCTGTCCACTGACAATGTGGACAGACTAACGTTCATCAAGATGAACAAGTCATGGATCCGCAAGGACTTTACTACCCCTGTGTCATCCTGTGGAGAATAAAGGCTTGTGGATTTGGAATGTGCTTGATGCTAATTTACCTGTCAAGTTTACAACTGGGGCACAAGTGCTGCCACTGAAGGGGTGTCTGTGTGGCCAAATTTTTGGAAAAAATGGAGACTCCGCTTGGAGTAACCCTTGCTTGCAGTGCTTCTAAAAATGATCCAAGATGAACAGATCTGGGATCAGCAAAGACTTTGCTACCTACCCCGGTGTCATCCTGGGGACGGTTAAGGATGGCGTATTTTTGAATGTGCTTGATGCAAATCTACCTGTGAAGTGTACAACTGGGGCACAAGTGCTGCCACTAAAGGGGTGTCTGTGTGGCCCAATTTTTGGAAAAAAGGGAGACTCTGCTTGGAGTAACCTTTGCTGTGTTTTTAAAAAGGAGCCAAGATAAACAAGTCATGATTCAGCAAAGACTTTGCTACCTACCCCGGTGTCATCCTTGGGACAGTTAAGGATGGCGTATTTTTGAATGTGCTTGATGCACATCTACCTGTGAAGTGTACAACTGGCGCACAAGTGCTGCCACTGAAGGGGTGTCTGTGTGGCCCAATTTTTGAAAAAAGGGGAGACTCCCCTTGGAGTCATCTCGCCGTGTTTTACGTGATTTTAGAAGGGCATGACATGCCTATATCTGTGTCTCATCCTCCTTTTCCTTGTAATGCTGTTTTGTTTTCGCATGAGAATTTGTTCTTGTCACTTTCCCATATGTTTGTGTTGTGTTGTGAGTTGTTTGTCACCTTTTGGACACCTTTGAGGGTGTTTTCTAGGTGTTTTTATGTGTTTGTGATTGCCTCCCATTGTTTCCTATGGGGTTCGAGTGGTTCGTCGAACTGGTTCGCCGAACCGAACTCGAACGCGACCTCCGTTCGACGAACCAAGCTCGAGCCGAACCGCCACCGGTTTGTTCATCTCTACTTAAAATATGTTTTAAAACCTTTTGCCAGAAAAATTGCGTTGACCAGTGTTATCTATCTATGTATTATCTATCTATCTAACTATCAATTATCTACAGGAGCATCTCAATAAATTGGAATATCATCAAAAAGTTAATTTATTTCAATAATTCAATACAAAAAGGGAAACACATATATTACATAGAGTCATTACAGAGTGATCTATTTCAAGTGTTTATTTCAGTTAATGTTGATGATTATGGCTTACAGCCTATGAAAACCCAAAAGTTATTATATCAGAAATTTAGAATGATTACCACAAAACAGCTGCAAAGGCTTCCTAAACATTTAAAATGGTCTTTTAGTCTGGTTCAATAGGCTGCACAACCATGGGGAAGACTGCTGACTTGACAAATGTCAAGAAGACAGTCTTTGACACACTCCACAAAGCGGGTAAGCCACAAAAGGTAATTGCGAAAGCAGCTGGCTGTTCACAGAGTACTTTATCCAATCATATTAATGGATAGTTGAGTGGAAGGAAAAAGTGTAGTAGGAAAAGGTGCACAAGCAACCGGGATAACCGCAGTCTTGGTAGGATTGTTAAGAAAAGGCCATTCAAAAAATGTGGGGAGATTCACAAGGAGCAGACTGCTGCTGGTGTCAGGGCTTCAAGAGCCACCACACACTGTTACAGGGGCTGTCTGATTATAAAAACCAAAGGGATATCAGACAGTCAGTGTCCACCGTGCAAAGTCTCTGCTGCAGACTATGGCAGAGGATAAGGGGTATCTTGTACTACGGAAGCAGTACTGACACTGATACGTCTCAGTGACACTAGAGCCAATCACGGCATGTACTGTTAAAGTCACAGCGACTACCGTATTTAGCATTACTGTAAAAGGGATAGGTTAATGAGTGAGGAAGAGTATATAAGTGTGCCGCTGTAAATAGTAGTAGCACAAGTGCAGAGTGCAATACCTCTGTTAAACTCACAGAAGCATATAGTTAGGAAATAAAGCAATTCCTCCCTTACTCGGAGGGTGTGTGGTATGGTCTCTGTTAATGATCACAGAGACAAAAGCAGTGAGTGTGAATTGGCACCTACCTAGGTCCGTTCCTCTAGTCGTGCCAGGAGACGGACAGCAGCGTAAGCCGCACAAAGCTCCTACCTGCGTTCGCTCCACTAGTATGCGAGGACACAAACCACTAGATATGGTACCTGCCTAGGTCCACTCCACTAGTGGTGCAAAAGAGACGGACAGCAGCACAAGCCGCACAAAGCTCTTACCTATGTTCGCTCCCCTAGTGTGCGAGGATACGAACAACTGCCAGACGCAGTATAAGGAACAATACCCTAGCGGTAACGTCCACCTACGAGTAGAATCACAAGGCCCAGCCGGACCATGTGCCTCAGGCACCTGCCTATGTCCGCTCCAATAAGATGTAAGGATACGGACCGCAGCCGAAGTCGTAAGGTACAAGAACGCTACCCTGCCTGTAGCGCTCACCTAGCATAGACAGAGAGATGCCTAGAGGGACGTGCACAGAGCGTCTACTCTCATGCATGAACCAAGAGGACTGAGCGCCAGGCGGCGTGCGTCAGGGTCTTATATAGACTCTGTGGCCTCATCCAAGATGGCGGACACCAGAGCCAATCCGCTGCCAGAACGACAGCAATGACGTCACGCTGGCCTATCACCGAGCAAAGCGTCACAAACACATGACCAGCGACCAATCGGCATAGAAGGTGTCAGAGACATGTGACCACGTGTCACAAGCACATGACCAGCGGCCAATCAGCTTAGACGGTGTCAGAGACATGTGACCTCGTGTCAGCGATGATGTCACCCGCACATGTGCAATGGCTCCAAGATAGGACTTAGTCTCCAGCGCTTGCACATGTGCAGTAGAAAGAAATCCGAACATAGTCTCCAGTGCTCGCACATGTGCAGTAGCAAGAAATCCGAACATAGTCTCTGGAGGAAGAGTGGAGAGGCTACATTCCAAGCTGCTTGAGGTCTAGTGTGAAGCTTCCACAATCAGTGATGGTTTGGGGAGCTGTGTCATCTGCTGGTGTAGGTCCACAGTGTTTTATCAAGACCAAAGTCACTGCACCCGTCTACCAGGAACTTTCAGAGCACTTCATGCTTCCCTCTGCCAAAAAACTTTTTGGAGATGGAAATTTAATTTTCCAGCAGGAACTGTCCACACTGCCAAAAGTACCAATACCTGGTTTAATTACCACAGTATCACTGAACCGAGTAAGGGAGGAATTGCTTTATTTCCTAACTATATGCCTCTGTGAGTTTAACAGTGTTATTGCACTCTGCACTTGTGCTACTACCATTTACAGTGGCACACTTATATACTCTTCCTCACTCATTAACCTATCCCTTTTACGTTACTGCTAAATACGGTAGTCGCTGTGACTTTAACAGTACACGCCTTGATTGTCTCTAGTGTCACTGAGACGTATCAGTGTCAGTACTGCTTCCGTAGCACAAGATACCCCTTATCCTCTGTCATAGTCTGCAGCAGAGACTCTGCACGGTGGACCCTGACTGTCTGATATCCCTTTGGTTTTTATAATCAGACAGCCCCCGTAAGATTAGGACTGAGCAAAGGGTCTGGCAGTTATGGCAGAATATCAGCAGTTACACCGTTACATAAAAGTACTTGAGTGCTGAAGAGTATAGAGGATAAACCTGAGACTATGGTGACATCTGCACATGATCCTCGACTTGCTCTGCCAAACAGATATTCTGGCGATGCCAGATCATGTTGTGGTTTCATTAGTCAGTGTCAGATACACCTAGAGGTCAACTCTTCTCGCTTCTCTATGGAGAGGTCCAGAGTAGGCTTTATCATCTCCTTACTTCAGGACAAAGCCTTAGAATGGGCGACTTCCCTATGGGAGCGCTCTGATGTGGTTACTCTGAGACATCAAGACTTTCTTGATGCTCTTAAAGCGGTATTCATGGGTCCGCAGGTTACCCATGATGCGGCCCTGAAACTGTTAGATCTATATCAGGGTTCGTTATCCACTAGTTCTTATGCCATTACTTTTAGAACTCTGGTGGCAGAACTAGATTGGCCAGAGAAGGTGTTGATTCCTATCTTCTGGAGAGGGTTGGCAGGCTATGTCAAGGATGCCCTTGCTACTCGTGAGGTCCCTGCTTCTCTGGAGGACTTGATCACAGTAGCAACGAGGATCGACGTACGCCATAGGGAACGTAGACTCGAGGTCTCTTCCTCACGCCCTAAGCATCGGGCTATTCCAGTTGTTGAGGGTCCACTACCATCTTCCTCAGCATCTGAAACATCTCCCACTCCTATGGAGTTAGGTCATACGTCCTCCAGACTACGCAAGTCTGGTCCTCCTGCTACTCGTGAGGTCCCTGCTTCTCTGGAGGACTTGATCACAGTAGCAACGAGGATCGACATACACCATAGGGAACGTATAGAGGAGATTTCTTTTCTTGTTTTGCCTGAGGGTATAGACGACGTCCTTCTGGGTCTCCCATGGCTTCGGACTCATGCTCTTCTAATTGACTGGGAGTCCGACAGCATTATTAGTTGGGGTTCGAAATGTCAGTTCCGATGTCTTCCCTTACCACCTAAGGTCGTTGCGGTTGCATCAACTGATCTCTCTCCCATACCTACACCCTATTTGGATTTCACTGACGTGTTCTCCAAACAGGGTGCTGAGGTTCTTCCACCCCATAGGCCGTATGACTGCGCCATAGACCTTATCCCAGGTTCAGTTCCACCTAAGGGCAGGGTTTACCCCCTCTCAATACCTGAGTCGGAGGCCATGTCGACCTATATAAGAGAGAGTTTAGAGAAGGGGTTCATTCGTCAAGTCTGTCTCTCCCGTGGGAATTGGGTTTTTCTTTGTTTGGAAGAAAGAGGGTGATTTGCGTCCCTGCATAGATTACAGGGGTCTCAACGCAATCACAATAAAGAACAAATACCCGTTACCTTTAATTTCGGAGCTCTTTGACAGACTGAGGGGAGCTTAGGTTTTTACGAAGTTGGATCTGCGGGGTGCGTATAACTTGGTACGAATTCGAGAGGGTGACGAATGGAAGACCGCTTTTAACACCCGAGACGGTCACAATGAATACCTCGTCATGCCTTTTGGTTTATGTAATGCACTCGCAGTATTTCAGGACTTCGTAAACGATGTGTTCAGGGATTTACTGTTATCCTCCGTCGTGGTGTATCTGGACGACATCCTGATTTTTTCTCCTGATCTGGAGACTCATCGTCAGGATGTCGTTTGTGTCCTTTCCCGTTTAAGGGAGCACTCAATGTTTGCTAAACTCGAAAAGTGTGTATTCGAGCAGTCATCCTTGCCTTTTTTAGGTTACATTATCTCACAAGAGGGTCTGGCTATGGATTCTGCGAAGCGCTCTGCTGTCCTGGAATGGTCCGAACCTCATTCCTTGAAGGCGGTGCAACGCTTCTTAGGATTCATAAATTATTACCGGCAGTTCATACCCCATTTCTCCACTTTGGTGGCCCCTTTGGTGGCCTTGACTAAGAAAGGTGCTAATCCAAAAGTCTGGTCTACTGAGACATCCCAGGCTTTTGAGGCAGTAAAAAGACACTTTTCAACTGCTCCCGTTCTTCAAAGACCCAATGAGAATAAGCCCTTCCTCTTGGAGGTTGATGCCTCTTCAGTGGGTGCTGGTGCGGTCTTGTATCAAAAGAACGGTGTAGGTAAAAAAAGGCCGTGTTTCTTCTTTGCTAAAACTTTTTCACCGGCAGAGAGAAACTATACCGATTCCCTGTCTGACTGGCTCTGCACTCCAACCCCTGCCATGTTCATTACCCTCTTGTGGTCACCTGCTGATCTTGTGTAAGTTTTTAAGAAGCCCAGAAAGATGCAGTGTAGAGTAGGACCCAGCAAAGGAGGGTGCCATGAAGTGGTGCTGGGCTAGTATTATAATGTCCATTCTAATATTCTAAATACCTCCAATTTCTTCATTAGATAGTGTATTTTGGTGCTATTTCAGAGTGCGACTGTTTTTTTCTACTTTTTATATATTGCATCATGAACAGATATGCACCTATTCACATTGAGAGGTGCTGCCAGTCTAGTTGGAAGTCAGGCAAGTACCGGCATGGGAGACCAGCTGGGAATCCCTGATTTCATTCTTTTTTCCTTCTATCTTTCTATCTATCTATCTATGTATGATCTATCTATCTATTTTTAAAGTACTAATTATGCCACACATTTTATTTTTTCATTTGGATTGACTCCATACTAATATCAGCATTGCGATGTGAAGGATATACAGTAGTGAATATGGCAGAACCACATAAACAGGCACTGTAATTAAAGAAAGTTCTTGCCGTTTCAGGATTAATAAATAGAAATTTATTATATTGTTTCCTCAGTATAGATATAAAGTGTACAATAAATTTCTATTCATTGATCCCGAAACTTCCAAGTCTTTTGACATCAACGCTAGTTTATACGGTTCCGCCACATTCACTTTATCCTTCACCTCGAGTCAGACCTCTGGTCTCTGAGCCTTGACCGCAGTAGCATCATAATAATAGATTTCAAGTGACTTCTTGTGGTTACCAAGTAACTCTTCTGTTAACTGCAGCCTCATTGAGCTTGTCTGTTTTCTTATCCATGGTCCTACACAATAATGCTTATTTGTCTTTTTTCCCCCCAACATTATATTGCGAGTATTCTGCCTAATAGAAAGGAGTAAATGCCTGTAAACATGTAGTTTGAGTCATAGTACGAATCACACATCAGTGTTATATTATATTTCTATGCAAAAAATTGTACATTTTTAACAAATCATAAAATACAGAATTCACAGATCAAGAAACATTACATAATACTGTATATTTATAATAGAGCTCAATGGAAATTGTCCATTGAAATGTCAATTAATAATATTTGTTTAATTGTTGCGTTAGATATTAATATGCACTGATTACATAGTACTGTATCCAAAATAAGACTGTGTGCCCACGTTGCTTTTTTGCATGCTCCTTTTCTGCGCACAAAATTGCATGTTCTGGCAGGAAAAAAGCAGCCTAAAAAATGTGCATTTTTAATTGCGTCAATGGGATTTTTTCAGTTTTGTTTTTTCCTGCTTCTTTTTGGTTTTTTTTAGTCATGTGATCACGGAGGTTGTACCCTTGCGATCGCTCCGGGTCCCCGGCTAATATTACATTGGGGACCCGGCTCTCACTACTTGGAGCGGTTCCCGTGTCGCTCCCGGCAGTATAAGGCTGATACCACATGGGGATTACTGCGAGTCCTCGCATGACAATCGGCTCACGCTCGCAGCACAGCAGGAGCCAAGTGTCATGCAAGTGTCATGCAACTGTTGCAATTGTGCAATCAGACCACAGCTGCAGAGGGGAGGGCCGGCGCTGTGGAGGGGGGGGTCTACGCTGCGAAGGAAAGGGAGGGATTTATCTCCCTATCTCCTCCATTGCCGGCTGATGCAAGAATCGCACTGCACTTGCGTTACACCAGTGCAACGCGAGTGAAAAGCAATGTTTCTCTCGCCCTCATAGACTTGAATGGGTGCGAGTGAAACAGGATCGCATTCCACCAACAGCATGCCCCATAGAGTAACATTGGTCTGCGTGGAATGCAATTTTTTTTTTTTTATCGCATTCCACTTGCTCCATATTACTCGCCGTGTGTGCTGATCCTAACCCCCTGAATCCCGTGTTCAGTGCGATCGCAGCATTCAGAAGGCAGGGAGCAGGATTGCTTATCTCTCCCTGGCAATCGGGTACCTGTAATGCGATCACCCGGGACCCAATCGCTGACATAGTAATTCTGGATCCTGACTATGATGATCCTCACAGAGAGCCTCACACACCATGCTGTATGCACAGTCTGTGAGGCAAAGTGCTGCAATATAATCCCCTGTAGTGATAAAGCAGGAAATAAATGCAGAAACAATTGACACGCTGCGTCTTTTTTCATCAACAAAATCTGTAAGGAAAAATGAAGCAGCTAGTGCACAGCAAGTCATGATTCTCATACTTTGCTGGATTGCTTTTTCCTTGCTTTTCTTGATTAAAATAAGCAAGGAAAAACACTAGAAAAAACACAAAAAGCCACGTATGCACAAGGCTTAAGAGAAACTTTAATTGACATCTGACAACTATTTTCAACAAACCTGTATGGCAATTTTAGATGTATGGTTGTATATTGGATAAAGAATATAATAATCTACCTGGAGCTAAAGAAAATTCAACGTATTGGATTAAATCAATATGGCAAAAAAAAGGGCTCATCATGTCTAAGTGTTATTACCAATGCAATATGTTCCCAGGTGCCATTTTGATATTGTTTTTGCTATTTCTTCAAATTTAGTTCCTGAAGGAAGGGAGGAATATAATCCTTTTTCTGAAAAAATATAAAAAATCAGCAAAATGCCACAAAGGAACAGAATTTATTTGTAAAAATGATGAGATTAGTCTGGCAGGACCTTGAGCATTTCGAACAAAGTGTCCAAAATATTATTGGTTTGTAAATAACGGGATTCTGAGAGGTAAGTACAGAATGGAAACAGTGCAGGTTGTAAATGTGAATAACTGCATCCAGTATAGTACTGCACAACGTGACAGTAACCTTGGTGGATAGAAGTCGTGTAGACTGGGACAATAATACAATGACCACGATTTCATTTTTTTTCTATCTATATCTGTTATTTCTATTTACCACTGACTCAGTTGTGTTTATTGAACCCAGTTAAAATAATATTTTTTTTTACCTTCCTGAGCGTTAAGAGAATTCCTATTGTACGATTCTCAGGAAATAACAATTTTCAAAGACAAAATATTTCCTGTGACAGTGGTGGAGATTGCTTTGATATTTTGTGTCTAAATAATTCTTTTGAATTTGGACAAAATCTATAAAGAAAAAAAGAATTCTAAATTACAACTAGTATTATAACCCACTCTGCATTCATAATTATGCTGGATGTTAAGCGGGCTTTACACGCTACAATATATCTAACGATGTGTCGGCGGGGTCACGTCGTAAGTGACGCACATCTGGCATCATTAGTGATATTGTAGAGTGTGACAGCCAGGTGCGATTGCGATTGAACGACAAACCGTTGGTCGCATACACGTCGTTCAGTTACTAAAAATTGAACGTCCGGTTGTTCAATGTTCCCGAGGCAGCACACATCGCTGTGTGTGACACCATGGGAACGATGAACACATCTTACCTACGTCCTGCCTGCAATGCGGAAGGACGGAGGTGGGCGGGATGTTTACGTCCCACTCATCTCCGCCCCTCCGCTTCTATTGGCCGGCTGTCGTGTGACGTCACTGTGACGCCGAACGTCCCTCCCACTCCAGGAAGTGGTTGTTCGCCGCCCACATCGAGGTCATATGGAAGGTAAGTACGCGTGATGGGATTTGTGCGACACGGGCAACAAATTGAACGTGTCGCACATACGATGGGGGCGTGTGCGATCGCATACGAGATCGCATGTGTAATTGTAACGTGTAAAGCAGGATTTAGACTATATTATCTCTCAGCATTATTTGCGGGTTCAATGTATACACTAAGCTTTATTTGTATTCTGGGAATTAGAGAAACTGTAGCAGGCATTCTTCAGAAATATAATGCCTAGTTAAAAACATTAGAACATGTATCCACGGACTCTTATCATGCAATCAGACGGGTCATGTCTAGGGCAGCACTCTGCTAGGATTAGACTTTTCAACATATTTACCATCTAACTGAAGAGGGCGATGCAAAACTCAGAATCTCACATCATAAAGCGAAGGGAGTGGGCACAGGACATTAGCATGTGCAGGATATTTTACGAGGATGGGATTAAAGTGCATAGATTTATGTACAGACAGATAGATACATGTAGACATACACCTGACCTGCAGGTAGATACAGTGGAACCTCGCTTAACGAGTAGAGATGAGCGAGCCTCTAAAGGCTCGAGTTCGGTTCGGGTCGTCGAACGGAGGCCGTGTTCGAGTTCGGTTCGACGAACCTCTCGAACCCCAATGAAACAATTGGGAGGCAAACACAAACACATAAAAACACATTATAAATGTACACATACAGTTAATAAACATTGCCATAACACTTACAGGTCCCCACGATGCATCCTGCACTCTGTCTCCCGCCGATTTTCCTTCTGATAATCGCTGCGTCCTCCCGGTAACCAGCACTGATGATAGGACGGGGTGTGCCGCCCCGTGCTTGGCTGCAACCGAGCCGCTCGGGTCCGGACCTTCAGTGGGTGGCTCAAGGGTCTCCGGACCCGGGGGTCCTGCGGTCACTCCGACCAAAAAGGGATTGGCGGTTTGGGGATGTAAGTGTACGGCCGGAGCTGTGTTTTAAGTTTGTGACGCCACCCACTGGATGTGGTGAAGGTGGACACCACCGCTGCAGTTACGGGGCACTTGGGGGAGATGGTATGCAGCAAGTTGTTAACCCCTCGGTGGGCAGGGATGGTGGCCCCGGGACCCGTTGGGGGTGTTTTGGCGGTGCAGGGAGATGGGCGGCCGGAGGGCACTGGTGTACTCACTATTAGACTGAAACACTTCAGTCTCTGGTAAACCAAGATGATGGTTGTCGGTGCCCGTAGCCGGCTGCAGTCGGGTTCCCCCACCCGGTTGGTCATCTCTGCCTTTCTCCTGCGCCTGTTTGAGATGTTGGACTACCTGCGCTTGCAGCATCAGGAGTCTTCTCCCCGGCTTGTGAATGTCGGAAGAGCCCGTTTGCCCACAGATGCTGGCCCGTGGGATCTCTGAGCCTTGACGGTGGCTTTCTATCCCCCTCGTTGGGCTGTTGTCTTCTATGAGGGACTTTGGGTGGGAAAGGACCTAAAGTCCAGACTGCAATCAGTTAATTAACTCAGTCCAGTAGTTTATAGACCTTGTTTCAGGGTCTGAGTACCCCCTCTTGTGCTCCAGTTTCCAGTCGGTTTCCTGGGTCGGTAACGACAGGCTACTACCCTGTCCCGGTCCACCACGGTTCCACCAAGCCATCTTCCCGGCTCCTGCAGACAGAGGCCTCTGTATGTCTCCTAGCCAAAGGTACCAGGGCTTCTACTCTGGCATCTGTCAGTCTGTCACAGGCCTGACGCACAGGCCTGACCTCCTCCACTACACTCTCAAACTACACTTCTAACTAACTGTGGCTTCCTGCCTCAGGCTCTCTGAACTCCTCGGTGGGCGTGTCCAACCACCTGGCTTCGCCCCCTGGTGTGTCCATCCAGCCCTGAGGGAGGTGACTAGGGTGTTATGTGGTTTGCTGGTGTTACCTAGTGAGGGGACTGGTGTTGTGCGGGGCTCTATCTGTGACTACCTGGCGGTCCAGGGCATCACACTATCGTGACGTCAAAATAGCATGTGACCAGTCACGTGTCTATTATCTCATTGGCTACAGACTGGTCACATGGCTAGACGTCATGTTAGGTCCTGTCAGTGCATCTCTCCGGTACGTGGTGATCGTTTGTGTATCTCCGTGTACCAGCGAGATGCTCTGTCACACGGTCGGCTTCCCCGTTCTGCTTCCCCATTCTGTTATTTACCGGCTGCCACAGCCGGTCAATAACGGAGATCACCGTTGCTATATCAACGCGGCTGTCCGCGGTGACGTCACCGCTTACAGCCTGCAGCCTCTGCTATTCACTGAGTGATATACACTGCACAGGAAGCAGCAGCATCTTCCTCCCATGCAGTGCTGTCTGATGTAGCAGAGCTGCATGGGTTGAAGGAGAAAGAAGACAGAAGACCATGGATCGTGGAGGGATGTGAGGGAGTAATGAACATGGAGTCTCTAAGTGTGTCTGTGTATTTATTTCTATCAAAGTATTTTTTCTCTATGCGGTGTCTTTTTTTTATCCCTTTATTGGAGATTCTTAATGGCTGGGTCAAACTTGCCTGACATTAAGAATCTCTGACTTAATACTAGCTAGTAAAACAAAGCTAGTATTAACTCATTATTACCCAGCAAGCCACCC
Source organism: Anomaloglossus baeobatrachus (assembly GCF_048569485.1). Taxonomy (NCBI): domain Eukaryota; kingdom Metazoa; phylum Chordata; class Amphibia; order Anura; family Aromobatidae; genus Anomaloglossus; species Anomaloglossus baeobatrachus. The sequence goes on from NC_134362.1 coordinate 99,936,038, forward strand.
GGCTTCAGGGCAGCTGGAAGAGTTGGATACAGCGCCAGATGATGGCGCTTCTATGAAAGTGCCATTTTCTGGGGCGGCTGCAGACTGCAATTCGCAGCAGATCAGCCCAGAAAGCTCGGGCTAACCTGTGCTGCGTATTCCAATCCTCAGCTGCCTAGGTGTACCTGGCTGGATACAAAAATGGAGCAAAGCTCATGTCGATTTTTTTTTCCAATTATTTCATGAAATTCATGAAATAATTAAAAAAAGGGCTTCCCTATTATTTTAGTTCCCAGCCGGGTACAAATAGGCAGCTGGGGGTTGGGGGCAGCCGTACCTGCCTGCTGTACCTGGCTAGCATACAAAAATATGGTGAAGCCCACGTCATTTTTTTGTTGGGCAAAAAAGTCCTGCATACAGTCCTGGATGGAGTATGCTGAGCCTTGTAGTTCTGCAGCTGCTGTCTGCTCTCCTGCATACACTAGTGAATGGAGCATGCTGAGCCTTATAGTTCTGCAGCTGCTGTCTGCTCTCCTCCATACAGACAGACAGAAGCTGCAGAACTACAAGGCTCAGCATACTCCATCCAGGACTGTATACAGGAGTTTTTTGCCCCTCCCCCAAAAAATTATGTGGGCTTCGCCATGTTTTTGTATGCTAGCCAGGTACAGCAGGCAGCTACGGGCTGCCCCCAACCCCCCACTGCCTATTTGTACCCGGATGGGAACCAAAAATATAGAGAAGCCCTTTTTTTTAATTATTTCATGAATTTCATGAAATAATTTAAAAAAAAATGACGTGAGCTTCACCCAATTTTTGTGTCCAGAATGGTACAACTAGGCAGCTGGAGATTGGTATCCTCAGCTCAGGGTGCCCAAGCTTTCTGGGCACCCATGCTGCGAATTGCAGTCCGCAGCCACCCCAGAAAATGGCGCTTTCATAGAAGCACCATCTTCTGGTACTGTATTCAACTCTTTCAGCTGCCCTGGTGACGGGTGGCTCGCTGGTTAATAATGGGGTTAGGGCTAGCTGTATATTATCAACTGGCCCTAAGCCCGAAATTCATGGTGTCACACCAATATTAGACATGGCCACCATGAATTTCTAGTACAGATAAAAAAAATACAACACAGAAATTTTTTTTTATTAGAAATAAAACACAACACAATTATTGACTCCATCTTTATTGAAATAAAGAACCCCCCTCCGCAGTAATCCTGGGTCAACGGTCCTGCGGCGTCCAATCTGGATCCAATATCATCTTATCGGTTTGCTGGAAGGCAAAGTGATCAGATGATGTGTCAGGTTCAAGGGCCTGAATCACATGACACAGCAGCTAATTGTATAAACGGCTTTTAGGGTATGTGCGCACGTTGCTTTTTACCTGCTTTTTACCTGCTTTTTTGCTGCTTTTTCTTCTGCGCTGTTTAATGCCAAGATGGATGTGTTCTTCTATTCAAGCAAAGTCTATGGGAATTTGGGTTTCTTGTTCACACTATGTTGTTCAAAATGCTGCCTTTTTGTGGCAGAACTTTGGTCAAAAACTCAGCTTTTCAAAGAAGCAACATGTCAATTGTTTTTGCCATTTGGGTTTTGCACTGCAAAGCTGAGTTTTTGACCAAAGTTCTGCCACAAAAAGTCAGCATTTTGAACAACATAGTGTGAACAAGAAACCCAAATTCCCATAGACTTTGCTTGAATAGAAGAACACATCCATTTTGGCATTAAACAGCGCAGAAGAAAAAGCAGCAAAAAAGCAGGTAAAAAGCAGGTAAAAAGCAACGTGCGCACATACCCTTATACAATCAGCTGATGCATCAGTGCTAAAAAAAAAAAAAAACTACACACTTCTGTGCAGACTCCTGTCCGACAGCATCAGTTGATAGTTTAGCCGGCCGGGCGGTAAAAAGCCGGCAACACCGCACGAGTTATAGTGTCAGCTGATGCCGTCAGGTGACCGCATCAGCTGATCATCGCCAAGTCTGAGAAAGAGAGAGAGAGAAAGACGAGAGAGAAAGAGAGAAAAAGAGAGAGAGAGAAAAGAGAGAAGAGAGAGAAGAGAGAGAGAGAGGAGAGGAAAGAGAGATAAGAGGAGAGAAGAGAGAGAAGAGAGAGAGGAGAGAGAGAAGAGAGAGAGAAGAGAGAGAGGAGAGAGGGGAAAAGAGAAAGAGAGACTGAGTAAAAGAGAGAGCGAAAAAGAGAAAAAAGAGAGAGGAGAGAGAGGGAGGGAGAGAGAGAAAGAGAAGAGAGAGGGAGAAGAGAGAGGAGACAAAGAGAGAGAGAGAGGGAAAGAGAGAAAAAGAGAGACTGAGAAAAAGAGAGACTGAGTAAAAGAGAGAGAGAGAAAAAGAGAGAGAGGAGAGAGAGAGAGAAAGTGAGAGAGAAAGAAAGAAAGAAAGAGAGAGAGAGAGAAAGAAAGAGAGAGAGAGAAAAAGAGAGAGAGAGACACAGAGAGAGAGAAGAGAGAGAGAGAAAAGAGAGGAGAGAGCAATGCAGCCTCATTCCGTGAACTGCTCTGATTTTAAAGGTGTGTCCCGCGGCTCACAGCTGATGTCCGGCTCCTCCCCTCAGTTCATAATTAAATTATAATTATAAATATATAATAATAATTGAAAATTAAAAATAAAAAAAAAAAAGTAAATTCTCTACCAGGACCGAGACTAGAACTCATGAAGTTATACTTCTTAGGCGAGCGCTCTATCCACTGAGCTACTGCCTCTAATGATAAAGATGGGCAGATTTGGTAATCTTGAAGTTTGCATTGCTGAAGTCTCTGCTGACCGCGCGATTCACTTCATTGCTACGTGGAGCTGATACAGAGCACTCGTGTTCTATAGCAGAGCTGACAGTGTCATGTGGATTACGTCGGACCTGGAGGGGTATTTGGGGATTTTAATAAAATGGTGAAACAGGGTGTTTTTTTTTCTTTTATTCCAAATAAAGGATTTTTTGCTGTGGGGGTTTCTTTACTTTCACTTTCAGTTTAATCATAGAAGGTGTCTCGGGGAGACGCCTGGCATGATTAACTCATTATTACCTCGATTGCCACCACACCAGGGCAATTCGGGATGAGCTGGGTGGAGTGCCGGGACTGTTGCATCTAATAGATGCGGTAATTCCGGGCGGCTGCTGGGAGATATTGTTAGGGTGGTGGGCTCCCCATAATGTGGCGCTTCCCATCCTGACAATACCAGCCTCCAGCCGTGTGGCTTTATCCTGGCTGGTATCAAATGGGGGGAACCGCATTTTTTATTTTTTGTATTATTTATTTATTTATTTTACTGCACGATATCATTTAAAATTAAAAATAAAAAAAAAATAAATTAAATTCTTTACCGGGACCGTGACTAGAACTCGTGCAGTTATGCTTCTTAGGCGAGCACTCTATCCACTGAGCTCCTGCCTCTAATGATAAAGAGAGGCATATTTGGTAATCTTGAAGTCTGCATTGCTGAAGTCTCTGCTGACCACGCGATTCACTTCACTGCTACGTGGAGAGGACACAGCTCAATCGTGTTCTATGGTGCTGCTGCATCTTCATGTAGCAAAGCTGACAGTGTTGTGTGGATTACGTAGGACCTGGATGTGTATTTGGGGATTAATACACTGGTAAAAGAGGGTGTTTTTTTGTATTTTATTTCAAATAAAGGATTTTTCGTTGTGTGTGTTTCTTTACTTTCATTTTCAGGTTGATCATGGAAGGTGTCTCGGGGAGACGCTTGTCATGATTAACCTCTTATTATCCCGATTGCCACCGCACCAGGGCAATTCGGGATGAGCTGGGTGCAGTCCCGGGACTGTCGCATCTAATGGATGCGGCAATTCTGGGCGACTGCTGACTGATATTGTTAGGGTGGTGGGCTCCCGATAACGTGGTGCTCTCCATCCTGACAATACCAGCCTTCAGCCGTGTGGCTTTATCCTGGCTGGTATCAAATATGAGGGGAACCACATTTATTTATTTATTTTTATTATTTATGTATTTTACTGCACGATATAGACCCGCCCGCCGGTGGTTGTGATTGGTTGCAGTGAGACAGCTGTCACTCATCGTGGGGGGCATTGTGGAGACACGGGGCTCAGTGGGTGCTCTCGTCCACTAAAGCCCGCCGCCTTTAGAAAGACAGTGTGGCTCAGGGCTCATCCCAACTGAACGCCGGCCTCCTTAACCTTGGGCGTAACACTACTCAGACAACACAGGGTGAGGGAACCACAATAACTAGACTTTATTGGATCCCCAAACAATTAACGGCACATAACACATAACCAGCAAAACACAAAATGTAACAGGCAACAGAGTCTCACCCTTCCGCTGGCTCACCAGGGATTAGAATGTCCTTGCCTCAGAGCTTCCAGGGCCACTTACTCCAATCCAGCAGCACCCCGCTTTCGGCGGGCACCCACCGAGAAAGGAATAGCGCCAGATTTAGGAAGCTGTGTGAGGTCTGTAAAGTCTGTAGCCAGGTGACCGGATTGTCCCAACCTGAGTGTCCTCCTTAGGTAGTCCTGGTATGATGATATAATCCTGGCAGCCGGAGTCGAAATCCCTAGGCTGTGGATATGGTCTCCAACTGGAACTGGAGCCCCTAGATTGAAGCCATAAGATATACTGATCCTCTAGTCAGCTCCTGAGAGCTTAGACTGGATCCATCAGCATCCATCAACCTTCATCAACCCTGGTGGCTTAAAGAAGTCCCTTTTATAGCCATAACTTTCCCTTAGGATACACTGCATCCTCATCGATTGGTTGGACAAGATTGCTTCTCCCATTGGATGAATTTCAAGCTGCATGGATAATGTTCATTTAAATGATGTGCATAGAAAGACTCAGTATATCTACATGGAGTCGGCAAGTCACCGACTAAACAATGGCTACTAAGGTAATTACATTATCAATACACAACTACAATACAATGATTACTGGAAGAGACTGGAGAGCAATAGCTAAGCAAACATGACTTAGCACACATACGAACAATAGTCTGGCTTTCAGTGGCCAACACAATTACATTGAGTCAACAAGAGTCTTGTAAAAACAATGAGGGACTTCTCCCCCGTCTATAAACAATTTATCAAGCTGTCTGGCTGAATTTTAAGAAACTTTAACCCATGAGAGTCCATGTCGTCACATTCCTCCCCCTTCTTAATATTAGCCAGACATGATAGGCTTCCGATCATCCTTCTCCTCTTGACGGCATTGTCCTTTTTAATGGTGAGGTCAGCAACAGAGGCTTGCATCTATACACTTCCCCCTGATTACCTCCCCCAAGTTGAGCAGCCATATTGTGGACAAGCACTAAGGTGGGGTCCATGAGTTGGGCCTGCACAAATCTCCCACTATCAATCCTGTTCCAGTCAATAGCCACAGTGGGGTTAGGCTTACTCATGGTTCTTGGCTCAGAAGTGGATGATGGAGATCGGGAATGCAAACCATCCCTGGAAAAGATGTTAGAAAGATCCACATCAGGGTCCTGCTTGGCTTGGAGGTGGGTGATGGCTCCTTCAAACTGACTGGATAGTCCTTGTCCTAGGTCATTCTCCAAAATGACTGGTGTGAGCAGGTAATTCACAAGCCCCACTTTCACTTCCCTTTGAGTGGTATCCGAAACAACAGGCTTGGTGGGGCCATCTATGAACCCCACTTCAACTTCCTCCTGGCTAGTCCCCGAAACAACAGGTGTGGGGAGGCTGTCCATAAACTCCATATGGACCTCTTCCTGGTCAGACCCCAAAGTAACTGGTGTGGGGACGGTGTCCATAAGCTCCACATCAGCCTTGCTCTGATTAGTCTCCACAATGACAGGTGTGGGGAGGCTGTTCACAAGTCTCACATCAACCTTTCCCTGGTCCTTTCCCGAAATAACTGGTGTGGGGACGGTGTCCATAAGCTCCACATCAGCCTTGCTCTGGTCAGTCTCCACAATGACAGGTGTGGGGAGGCTGTTCACAAGTCTCACATCAACCTCTCCCTGGTCCTTTCCCGAAATAATTGGTGTGAGGACGGTGTCCATATGCTCCACCTCGACCTCTCCCTGGTCAGTCCTTAGGTCCCACTGCACACATGCCAGAGGAATGTTTGAGCGCTGGCCCTCAGCCAGGGAGATGGATAATTGGGAATCCGGTACAGGGTCTTCCGGGGAAACAATAACTGGGCTTACCAGAGTGATGGAAGATCCAATGTCTCGAAGTCCCTGAGCCTGTATATTACCGACCTTGACCGTCTGGATGTGGGGATGGAGGTTGGCTGGTGTACGTTGTCCGACCTGCCGTAGGGTGTGGACTGGATAAACCACTTCCTCAGCTATTGGTGTTTCTTGGGGGTAGCATTCCTCAGGTCTCGTTGGTTCATCTCGGCATATGTTGACTGGTTGGCCTGGCAGATGGGCTCCAAGCATGCGGCCTCTTTGTTTTGGTGGAGCTTCTGCTGGGTAGCGGGACCATCCTTTTCGACCGGCTGGTGCTAGCAGTACGGCAGCTGGAATCCCATAAACATATTCCATAACCCAAGCCCTCTCTTCTCTTGAGGATCTAGGCCCCAATGCATCCAACAATGCTGTGGCTTGGGCCATTTTGGACAAAGTTGATTTCCGATTGTCACTAGATCCATGATGTGGCACATAGTTTAAATCCTCTGGGTCAATATCGGCGGGATCCTCATCGTCCTCTGCATCATTCTGGGCATCCCAACGGACTAATTTCTGGATCAAGGCTGACCGAGTCTCAGCGTTCCAGTAGATAATCTTTCGCCTCCAGCACAGATCCTGTAGCATCCATTTACTGCAGCGGTCGTAACTCCTCTCTTGTCCTTGTCCCATGGCTGAGCTGGTGGGGTTGGACATTGCAGCGTCCGAAACCTGAATGCCTCCCCTATGGCCTGCTGGGTATGCTTATGTGCCTCCCTGGTTGTTGAGTCCTGGACGGTATCCGAAAACACCAGTCTGCTGCAGCTCCCATGGGTAAACCAGGCTGAGTAGTATCCCACTGCTGCCACCAATTGTGGGGATGAGCTGGGTGGAGTCCCGGGACTGTCGCATCTAATGGATGCGGTAATTCCGGGCGACTGCTGGCTGATATTGTTAGGATGGTGGGCTCCCAATAACGTGGTGCTCTCCATCCTGACAATACCAGCCTTCAGCCATGTGGCTTTATCCTGGCTGGTATCAAATATGAAGGGAACCACATTTATTTATTTATTTTTATTATTTATTTATGTATTTTACTGCACGATATAGACCCGCCCGCCGGTGGTTGTGATTGGTTGCAGTGAGACAGCTGTCACTCATCGTGGGGGGCGTTGTGGAGACACGGGGCTCAGTGGGTGCTCTCGTCCACTAAAACCCGCCGCCTTTAGAAAGACAGCGTGGCTCAGGGCTCATCCCAACTGAACGCCGGCCTCCTTAACCGTGGGCGTAACACTACTCAGACAGCACAGGGTGAGGGAACCACAATAACTAGACTTTATTGGATCCCCAAACAATTAACGGCACATAACACATAACCAGCAAAACACAAAATGTAACAGGCAACAGAGTCTCACCCTTCTGCTGGCTCACCAGGGATTAGAATGTCCTTGCCTCAGAGCTTCCAGGGCCACTTACTCCAATCCAGCAGCACCCCGCTTTCGGCGGGCACCCACCAAGAAAGGAATAGCGCCAGATTTAGGAAGCTGTGTGAGGTCTGTAAAGTCTGTAGCCAGGTGACCGGATTGTCCAAACCTGAGTGTCCTCCTTAGGTAGTCCTGGTATGATGATATAATCCTGGCAGCCGGAGTCGAAATCCCTAGGCTGTGGATATGGTCTCCAACCGGAACCGGAGCACCTAGATTAAAGCCATAAGATATCCTGATCCTCTAGTCAGCTCCTGAGAGCTTAGACTGGATCCATCAGCATCCATCAACCTTCATCAACCCTGGTGGCTTAAAGAAGTCCCTTTTATAGCCATAACTTTCCCTTAGGATACACTGCGTCCTCATCGATTGGTTGGACAAGATTGCTTCTCCCATTGGATGAATTTCAAGCTGCATGGATAATGTTCATTTAAATGATGTGCATAGAAAGACTCAGTATATCTACATGGAGTCGGCAAGTCACCGACTAAACAATGGCTACTAAGGTAATTACATTATCAATACACAACTACAATACAATGATTACTGGAAGAGACTGGAGAGCAATAGCTAAGCAAACATGACTTAGCACACATACGAACAATAGTCTGGCTTTCAGTGGCCAACACAATTACATTGAGTCAACAAGAGTCTTGTAAAAACAATGAGGGACTTCTCCCCCGTCTATAAACAATTTATCAAGCTGTCTGGCTGAATTTTAAGAAACTTTAACCCATGAGAGTCCATGTCGTCACAGGCGTGTCTGACTGCAACCAATCATGGGCACCGGTGGGTGGGGAAAGCACGGAATACCTGATTGAATAATGAAGCGCAAACCATTTTCTAAAGAGGAAAAGACGCCGCAGATTTCTGACAGCCGTGCAGAGAGACGCCCATGATCGGTGAGTAGGAAAGAGAGAGGGATTGTGCTGAAGATGCAGGACGCATGCAGATAGCAACGTGTGCATATAGCCTTACTGTGAAAAGCCACGTTTTTGTTGATCGGACCGTTCTCGAACCTAACTCGAACTGTCGAGCTTTTAGCAAAAAGCTCGAGTTCGAGCTCAAGCTCGAACACCCCCCAAAATCACTCGAACATAAAATTGGCTAACCTCAAACATCGCTCATCTCTATTAACGAGTAGCCCACTTAACGAGAATTTCGCTTAACAAGCAAAGCTTTCTGGAAATTTGTAACCCGGTTTACGAGAAAGCTTTGCTGTACGAGCAAAATCCTCACCACACACACTTCCGGTTTCGTACATCCACCGCGCTCTGACCCGCACTTGCAGTCCACACAAACACACACAAGCACGCACAAACACAAACACAAACGCACACACACATACAGTATTATGCTCACCTTACCTTTCGTTCTACCGCCGGCCTCATGATTCTTGTAGTTCGCCGGCTCATTTCGACGTCCTCGTGGTGAACTACAGGACCCAGGAGGCCGGCGATGGAACGGAAAGTAAGGTGAGCATAATATGTGTACCTTCAGTTCCATCGCCGGTCTCCTGGGTTCTGTAGTTCGCCGCTCCACTCCAGGCTGTGCAACGGCAACCATAGCGATGAAGCAGGAACTTCCTCTGTCACCGCTACTCAAAGGCAGCGCGCTGGCCAATCAGAGGCAAGTGTCTCCTGCCTTTGATGTCAGCGCTCTGGCAGCGAAAGTTGCTCCCTCGTCGTTATGGTAAGCCGATACACAGCCCATACCAGCGAACAACAAGTCTTAGGAAACCGGCGATGGAACGGAAGGTAAGGTTAGCATAATTTGTGCGTGTGCGTGCGTGCTTGTGTGTGTTTGTGTAAGTTTGTGCGTGTTTGTACGTGTTTGTGCATGTGTGTAATGACACAATAGTGGACCTGAATGGGACATTTAACAGGTTGTGGAACGAATTGTCTGCATTGCAATGATTTCCTATGGGAAATCTTGCTTTGCTGAACGAGTAACTTGGTTAACAAGCACACTCCCAGAACGGATTGTTCTCATTAACCAAAGTTCCACTGTATTCAGATTATTTTGTTCACCCCAGCTGTAAAATGCTCAACAGAAGCGTGTTGAACATGAGACATGACCTGCTTTGAAAAAGAAAAACTCTGTTGGGAGACATATATGCATGTGTATTTGAAAGTGTCCAGTGGTTGCGAAGAAGGGTTATACATTTGTTCATGACTTGATGATTTAGGTTTTGCAAACATGTATTGAATTTATATAGGGAGAAAATTTGAATCCTTAACAATCTAGCAGAAAGCTGAGGGTAGACACCTATGTAAATGTGGCGTCCTGGACAAGCCAGGTCGTCACAAAACTACACCAACACACCCCACACCCCGGTTAGGCACACCTAAGCAAAACACAAAATTCTTGTTGCCTCCCTCCAGGGGCTGATGTCCACACCACCGAGGAGTTCACAGTCCTGGAGGCTGGAAAAGGAGGGAGTTTGGAGGGAAGTTTCGAAGTGAGAGGAGTAAAGTGGTAGAGGAGCAGTCTGACGGTGTCCGGGTGTGTGGCCCGGACGGTACAGCAAGGTTGGCAGACCGTCTGCAGGAAAGGCTAATTGGAGGGAACCGTAAGGACCGTGGACGGGCGGTGGCCCGGCCGGTACCGGACCGGCGAGAAAAGAGAAGCCAGCACCATCCGGCAGGGCTTATGGACCCCGACAAGGCTAGGAGTCGCCGTCAAATTTGTCAAATCCATTAGCGAAGGGAACCTCCGGGGTTTCCCAGCAGTCAAGACCCGATTGAAGGCAACCGCTCAAACCGTAGAGGGAAACACAGTCACCGCCAAGGCTACAGTTCCCAGGGCCAGAGCCTGCGGGCAAAAGGGGCTCCCTCAGCCTCCATCCAAGCTGGGGAGCGGGTTACCGGTGGGAAGCCATTGGAACCATAACACAACACAGGTGCAGGGAAAGGCAGTCACCATCAACCTGCCGGGAGGAGAAACACCGCAGCCGTCTGTGGGACCCGTCCATCCAGCCGTTTGCTTTACCGGAGACTTTTCATTCGTCATTGGCTGAGTGAGTACCACCGTGCCATGCGGCACAGCGCTGCCCCCGCGACCCTGCACCTCACCAGGCTCCGTAACCCGCCTGCCACTCACCCCTACCTCCCTTACCGGGCCCCGGGACAATCAACCCCCTATCCACGGAGGGGAGAACCAACATCCAAGCTGCTCCCCGTCATCGCTCCCGGGATCCCCGTCCAGAGCAGCGGTGGTGTCACCAATCTCACCACAACCATGGGTGGCGTCACGGACAATATCCCTAAACCCAAACCACCCCCTTTCACTCACGAGCGAGGAGCGCCGCTCGAGTCCCCGGGATCCGGCCCACTGCTCAAGCCACCACCGAGCAGCAGCAGCAGCCGGATCCGAGCAGTGGGTGAGCGCAGTGTCCCCTCCTCCGCCCGTGACATAAGCAAATAGATATTAGGAAGAGAAGGCACTGTATTTATGGTGGTTGTGAATGAGGGATTGACTGTACGCTCCGGCACACGACATAAAAGAGTGATCCTGGCTGGGTGTGTGGACTGTGAACCGTGTAGGTTTTCTATTGCTGCTGACATCGACTGGCCAGGACCACATGATGACTCACACTCACAACAAGACCAACAGTACTGTCATGCCTTAGGTTCAGGAATCAATCTGGTGACCTTGTGCTTAATGGTCAGTAGAGATAAGTGAACCTGTTCACCATTTCAAATTTGGTACGAGCCTAAGGCTATGTGTGCACGTTGCGTACTTCACTGCAGAATTTTCTGCAGCGATCTGAAGAGCACACGTTCGCTTCAAATCGCTGCCGAAAATGTCTGTAATGAAAAAAAAAAAGCCGATTCCATGCGCTCTGCCTGCAGCTCCTGCCAGAGACAGAGCAGGGGCTGCCGGCAAAGCGCACGGAAGAAGTGACATGTCACTTCTTAGAACGCGCGCTTCGGGCAGCAGCCGAAGCGCTGCGCTCTAAGACGCCACGTGCGCACGGCTCCTGCATAATCTCCATAGATTATGCAGGGGACGCAGGACGCATGCAGTTACGCTGCGCTACAAAGCGCAGCATAACTGCATGTAATTACGCAACGTGCGCACATAGCCTTAGCCTGTTAAAAGTCAGCAATGTTCAATCACTGAGCGCGCGTTATAAAAAAATGATTTTATCATAACATGTTAAGCTTTTGGATAGGATTGTGGTGCTGTATGATGAATGAGGGGATGTGTTTAATGAGTGGAGGGGGTGGGGACTCGGGAGAAGCCAGAGGCGTCTGCCTCCATTTATTTCCTAACTTTATTTGTTGATGACCCTGCAGCCAATCACAGCTCAACAAACATCCACAAGGTTCAGATACAAGGGCGTGTGTCATTGGCTGCCTGCCAGATGTCCGTCTGCATATAAAATGCGGATATGCGGCATCGGTGCCATTTTGTGAATATTAAACATTAGGGAAGGTGCTGGCACCAGTTCTGACAGATAGTTAACTTAGCTAGAGGTTTAATTATAGATAGTTGAAATAGATCGAAGCGTGATACTGTAGAATAGGGACGTGCAGTGTAGGAAAAGGTGTGTGCCACAAATCGGCATTTAATGATAAAAATAGGTATTTCTACTTGTGAGTGGCTGCTAAAGAGTTGCCAGTGAAGGAACTAAATAGCTATTCTACTTATTAATGCATACTCCAAATTAGCCAGTGAACCACATTTCTAGGTATTGTCATTACTGCCCGCTGTAAATTTGCTAGTCAACTACCTAAAAAGGTCTTGGCAGTTTTTATTGCCTTAATTTTGTTACCAGTTTTTAAAGGTGTATATAGCACTGGTAAATTAAAATTTAACATTTATTGTTTATCAATAAAAAAGTTTAGAAAAACACCCAAACAAATGCAACCACGAGGTTATTTGGCACAATGTACAGATTGGATGTACATAAAGATGGACTAATAGGAGTTATTTTATTTCCTTCACAGTCCTCCCAGTCCAATCATATGCATCCAAATGAAACCACAATTAAAATTAAAGTGACATTGTGCAAAACCATTATTCTCCCATAATTGTACTCTTGCCCTAGAGATATTACTCTTTAAAAGTGGCTACATGCAGAAATGACAATCTCAGATCACAAGGAACACTGATATGTGATCAGGGAGAGAAAAACAGTTTAAGTGATAATAGTGCTCAAGAAGTGCAAATAGTGCAATCAATGGCAGCAGTGGGATCTATGCTCACCGACTACCCCACTGGCTACCAGTGTTACAGGTGTTACCTTACAGATAACGGGGGTGGGGGGGGGGGCACTCGCAAAGCACCACACAATACCCCTTAGGTAACACCAATGACTCAACGTCCTCCTTCCCGACTCGTTTCATCAAAAGCGATTCATCAGGGGAAATGGAGGTTGTACTGTCAAAGGCATGTTGAGCTGAAAATGAGAAACCAAGTGACTTAACGCACATTAGGTTGTCACCTTTGGTGAGCATACCTATTAAATACATGGGTTAGACTCTTATCACTAATATAACAAGTAGCGCCGTCTGCCGATAAGATGGAGCCCTGAATCATGTGGTCGCCGCGTTGACTACCATGTATCCGGATACTTGTATATTAGCAACGTTTAGTGCCATTGAGTCTGCTAGGGGGCGGAGAGATGCGTTAGTTGTTATGGGGCTATTGTGCCCGAAACCATGTGACGGTGACGCTCGATCACGTGTCGGTCATGTGACCGCACGTAACGCCCCTACCCATACAAACATCACTCACATACATCGCGATGCGGGTCCCGCCCACACTGTGTGACACGCGCTGTACGTTACACTAGTGTAAGATAGGCAGCGGAGACCCCACCAGCTGGCGGTGATTGATACGCGAGGTCATGTGACGATGACGTGTACTATATCTTGGCCACATGATCGGGTGGAACGCCCCCACTCGCACGTCATGCGGAAGTGCACACTCTGTAATCATCATGACTTCAGTCCCACCCCTAACAATTGAGGTGTAAGCACAGACACAAGTGTGCTACACGAATCAGCTCACCTGATTAACAGGTGTGGCATGATTAACTCAGTGGGTGGTACAATTTGTTTTATAAGTATCACATCTCCCAAGCTATCACTTGGTTTCTCATTTTCAGCTCAACATGCCTCTGACAGTACAACCTCCATTTCCCCTGATGCATCGCTTTTGAGGAAACGCGTCGGGAAGGAGGACGTTGAGTCATTGGTGTTACCTAAGCGGTATTGTATGGTGCTTTGCAAGTCACCCCCCCCCCCTTATCTGTAAGTTAACACCTGTATCATTGGTAGCCAGTGGGGTAGTCGGTGAGCATAGATCCCACTGCTGCCATTGATTGCACTATTTGCACTTTTTGAGCACTATTATCACTTAAACCGTTTTTCTCTCTCCCTGATCACATATCAGTGTTCCTTGTGATCTGAGATTGTCATTTCTGCACGTAGCCACTTTTAAAGAGTAATATCTCTATGGCAAGAGTGCAATTATGGGAGGATAATGGTTTTGCACAATGTCACTTTAATTTTAATTGTGGTTTCATTTGGATGCCTATGATTGGACTGGGAGGACTGTGAAGGAAATAAAATAACTCCTATTAGTCCATCTTTGTGTACATCCAATCTGTACATTGTGCCAAATAACCTCGTGGTTGCATTTGTTTGGGTGTTTTTCTAAATGTTTTTATTGATAAACAATAAAGGTTAAGGTTATTTCACCATATCTAAACTGTTGGCCATGGAAATGCTGCCTTTCTGCTTGGTTGATACAGACAGTTTCCAAAACCTGATGGCTGTTGCAGTTCCTCAGTACCATTTGCTCAGTCACCATTACTTCTCTAATAAAACTGTGCCTGCGCTACACCATCATGTCATATACATTACATTTTCCTTGAAAAACTCTGTGTCTCCCAGGGTGCTTCCTCTACATCTTCTAGGTCCTCCACCTGAACCCTCAACCTTTCCCCTAATGTAACATGAATTCCAAGAGAGTGCAGATAGACTCCCCCACACCTCCTTATAGCTCGGCCAGTGCTCAACGCAATCAGGCAGTGCTGAAATTAATATGCATTGGAGAAGCAAGGTGGAGAACAAAGCCAAAACCTGACAACTTGGACAACCACTCCATTCAAGGCACAAAAGCATCTAACTGTGTTATCAATCTCTCGGATTATCAAATTGGAGAAGCAAGTCACACAGCAGAAGAGTTGTGGAGCGCTATCAGCAGTGTTTGCTAAATGCCTGTCTCCACTGAACCTGAAGCCAGGAAAGGCCATGTGCGATAACGGTGCAAACTTGTTGGTGGATCTACACAAATGCCTTGCATGGCTCAGGTTCTCAACCTGGTTGTATAGAAATTTATAGCCCACTATCCTGGCCTGGATGCGCTGCTGCAGAAGGCACGGTCACTGTGTGCTCACCTCCATCACTCGAACCCCATGGCTAATCAACTTGCAATGCTGGAAAAGTCTTTTAGTCTACCAGTAACTGGTTGAAATGCGATGTGCTTACACGGTCGAATTCCACTCTGCACATGTTGCAGCAACTGTGGCAGCAGCAACAAGCTTTGGTACACTGTACCATGAGGCATAGCCTGAGAGTACTTGTGCCGCCCCCGTGCCAGCAGTCGGGCTGCTTGGATCAGGATCCGCGGTGGCTCGAGAGGTCTCCAGACCCAGGGGTCGTGTGGCCACTCAAATAAAGGGATGTATTTACAGGGCATTAAGTTTAGAGTTCATGACTCCACCCGTGGTATGTGGTAATGTGGAGTACCACCACTGCAGTTGGGAGTACCCGAGGGCGATGGAGTGGGGCAGCCAGGTGTTAGAACCCTCCACGGGTAGGAGGGGATGCCTCGGGACTCGGTGATGGTGTTCAGGGAGTGCCGTTGGGTGCAAAGGAGTCACTTTCGTACTAACTCAGTCCATTATGCTGACACCGACAACTGGATAAACCAAAGTTCTGGATACCGCTGCTGCTGAGGGCAACTAGTTTGGGTCCCGTCCCCAATGGTGCTGCCTGGTGATTTACTTCTCTGTTGGTCCCGGTAGTATGGAACTAATTGGGTCCCGCTCCCCACTATGGCTAAGTGTGGGAGCTTGCTCTCAGGGTTCACTCTTGGGATTTTCTGGACCGTTTGAGTGGAAAGCTCTATTCCCCTCGTTGCGCTAGTACCCTGATTTTGGAGCGGGTGGAGAGTGGATCTTGAAGGTTCTGTTCTCGTCGGAATGTCAGATTGCCTAAAGCTACTCTCTGACCTAGGGTCCATGTACCCTGTCATGCCCTGGTCCCTGCTCGGTGATGGTCCAAGGCCGCCGTCTGTCCTCCTCGACAGTTCCGTGCCCCTTGCCACTATCCCCTGTGACTGGGGGTCCAGCTCCCCTAGGCCCAGACCAACGTCTGCCACCAAGGTAACTACTTAGGAGCCCTGTTCCTGACCTCCTCTCTCCTTCACTTCCAAATTACTTCCCTCGACTGACTTACACTCCTGACCCTCCTGACCTCCCCTAACCAACCCCCCTAGTGGGCGACCGTATTCCACTCAGGTCGTCCACTGGTGTGTCTGGTGGGTGTGGTGCAGAGTGTTCCCAGGATTTTGATTAGCTGATGTAGGCAACACGATGTAGTTGGGGACCCATAACCAAGAAGAAGGTGGATGTTGCATGGGATCCCCGTCACCAGCAGCGGTGGTGCCCATCTTCACCACGACCCGTGGGTGGCGTCACGGACTATATCCCCCAAACCAACCACCCTTTTCACTCACGGGCAGGGAGCGCCGCTCGAGTCCCCGGATCCGGCCCACCGCTTGAGCCACGAAGCAGCAGCAGCCGCAGCAGCGCCGGACCCGAGCGTTAGCAAGAGCGCAGCAGCGGCGGCGTCCTCCCCGCCCGCGACAACTTGGCGTCATGAACAGGATTGAACCTATCTACTTACCAGTAGAAGTGCGCCTTGTGATCTCCGCCGGCGGAAAATTTTGAAGCGCTGCCATCTTGGCGCGAAAATCTCCCGCTCGAGCGTCTTCTCCGAGCAGGAAAGGCGTGAAAGCGAAGCCCCGCCCCCAACAAACGGAAGTGCTGAAGAGAACCAAGGGGGGACGGGAAAAAGATGTCTGCGCCCGACGGAGCGGTCGGTGGAGTGGTGGTTGCAGCTCCCGCCGCACCCGTAATTGGAAACAGGATAGCCCCTGCTCCGGTCGCAGGAGCGGGGGGGCTGTGGGCCCAGCGGTCGCCCAGGTGATGCCGTTCACCCTGCCCTATGTGCCCGGTGCTACCTGGCTACCGCAGTACGATGGGAAGCCTGATGCTCTGCAGGTGTTCAGAGGATTAGCCCGAAAGGGCCCGAAAGAGGAAAAAGATTAGCCCGGTCCTCGATTTCTATCCCTTGGCTGATAGACAGCGGGCAGCGGTAGTGCTAGGGCAGCTCACCGGCGCGGCTGAGCAGGAGTCGGAGACCTGGCCCGACGCGGACCGGGCCTCGGTGACTACTGTGACGCCCTGGCACAGCCAGGTTGTCACATAAAGAGTTAATCCTCCTTGGTAATCTGATCTCACACCGGTGCAGCATGACAAAGCACAGCCCCCAGTGTAAGGGAAAAGCAGAGGGGAGGGGCTGGGGCAGAGAGTGTGTGGAGGCAGACAGGACGGAAGTCTGAAGCTGTAGCTCCCGGCTGGGAGTGAAGTGTGCTCTGAGAGGGCCGGGACAGGCCGTAGTGAGGAAGGGGCCAGAACAGGTAGCCGGAGCCGGGCGGTGGCCCCTCGGTGCCTGGGTACCCGGATCACTACAGGGGAGTGGATTCCCCATTCCCGGCTGAGGAGCAGTGGAAGAGAGTGGAGAGAAAGACACTTGCTGCAGGGAAAGAAAAACCAGGGCTGCTGCACCGTGTGTGGGACACTAACACCCCGTACCAAAGGCTGCGGACACCGGCAATTCTAGTTCACCAGTGACTCCGTGTGACTTTCTTGTGAGTACACCCGTGCCCTCGGGCATCGCACTGCAGCACTGCGCCCTGCCCCCTGCTTACCCCATCACTGGGCCCCGGGACAACCAACCCCCCTACCCACGGAGGGGACATAACAACTACGCTGCTCCCTGTCATCGCTCCCGGGATCCCCTTCCAGAGCAGCGGTGGTGTTCCACCATCACCACAACCGTGGGTGGCGTCACGGACAATCTCCCCTAACAAAACCCCCTTTTACTGTGGAGCCTGGGATCACAGACCGGGTCACGCCACCGTGATACCCGCAGAAGTGACTCTGTGGCCCGGATCTGAGTACCCCTGGTCCCCGGGCGAAACACTACCATTTTCGAAAAACTACAAATCACTTTTGAGACCCGCACCGAAGCGGAGCTGCGGATGCAGTTTTATCAGTGCCGACAACGGCCTGCGGACAATGTAAGAGACTATGCCCTGCGCCTGCAAACAGCCCTCCGTACGCTGAAGCGGATGGACACTATCAATGATGTGGACAGTAATAAGATGCTAGTAGAGCAATTCCTGCAGGGGCTGGGGTCCGTGGAAGACCGCAAGCAGCTGCGGCTGTGGGCCTTGGAACACCCCAATCTGGACTTTGCAGTACTGAAAGAGCGGGCCATCAAGGCCCTGCAGGCTCCAGCACCAGACGCTCCTGAGGCGGCCCCGTGGCCGGCTGAGACCGCTCCTATCACGGTGGCGCCTCCACCCCCGGTTCTACCGGCTCCTGCAGCACCCATCGGGATGATGGAGGAACTGGCAGCCCAGGTCCGCCGCATGGATGGAGACTTAGCCAAGATCCTCGCCGCACTCCAGCTTCCGACAAGAGTCAAGCCCTCAGGAGGGATCCAGCTCGCCGACAGCCCAGAGGACGTCCCCTGGATGCAGCGGAGAAGGACCAATGACTCACGGTATGGGCCTCCTATCTGTTACAGGTGCAGCAAGCCTGGCCACTACTCTAGGCGGTGCCCGTTAAATGAGCAACCCCTGGGGCCAAGGGCCAATCCTCAGGAGTAGACACCAACGGCCCCCCCTGATTGGCGAGACCGATACGTCAGAGCTCGCCCCATCATCCCCCTGGCAGTGGACGGCATCCCGCTCATGGCCCTCTTGGACACAGGATCACAGGTAACCACTATACCATATACACTGTACCAGCAGTATTGGGGCACTGACGAACTTGCCCCATCTGATGATAGCCTGACCCTGATCGCAGCCAATGGACTCCCGCTAACCCAGGTGGGCTACAAGCAAGTGACCCTCACTGTGGGACGTGCAGAGTTAAAGAATCAAGGGATGACAGTGGTAATGAATGAACCCAGTGATCACACCCCGAAAGTAATCTTGGGGACCAACGTGATGGAGCATTGTATGAGTGAGGTGCTGAATCTGTTGCAGCAGTTGGCCGCCACAGCAGGAGGAGGCCGGCAGAGGGCTGTGCAGCATGAGATCCGGGCCCTTCTGTATCGGCAGCAAGTGAGCGGAGAGATTGGTGCAGTGAGGGTGATGGATGTGGCCCCCTTGGTAGTGCCACCCCGAAGTGAAATGATGATCTGCTGCAGGGCAGCAGTAGGCCCCCAGGGGTGCGTCTACCCGGCGATGGTGGAACCCACACCTTCTGAACACTGGCCCACGGTGATGGCGGCCAGAGGGGTGGTTGACGTTAAAAAGGGGAGAGAGCCTGTAAGAGTGCTGAATTGTGGAGAGGAGGAAGTCAGGCTCCCCCGTTATGCTACCTTCGCCAAGTTGCTCACCTTAGACTCTCACACCATTCACGAAGCTGTCCCTCCTACCTCAGCATCCCCTGCCAGTAACCATCCACCCTCTTCACAGTTAGAGGAGTGGTGCCAGGAACTACACGTAGGTACTGAAACCACACCCACACATCACAAAGAGGGAGAATACCGGGTAGTGCAAGAGTATGAGCAGGTTTTCAGCAAGCACCCATTAGATTTCGGGAGGATTAAGGGGATTCAAAACCATATCCCTACAGGCCTACACCCACCCATCAAAGAGAGGTATAGGCCCATTCCGCCAGCACACTATCAATGCGCCAAAGACATGTTGAGGAACATGAAGGAGGTAGGGGTCATTCGGGATAGTTGTAGTCCCTGGGCAGCCCCACTGGTAAAGAAGAAGGACGGCACCATGAGAATGTGTGTGGATTACCGGAAGATCAACCAGAACACGCATAAAGATGCCTATCCTGTCCCCCGTATCGAAGAGTCGCTGGCTGCACTGAGAACTTGTAACTTCTTCTCTACCCTCGACTTCACTAGCGGGTACTGGCAGGTGGCGGTCGCGCCAGAGGACCGTGAGAAGACAGCATTCGCCACTCCCATGGGACTCTGTGAGTTTAACAGCATGCCGTTCGGGCTGTGCAATGCCCCTGGAACCTTCCAACGGCTAATGGAGTGCTGCTTGGGACATCTCAACTTCGAAACGGTCATACTGTACCTGGACGATGTGATCGTGTACTCCCAGACGTACGAGGCCCATCTGGAACATCTGGCTGAAGTGTTCGCGTCCTTAGCCAAATATGGGATGAAATTGAAGCCCTCTAAGTGCCACCTATTGAAACCCAGGGTGCAGTACCTCGGACACGTGGTGGGCGCGAAAGGCGTCGCCCCAGATCCCGAGAAGATCACTGCCATTCAGGACTGGCCGAGGCCAACCACGGTGAGAGAGGTGAGCCAGTTCCTGGGCCTGGTGGGCTACTATTGTCTCTTCATTAAGGGGTATACGAAGATGGCCGCCCCCATGCAAGACCTCCTCGTGGGACAGACCAAGGGTGGCAGGCCCTCTGGAACCCCGTTGGCCTGGGAAGCAAAGCACGAAGAGTCCTTCCGCCAGCTGAAGACGGCATTGACAGGGGAAGAAATCCTGGCGTATCCCGACTATAATCTTCCATTCATCCTCTACAGTGATGCCAGTAATGTAGGCTTGGGAGCCGTCCTGTCCCAGGTCCAGAATGGAAGGGAAAAAGTGATCGCCTACGCCAGCAGAAAACTCTGGCCCACGGAGAGGAACCCTGAAAATTACAGCTCCTTCAAGCTCGAGTTCCTAGCACTGGTGTGGGCCATTACTGAGCGATTCCGCCATTACCTCGCAGCCGCTATGTTCACCGCCTATACAGACCATAATCCGTTAAACCATCTGGACACGGCCAAGCTGGGCGCGTTGGAGCAGCGGTGGGTGGCCAGGCTGTCTAATTATGACTTCACGATCAAGTACCGAGCCGGCCGCAAGAACACCAACGCGGACGCGCTATCCCGGATGCCCCACCTACCGGATGAGGGGCCGGAGGGCGATGATCTCGAAGAAATCAAGCTGCCTGCATTTCACCGGCCACCAGTCAAGCAGGTGCATGTCAAGCAGCAACAGGCGAACCTAGACCCGCTGCCCAGTCAGAGATGGCAAGAAGCCCAAGACCAAGCACCTGCTGTCCAAGTGGTCAAGGCCATGATTGAACAAGGTTCCACTAGACTGGACCCTGCTGCTCTGCCTGAGGCCCAACGGCTGTGGAAAGAACGAGCCCGGCTGCATCTGGACCAGGGGAAACTGTATCGGGAACTGATCAACCCGAAGACCTATGAGAAGGTTCGTCAGCTGGTGATTCCACAGGCTAGTGTGCTCACAGTTCTACGGGCTTACTATGACGGTGTGGGGCGCTTTGGGTGGAAGAAGCTGGAGATGCTGTTGAGAGATTGGTTCTATTGGAGTGGGATGCGGGAGTCTGTGGAGGCCTGGTGTCGAGAGTGTGGTCCCTGTGCACTGAGAAGAAGGGACGAGGCCAGCCAGAAGGCCCCTCTACGCCCAATCATCACTCATCAGCCGCTGGAGTTGGTCGCCTTCGACCAGGTTAAACTCACCCCTAGCCGAAGTGGGTACACCTACGCCCTGACCATTGTAGACCACTAGTCGAGATTCATGGTGGTTGTCCCAGTCAAGGACCTGACTGGCCGTACCGCCGCTAGAGCATTCCAGGCCTATTTCTGCCGACCGCACGGGTACCCGGAGAGGGTGCTTACCGACCGGGGCCCGGCATTTGAAGCGGAGGTGTTTCAAGAATTCTGACAGTTGTACGGCTGCAAGAAGATTCAGACCACGCCTTACCATGCCCAGACTAATAGCATGTGTGAAAAGATGAACCATCTGGTCCTGGATCTCCTCAAGACGTTACCGCTAGAAGAGCGGAACCTGCGGCCAGAAAAGCTGCCTGACGTGGTCGATATGTAAAATAACATCCCATCTAGCTCTACCAAATGTACACCAGCGTATTTAATGAGAGCTCGGCCAGGCCAGTTGCCGGTGGACCTAGAAATGGGCTTGGAAGCTCCAGAAGCCCTCCCTTCGACTGCTGGATGGGACACTCGGCGGAGAGCGCAGTACCGACAGGTCCAGGAGTACGAAGAAAGGAACCTGTGTCGGAGACAGGAACAGCAGGAACAGTACTTTATCAAGCGGGCTCCAGCTGTCCCCTTTAAACCTGGAGATGTAGTGCTGAACAAAAAAGAAGAACCCATAAGCTTGATGACCAGTGGGAAAAGACCCGGTATGTCATACAACCCACTGAATGGGAAGATGAGAAGGCCTACCAGATTAGTCATGACCAGGGAAAGACTTCGGCCACGGTGTCCAGGGACCACCTGAAGAGGTGTCCAACACAGTTGAAGGTGGCAGCTGAAGTTCCAACCCCCAGACCAACCGAGGACAAGGAGAAAGAGGTGATCCACACAGTAATGGGGGATTTCCCAGCGGACTGGCCTACACAGAACGGCGCGGTGCTTATTCCAGTAATAATGTTCCCACAACCCGTGGAGCAAAAGGAGACGGAAGTAGCCGCCAGTGAACCAGTGCCCAGGGCTGCACCTGTACCCAGTCCCCCTGAGTCTCCACCGGCCCCACATAGTAGACGGGAAGAGGAGCTGATAGTCTCTTCTGGCCCCTTGCCCTCCACTGATAGCATTTGGCCCAGAAGGTCCACACGCCCCAACCTAGGCCAACCCCCGCTTAGGTACAGGGAAACTACCATTTACAGGTGTCATATGTTGAGATGAGCGAACCGGTCCCGGTTCGGCTCGAGGTCGGTTCGCCGAACGGAGCTCCCGTTCGAGTTCGGCTCGTCGAACGTTCGACGAACCGAACTCAAACTGCATAGGAAACAATGGCAGGCAATCACAAACACAGAAAAACACCTAGAAAACACCCTCAAAGGTGTTCAAAAGGTGACAAACAACTCACAACACATGGGAAAGTGACAAGGACATATACTCATGTGAAAACAAAAGAGCTGGACAAGGAAAAAGAGGAGGACACACAGATATATGAGTATATGCAAGGAAACATCGATTCCATTATTGTGCAACTTGAGCCCTGCTCATTTTAGGCTTCCAATCTGGATAAATTGCCTGAGCTCGCCACGTACGCCTTGGGGATCTTGTCATGTCCTGCAGCCAGCGTTCTCTCGGAACCTGTCTTCAGTGCTGCTGGTGGTCTGCTGGCAGATAAGCACACGCGTCTGTCCACTGACAATGTGGACATGGCTCTCAGAGGACTTTTCTTCCCCTGGGTCAGCCAGGGGACGGGAAAGGCACGCGTATTTTTGAGAGTGCTTCATGCAAAGCATCTTTTTCTTTTTCAAAAGGGGGCTCAACCGATGCCAGTCAAGTGGGGTGTGTGTGGCCCAGTTAGTGGAAACGAGGGAGACTGTGGTTGGAGTCCCCTCGCTGTGTTTCTAAAAGACCCAAAATGAACAAATCATGGCTCTCAGAGGACTTTTCTTCCCCTGGGTCAGCCAGGGGACGGGAAAGGCACGCGTATTTTTGAGAGTGCTTCATGCAAAGCATCTTTTTCTTTTTCAAAAGGGGGCTCAACCGATGCCAGTCAAGTGGGGTGTGTGTGGCCCAGTTAGTGGAAACGAGGGAGACTGTGGTTGGAGTCCCCTCGCTGTGTCTCTAAAAGAACCAAGATGAACAAGTCATGGCTCTCAGAGGACTTTTCTTCCCCTGGGTCAACCAGGGGACGGGAAAGGCACGCGTATTTTTGAGAGTGCTTCATGCAAAGCATCTTTTTCTTTTTCAAAAGGGGGCTCAACCGATGCCAGTCAAGTGGGGTGTGTGTGGCCCAGTTAGTGGAAACGAGGGAGACTGTGGTTGGAGTCCCCTCGCTGTGTTTCTAAAAGACCCAAAATGAACAAATCATGGCTCTCAGAGGACTTTTCTTCCCCTGGGTCAGCCAGGGGACGGGAAAGGCACGCGTATTTTTGAGAGTGCTTCATGCAAAGCATCTTTTTCTTTTTCAAAAGGGGGCTCAACCGATGCCAGTCAAGTGGGGTGTGTGTGGCCCAGTTAGTGGAAACGAGGGAGACTGTGGTTGGAGTCCCCTCGCTGTCTCTAAAAGAACCAAGATGAACAAGTCATGGCTCTCAGAGGACTTTTCTTCCCCTGGGTCAGCCAGGGGACGGGAAAGGCACGCGTATTTTTGAGAGTGCTTCATGCAAAGGATCTTTTTCTTTTTCAAAAGGGGGCTCAACCGATGCCAGTCAAGTGGGGTGTGTGTGGCCCAGTTAGTGGAAACGAGGGAGACTGTGGTTGGAGTCCCCTCGCTGTGTCTCTAAAAGAACCAAGATGAACAAGTCATGGCTCTCAGAGGACTTTTCTTCCCCTGGGTCAGCCAGGGGACGGGAAAGGCACGCGTATTTTTGAGAGTGCTTCATGCAAAGCATCTTTTTCTTTTTCAAAAGGGGGCTCAACCGATGCCAGTCAAGTGGGGTGTGTGTGGCCCAGTTAGTGGAAACGAGGGAGACTGTGGTTGGAGTCCCCTCGCTGTGTTTTACATGCTTTTAGAAGGGCATGACATGGCTTGGAGGTTGACTTTCATCATCTGCAAACTGTTGGCTACCAAAATGCTGCCTTTCCAACAAATGTGGTTATAGACAATGAGGAACATACTGATGAAGATGAGACGCAGATACCCGATTGGGATGACAACTTAAATATTCGGTCAGGGCAAGAAGAGGCTCTGTCTGAGGGGGAGGGGAGTGCAAACACAACAATTGATGATGAAGTCCTAGATCCCACCTACTGTCAACCCACAGTCAGACACTCGAGGAGGTCAACAGAGGCGGTGGAGGAGGATGCAACCGACGTCGAAGTAATCTTGCGCCTTCCTGGACACAGTCGGAGCACTGGTAGCACGTCTACAACTGCATCCTCAGCCAACACTCTGCCTCTGAGCATTATTCGGGGTGGATCAACAGGTCGCATGGCCTCTAAGCCTTGCCTAGCCTGGTCCTTTTTTGACATAAAAAAAGATCGCCCTAATTATGTGATCTGTAACATTTGGCATGGTTATCTTAGTAGAGGTCAAAACCTCAGCAGTTTGACAACTTCTTCCATGAATCGTCACATGAATAAATATCATATGGCCTGGTGGGAAGCTCACCGTGCTGCAATGCGGCCTAGCGGAGCCAACCATCCACCGCCTGCCCCTTCCAGTGCATCCGCGCGCTCGTCATCTTCTAGGACTGTGGGGACAGCTGTCACACCTGTTTTTCCACCCACAACGTCCACCACTGTAACCGCAACAGGCAGTTTGCTTGGTAGGTCGTCAGTTGGTTTGCAAGGGGAAACAAGTGATTGTGTACAGCTCTCTCAAACATCGATAGCACCAACGTTTAATGAAGGCAACATCATGTCTCCGCCTGCACTTTCCTCACAAACCTGCATTTTTCCAGGGACACCCTACTCAACACCATCTACACACAGCAGCCAGATCTCTGTCCCTCAGATGTGGTCAAATAAAAGGCCACTTCCTGCGACCCATGACAAAGCTAAGAGGTTGACTCTATCCCTCTGTAAGCTGTTGGCTACCGAAATGCTGCCTTTCCGCCTAGTGGACACACAGGATTTTAGAGACTTTATGTCTGTCGCTGTGCCCCAGTACCAGATGCCTAGTCGCCACTACTTCTCTAAGAAAGGTGTGCCCGCGCTACACCAGCATGTCACACACAACATCACCGCTTCCTTGAGAAACTCTGTGTGTGAACGGGTGCATTTCACCACCGATACTTGGACCAGTAAGCATGGACAGGGACGTTACATGTCGCTGACTGGCCACTGGGTAACTATGGTGATAGATGGTGAAGGGTCTGCTGCACAAGTCTTGCCGTCCACACGACTTGTGTGTCAATCCTCTGTCTGTCCAAGTTCCGCCACTGCTTCTGCATCCTCCACCTCATCTGGGTCCTCCACCTCCGCCCCAAGCCTGCCTGGTCAGGCCACCAGCGTTCTCACTGCGCAGAAGGAATCACGCAACCCTCATTACTATGCTGGCAGCAGAGCGCAACGGCATCAGGCGGTCTTTAGCTTGACATGTCTTGGGAATAAGAGTCACACAGCTGAGGAGTTGTGGTCAGCTCTGCGGTCTGAGTTTCATAAATGGTTGTCTCCACTCAACCTGCAGCCTGGTAAGGCCGTGTGCGACAATGCTGCAAACCTGGGTGCGGCACTTCGCCTGGGCAAGGTGACACACGTACCTTGTATGGCTCACGTGTTGAACCTTGTCGTCCAGCAAGTTTTAACACACTATCCCGGCCTAGATGGCCTTCTGAACAGGGCACGAAAACTGTCTGCTCACTTCCGCCGTTCAAGCGCCGCAGCTGAGCGATTTGCATCGCTCCAGAAGTCTTTCGGCCTGTCGGTTCATCGCCTGAAATGCGATGTGGCGACACGCTGGAATTCAACTCTCCACATGTTACAGCGACTGTGGCAGCACCGCAGAGCCATGGTGCAATACGTCATGACGTATAGCCTGGGCCAACGAGATGCAGAGGTGGGGCAGATCACCCTGATGGAGTGATCTCAGATCAAGGACCTATGCACCCTTCTGCACAGTTTCGACATGGCGACGAATATGTTTAGCGCTGACAATGCCATTATCATCATGACGATTCCAGTCATTTACATGCTGGAGCACACGCTAAACACTATTCGGAGTCAGGGGGTGGGACAACAGGAAGGGGAGGAACTACAGGAGGATTCATATGTGCAAGACACAACAACATCACCAAGGTCCAGACGTTCATCATCACCAACGCGGCAGGCATGGGACCATGGGGGACAGGGATCAACAAGGGCGCATGGTAGCAGGAGAGATGTTGAGGAAGGTGCAGGAGGACATGAAGATATGGAGGACGAACTGTCCATGGACATGGAAGACTCAGAAGATGAGGGGGAGCTTGGTCAAATTTCAGTTGAAAGAGGTTGGGGGGAGATGTCAGAGGAAGAAAGAACGGTTAGCACCTCTATGCCACAAACACAGCGTGGACTTGGTCCGCATGGCTGCGCAAGACACATGAGTGCCTTCTTGTTGCACTACCTCCAACATGACCCTCGTATTGTCAAAATTAGAAGTGATGATGACTACTAGCTTGCCACACTATTAGATCCCCGGTACAAGTCCAAATTTTGTGACATAATTCCACCCATAGAAAGGGACGCACGTATGCAGGAGTATCAGCAGAAGCTGTTACTCGATCTTAGCTCGGCTTTTCCACCAAACAACCGTGCAGGTGAAGGGAGTGATTCTTCCAGTTGGAACTTGACAAACATGGGACGGCCTCGTCATCTTCAACAGTCTACCCGTACCAGTAGGACCGGATCTGGTGCTGGTAACAGCAATTTTATGGAATCTTTTAATAATTTTTTTAGACCCTCCTTTGCAAGGCCACCAGAGACAACAAGTCTGACACATAGTCAACGGCTGGAGAGGATGATACAGGAGTATCTCCAAATGAACATCGATGCAATGACTTTTCAAATGGAGCCTTGCTCCTTTTGGGCTTCAAATCTAGAAAAATGTCCAGAGCTCTCCAGTTACGCCTTGAAGATTTTGTCGTGTCCAGCTGCCAGCGTTGTCTCTGAACGTGTCTTCAGTGCTGCTGGGTGTGTGCTGACAGATAAGCGCACGCGTCTGTCCAGTGACAATGTGGACAGACTGACGTTCATCAAAATGAACAAGTCATGGATCCAGAATGAATTTACTACCCCTGTGTCATCCTGGGGAGAGTAAATGCTTGTGGATTTGGAATGTGCTTGATGCAAATCAAAACATCCTGTTTGCAACTAGGGCACAAGTGCTGCCACTGAATGGGTGGGTGTGTGTGGGGCACAATTTTTGGAAAAAAGGGAGGCTCCGCTTGGAGTAACCCTTGCTTACATTGTTTTTAAAAGGAGACAAGATGACCAAGTCATGGTTCAGCAAAGACTTTATCTACCTACCCCGGTGTCATGCTAAGGACGGTTAATTATGGCGTATTTTTGAATGTGCTTGATGCAAATCAAAACATCCTGTTTGCAGCTATGGCACAAGTGCTGCCACTGATGGGGTGTCTGAGTGCCCAATTTTTGGAAAAAAGGTAGACTCCGCTTGGAGTAACCCTTGCTTGCTGTGTTTTTTAAAAATGATACAAGATGAACAGATCTGAAGGCAAGATGAAGGCAACATCATGTCTCCGCCTGCACTTTCCTCACAAACCTGCATTTTTCCAGGGACACCCTACTCAACACCGTCTACACACAGCAGCCAGATCTCTGTCCCTCAGATGTGGTCAAATAAAAGGCCACTTCCTGCGACCCATGACAAAGCGAAGAGGTTGACTCTATCCCTCTGTAAGCTGTTGGCTACCGAAATGCTGCCTTTCCGCATGGTGGACACACAGGATTTTAGAGACCTTATGTCTGTCACTGTGCCCCAGTACCAGATGCCCAGTCGCCACTACTTTTCTAAGAAAGGTGTGCCTGCGCTACACCAGCATGTCGCACACAACATCACCGCTTCCTTGAGAAACTCTGTGTGTGAACAGGTGCATTTCACCACCGATACTTGGACCAGTAAGCATGGATAGGGACGTTACATGTCGCTGACTGGGCACTGGCAAACTATGGTGAGAGATGGAGAAGGGTCTGCTGTACAAGTCTTGCCGTCCCCACGAGTTGTTTCAATCCTTGTTCTGTATGTAGAAGTTAATACACTGCTTCTGCCTCTTCAACCTCGTGTGGGTCCTCCACCTTGGCGCAAACCCTGTGTGGTCAGGCCACCCTTCCTTGCAACTGCGCACAAGGACTACCACACACCTCCTTACTATGCTGGCAGCAGAGCTCAATGCCATTAGGCGGTCAAAGTTTTACTTTGAAATGTATGGGAAATGTGAGTCACACCGCTATTCCAGAGAATAGTAGTCAGGCAGGATCAAAACATTAATTGAGGAACAGGAACAGAATGGGACGGCCATGACTTAATCAGAAAACAAGCAGAGGTGAAATGCGGATCGGCCAACAAGGTACATAAACAGCAAGCAGGAAAAGTAGTCAGGTAACAAGCACACAAAATCATAAAACTGAACTGGGGGTAAAATTAACCAGAGGTTCATAGCTATGTCTGGCAGTGGTCTGCAGACAGGATGGGCATAAAAAAGGGTGTGGTGTCTTCACATTGGTTGTAGCTGAATGATGGTATTTCATCTGTGAGATACCCACCAGCTACATTCAGCCAGAGATTCTGCATCTGTCAAGGTAATGCAGCCCAGTGGGTGAGCATAACCTGCGTCCACCTGCGCCGCTGGCATCGACTCCTCTCCCATCATCAGCACTATGCATGAAAGGAACACGTTGTCACCTGGCGACTGGAGTACAAATTGCCGGAGCGGACTCCGTTGGTGACTTAACAGCCGTGTGCGGCAATGATGCAAACGTGGCTGCGGGCCATCCTCAGGGCAATGTGACACACGTGCCTTGTATGGCTCACGTGTTGAATCTGATTCTCCAGCAATTTTTAAAACACCATCACGGCCTACATGGCCTTGTGCAGCGTGCACGCTCGCTATGTGCTCACTTCCATCGTGCGCACACAGCAGCTCCACAACTTCCATCACTCCGGAAGTCTTAGGGTCTGGCAGTTAAACGCCGGAAATGCGATGTTCCGACACGCAGGAATTGGAATCTGCACATGTTGCAGCGTGTGTGGCAGCACCGCAGAGCCCTGCTGAAATACGGTATGACATATAGCCTGGGATAACTTGATCCAGAGGTGGTGCAGATCACGCTGCTGGAGTGGTGTCAGATCAAGGACCTATGCACCCTGCTACACAGTTCACAAATGTCGACGAAGATGTTTAGCACTGGCAATGTCATTCTCAGCGTGACAATTCTGGTCATCTACATGATGGAGCACACTGTAATTATTATTCGGAGTCAGGTGTTGGGACAAGAGGAAGGGGAGGAAGTACAGGAGGAGTCATATGCGGAAGGGATAACAAGATCTACGAGGTCCAGATGGTCAGCGGCACCTATGCGGCAGTCATGGTGAGGGAGAGGGATTAACAAGGGCGCATAGTATCAGCAAAAAGTGTTGATGAAAGTGCAGGAGCCCATGAAGAAATGGAGGACGAACTGGCGATGGGCATGGAAGACTCAGCAGATGAGTGAGAGCTTGCTCACATTTCGGTTGTGCGAGGTTGTGGGTAGAGGGCAGAGGAAGGATGCACGATTCTCACCTCTCTGCCACCAACACACCAAGGACTTGGTCCTCCTGGATGCACAAGACACATGAGCGCCTTCTTGCTGCACTACCTACATAACCCTCGGATTGTATGAATTTGAAGTAATCCTGAATACTGGGTTGCCACACTGTTAGATCCCCGGTACAAGACAAAATTTGGCGAACTAATTCCTGCCATAGAAATAGACGCACGTATACAGGAGTATCTGCAGAATGTGGTACGCAATCTTAGATCTACTTTTCCACTAAACACCAGTGCTGCACAGAGTGAATCTCAACGCTTTGTCATGGATAGGAGGAAATGGTCTTTTACTTGTCCACATGGGAGGGACCGAGGGATGGCTGCTGTGCTGAGATGGCGTTGAGTACGGTGTCCCTGCACAGTTGCACTTTTGGTCATATCCCAAAATGAGTTGAAAAAGGACAGATGCTGTTGGAAAGGGGAACAGGTGTGTTGGAAAGGGGAAAAAAGTTTTGGTCCGTGGATTTGGTGGTTAAGCAACTGTAACATTTGCTGAAGAAACAACATCTGTTACAGTGGGACTGGCAGATTTGGATAAAGTGGTATATAATCTGTGACCGCTATATAACGAAAATTAATAAGAAAAGAAAGAGAAAGGTATATATCCCCATCAGCAGTCAGTGTCCACCGTGCTCCCAGTTGGAAAAGGAGAGGTTGGCAACTTGAAGGTTTGGTGGAGGATACAGAGCTGTGTGGCTATGAAACTAATAGTAGCCTGAACCGAGTTAGACGCCATTCGGATCTGGAGACTGTGAGCCCTGTTAGCGTCACAGGGTCCACATGCCCACCCAGCCCAGGAACTCCCTGTTAACAACACAGAGGCCATTGAGTACGCTGACCGTGTGCGTAGGGGCCACACCTGTGGACAGCAGGCGCATCAGCAGCAGCAGGCCTGTTAATGCCACTGGGCTGCACAAGCAGGACTGTTAGGACAGGAGCTGGTCTTAACCGTTCTGCGTTACCAACTGTGGTGGTGGCCTGCATCCACCACCCTATCCCTGCCTACCTCTGGCCTAAAGCCGCAATGGGTTCAACACATGGAGGTGTGCTCTTTCGGAGCATAATAGAAGACTGCGCACCTCCTTGTTGGCTCCAGCCCCTTTTATAACCTGGGTCCGCCCCAAACCAGGGTGAACCACAATGCACCTCCTGGAGACAAATGTAGAGTGACACGTCATCAGTGGCATAACTAGCGTCCTATTTGGAAACGCAACTTCAATTATGACCTCATGGCTGCCATGACCCAAACACCTCACCAGTCATCGTCTGACCATCAATAATGCGGTGACAAGTCATAGGTGTGGGCCTCTGCAAGCCATTTGGGAGGACACCTGATGCCCTGTGGTCTATATGGGACCCCCACATCAGGGCCAGGGCCAAAGAGTTCATTACCGGACCTAGTCTCTGATGCAGGAAGTGCCTGAGCATGCTCAGTAGCATGAAATACAGTCTCTGAAAAAAGACTATCAGCTTTAGCATGGTGTCTAGGCACAAAACAGGACTTAGACCCGGCACGGAATGCAAGCACCTGTGCAAAGAGGCTTTTCACACTTAGTGTGGGAGCATGCGCTGTATCCCGAAAAGAAGACTTAGCGTCAGGAATAACACAGTCAGGCTGAGCATACTCACTACGCGAAACACTGTAATTATGCTGCAGCTGGGGTACATCGGCACACGCATGCGCACTAGCTGACTCTCCACACTTAGACGTGGAGGGGAAATTTGTCTTGGAGATGCTGTCTATGAACAGAAGGAAAAGCTAAAGGAAGCCTGACTTTCTATCCCTCCGAATTATGAAATGCAGCAATGAATTCCATGAGTTTGCTATAACATTAGCGTATCAAAATGTGCATGAGGGTGTGATGTAGAGGTGCTAGAAATAGCTTGTCACCAGTGGGGCACTAATGGAATACAACAGCCAGTTCTATGATGCCACTAAATGGCAGTATTTTGTGCTATCATTATAGCTTATTAAAAACAGAGCAGGAGGTTGTCATGCAGAGGTGCTGCACATAGATTTGCAGTAGTGTGAATAGACAAAAGTACAATAGCCACATTTAGGATACAACTAGGTACAGTGAGTGTTTGCTAGTATAATGGCTGAGTTTAAAAAAGTTTGAGTGTGCAATGCAGGCAGACGTGCTGCAAATAACGTTCCAATACTGTGAATTGACAAAAGTACAATAGCCACGTTTAGGATACAACTAGGTACAGTGAGTGTTTGCTAGTATAATGGCTGAGTTTAAAAAAGTTTGAGTGTGCAATGCAGGCAGACATGCTGCAAATATGTTTACAATAGTGTGAATAGACAAAAGTACAATAGCCACGTTTAGGATGCCACTAGGTACACTGAGTGTTTGCTAGTATAATGGCTGAGTTTAAAAAAGTTTGAGTGTGCAATGCAGGCAGACGTGCTGCAAATATCGTTCCAATACTGTGAATTGACAAAAGTACAATAGCCACGTTTAGGATACAACTAGGTACACTGAGTGTTTGCTAGTATAATGGCTGAGTTTAAAAAAGTTTGAGTGTGCAATGCAGGCAGACGTGCTGCAAATATCGTTCCAATACTGTGAATTGACAAAAGTACAATAGCCACGTTTAGGATACAACTAGGTACACTGAGTGTTTGCTAGTATAAAGGCTGAGTTTAAAAAAGTTTGAGTGTGCAATGCAGGCAGACGTGCTGCAAATATCGTTCCAATACTGTGAATAGACAAAAGTACAATAGCCACGTTTAGGATGCCAATAGGTACACTGACTGTTTGCTAGTATAATGGCTGAGTTTAAAAAAGTTTGAGTGTGCAATGCAGGCAGACGTGCTGCAAATAACGTTCCAATACTGTGAATAGACAAAAGTACAATAGCCACGTTTAGGATACAACTAGGTACACTGAGTGTTTGCTAGTATAATGGCTGAGTTTAAAAAAGTTTGAGTGTGCAATGCAGGCAGACGTGCTGCAAATATCGTTCCAATACTGTGAATTGACAAA
Source organism: Anomaloglossus baeobatrachus (assembly GCF_048569485.1). Classification (NCBI taxonomy): domain Eukaryota; kingdom Metazoa; phylum Chordata; class Amphibia; order Anura; family Aromobatidae; genus Anomaloglossus; species Anomaloglossus baeobatrachus. The sequence goes on from NC_134362.1 coordinate 99,969,162, forward strand.
AGTACAATAGCCACGTTTAGGATACAACTAGGTACACTGAGTGTTTGCTAGTATAAAGGCTGAGTTTAAAAAAGTTTGAGTGTGCAATGCAGGCAGACGTGCTGCAAATATCGTTCCAATACTGTGAATAGACAAAAGTACAATAGCCACGTTTAGGATGCCAATAGGTACACTGAGTGTTTGCTAGTATAAAGGCTGAGTTTAAAAAAGTTTGAGTGTGCAATGCAGGCAGACGTGCTGCAAATATCGTTCCAATACTGTGAATTGACAAAAGTACAATAGCCACGTTTAGGATACAACTAGGTACAGTGAGTGTTTGCTAGTATAATGGCTGAGTTTAAAAAAGTTTGAGTGTGCAATGCAGGCAGACATGCTGCAAATAACGTTCCAATACTGTGAATAGACAAAAGTACAATAGCCACGTTTAGGATACAACTAGGTACACTGAGTGTTTGCTAGTATAAAGGCTGAGTTTAAAAAAGTTTGAGTGTGCAATGCAGGCAGACATGCTGCAAATAACGTTCCAATACTGTGAATAGACAAAAGTACAATAGCCACGTTTAGGATACAACTAGGTACAGTGAGTGTTTGCTAGTATAAAGGCTGAGTTTAAAAAAGTTGGAGTGTGCAATGCAGGCAGACGTGCTCTGCAAATGTCTTTGCACTAGTGGGACTATAGCAAAGTCCAATAGCCACGTTTAGCATGCCACTAGGTACACTGAGTGTTTGCTAGTCAAATGGCTTAGTTTAAAAAAGTTGGAGTGTGCAATGCAGGCAGACGTGCTCTGCAAATGTCTTTGCACTAGTGGGACTATAGCAAAGTCCAATAGCCACGTTTAGGATGCCACTAGGTACACTGAGTGTTTGCTAGTCAAATGGCTTAGTTTAAAAAAGTTGGAGTGTGCAATGCAGGCAGACGTGCTCTGCAAATGTCTTTGCACTAGTGGGACTATAGCAAAGTCCAATAGCCACGTTTAGGATGCCACTAGGTACACTGAGTGTTTGCTAGTAAAATGGCTTAGTTTAAAAAAGTTGGAGTGTGCAATGTAGGCAGACGTGCTCTGCAAATGTCTTTGCACTAGTGGGACTATAGCAAAGTCCAATAGCCACGTTTAGGATGCCACTAGGTACACTGAGTGTTTTCTAGTATAATGGCTTAGTTATAATGAGTTGGAGTGTGCAATGCAGGCAGACGCGCTCTGCAAATGTCTTTGCACTAGTGGGACTATAGCAAAGTCCAATAGCCACAGATAGGATGCCACTAGGTACACTGAGTGTTTGCTAGTATAATGGCTTAGTTAGAATGAGTTGGAGTGTGCAGAGGACAAGAGGGTACAGTGGCAGGATTGTGGTGCTCTGGGTAGAGGAATGGAAGCCTGCCTTTCTATTCCCTCCTAATGGTGAAATGCAGGGAGGAAATCCCTGACCTTGGCTACACAGACGCTGTTGCTGTTTGCAGGACCTGTCACCTATGGCTCTCTGACCCTGCCGGTTTGAGCCCTTAAAAGGACTGCTATAAAGTGCTCTCCCTAAGCTGTCTAACGCTGTGTATGCAGCGCATACAGCTGTATCGGCTATAGGACTCAGGAGGACGGAGCTGCGACAGTGATGTCTGACACCAAAGACGCAGAAGGCAGATAATGACGTCCTGGAAGAAAATGTCCGGTTTTATAATGCAGGGACATGTGACATGGACATCCTATCACACATGCCGTTGCTTCTCTGGCTCAAAGTCCACTTAGCTGTGTGTGTGTCTGGGATTGGCTGACATGCTGGCCCGCCCCACAAGACGCGCGCGCTTAGGGAAGGAAGACAAAAAAAAAAAAAAAAAAATGGCCATTATACAAACAGCAGTCATCTGAAGGCGCTGTTCACGCACACTATACACTGAAATGTGATAATAGTGTGATTCACAGAGTGACTTACACTATTACAGCAGAAACCAAGCTATGATTTAGCTTGTTTTTTGCTGCTAGAACCGTTCTCGAACGTTTCTAGAACTATCGAGCTTTTGCAAAAAGCTTGAGTTCTAGTTCGATCTAGAACATGCCCCAAAATCACTCGAGCCTAGAACTGGAGAACCACGAACCGCGCTCAACTCTAGTCATATGTTACGTATGTAAATATGTGAATGAATGACATTAATCAACCGTGATCTTCATCTGATTGACTATTTGATTATTCTTGCCGTTGCCGTCAAGTTGTCCCCGGAGGGACTCTGTGTGTTTGTACAACCTGCATGAGAGACTACTCATGGACATGGCCGATAACTGGCAGGCTACCCACGAACTGGTGGGCATGTAAATAATTTTATGGATGGAAGCCGTTGCCGCCTCTGGAGAGGCAGATTGGAGGAAGAACCCGCAGCAGAGCAGGCTGGGGCCCGGCCACCACCAGGACCGGTGGCCATCCTCCGGGGGTCAGGGGTCCCCCTGGACGTGGGGTCCCCTGAAGTGACAGCCGGGTGCGAGTAACCGTTCCCGCTCGAGCAGCCTGAACCTGGACTGGGGTCAAGGGGTGCTGCCCACTTCTTAGGGGCAGCATCAGGGCTAGGTTGCTTGGGTGGGAGAGCGGAAGACATCCATCTGTCCGTCAGTTATTATTAAAAATGTTTTTGTTTCATATGTGCAACGTTTAATTGTCCTCACAAAAATGCTTATATGTTCAAAATGTTTACGTTATTTATATTTTTACAGCTTTTGAAAAAAAAAATAAATAAATAAATAAAACCGGTGATGGACAGGCAGCCCGCGGACGGTCTGCATTTCACCAAGGGGGAATGTGGCGCCCTGGCCTAGCCAGGTCGTCACAGATAACACACGAACACCCCACCCCCATTAGACAGGGACACCAGCCAAACACAAAACCCTTGTTGCCTCCCTCCAGGGTCTGATGTCCACACCAGGTGGGGCGGAGCCAAGCGGTTGGCCCCACCCACCGAGGAGTTCACAGGCCTGGAGGCGGGAAAAGTGACAGATAGAGTTTGGAGTTTGAAGTGAGAGGAGTGAGCACTTGGGTGTCTGGGTTTGTGGCCTAGGCACTGACAGCAAGGTTGGCAGACGGTGGTGGCCGTCTGCAGGAGTGGTGAAGCAACGTGGAACCGTAGGACCGGGGTCGGGCGTTGGCCCGCCGGTACCGACCGGGGAGCGAAGTGAAGCCAGCAGACACAGGCAGGGCCATCGGACCCCGACCAGGCTTGGAGCCGCCGACAATAGTCAAATCCGAATGTGACCGGAACCCCAGGGGTTTCCTAACAGCAAAAGTCCCGATTGAAGGCAACCGCCCACACCGTGAGGGTATACAGCTACCGCCTAAAGCTAGAGACCCAAGGGCGAGCGCCTGCGGGCAAACGGGTTCCTCTGGTACCCATACACCGGGGAGCGGACTACCGTTGGGGATCCATAGTAGTCAAACGAGAACATCAAGGTGCAGGGAAAGACAGTCGCCATCACTTGTCCGGGGAGAGATACAGCAGCCGGCTGCTGGACCCGTCCATCCAGCCATTTGGTTTACCGAGGACTTTGTATATTTCTTACTGAGTGAGTACACCCGTGCCATCCTGCACCGCGCCGCGCTGTCCCTGCAACCCTGCACCTCACCAACCCTGCCTCCCCTTCACATCATCGGGCCCCGGGACCACCGACCCCTACCCACGTAGGGGGAAAACAACATCCCAGCTGCTCCCTACCATCGCTCCCGGGATCCCCGTCACCAGCAGCGGTGGTGCCCATTTTCACCACGACCCGTGGGTGGCGTCACGGACTAAATCCCCCAAACCACTCGAGTCCCCGGATCCGGCCCACCGCTCGAGCAACCGAGCAGCAGCAGCTGCAGCAGCGCCGGACCCGAGCGTTAGCGAGAGCGCAGCAGCGGCGGCGTCCTCCCTGCCCGCGACACCTGCGTTTTGGAGGGCTGGCAGATCATCACCTGCTGACTCTGGGTGCGGCCGATGAATAATCCCCGGTATCTGGCCAGATGCTTCTCCACATATAAAGTTTATGGGGAATACAATCTGGTGCAAAGGGGTAGGAGCAAGTGCTTCATACTCAACAATCACCAGTCGACTGTCACACTGCTCCCGCGGCACCTCTTTCATCTTCCAGAGCCGGCCGCTCATTAGTCTCATAATATATTCATGCCTTCCCTGCTCACCGGTGGCAGTGATTGGTTGCAGTCAGACCCGCCCCAACGCTGAGTGACCGCTGTCTTACTGCAACCAATCACAGACTCCGGTGGGTGGTACAGTAAAATAAATAAATAATTTAAAAAAGCCGACGTGCGGTCCCCCCAATTTTGATAACCAGCCAGGATAAAGCCTCACAGATGGGGGCTGATATTCTCAGGCTGAGGAGACCCCCAGCCTAAAAATATCAGCCAGCAGCCACCCAGAATTGCCACATCCATTAGCTGCGGCAGTGGCAGCAGCCCATAGCTGCCACTAAGTCCTAGTTTAGTGATGGCAGGCATCTATAAGACACCCCCTCATCACTAAACTGTAAGTGAAAGTAAATAAACACAAACAAACCAAAAATCTTTTATTTGAAATAAAATACAAAAAAGCCCCCTTTTCACCACTTTCTTAACCCCACCAACAACAGCCCTCCAGGTCTGACGTAATCCCCAGAAGGTCCCACGACGCTTTCAGCTCTGCTACACCTGACACTCACAGCGAGCGCCATAGACCATGACTGCTCACTGTGAGGGTCAGGCCGCAAGTGAAGCTAGCCATGCGGGATCAGTGGTGACTTCACTCATGTGTTTTGCGATGACAGGTGGAGTACTCCAGCTGTCACTGCACATCAGCTGACTGAAGTCACTACTGATCTTATACTCACCTTCTACAGCGAGGCTGCCTCCGGACGCTGGTCTCCTGCTTCCAGGCCAGCTCATTCATATGCAGTTATGCACTGCACAGCCGTCCCTTAAGTAGCAGAGCGCCGGAGACAGCTGCATGGGACACAGCATCGCGGGAGACTTCAGCACCACGGACAGAAGGAGCAGTGACTATCTCCCTGTGCAATCAAAATAACGCAGGGACATAACCCAGCAAAACCACAGCAAATCTGCAGCGAACCGCGGTAAAACCGCATGCGGATTTCGGGTGCGGTTTGCTGTGGTTTTTTATCGCAGAAGCAGTAATCTTTCAGAGGGTGCTGAATTTTCTTAAGAAAATTCCATTTTCTAGTGCGCACAGGGCCTAACAGTAGTTTTTCACAAGACAGCAGTGAGGCACACTGTGTGCATTGCAGTTCTAGAATTCCAACCACGGAATTGTTGCGTTGTCAACGCAAAAGCATTAGCAGCACCATTTTAAGTGGCAGAAGCAACGTCTGTGAGTTTTGCACACATTTTTAGACCATCACATGCATCAGCAGAACAAAGTAGAAGACTGACACATGGTTAACTACTAGAGAGGATGGTGCTGGAGTAGAGCTCAACATCAATGCCATAAGGGGGCGATTGGACAGTTTTGCATTTTGATCTTCAAAAATGGAAGAGTAGCCTGAGCTCACCAGTCAGGCCTTGGAAGTTGTGGCCTGCCCGGACGCCAGGGTTTTCTCAGAACGTATCTTTAGCGCTGATGACAGTGTATTGACAGATAAGCACATTCGGCTGTTCCCGATAAATGTAGGCTGCCGCACTTTCATAAAGATGAACAAGTCGTGGATGTCCAATGACTTTGCCACCCCAGTCTCAGACTGTGTAAAGATGGCAATGATGTAGTGTCATGCTTCTGGGAGCCAACGCCTGTCTGACATCTTGCTGTCTCTGGTGAAGGTAGAAATGCTGGTTCGGGCCTTGCTCCAGCGCTTGTCCCACACAGCCATTTTGCGGCATTGGATATTTGCAGTCTGTACCAATTGTTGCCACTTTTCCTATTGCTTGACCCTAATTTTTGGAAATGTGTAGACTCCAAGTAAGCTCTCTAAATTGTATTCTTTCTGTAGTGCCAAGATTCTGCTAGCAAGAAGCCTACGCTTGTCTGTGATCTTGCTGTCTCTAGTGAAGGTAGAAATGTTTGTTCAGGCCTTGTTAAAAGGCTTGTCCCAAGCATCCTTGTTGCTTTGTTGAACTTTTTTGTAGTCTGTGCCAATTGTTGCCATGGCTCCTGTTGCCAGACCTAAATTTTTGGAAATATGTAGACTCCAAGTAGGATCTCTAAATTGTCTTTTGTCTGTATTGGCAGAGTTCTGGGAGAAGGAGGCCTAGGCCTGTGTCGCGGGCGGGGAGGACGCTGTGAAGCCCCGCAGGTGGTGTGTCGGTGTCGGTGCGTTACCTTCAGGGACTCCACGTTGCTGGATCTCCGTCACTGGTAGGAAATCTTCTGTTTTGATCGTGACGCCACTCTCAGTATTGCGGCCAGTAGGGACCGCCACTGCAGGTTGAGGGTCGCCTGGGGCTGATGGTGTGTGCAGTTAGATGTAGTAGCCTCCTGAGAGTGAGGCAAGCCCCAGGGCCCTGTGTAGGTTTGTAGTACCACAAGTCGCAGAATGACCACACAGGCAGGATGTCTTTCAGGGTTTTTACTCACTTCAGGTGGCAGGGTGAGTAACCCGGGCGTAGCTGAGATGAACCAGGTGGGAACCAGGTATCCTTCAGGCTGACTTTATGAGGGTGACTACTGACTCGCCTTCCTTAGCCCTTGGTGGTTTGGGGTGACCCCGACTTTGAGTCCCTATGGGGGTCACCCAGGGAAGATGCTGCAGCCTCTCTCCCCTTGTTGTTTGCCGTGTGCTTGTTCCCCGGACCAGGCCACTCCAGCCTCTTGCCTCCTATGACCTATGGGCCCTAACTGCGGTTACGTGGCTGCGGCTTTTGTGGTGATGTGGTGTGGGCTTTGAGAGCCCCACACCGGCAGGTTTAGCAGAAGAAAGCTGGATCTATCTTCGCTTCGGGATCTGCCGCCCGGTTGGGCCTGGTGCTCTCTAGCAGTCTCCTTACTTCCCACTCCGTTGCACTCTCTAGCTGAAGCTGGCTTTCAGGCAGCACTCCTAGTTGACCGTTCTCCCCCGTCTGTAGCCACTGCGCGGGCGCTGTTAGACAGCAACAGCCCCACAGGTCTGCTCCTCACTGAGCCCTATGGAGTTCTGCTCTAACTGACTCACTGCCCCTCCTCTCCTGTTCTTGCCTACGCCACCTAGCAACCAGACTCTCCACCACACCCCTTGAGAGGAGATGGAGGCTCTACCCCCTCCACTATTCCAGTGAAGGTGAAGGCTTGCCCCCTCCTGGGATCCCCAGGGGTCCTCTCATGGGTACATGTGTGAGACCTGATCACTATGCGCCTGTGTTCCACACCCCAGTCAGCCTTCTGGATTACCTGTATTGTACTGTCCCCAGCATGGGTGCAGTACTCAGTGGTGCCTGACCAGGTCAGGGGCGCCACATTCCCCCTTAGTTATCACCAGCACGTCCTCGGGCTGCAAGACAACATTTTAAAATGCATAAAACATTAAAACATGTAAAACATTTTTAAAACCACCAGGTATCAGACATCACCACCCTCCACCCACAAGTCCGTTAACCCACCCAAAACCCTCTCAGGAGGCAGGTCACCGGTCCTGTTGGTAACCAGGTCTGGGCCATCTACTTCCCCAGACCTTTCCTCCAATCTTCCTCTCCCGTTGGCCGCGACTTCAGCCACTTCTGGCAGGATGTAGAGGCGGCTTTCATGGGCTGGTGGTTTCAGGGTATACCTGGCCTGGTGGATCCGCGCCGTCAGCCTCTTCTGGCAGGATTCAGAGGCGGCCTCCACAGTTGGTGCTGACCAGGTACCCTCTTTGTGGTGGTGAGCCAAGGCCCCATAAACAGGCGTGCTCTCTGGTCGCAGGTGAGCCAAGGCCCTTTTCTACGGACGGGCCCCCCTGGTTGCAGACGAGCCAAGCCCCTAAACAGGCTGGCCCTGGTGGTGGTGCCACTGGTGTAACTATTTACACTGCGAGAGTTTGTGGCTATAGCAAGTTCATAGCCTTAAGGTTTATGGTTTTCTCACAATAGTTTTTGTGGGCGCATTTCTTAAACGTTGCAAACAAAACTTGTCAAAACTTCAACTGGTAACTTGCTGTATTTCTTTACTTCTCTCTACTCTACTCCTCCGTTTCACCAGGGCGTGGGCATGTAGGGCACCGGCACCTGTGACTTTCTTGCTCTCCGTCGTCGTCCGTGGTTGTTTCATCTGTAGGATCTTTGTCTGTGGTTGTTTCATCTGTAGGTTCTTTATCTTTCCTTTCTTGGTCTTCGTCTGTTTCTACATCTGGTTCTTTATCTCTGTCTTTTCTTTCTTGTCTTTCTTGTCTTTCTTGTCTTTCTTGTCTTTCTTGTAGCATGGGATGGCTGTAAGGTTTGCTGGGACATAGCGCTACGTCTAAGGCATAGTAGCCCCTTTCTCCTTGATGCAAGGTGAACTGTACTACGTCTCCAATTTTCAAATTTCTGCCTGAATGTCCTCTGGGCAGGTGGGCTTTGGACTTTCTTAGGCACCTTTTCTCCTCCAGGTCTCTGACCGTGACTTCTCTCTGCTCTGGGGATTGTGGTGCTGGAGCAACCTGTGTTCTGCTGCGCCGTGTCTTGCGGGCTGGATTCATGCCTGTGGGCTTCCAGGTGAGGTCTTTGGGTTGATCTTCATCTGCTGACGGTGTCAAGTCTTCCTCCTCCCAGCGGGAATAGGGCAGCATCTCCGGCTCTGGGTAGGGGTCTGTTGCGGTTGGCGTCGGAGTCAGCCCTTCTGCTTCCTGGCCTCCTCTCCCCCTTAGTTCTTCTTGGCACTCCTTTGGTGGCAGTGCTGGGGATGGGCTTTCTTCAGCTGGTCTGGGCGGTGGACTCTCTGGCGCGGCTGCAGGGGTTACCTGAATCTCCTTGGGGGTATGCGGAGGGAGCAGATACCGATCCACCATCTCCTGTGGGAACTGGGCCTCTAGGTCAGCCTTCAGCTTCCAGTATTCAGGGTCCTCTCCTATCAGGGTCTTCCTAGCAGGGACCTCTCTGGACTGGGGAGCGGTGTCTGCTCTGGCCTTGCAGGCCGGGGAAAATAGTGATGCAATCTCTTGGCGGGCCGCGCCCTGTATGGCGGCGGCCTGGTCTTGGCGGGCCGCGCCTGGCATGGCAGCGGCCTGATCTTGGCGGGCCGCGCCCTGTTTGGCGGCGGCCTGGTCTTGGCGGGCCGCGCTCGGCATGGCGGCGGCCTGGTCTTGGCGGGCCGCGCCCTGTTTGGCGGCGGCCTGGATTGGCGTCGCTGTCGCGATGGAATCGGTGCAGGCTGGGCTGGGCGTCGCTGCAGGGACCGGGTCTTGGTGGGCCGAGCAGGGCATCGCTGCGGCGGCCGGGGCTTGGCGGGCCGAGCAGGGCATCGCTGCGGCGGCCGGGGCTTGGCGGGCCGAGCAGGGCATCGCTGCGGCGGCCGGGGCTTGGCGGGCCGAGCAGGGCATCGCTGCGGCGGCCGGGTCTTGGCGGGCCGAGCAGGGCATCGCTGCGGCGGCCGGGTCTTGGCGGGCCGAGCAGGGCATCGCTGCGGCGGCCGGGGCTTGGCGGGCCGAGCAGGGCATCGCTGCGGCGGCCTGGGCTTGGCGGGCCGCACCTGGCGTGGCTGCGGCCTGGCTCAGCGTCGCCGCGCCGGGCGCCTCTTCAGGGACCGCGGGCGTGGCAGCAGGGGTCGGGGCATCCGGGCCGGCAGGGGTAATACTGGACTCACCCATCGGTGGCAGCATCGGGGTCTGAGTCGTTGCCACTCGGTCTGGCGCTCGGCGCGCGGCTCTCCCTTCATAGGCCCGAACCGCGGCAGCCATCTCCAGAAGTTCCATGCATTCTTCTCTGATCTGCTCCACGACCCGGGTCTCCAGTCGGTCGCAGAACTGGGCCAGCTCCCGATACCACCAGGCAGCGGAGCCCGGTTCTGGGTTTCTGCGGTCAGACGCCATTTCTTCTGGGCCGTCTTCTGCACGATTTCCCAGCCGTGGACTCGTCGTTGCCTCTAGTAGCAAGCTGTTCAGTTTCCGCTCTGCCTCTTTCAGCAGCTCCTCTCCCAGCAGCAGGCTTCTGGCTCCCTTTCTGTCCCGACGTCTCTGGACGCTTCCGCTCTCTTCACAAGCGAGGTCAGAACTCTGCAGAGGATCTCTGGGTAGCCACACCTCTTCGTGGGCGGTAACTTCTTCCAGCGCGGGCTGCTGTTGTTTTTCAGCGCGCTTTTCATGGTGGCAATATGGCGGCGCTTCCAATTTTTCAAGTGGACCGCCCAGGCACATGGTCACCTGTCTGAACAGGTCTAGTCCTTATCCTGTTCGTGACGCCAGATGTGAAGCCCCGCAGGTGGTGTGTCGGTGTCGGTGCGTTACCTTCAGGGACTCCACGTTGCTGGATCTCCGTCACTGGTAGGAAATCTTCTGTTTTGATCGTGACGCCACTCTCAGTATTGCGGCCAGTAGGGACCGCCACTGCAGGTTGAGGGTCGCCTGGGGCTGATGGTGTGTGCAGTTAGATGTAGTAGCCTCCTGAGAGTGAGGCAAGCCCCAGGGCCCTGTGTAGGTTTGTAGTACCACAAGTCGCAGAATGACCACACAGGCAGGATGTCTTTCAGGGTTTTTACTCACTTCAGGTGGCAGGGTGAGTAACCCGGGCGTAGCTGAGATGAACCAGGTGGGAACCAGGTATCCTTCAGGCTGACTTTATGAGGGTGACTACTGACTCGCCTTCCTTAGCCCTTGGTGGTTTGGGGTGACCCCGACTTTGAGTCCCTATGGGGGTCACCCAGGGAAGATGCTGCAGCCTCTCTCCCCTTGTTGTTTGCCGTGTGCTTGTTCCCCGGACCAGGCCACTCCAGCCTCTTGCCTCCTATGACCTATGGGCCCTAACTGCGGTTACGTGGCTGCGGCTTTTGTGGTGATGTGGTGTGGGCTTTGAGAGCCCCACACCGGCAGGTTTAGCAGAAGAAAGCTGGATCTATCTTCGCTTCGGGATCTGCCGCCCGGTTGGGCCTGGTGCTCTCTAGCAGTCTCCTTACTTCCCACTCCGTTGCACTCTCTAGCTGAAGCTGGCTTTCAGGCAGCACTCCTAGTTGACCGTTCTCCCCCGTCTGTAGCCACTGCGCGGGCGCTGTTAGACAGCAACAGCCCCACAGGTCTGCTCCTCACTGAGCCCTATGGAGTTCTGCTCTAACTGACTCACTGCCCCTCCTCTCCTGTTCTTGCCTACGCCACCTAGCAACCAGACTCTCCACCACACCCCTTGAGAGGAGATGGAGGCTCTACCCCCTCCACTATTCCAGTGAAGGTGAAGGCTTGCCCCCTCCTGGGATCCCCAGGGGTCCTCTCATGGGTACATGTGTGAGACCTGATCACTATGCGCCTGTGTTCCACACCCCAGTCAGCCTTCTGGATTACCTGTATTGTACTGTCCCCAGCATGGGTGCAGTACTCAGTGGTGCCTGACCAGGTCAGGGGCGCCACAACGCCACCGCTGCTGCTTCATCACTTGGGTATTCAGCCAAGCCGCCGTCCCTGGGGCAGGCTCTGGAGACTCAGGCCTCTCAGGTGGTGCGATAATGTTGCAAGCTGCTTCCAGGAACCGGTTATGATTGCAGAGTGCTGGCGTCTCCGCTTTTATAGCCTCAGCTACATTAGGCAGACACACACCCGCCCCCCCTTGGTTCTCTTCAGCATTTCCGTTTTTTGCATGCGGGGCTTCGCTTTTGCGCCTTCCCTGCTCGGAGAAGACGCTCGAGCGGGAGATTTTCGCGCCAAGATGGCGGCGCTTCAAAATTTTCGGCCGGACAACGCCGGCGGAGATCACAAGGCGCACTTCTACTGGTAAGTAGAGGGGTTCAACCCTGTTCGTGACGCCAAGTTGTCGTGGGCGGGGAGGACGCCACTGCTGCTGCGCGCTCGCTAACGCTCGGCTCCGGCGCTGGTGGGGCCGGATCCAGGGACTCGAGCGGCGCTCCTCGCCCGTGAGTGAAAGGGGTGGTTGGTTTGGGAGATTTAGTCCATAACGCCACCCACGGGTCATGGTGAAGATGGGCACCACCGCTGCTGGTGATGGGGATCCCGGGAGCGATGGTAGGGAGCAGCTGGGATGTTGTTTTCCCCCTCCGTGGGTAGGGGTCGGTGGTCCCGGGGACCAGTGATGATACGGGGAGGCTGGATGGCTGGGGTGCAGGGTTGCAGGGGCAGCGCAGCACGGTGCTGGATTGCACTGGTGTACTCACTCAGGCAGTCAATGACAGAGTCTCTGGTAAACCAAACAGCTGGATGGACGGGTCCCGCAGCCGGCTGCAGTGTCTCTCCCCGGACAGGTGATGGCGGCTGTCTTTCCCTGCACCTTGATGTACTTGGTTCACTACTATGGATCCCCAACGGTAGTCCACTCCCCGGTGGATGGATGCCGGAGGAGCCCGTTTGCCCGCAGGCGCTGGCCCTTGGGTCTCTAGCCTTAGGCGGTAGCTGTATACCCTCACGGTGTGGGCGGTTACCTTCTATCGCGTCTTTGGCTGTTAGGAAACCCCTGGGGTTCCGGTCACATTCGGATTTGACTATTGTTGGCGGCTCCAAGCCTGGTCGGGGTCCGATGGCCCTGCCTGTGTGTGCTGGCTTCACTTCGCTCCCCGGTCGGTACCGGCGGGCCAACGCCCGACCCCGGTCCTACGGTTCCGCGTTGCTTCACCACTCCTGCAGACTGCCATCACAGTCTGCCAACCTTGCTGTCAGTGCCTGGGCCACAAACCCAGACACCCAAGTGCTCACTCCTCTCACTTCAAACTCCAAACTCTATCTGTCACTTTTCCCGCCTCCAGGCCTGTGAACTCCTCAGTGGGTGGGGCCAACCACTTGGCTCTGCCCCACCTGGTGTGAACATCAGACACTGAAGGGAGGCAACAAGGGTTTTTGTTTGGCTGGTGTCACTGTCTAATGGGGGTGGGGGTGTTTGTGTGTTATCTGTGACGACCTGGCTAGTCCAGGGCGCCACACCTGTGTGTCATTTTGCTGTCTCTGGTAATAGTAGAAATGTTGCTTCAGGCCTTGCTCCAGGGCCAGTCCCACGCATCAATGTTACTTTGTTGGACTATTTGTAGTCTGTGCCAATTGTTGTTACTTTTCATGTTGCCTGACCTTAATTTTTGGAAATGAGGAGACTCCAAACATGGTCTCTAAATTGTCTTTTGTTTGTATTGTCAGGGATCTGGGAGCAAGAGGCCTATGCCTGTCACTCATGCCTCTCTTGATTTTTTAAAATGAAAATGTCAGCCCACATCCTGTGTGTTGCATGCACCATAATTCCTTGCTGTGCAAAAACACACTACGGGAAAATGGGGGTGGGTCAATTGATGCCATTGTCCTGCTGTCTGCCTGAATGGTTTTTAAATATCAAGTCTCCAAGATGAGTTGTGTCTTGTTTGTAGTGCCAGGTTTCTGGGAGGAAGAGGCCTTTCACTCATGCATCTCTTGATTTTAAAAAATTAAAATGCCAGCCCACATCCTGTGTGCAAGTAAACACAATCAGGTAGTGCTGAAATTAAAATGCATTGGAGAAAGCAGTCACACAGCTGCAGAGTTGTGGACTACTATCCAGGCCGAGTTTGATCAATGGCAGTCAAAACCATGTGCAATAGTGGTGCAAACCTGGTGGCGGCACTATGCCTGGGTGATGTCACATGTGCAATGCATTGCTCACGTGCTCAACCTGGTTGTTCAGAAATGTTTAGGGCACTATTCCAGCCTGGTTGCGCTGCTGCAGAAGAACTGGATACTGTGTGCTCACTTTTTAAAATTAAAATGCCAGCCCACATCATGTTTGTTGCATGGACCATACTTCCCTGCTGTGCAAACACATTATGGGAAAATGGGGTGAGGGCCAATTGATGTCACTGTCCTGCTGTCTGCCTGAAACATTTTTTAAATCTCAAGACTCCAAGATCGGCCTCCAAGTTGTCTCTTATCTGTAGTGCTAGGGTAATGGGAGCAAGAGGCTTATGCCAGTCACTCATGCACCTCTTTATTTTTAAAATTAAAATGCCAGCCAACATCCTATGTGTTGCATGGACCATGCTTCACTGCTGTGCAAACACACTATGGAGAAATTGGGGAGGGGGCAATTGATGCTACTGTCCTGTTGTCTATCTAAAAGATTTGTAAAGCTCAAGACACCAAGATGGGTCTCTAAATTGTCTTTTGTCTTTAGTACCAGGCTTCTGGGAGCAAGAGGCCAATGCCAGTCCACATCCTGTGTGTTACATGGACCATACTGCCCTGCTTTGCAAATATGCAACACCATGGGGGCAGGAGTCATTAGGCACACAGTATCTCGCACCTGAATTACTCACACCAGGCTGGTGTGATGATCTGGGATGTTGGTGGCCTGCCTGGCTTCGTGGCCCGAAGTGTATGCCAATAACAAAGGAAGATGATGGAGGTAGAAGTAGGATGAATGCCGTGATGCCACCTGTGGTATGCGGCCAGGGAATAGCTGCCGCTGCTGTAGCTGTCCTCCAGGGTGGATAGTAGTAGCAGCCAGGGATGGTATTGCTCCCTACAGGAGGAGCGGGCCCCAGGGAGGTTGATGAGAGGAGTAGTGACGGCAGTTGTCGCCGAGGCGCTGGACGGCGGTGTCAGTAATAAAGTGTCCAAGTCTGCTGCTGCGGTTCCAGGTGTCTTTACTCACAGTTCGTGCCGCGCGCTCGGGTAATCATGGTCACTTGCTGTAATGGGCTCCGCTGACCCCGGATAAGTTAGGAGAAACTAGAGGTGTTGGAAATAAAAAGAAAGTCCTTTTTTAAAGTAGTCCTTCCCACTGTGAGGCACCTGGGCTGAGCTCTGCTCCAAGCCCGAGGGCCTGTGAAGAGAAGAAAAAGGTGGTGTTGTGTTCCAGAACTGATGTCCTGGGTAGACTGACTTGTGATTGTGTGAGTTTGCTCCTTTTCTACCCCAAGTGGAACTCGCCGCCAAGGTGGTTTTCCTAGTGACCAGGGAATTCCCATGCTTTGTGAAGGCCAACCCCCTGCCTACCCTAGCACAGCTCCCCAGAGAGAAGGCTCCTAAGCTTTATGTAAAGTGTGAGAGTGGAACACCGGTGATTAACTCCCTCCTTACCCGAGGCGAATACCGTAGCTTAAATAAGCTGCAATACTCTGTGGAGACTGAAGCCTCAGGGGTGCAAGGGGAGCACAGGCTCACTGGTTGCAGGGGTTAATCAGGTACTCACTCAGGAAGAAAACAGATGCTAGCAACGTAGTAAACCAAGTCTCTGGGTGCCACTGCCCTCTTGGGGAGCTCGTCCGGGTCCTGTCCCCTGCAGTACTGCCTGGTGGTCTGTGGCCTGCGTCCTGGCACCGTATTTTATTGTGTTCAGTTGGCCGGGCAGCTTGGAGCTTTCCGGGCCCCGCTCCCTGCCAAGAGTAGCAGAGGCGTTTGCTCTCAGTAGCTCACGCTTGAGATTTCAGTGGGCTGCTTTGCTTGGAAAGCCCTATCCTCCTCATTGCGCTAGTGCCCCTGATCTCTGAGCTTTGTGTGAACAGTCCATATAGACCTGTCCTCCGTAGGTTAATTGCCAGGTTGCTTGGAGCTTCTCCCCGACCCAGGGTCCATGTATCCCGACGTGCCTTCGGTCCCAGCCCGATTATTGAATTGTGGCTGCTGGCTATCCTCCAAGACTAGCCAAGCACCCAGTCCCAATCTCCTGTGACCGGGTCTCCAACTCCTCCTGGTCCAGACCACCGTCTGCGACCTAGTCTGCTTTTCCCCTGAGAGCTCCAACTCCTAGCTTCCTCTGAGCTCCTCACAGCTCGAGGGCTACCACTCAACTTCCTCTCACTTTGCTCCCCTGGAGCCGACTTACTTGTCACCTCCCACCTCCCTGCCTGATCCCTAGGTGGGCGACCTTATTCCAACTCAGCAGCCCACTGGTGTGCCTGACAGGGTGTGGTGCGAGGTGTAACTAGAATTTGTGGATGCTGGTAGAGGCAGTACCGCAAGGTGGGGACCCAGAACCATGGGGGGTTGAGCCCTTCACGGTGACAGAAAGATTGTGCAGAAAGCTGTGACGACCTGACTAGTCCAGGGCTCACATTCCCCCTTGGTTAAACGTAGCTCATCCCCGAGTTACAGGACATCCAGAGGTTTATTTTGTTAACTGAAAAGAGAAAAATAAGTTTAATGAACAATTTATCTTCCCTCGAAGGGGAGGCACATTACTTAAACATTACATTTAAAACTCTTAAGGCTGCTTTACACGCTGGAACATCGCTAGCGATCTCGTTAGCGATGTGACACGCCAGATCGCAGATAATATTTGCCGAGATCGCACATAGGTCATTTTTGAAGCGCCGGTCACATGTGCGATCTTGGCAAATCGTATGTGCGATCTGGCGTGTTACATCGCTAATGAGATCGCTAGCGATGTTGCAGCGTGTAAAGCACCCTTTAGAGTTCATTTTTATTAAAGAACCCTGGAAACGCTACCGGTTGTTGCGGTAGTCGATGGCTCAGCCTACTCCACTGCAGCACCTTCCTTCGACAGTCCATTCCCAATATCCCTCTCCCTTCAACCCGACACCCAAACAACCTGAAGCCCGCCGATTCCTACTTGGTTCCGTGACAGGGTTGAAGTCCTGGTAACTTAAAAGACGACTCTGGAGGGCGCACTGGGCGCAATTTGATACAATAGCACAAGTTCATGCTGGCTGCTGCCAGTCCCGCATCCTTGGTCCATGTTTAACTTTAAATAATTTGGCAGAAAATCAGGTGACTTTCCCGGATGATCAACATTTTTATTTTTCAAAACATTAGCAGCATTTTCAAAATGTTACTTATCACTTTTCAGGAAAATAAACTAAGAAAAACAATAAAAGAAAACACCGAATTAACACTTTAGATAGCCAGGTACCGCTACCATCACTGTTTGTAATCCATGGCAGAAGCTGTAATGACCTTTTCATCAATCATGACAAGCCTTTTCACATTAAGGGCATACCGGCCCCGCTCTCCACAATGCCGGGTATAGGACACCATGACTCCTGGTTCCAGATTCCGCCCAGGGTGTCCCCTGGGGAGGTGCTCTGCCACATCTCGTCGGGACACAAACACCCCAGCCGTGAGGCCCGCTTCCTGGATAAACCCCCATCCTTGGTCGGGGTCGAACCCCTCCACAAGACCACGGTACCGCGGCCCTCTGACTCGGAAGGTGGAATTCCTCAGATGCTCTTTCTGTTTTTTGGTACGGGCAGCAATCTCCCGTCGTCGCTGTTCTCGGGTAGTCATCTCCATGTGCAGCTTTTGCAGTTGTTGCACTGTTTCCCAGTAAGGATCGTCGGCGTCCGGCCTCGCCTGCCTCACTGGTACCTCTCGTAGGTGGACTCCTGCGGCCCCAGCAGCCACTGGGATGCCATATAGTGGCGGAGCTGGTATCTCCACAGACTCTGCCTCCGCCTTAATAGATGAAGAAACCGACTGCTCCGCAGCCGGGGATGCAGAGTCCAGGTGCTCCGTATCGGGGTACGAGCCCGATGATGCGGCCGGGTCTGGTCGGGCCGGTGCTAGAATTAGCGCTGTCATGGCCTGGTCAGATGGTAGGGTCAGGGGCTCTGCAATCTTCTTCTTACAAATGGGAACTGGAGGTTCCGCTGCCGATGTTGGGGTTGGCAGCTCGGCATCCACCGAGGACGAGGGTGACGATGGCGGAATGCTTGCAGTGGGCAGGGGCAGACCGGATCCCGCAGCCTTATAGGCTGGGTCAGCTGGGACTGGGTAGCTACTAACCTACTCCTCGCGTGGGACTTCTATCTCATGGGCTCACACCGCCATTGTCAGGCTCCTCATCTCTTCCCTCCAATGATCCAAAATGAAGAGGAACTGCGTCCGCATCCTCCTGCAGAGTTGCTCGGTCTCCTGCTCTATCCAGGCCGCGGTCCCAGGAGCAGCGCGCTCTGGTGACCAGTCTCGTACTGCCGCCATCTTGCCTCTGCGGTGCCCATGAACTTTATGGCAGAGTTCTGGCATCCCTGCTTCACTTCCGCTGCTACATCCCGTCACACCCCCTTGGTTTTCGCTAGCCACTCCCTTTTGCGCTGGGGAACTCTGGAAACTTCCGGCGCCGGCCACACTCTCACGACAAAGGGCGGGGCTTCAGCTTTGAGCGCTTTTGGCCTGGAAGATGGCGTTTTGGCGCCGAAGATGGAAAATGACGGGAACGGGATTTTGACACTGCAGCTTCGATTTTCAGGGCACATGTCACCTAGGTTAGTGGTTCCTGTCCGAATCCTGTTCGTGGCGCCAAAATTTGAGGTGTGCCACCACTGCAGTGGTCAAACCGCTCGGATCCGGGTGTCGCTACTCGTGGCTCGAGGGTCTCCGGACCCGGGGGCTAGGGGCCACACTCAAATGAAGAAGGGGCTATTTAATGGGGAGATATAGTTTGTGATGCCACCCGTGGTGTGCAGTAACGGGGAATACCGCTGCTGCCGATGAGAGTTCCGTGGTTGATGGAATGGGTGCAGCCAGATGACGTTTTCCTCTACGGGTAGGTAAGACCCCGGGACCCTGGATGGTGGTATGGGGTGCAGGGGGAGCACAGGCTCACTGGTTGCAGGGGTTAATAAGGTACTCACTCAGGAAGAAAGCAGACTTTGACAACGTAGTAAACCAAGTCTCTGGGTGCCGCTGCCCACTTGGGGAGCTCGTCCGGGTCCCATCCCCTGCAGTACTGCCTGATGGTCTGTGGCCTGCCTCCTGGCACCGTATTTTAGTGTGTTCAGTTGGCTGGGCAGCTTGGAGCTTTCCGGGCCCTGCTCCCTGCCAAGAGTAGCAGAGGAGATTGCTCTCAGGAGCTCATGCTTGGGATTTCAGTGGGCTGCTTTGCTTGGAAAGTCCTATCCTCCTCATTGCGCTAGTGCCCCTGATCTCTGAGCTTCATGGGAACAGTCCATATAGGCTCTGTCTTCTGCAGGTTAATTGCCAGCTTGCTTGAAGCTTCTTCCCGGCCAAGGGTCCATGTACCCCGACGTGCCTTCGGTCCCAGCCTGACTATTGAACTGTGGCTGCTGGCTATCCTCCAAAACTAGCCAAGCACCCAGTTCCAATGTCCTGCGACCGGGTCTCCAACTCCTCCTGGTCCAGACCATCGTCTGCGACCTAGTCTGCTTTTCCCTTGGGAGCTCCAACTCCTAGCTTCCTTACAGCTCGAGGGCTACCACTCAACTTCCTCTCACTTTGCTCCCCTGGAGCCAACTCACTTTTCACTTCCCACCTGCCTGCCTGACCCCTAGGTAGGCGACTTTATTCCACCTTAGCAGCCCACTGGTGTGCCTGACAGGGTGTGGTGAGAGATGTAATTAGGATTTGTGGATACTGGTGGAGGCAGTACCGCAAGGTGGGGACCTAGAACCAGAGAGAAAGATTATGCAGAACCCTGTGACGACCTGACTAGTCCAGGGCGTCACACATATCTCCCTGCTGTTCAAACACTAAGGGGAAATGTGGGGAGGCAATTGGTGCCACTGTCCTGCTGTCTGCCTGAAAAGGTTTTTACATTTCAAGACTCCAAGATGGGTCTCCAATTTCTGTCTTGTCTGTAATGGCGGGGATATGTGAGCACCAGCCCTACACCTGTCTCTCATCCACCTATATATTTCTTATGTCAATAGTCTAGAAAGCTAATGGCTATGCAAAAACAGTGGTGCTGCACTTTAAAATGTATTTTTGCTGTTTTGAAAGCTTTTGGACCCCCCTAAAGATGTTTTCTCTGCCTTAAGTTTGGCATCCCATTAAATCCAATAGAGTTCAGAAAGGTTCAAAAAGGTTAGGAGTTCAGTTTGGCAAACGGTTCGGGAAATTTTGAGTTTGTTTGTTAATGCTCGGGGAACCGAACTTTAAAAGGTTCGCTCATCTCTAGTCATCAATCCACCTTTATAGTGTCTGTGTATATAAATTTGGTCAGAAACATGAACACAAGTAGTCCACTGAAAGACATTTTGCATGGCTCTGGTGATGCCCCTCATGTTTGTACTCGCTGTAAATACACGTATGTACATATCAGTACTGCTGCTGGGTTGAGTTGATACCTTTCTACAGCCATTCTGCCTCTGATAGTCCATAACCTGGTATCTGATCTTGCTTTTCAGACTACATTGGGAGACAGCAAACGTTTTTGCAAAGAGAGATATTGATGTGCCATCCTGAGGGAGTAGAACTACCTGTGCAACCTGAATGGGCTGCAGGTACTGTATGCTACCAGTAGTACTAAGAACATTAGCAAAATGCAAAACTAGAGAAGAATCAGTCAGTAACTTTAAGGTGAGAATACTTGTTTGCTGCCACCACCTGCAAAACCATCTCTTTTGTCGGTTGTCTTGTTGTTTCCTCTTCGTTGCACTTGTTTAGTGATGAGCGAGTACTAAAAAGCTCGGGTGCTCGAAGCTCGGGCCGAGCCTCCCAAGATACTCGTGTACTCGGGCCGAGCAACGAGCCCAATGTTATCCTATGGGAGACCCGAGTATTTTTGTGAAATGACCCCCCGGCAGCATGGAGAAACCCTAAAAATGTCACAAAAGTCTCAGAAGAGTGCTCAAATGACATGGCAACAGCATGGGGAAGACCCCTTGAAGCATTTATCACTGAAAAGTCACAGCTGTGAACAATTTTGTCCGCGTTTTACGCCATTTTTACGGACTCACCAGAAAACCTTCCAAAATGACCCCAAAATGATTTTTCATGGCGGAAATGTTAAGGGCACATACCCAATAGTGAGATAGAGCTGGTGTATGTTACTTTTTGAGATTAATACATGAAAGATTTTACGTGAAAACATTGTGTGGCACTCCGATGTCCCTGAGAAGAGACGTACATGAAGGCCTCTTGAGTCTAATGTGCCCATTTTGAGGAAGTGAGTCTTTGTAGTATTTTCCTTTGCCAGGGCAGTCCAAAATTGTGAGGTTCACCAATGCCCCTGCATACAGACGTGCATGAGGGCCTGTAAACCTGAAGTGCCCATTGGAAGGAAGTGGGTCTATTGTAGTATAGCCCTTAGGCAGGGCAGCCAAAAATTGGGAGGCTCCACGTTGTCCCTGGGTAGAGACGTGCATGAGGGCCTTTAAACCTGAAGTGTCCATTTTAAGGAAGTGGGTGTATTATAGTATAGCCCTTAGGCAGGGCAGCCAAAAATTGGGAGGCTCCACGTTGTCCCTGGGTAGAGACGTGCATGATGGCCTGTAAACCTGAAGTGCCCATTGTAAGGAAGTGGGTCTATTTCAGTATAGCCCTTTGCCAGGGCAGCCAAAAATTGGGAGGCTCCACATTGTCCCTGGGTAGAGACGTGCATGAGGGCCTCAAAACATTAAGTGTCCATTTTAAGGAAGTGGGTGTATTATAGTATAGCCCTTAGGCAGGGCAGCCAAAAATTGGGAGGCTCCACGTTGTCCCTGGGTAGAGACGTGCATGAGGGCCTCAAAACATTAAGTGTCCATTTTAAGGAAGTGGGTGTATTATAGTATAGCCCTTAGGCAGGGCAGCCAAAAATTGGGAGGCTCCACGTTGTCCCTGGGTAGAGACGTGCATGAGGGCCTCTAAACATTAAGTGTCCATTTTAAGGAAGTGGGTGTATTATAGTATAGCCCTTAGGCAGGGCAGCCAAAAATTAGGAGGCTCCACGTTGTCCCTGGGTAGAGACGTGCATGAGGGCCTCAAAACCTTAAGTGTCCATTTTAAGGAAGTGGGTGTATTATAGTATAGCCCTTAGGCAGGGCAGCCAAAAATTGGGAGGCTCCACGTTGTCCCTGGGTAGAAACGTGCATGAGGGCCTCAAAACATTGTTCCCATTGCAAAGGAGCGGGTCTCCTGTCGTTGTAATGTCCATTCTGCAAAGAATGGGCGAAAAAATTTACCACTGGGGGTATACCTGAAACAAAGGCCTAAGTATTGCAATTTGTAACGGTCATCATCATGGTGGCGCATGAGGAGAAGGAGGAGGAGTCCAGCGATTATCCAACGTCCAGAAGTGTGTACCCATGGGTGAGTGGAGGTACATGGCAAACTTTAAATTCCGCTCTCATTTGCTGGTGGTGTGGTGAAGTCTGGCCCAATCCAACCCTTGTTCATCTTGATCAGAGTCAGCCTGTCAGCATTTTCAGTTGACAGGCGGGTGCGTTTATCTGTAATGATTCCACCTGCGGCACTAAAAACACGCTCTGACAAAACGCTAGCAGCAGGGCAGGCCAGGACTTCCAAGGCGTAGAGAGCCAATTCATGCCACGTGTCCAGCTTGGATACCCAATAATTGTAAGGCACAGAGGAATGTCGGAGTACTGTTGTTCGATCTGCAAGGTACTCCTTCAGCATCTGGGCAAACTTAGGATTTCTTGTGGCACTACCCCGCACCTCAGGGGCTGTGGTACGTGAGGGGCTGAGAAAACTGTCCCACATCTTAAAGACTGTTCCCCTACCTCTGGCGGATTGGACTTGTGCCTCTCTCGGCTGTACGCCTCGGTTGTCCACTGATTCATGACCTATGCCGCTAGCGTTTTGTGAGGGGAATGCTTTGCCTACTTCCGTGAGTATGGCCTTCCGAAACTGCTGCATTTTGGTTGACCTCTCCTCCACGGGAATAAGAGACAAAAAGTTCTCCTTGTAGCGTGGGTCTAACAGTGTTACCAACCAGTAATGATTGTCGGCCAAGATGTTCTTAACGCGAGGGTCACGAGACAGGCAGCTTACCATAAAGTCAGCCATGTGCGCCAGACTCTTAACAGCCAGGACTTCAGTAGCCTGACCAACAAGATGACTGAACATGCTGTCCTCCTCCTCCTCCTCCTCCTCCTCATCTACCCTGTCCTCTGGCCAGCCACGCTGAACCGAGGATATGACTGGTGTGCATGTCATATCCTCAATTTGGCCGGAGAGTTGCTCCATGTCTTCATCCTCCTCCTCGTCATAGTCCTCCACTGCACGTTGTGATGAGACGAGGCTGGGCTGTGTGTTATCACCCACACCCACTACTGTTTCTTGCTGCAACTCATCGCGCTCCGCCTGCAATGCATCATGTTTGTTTTTCAGCAGAGACCGTTTTAGAAGGCAGAGTAGCGGTATGGTGACGCTAATAATGGCGTCATCACCACTCACCATCTTGGTGGAGTCCTCAAAGTTTTGGAGGATGGTACATAGGTCTGACATCCATCTCCACTCCTCAGGTGTTATGTGTGGAGTTTGACCCATTTCCCGACGGCTTAGGTGATGCAGGTACTCAACAACTGCCCTCTTCTGCTCACATATCCTGACCAACATGTGCAGAGTTGAATTCCAACGCGTGGGGACATCACACACCAGTCTGTGAGCCGGAAGATGCAAACGGCGCTGAAAGCCGGCAAGGCCGGCTGAAGCAGTAGGTGACTTTCGAAAATGTGCAGACAGGCGGCGAACTTTTACCAGTAGATCAGACAGCTCTGGGTATGACTTTATAAACCGCTGAACCACGAGGTTGAGCACATGGGCCACGCATGGAACATGTGTCAGCTGGCCTCGCCTCAAAGCCGCCACCAGGTTCCGGCCATTGTCACACACGACCTTTCCTGGCTTTAGGTTCAGAGGTGTGAGCCAGTGATCTGCCTGCTGTTTCAGAGCTGTCCACAGCTCTTCTGCATTGTGGGGTTTGTCACCTATGCAGATTAGCTTCAGCACAGCCTGTTGCCGCTTCGCCGAGGCAGTGCTGCAGTGCTTCCAGCTTGTGACTGGTGTGGAGGGCACAGTGGATGAGGATGCGCAGGAGGAGGAGGAGGCTGAAGAGCATGACATTCCGGAGCTGTAGAGTGTGGGTGAAACACTGACTGAGGTAGGGCCTGCAAACCTTGGTGTGGGAAGGACGTGTTCCGTCCCTCGCTCAGACTGGGTCCCAGCTTCCACAATATTAACCCAGTGTGCCGTCAACGAGATGTAGCGGCCTTGCCCACAAGCACTTGTCCACGTGTCTGTGGTTAGGTGGACCTTGGGTGAAACAGCGTTGTTCAGGGCACGTGTGATGTTTTGTGACACGTGGTTATGCAACGCGGGGACGGCACACCGGGAGAAATAGTGGCGGCTGGGGACCGAGTAACGTGGGACAGCTGCCGCCATCAGGTCACGGAATGCTTCAGTCTCCACCAGCCTAAAAGGCAACATTTCCAGCGCAAGCAGTCGCGAAATGTTAGCATTTAGAACTGTGGCATGTGGGGTGTTGGCAGTGTATTTGCGCCTGCGTTCAAAGGTTTGCTGAATGGATAACTGAACGCTGCGCTGGGACAAGGACGTGCTTGATGATGGTGTTCTTTCTGCGTAGGCAACTGCAGGTGCAGGAGTGGAGGAGGCTTGTTCGCAGGCAGCATGGACAGAGGATTGGCTCGCATGCACAACCAGCGAAGACGTAGCAGTGACATCAGCAAGCACTGCTCCTCGACTCTGTTGTACTTCCCACAAAGTCGGGTGCTTGGCTGACATGTGCCTGATCATGCTGGTGGTGGTCAGGCTGCTAGTTTTGGTACCCCTGCTGATGCTGGCACGGCAGGTGTTGCAAATGGCCTTTTTTGAATCATCTGGATCCAACTTAAAAAACTGCCAGACTCGGGAAGACCTAACATTTGTACAGGCACCTTGTGTCGTCGTGTTGTTCCGGGGAACGGTTGCCTGACTTCTGCCTGGGGCCACCACCCTGCTTCTTACTGCCTGTTGTGATGCTACGCCTCCCTCCCCCTGTGCACTGCTGTCCTCGCTCTGCATATCCTCCTGCCAGGTTGGGTCAGTTACTGGATCATCCACCACGTCGTCTTCCTCTTCCGCACCCTGCTCCTCCTCCTGACTTGCTGACAATTGTGTCTCATCATCGTCCACCACTTGTTGAGACACGTTGCCAACTTCGTGAGAACGTGGCTGCTCAAATATTTGGCCATCTGTACAGACGATCTCCTCATGACCCACTTCAATATGAGCTGGCGAGAGGCCAGAATGTGTGAATGGAAACGTGAACAGCTCTTCCGAGTGTCCAAGTGTGGGATCATTAATGTCCGAGGAGGACGTGTACTCAGCCTGGTGGTAGGAAGGAGGATCAGGTTCAGAAATGTGCGGTGCAGTATCACGGCTACTGACACTTGACCGTGTGGAAGACAGAGTGTTTGTGGTGGTGCCAATCTGACTGGAAGCATTATCTGCTATCCAACTAACAACCTGTTGACACTGGTCTTGGTTCAAGAGCGGTGTACTGCTGCGGTCCCCAAGAATTTGGGACAGGACGTGCGAGCGACTAGATGTGGCCCTTTGTTGTGGCGAAATTAGAGCTTGCCCACGACCTCGGCCTCTGCCTGCACCACCATCACGTCCACTTCCTTGTTCCTTGCCAATGCCCTTGCGCATTTTGCAATGCTGTGCACTGCTGACGTGTATATTCACTACTTGTGCGTTATATCAAAGTGTGTGGAAATTGCACACAAGTGCACCTGTACGCTGCCACCAACAGGCACACACGTGCGGTTTTAAAAACCAAGCACGGACGCAATAATAACCTAACAGGTTTTTTTGGGGAGCGACAATTACAGACAAGTCAGACACTATCTGGACTGTTTTACACTGTGTACACCAGCCCCAGATATGATGAAGGCTGGTATACGGTCACCACTACCCTGCCTGCCTGCCTGCCTGTATACTGGTACAATAGTCCTGACAAGGACTCTTTTGGTCACTAGCCTGTATTCAGACCTGGCTATACCCTGCCTGTATATAGCAACAATAGTCCTGAGAAGGACTCTGCTACTGTACTCCGACCTGGCTATACCCTGCCTGCCTGTATACAACTAGAATAGTCCTGAGAAGGACTTTTGGTCACACTGTTTGCAGCCCTGCAACTGAAAAAGCTATAAAGGGCCGCAAAGCTTTCCCTGAATCAGCGACACTCTCCCTACACTGACTGTCTGAATAGCTGTGAGCAGAGCACAGCGCGCCGGCCGATATAAAGGCTCGGTCACGCTGTGCAGGCCGGCCAATCACTGCAATTCCACAACTAACAGGGCTGTGGCATTGCAGTGGTCTGCCAGCCAATCCCTGCATGAGGGCTGGCTCTCAAAAGAGCGCCAACATGCAGAAATGAAGACCACGAGTACAGCACGAGTATCGCGAGATTACTCGGTCCCCGCCGAGCAGCCCGAGTACAGCGATACTCGTGCGAGTACCGAGTAGTGACAAGCATGCTCGCTCATCACTACACTTGTTGTCATTTTCATTTGCACCACAGCAGGTAAAAATTGATTCACAATCACTTATTTCTTCTAACTGGACATATTGATATCCCTGAGGTTTAATTGGTTTGTGTTGATACTGTGATGTGCAAGTGTTCCCTTCATTTTTCCTGCAATTTATCGTGCTGAATGCTATGGCCCCGTTTTTCTGGATTGTTGCAGGATAATTATTGTGCGGTAATATTTTTTATATGTTGCTCAGTATCGGTCAGTTTAGCGAGGACAGTGCCCGCATTCCTCATCACGCTTACCAGCTGCAAAGGCTTAAACAGAACATTGCTATAATACTTATGTACAGATATTACCCAAAAGACTCTTATGGTTCATTTGAAAGGGAACCTGTTACCTGATTTGGTGACTAAAAGCTGTGGCCACCACCAGTGGGCTCTTATATACAGCACTCTAACATACAGTATATAAGAGCCCAGGCCGCTGTGCAGAATGTAAAAGTCACTTTATAATGATCACCTAAACGGTCGGTTCGGTGCAGACTGGTCAAATGGTTGTCCCCATTCTCCGGGTGCAGCGCATCCTTTTCCGGCCATCTTTGTCCTCCTTCTGAAGCCTGGGTGCATGTGTGGCGCCCTGGACTAGCCAGGTCATCACAGGTAACACACACACACCCCCACCCCCACTAGACAGCAACATTAGCCAAACACAAAATCCTTGTTGCCTCCCTCCAGGGTCTGATGTCCACACCAGATAGGGTGGAGCCAAACGGTTGGCCCTACCCACCGAGGAGTTCACAGGCCTGGAGGCGGGAAAAAGAGACAGTTTAGTCCAGGAGGTGGAAGTGAGAGGAGTAAAGTGGAGAGTGTCTGAGTTCGTGGCCCGCACTGACAACAAGGTTGGCAGACGGTAGTGGCCGTCAGCAGGAGTGGTGAATCAACGCGGAACCGTAGGACCGGGGACGGGCGGTGGCCCGCCGGTACCAACCGGGGAGCGAAGTGAAGCCAGCACACACAGGCAGGGCCATCGGACCCCGACTAGGCTTGGAGTCGCCATCAACAGTCAAATCCGAGTGTGACAGGAACCCCAGGGGTTTCCCAACAGCCAAAGACCCGTTAGAAGGCAACCGTCCGCACCGTGAGGGTATACAACTACCGCCTAAGGCTAGAGACCCAAGGGCCAGCGCCTGCGGGCAAACGGGCTCCTCCGGCATCCATACACTGGGGGGCGGACTACCGTTGGGGACCCATTGTAGTCAAACAGTACACAAAGGTGCAGGGAAAGACAGCCGCCATCACCTGTCCGGGGAGAGAGACACTGCAGCCAGCTGCGGGACCCGTCCATCCAGCCGTTTGGTTTACCGAGGACTTTGTGCATCTCTTACTGAGTGAGTACACCCGTGCCATCCGGCACCGCGCCGCGCTGTCCCTGCAACCCTGCACCTCACCAACCCTGCCTCCCCGTCACACCACTGGGCCCTGGGACAACCGACCCCTACCCACGGAGGGGGAAAACAACATCCCAGCTGCTCCCTACCATCGCTCCCGGGATCCCCGTCACCAGCAGCGGTGGTGCCCATCTTCACCACAACCCGTGGGTGGCGTCACGGACTAAATCCCCCAAACCAACCACCTTTTCACTCACGGGCGAGGAGCGCAGCTCGAGTCCCTGGATCCGGCCCACCACTCGAGCCACCGAGCAGCAGCCGCAGCAGCGCCGGACCCGAGCGTTAGCGAGCGCAGCAGCGGCGTTCTCCCCGCCCGTGACAACTTGGCTCACGAACAGGATTGAACCCATCTACTTACCAGTAGAAGTGCGTCTTGTGATCCCCGCCGGCGGCGACCGGCCGAAAAATTTAAAGCGCCGCCATCTATGGCGCGAAAATCTCCTGCTTGAGCGTCTTCTGCGAGCAGGGAAGGCGCGAAAGCGAAGCCCCGCCCCCAACAAGCAGAAGTGCTGAAGGGAACCAAGGGGGGACGGGAAGAAGATGTCTGCACCCGACGGAGCTGTCGGAGGAGTGGCGGTCGCAGCCGCCGCACCTGTAGATGGAAATGGGATAGCCCACGCTCTGGCCGCAGGAGCGCGGGAGGCCACGGGCCCAGCGGTCGCCCAGGTGATGCCGTTCTCCCTGCCCTATGTGCCCGGTGCTACCTGGCTTCCACAGTACGATGGGAAGCCTGATGCTCTGCAGGTGTTCCGGAAAAAGATTAGCCCACTCCTCGATTTATATCCCTTGACTGATAGGCAACGGACAGCGGTGGTGCTAGGGCAGCTAACCGGTGCGGCTGAGCAGGAGACGGAGACCTGGACCGACGCGGACCGGGCCTCAGTGACTACCATTTTCGAGAAGCTACAAATCGCTTTTGAGACCCGCACGGAAGCGGAGCTGCGGATACAGTTTTATCAGTGTCGACAGCGGCCTGCGGACAATATAAGAGACTATGCCTTGCGTCTGCAAACAGCTCTCCGTAAGCTGAAGCGGGTGGACACTATTAATGATGCGGATAGCAATAAGATGCTAGTGGAACAATTCCTGCAAGGGCTGGGGTCTGCGGAGGACCGCAAGCAGCTACGGCTGTGGGCACTCGAACACCCCAATCTGGACTTTGCAGTATTGAAAGAGCGAGCCATCAAGGCCCTGCAGGCCCTAATGCCAGATGCTCCTGAGGCGGCTTCATGGCCGGCTGAGACCGCTCCTATCATGGTGGCACCTCCACCCCCAGCTCTACCGGCCCCTGCCGCGCCCGTCGGGATGATGGAGGAGCTAGCTGCCCAGGTCCGCCGCATGGATAGAGACCTAGCCAAGATCCTCGCCGCACTCCAGCTGCCGTTGAGAGTCAAGCCCCCAGGAGGGATCCAGCTCACGGACAGCCCGGAGGACGTCCCCTGGATGCAGCGGAGAAGGACCAATGACTCACGGTATGGGCCTCCTATTTGTTACAGGTGCAGCAAGCCTGGCCATTACTCTATGCGATGCCTGTTAAACGAGCAACCCCTGGGGCCAAGGGCCAATCCTCAGGAGTAGACACCAACGGCCCCTCAGACTGACAAGACCGGTACGTTGGAGCTCACCCCATCATCCCTCTGGCAGTGGATGGCATCCTGCTCATGGCCCTCTTGGACACAGGATCACAGGTAACCACTATACCATATACACTGTACCAGCGGTATTTGGGTACTGACGAACTTGCCCCCTCTGATGATAGCCTGACCCTGGTCACAGCCAATGGACTCCCTCTAACCCAAGTGGGATACAAACAAGTGACCCTGACCGTGGGACGTGCGGAGTTAAAGGACCAAGGAATGATTGGGGTGATGAATGAACCCAGTGACCATAACCCTAAAGTAATCCTAGGGACCAATGTGATTGAGCATTGTATGAGTGAGGTGCTGAGTCTGTTGCAGCAGTTGGCCGCCACAGCAGAAGGAGGCAGACAGAGGGCTGTGCAGCATGAGATCCGGGCCCTTCTGTATCGGCAGCAAGTGAACTCAACTGGTGGAGAGATTGGTGGAGTAAGGGTGATAGATGTGGCCACCTTGGTAGTGCCACCCCGAAGTGAGATGATGATTTGGTGCAGGGCAGCAGTAGGCCCCCAGGGGCGCGACTACCAGACGATGGTAGAACCCACGCCTTCTGAACACTGGCCCACGGGGATGGCGGCCAGAGGGGTGGTTGACGTTAAAAAGGGGAGAGTGCCTGTAAGAGTGCTGAATTGTGGAGAGGAGGAAGTCAGGCTTCCCCGTTACGCTACCCTCGCCAAGTTGCTCACCCCAGACCCTCACACCATTCACGAAGCCGCCCCTCCTACCTCAGCATCCCCGGCCAGTAACGATGCACCCCCTGAACAGTTAGAAGAGTGGTGCCAGGAACTACACGTAGGTACTGAAACCACACCCACGCATCACAAAGAGGGGGTATACAGGGTAGTGCAAGAGTATGAGCAGGTTTTCAGCAAGTACCCATTAGATTTCGGGAGGATTAAGGGGGTTCAACACCATATCCCTACAGGCCTACACCCACCCATCAAAGAGAGGTATAGGCCCATTCCGCCAGCACACTATCAATGCGCCAAAGACATGTTGAGGAACATGAAGGAGGCAGGGGTCATTAGGGATAATTGTAGTCCCTGGGCAGCCCCACTGGTGCTGGTAAAGAAGAAGGACGGCACCATGAGAATGTGTGTGGATTACCGGAAGATCAACCAGATCACGCATAAAGATGCCTATCCTCTCCCCCGTATTGAAGAGTCACTAGCTTCACTGAGAACTGCTAACTTCTTCTCTACCCTTAACCTTACTAGCGGGTACTGGCAGGTAGCGGTCTCACCGGAGGACCGTGAGAAGACGGAGTTCACCACTCCCATGGGACTCTGCGAGTTTAACAGCATGCCGTTCGGGCTGTGCAATGCCCCTGGAACCTTCCAACGGCTCATGGAGTGCTGCCTGGGACATCTCAATTTCGAAACGGTCCTACTGTACCTGGACGATGTGATCATGTATTCCCAGACGTACGAGGCCCATCTGGAACATCTGGCTAAAGTGTTCGCGTCCCTAGCCAAATATGGGATGAAATTGAAGCCCTCTAAGTGCCACCTACTGAAACCCAGGGTGCAGTACCTCGGACATGTGGTGGGCGCGGAAGGCGTCGCCCCAGATCCCGAAAAGATCACTGCCATTCAGGACTGACCGAGGCTGACCACGGTGAGAGAGGTGAGCCAGTTCCTGGGCCTGGTGGGCTACTATCGCCGCTTCATTAGGGGATACGCCCCCATGCAAGACCTCCTCGTGGGACAGACCAAGGGTGGCAGGTCCCCTGGAACCCCATTGGCGTGGGAAGAAAAGCATGAAGAGTCCTTCCACCAGCTGAAGACGGCCTTGACTGGGGAAGAAATCCTGGCGTACCCCGACTATAGTCTCCCATTCATCCTCTACACCGATGCCAGTAATGTAGGCTTGGGAGCCATCCTGTCCAAGGTCCAGAACGGAAGGGAAAAAGTGATCGCCTACACCAGCAGAAAACTCCGGCCCACGGAAAGGAACCCTGAGAACTACAGCTCCTTCAAGTTTGAGTTCCTAGCCCTGGTGTGGGCCATTACCGAGCGATTCCGCCATTACCTCGCAGCAGCTAAGTTCATAGCCTATACAAACAATAATCCGTTAACCCATCTGGACATGGCCAAGCTGGGCGCGTTGGAGCAGCGGTGGGTGGCCAGGCTGTCTAATTATAACTTCACGATCAAGTACCGAGCCGGCCGCAAGAACACTAACGCGGACGCGCTATCCCGGATGCCCCACCTACTGGATGAGGGGTCGGAAGGCGATGATCTCGAAGAAATCGAGTTGCCCGCATTTCACCGGCCATCGGTCGAGAAGTTGCATGTCAAACAGCAACAGGTGAACCTGGACCCGCTACCCAGTCAGGGATGGCAAGAAGCCGAAGACCAAGCACCTGCCATCCAAATGGTCAAGACCATGATTGAACAAGGTTCTGCTAGAATGGACCCTGCTGCTTGTTACGCTCACCGAGGAGCGGCGAGCGTCCGGAGGTGGACTCACTGGACCGTGCCCCGGACTCCCCTGAGAAGGCGACCAGCAACGAACCCCTATACAGGGACTGTGCGGTGCCTCCCCAGAAGGCCTAGAAGCACGACAGCCAGGAACCGGTGGTAGGAGTCTCTGTATGGCCAGGCGTAGCTCGGGTACGATGTCTGCAGCAGGCAGAACACGGGTGTGGCACCGGAGATGGTCACAGTAGGTGGCACGGAGACGTTCACTGCAGGTAAGGCTGGCGATGTCCACTGCGGGTATGGCCGGTGACGTCCACTGCGGGTATGGCAGGTGACGTCCACTGTGGGTATGGCGGGTGACGTCCACTGCGGGTATGGCCGGTGACGTCCACTGCGGGTATGGCTGGTGACGTCCACTGCGGGTATGGCCGGTGACGTCCACTGCGGGTATGGCCGGTGACGTCCACAGCCGGAAGGTACAGATGGTACTACGGTGAGATAGAGCATTAGTAACGGGCAGGAAACACACAGATAACAGTAGTACAAAGGGGCCTGAACACTAGCAGGGCTCTAGTACAAGCGTTGCTCGGGCGTCTGCTGCCGGGGTAGGTGAACATAAATAGTCTTTAGGTAACAGGTGGCCTCTGAGGTCACTTCCAGAAAATGAGGCACTGCTTCTTTAAGAAAGAGGCGTGGCCTCGCACGCAGCCTAGAGGTGCTCACTGCAGAATTGTGTGTGGAGGAAGAGACTGCAGCAGCTCCAGGAAGAGGGCACCTGACCCGGGAGTGAGCAGAGCCATGGGACTGGTAAGAGGAAGCACGTCGCTGCCGGGGGCTGGGACCAGGAGTGCACGTGGGGGCCATGCTGGGACTGGGTAGATGGGAGGGAGAGCGCCCCCTCGGGATCTGGTGGGACCAGGCGCTACAGTACCCCCCCGTGAAACCCCCACCTCTTCAGGAAGCTCCGGAGGAGACGAGGAGCATCCACATTCTCAGCAGGTACCCACGTCCTCTCCTCAGGACCGAACCCCTTCCAGTCTACTAGATAGTAGGTTTTACCTCGGACCACCTTAGCCGCAAGGATGGCTTTTACCTCGTACACGTCGCCATCGCAGACAGGAGGAGGCGAATTACCAGGATCACTGTGGAAACGGCTCAGGAGCACCGGCTTGAGGAGGGACACATGGAGGGAGTTCGGGATGCGAAGTGTAGACGGCAGCTTCAACTTGTAGGACACCTCATTGATCTGTCGGAGCACTTCAAAGGGACCAATAAAGCGGGGACCCAGCTTGTAGGACGGCATCTTCAGGCGGACATACTTGGATGAGAGCCAGACTTTATCTCCGGGTTGAAAGAAAGGAACATCCAGACGTTTCTTGTCAGCGTGTTTCTTCATGCGGACAGAGGAATATTCCAGAGCCGACTTGGTCTCAGCCCAGACGGCGGAGAAGGACTTCACAAGGTCATCAGCTGCAGGGTTCCCTGAAGAACATGTCACAGGGCACGGCACTTTTGGGTCGCTGTCCATACACCACCTGGAACGGGGATTTAGGAGAGGACTCACTGTCATGATTGTTGTAGGAGAACTCGGCCCATGGAAGCAGTTTGACCCAGTTGCTGTGGTGTTCGTCCACGAAGTGGCGGAGATAGTTAGTCAAGACTTGGTTAATGCGCTCCACTTGCCCATTGGACTGAGGGTGGTAGGCAGAAGAAAAGTCCAATTGAACATCCATCATTTTGCAGACTGCTCTCCAAAACCGAGCGGTGAACTGGACCCCTCTGTCGGACACGATATGGAGAGGCAAGCCGTGAAACAGGAAGATATGTTGAATGAATAATTCAGCAAGAACCGGAGCGGACGGTAGCCCTGAGAGTGGTGTGAAGTGGGCCATCTTGGAGAACCGGTCCAACACCACCCAGATGACTGTGCAGCCAGACGATTTTGGCAGGTCCGTGATGAAATCCATGCCGATATGTTGCCATGGAGTGGATGGTACGGGTAAAGGAAGCAAAGGGCCTGCTGGAAGAGTCTTCAGGACCTTGTTCCGGGCACAGGAGGAACAGGATGAAACAAAGTCCTGGACGTCTTGACGTAGCCCTGGCCACCAGTAATATCGGGATATAATCCTATAAATGACCACTAGTACTTAATAATGTAGTCTAATAAAGTCAATAGACAAGATTTATGCAAAAACAGTATAAATTTATTGTTTATAAATAATTAGGAGGCACACAGTGCATGAAGTGAATTTTAAAACCATGCATACATATGACAGGACAGTGCGTTAGATCTATTTTCGTAATGGCGCTAGTAACAAAAAGTGGTAGAGGCTAGTAATATATGTTGTTAATCAAATATACAATCAATATAAATGGTTGTTAATGCAGGACCAATACATCAGTATTAGATAGTTACTTGCCCGGGAGTATATCCCAAATTTTTACAATATATAATACTGGCGTATAGTGTGGAAAAAACGTCCTAAAAGGCACAGTACACAGATATTCAAATACAATTGGTCACTGAACATAGGGTAATTATTCCCAACATATGAATAATGTGCACATATGGATCATCTAGTCAAAAGATTACATCACAAAGACCATCATTTTATGGACTCATATGGCACAAAAGACAATAATATGTCCCAATAAGTAGCACATATATCATCCACTTAGTATAATTTTCATCTATACTTATATTACCCAAAGTCAGGGATAATATGGCTGTCATCTGGGGGTATACATCCCAGAATCTAAGATAAAAGCTAAAGAAATGCTATATATGGTGCAGAATTATTCATAGGTCAGTATTTAATCATAGAGTATATTCTCCACCATAATGTGGTATATGCATACAAGCCATAACTCATTAAGCTACCACACAAAAGAGTATCATATGTCTCAATGTGAACATTAATCATGCTCCAAACATCCTGGTGGTTAGCAGTATTAGGAATAACAAATTGACATTATATAGAAGCCTCATAGACATAACATACCAGCTGTAGCCATTAGATACTTAACACACTGCCCCGCACCTGACGCGTTTCGCAAGAGCTTCGTCTCAAGGTGCAGGGCAAGTGGCGCTGGTGTTATTTAAAGACCAATAGTGATAAGCACCTGTGTTTAATCGGCGCGCGTCACCTGGCCATCGCGTCGCCCACCTCCGTATCCGGCGTCCCGGAAAACCCACTGCGCATGCTCGCACTGTGGGGATCCGATTGGACGCCAGGCAGGGAGGAGGCAAGGCAATGGAACAGGGGACGGGCGCACACACAGTGCACTGATGATAACCATTTTAAGTGAGGGCAAAAGTGTGGGCAAAAATCATTACATGGCAGCACACTTTATAAATAAGAAATAAAACAGAATATTATCTTGTTTAATACAGTAGAGACATAACAGGAAGAGTTCCAACGTTGTATAATATTCAGAACAGGGCTGCCTTTTTTAATCTTCATTGAAATTTCACATATAAGCATGACCATTGAGAAAGGATTCTCCAGTCGTGCTGTGTGTGTTACCCACCATTACCATCTGTAAATAATACACGGACTGCATGTGACTTGGTTTAAAATTGGCCACAGCAGCCTTTATTACCTATTATTTACATACTAACACAAGGGGGCGCCGTCCAACGGGCGACCCCAACAAATAACAATAGGTAACACAGTAACCAATACAGTAAATATACAACCCTGGGTAGGCCCAGTCCAGGAACCACTTCTCACTCCAGTATCCCTGGCCGCAACACACCGACCCAGAGATGAGGTATTAATCACCTACGGATTAACCCCCCAACTTTGCAGAACCCCGTGCCTGCAACATCCCGGAACCTGGAGCCACCATACCAAGATGGTGTCTCTCTGTCCAGTTACCATTGCCTTCAACCGCCTCTGGACCAGACCTACCCCCCGCTGCTGTGACAAAGAAACAACCCAGACAAAATTCCCCTCGGTATTAAACACAAGGGAGGGTGGGCGGGGATCGTTCCATATCCGGAAGTCAAGAGAGAGGGGGGTAAGTCAAGGTCCTTTACTTACACCCCTCAACTGTCCCACCTCTTCCCCCAGGGAACTCCTCCTACCCACCAATCCCTCTATTCTGCCTTATAAACAAACCATTCCTGTTTCCATTAACCCCATCACTCCTTCCCTTCCCTCTAGTCATGTCGCCCCTCCACCCTATGGGTTCCATGGCTTTCTTGACCATTGAGAAAGGATTCTCCAGTCGTGCTGTGTGTGTTACCCACCATTACCATCTGTAAATAATACACGGACTGCATGTGACTTGGTTTAAAATTGGCCACAGCAGCCTTTATTACCTATTATTTACATACTAACACAAGGGGGCGCCGTCCAACGGGCGACCCCAACAAATAACAATAGGTAACACAGTAACCAATACAGTAAATATACAACCCTGGGTAGGCCCAGTCCAGGAACCACTTCTCACTCCAGTATCCCAGAAAGCCATGGAACCCATAGGGTGGAGGGGCGACATGACTAGAGGGAAGGGAAGGAGTGATGGGGTTAATGGAAACAGGAATGGTTTGTTTATAAGGCAGAGTAAAGGGATTGGTAGGTAGGAGGAGTTCCCTGGAGGAAGAGGTGGGACAGTTGAGGGGTGTAAGTAAAGGACTTTGACTTACCCCCTCTCTCTTGACTTCCGGATATGGAACGATCTGACTGGAGAGGTTCCTATAAGGTGTCAGGACGTCACCTTCTATTTCTCCATGGAGGAGTGGGAGTATTTAGAAGGACACAAAGATCTGTACAAGGGCGTCATGATGGAGGTTCCCCAGCCCCTCACATCACCAGACTTCCGGATATGGAACGATCCGGACGTGCGACAGGATGGCTGCTACCCGGGAGCAGCGGATTCATCATGGCAGTGCACGGGACCCTGGCAGCGCGGTCCCACGTCTTGGCTGCTGGGGGTTAACCCGTTGGCACTTTCCCCTCGCTCCCCTGTCAGCTGCGGGCGGCGTCCCCCCTCCCTCATATCTCAGGTACTTGCCGTGTGCGGGGGGAGCGAGGAGGAGATGCGAGAGCCCCTTCGGGGACCCTCCGCGGGTAGGACGTGGGCAGGGCAGTACTCAGCTGCTGCTCCGGCCGCGGGAGGAATCTCCGTCCGGGCCGCGGCAGCCGGGAGGGGGGCGTGGCTTGGCTGCGGCCTACTTCCGGTCCGAGCCGCGGCCTGGATTGCTGGATGCGGCGGCTCCCGGACGGGGAGAGCGCCCGGCGGTGACAGAGGCCAGCTTTACCCCTCGCGGAAGGCGGGGGGGGGCCGCGGAGCTGCAGCCAGTGGTGGGTCCGGCACCAGGGCAGGCGGGCCTGGGGCGACGGGTGCCCAGGAAGCGTCGGTGAGTGGGGTTGACGGCAGGGGCCCTGCAGTTCCTGCTTGGTCACCCAGATCAGGTTGCAGCTCCCGGCCGCGGCGGTCTCCCCCAGGAGGGGGAGGGTCCAGCGGACAGAGGCTTTCATGGGGCCCAAGAGGGTTGGATGCGGCGGCTCCTGGCCAGGAGAGCGCCCGGCGAGGACGGAGGCCAGCGTTACCCCCCCCCCCCCCGCGGGTGGAGGGGGGGGGGGCCGGGGGGCTGCAGCCAGCAAGGGGTCCGGCACCAGGGCAGGCGAGCATGGTGCGACGGATGCCCGGGAGGCGTCGGTACGTGGGGGTGACGGCGGGGGACCTGCGGTCCCCGCCTGGTCACCCAGAGCAGACGTGCAGCTCCCGGCAGCGGCGGTCTCCCCCAAGGGGGGGAGGGCCCGGCGGACGGATGCCTTCTGGGCCCAGGAGGGCAGGAGGCTGGCGGCTCTGGATGGGAGTCTGCTGGCAGCGGGTCGGGCCACAGGTACCCCCTGTCCTTGCAGGTAGCAAGGGGGGGTCAGGCCAGAAGATAAGGCCCGCGGTGGCAGCCCGTAGGACGGGACGGTTTCCGGGGTTGTCGCCGCGGGACAGAAGATGGAGCTTGGAGGATGGTGCCCACGCGGCGTACCAGGAGGACGGCCGTGGTGGTGGCAGTGCTTCGGCGGCGTCTGCATTACATGAGCCAGAGGCGGTCGGCTCCAGCGAGGAG
This sequence comes from Anomaloglossus baeobatrachus, assembly GCF_048569485.1. Classification (NCBI taxonomy): domain Eukaryota; kingdom Metazoa; phylum Chordata; class Amphibia; order Anura; family Aromobatidae; genus Anomaloglossus; species Anomaloglossus baeobatrachus. The sequence continues at coordinate 100,006,924 of NC_134362.1, forward strand.
GAGGAGGAAGCAGCGACGGATGAATCAGACGTCCGGATGGCGTGATTTTTATTCCAGGATATGCCGGGTCGCGGTCGGGTGAGACGGCCGTGGATTTGGCAGGGCTGGGGGGGGGGCGGCTGCGGAAACGGCAGCGCCGAGTGGGTTGGTGTTTTGACCAGGTATGGGGTTTACTGAAGTGGTGTATACGGTTGTGGAGAGTGCGCATGCACCGCCGGCGGCATGGACGGGATCGGTGGTTAGTAGGCGCAGGTGCGGCAGGCAGAGTGAGGGCGCATGAGGCGGCAGGGGAGCATTTTCGGGCAGAGGCGGCAAGGGCTGTGACAGAGTGAGTGGTGAGGAACGAAGAGGGGGATGAGGTGGTGCGTCTGGCTGACAGTGGCCAAGTGTGAGAGGTATGGTTGCTTCAAAGGCCCGCTGGGGGGGCTCACTTGCTGGAGGATGTGAGGGATAAGATTTGAATGGGGAACGTGTAGCAATAGTTTCGCTGCTCCCCCGGGAACAGTTTCACCTGGATTAGGTTAAGCCAAGTGATTCCAGGAAGGATAAGTAGAGGGAGGGGAGCGCCGGTGGAGGCTCACCCTCGTACATTTGCAACGTGGCTGCGGGCATTTGCGTTTTTTGGCAAGGGTATCGGGGGAAGGAATTGGGTAATTGGTTCGGCATGGTTCGGTTATATGGATCCATTTGGGGTGGCTTGTTAGGTCATATGGCGGTTTAGTCTGGCTTCAGTACGCCGAGTAATTTCAGCAAGGGAAGGTGTTGCGTGCCAGTATGCGGTAGGATCATACGGGCACATCTTTATGGCTGCAGTGGATGGCGGCTCCTAGTCAGCCCCCCCCCCCCTTTTTGGGGGGTAGTTGGCTGTTCGGGGCTTGGAACCCCGGCGACACGGACGATGAGGGTTTTTTGGGGGGAATAGAAGGATGGGTGGTGCAGATTTGGCGCGGACGGTTGTCTTAAGCATAAGTGTTGGGTTGTGGTAAGGAACATAGTAATTCTGCGTCATTCTATTTATATTGGTGGATCTTTGCCTCCTTATTGGAAGTTTGCGCTGGGCTAGGGGACACCTGGTGGTTGTCAGTGGAAAGAGGGGTCAGGAAGTGGTGTTGGGCAGGATGGGTGGGCCATTCGGGGCCCTCCTTGTCACGATTGGGTTTCTCTGTTGGGGGGTAGTGCCGGAAATGAGCCGTATATAGATGTATATATTTCGGCTTGTTCAAAACGTATCTTATCTGGAGGAGTCATCGGTGTATGCCTGCTTGGCTCCAGAATTGTCGGCGGTTTATTATGTGTCGTTTGACAGAGGGTGGGATTTGGTAAAGGCGGTGAGCCGGGGAGCATTGATGGCAAAGGCGAATTTGGAGGCGGCATTTAGGTTGTTACTGGTCCACCCTGCTAGCTAGCAGTTCTGGTGCTGCGGTGGGGAGGGGAGTTATTATTATGTTGATCGGTGGGTGCTAATGGGTTGTTGTCCCATTTTATGTTCCTTTGGAGGCGGTTATTTCTTGGTGGAGTGGTTTGTGCGTGGTGTGTCCCAGCTTACACCTCTTATTCATTATAGGTTGATTCTCTTTACATCGGGTTGGCGGGTTGATGATTCGTTGAGGTTGATTGTTTTATTACAGATGGTGGTGGATACTCTTTTGGGCCTGTTGGCGCAGGCGAAGACTGAGGGTCCAACGCCAGTGATACGGTTTGTGGGGATAAAGTTTGATGTTATGGTCAGAGGGGTAGGATTCGTGGGTAATGGTGTGGTCCTATGGGCTGCGATAGAGGCAGTTAGGTCAGCTAAGACGGTGCGGTTTCAGGCGGTGCAGTCTTTGCAGGGGCGGTCGAACCACGGGTGCAGAGTTACGCCGCTGGGGTGCGTGTCTGCTGGACGTCTGGCGATGGCTGCGCCAAGGGTGCAGCCATCGGATCCTTTGTGTGTGGTCACGAGGGAGATCAATGATGATCTGATGGTGTAGGAGGTTTTTTCTTACGGCGATTTAGTGGCCGCGGATTGTGGCTGGGTAAGGTGCTACCTGATGGAACGTAGCTGCGGTACTCGGAGGCAGCGGGTCCAGTTGTTTTCTGGTTGGGCATTGTGGGGTAGCGCTTCCAATCGGTGGTAGTGGTCGGGTGGTGGAGGTTGGCAGTTTTTTCCAAGAGGAAGGTGTGCTGTCATTCTGGCTATCAGTTGGTGGAGAATTCGATTAATAGTTGGTTTGCTAATCCTGGGGCCAAGGGTGGCGTACTTGCGACAGTTGGTTTCTCAATTGGATGTGTTTTAAAAAAAAAAAAAAAAAAAATGTTATGCGTGGCGCAACCAGTACTGGGGTTCGCCAAGGGAATAGCAGCTGCTGTGTTTCCTTCCAGTTCTGCAGGTCTCGGGAGTTGAGGCCGGGTAGCAGACGAGGTGGGCACGGTGTGTCCGGAGGGCTTGTGGAGTCTGGTGTGGCTGTGTTGGGGAGCGGCTCGGTGCCCAGTGACTGAGGTTATTTGGGGCTGATATTCAGAAGTATGGGTGGCGCGGATAACGTTTGGGACAATGTGTGAGGAAGGCCCGGTGGAGTATTTGATGGTGGCGTTGGCAGTGGTGAGTAACGGTTTTCAGGCTGCTGGGCCGGCGTCCGCAGTGGAGCAGAGGGTGGCGGCTGTGGCTGTCTTGTTAAGGATTAGATGTGGAGAGATGTTTTCGCAGGATCTTAGGGCGCGGCAGGCCTTGAAGGGTTTGGTCGTAAGGGTGTGAGGGAGCGGGATACAAGGGTCCGTCTCCGTTGTTTTGTGGCAGGGTTTGGTGAGTGGTTTGTGGCGGCTATGTTCATCTGAGCACGAGCGGGTTTTTGTTTCCCTTGTCCAAAACGGTTTGTGTTAGCCTTTTGGGGGGCTTTGAGATTGTGGGGTTGGTCAGCCCATCTACGGTCAAGAGCGGAGGTTGGATGTTGGAGGATGTGTCCGAGGTGGTGCAGTGGGTTGAGCGCCGGCTTTGTCGCTCACCGAATTAGATTAGGCGGGTGGTGAAGGTTGGTGTTGTTATACGCGGTCCCGGGTGCGGAATTATGTTGTGAGGGCGCCCAGGCTCATTATTGTGTCGCGTTTGTTAAGGTACCATTTTGTGGCAGTGCTGCAGACTTGATTGCAGGTGGCGGGGGTGGGCGCCCGGAATACTATGGGTCATATTCCTTCTGGATTGGGCTGCCACGGAGGCCCCTCGGTGGGCTCAGAAAAGGGGTTGTGAGAAGTATTGGGAGGTGGGAGTCCTCTTGTTTCGGTGTTACGTTTGGCCTCAGTTGTTATCGGGTTAAGGCAATGGGGGCATTTCAGTCTTTTGGGAGTGGAATGGGTTGGCGTAACAGGTTGGTGTTATCTGTGGGTTTATAACCCCTGGGTTTTTGTGGTGAGGGTGTGCCTCATTTGGATATTTGGGCATTCGTTGGTTCTCGGGGCCTCGACGGTCTGAGGCTCGCCTGAATGTTGCCAGTTGGGTCTGGACGGGTCGATGGTACTGGTCCAGTAAATTGGAGGCAGCGATTTGGTATCTCGAGAAGTTATTTATGAATGTTTTAAAAAAAAAATAAAAAAATTGTTGGTTGTTGCATTGTGTAAGACATACCTGAGCTTAATCGTGGGGTAGTTTTGATAGTGTGACCAGGTTGGAATGGCGTGTGGCTCGTGCGATAGGCAGTATCAATCGAGCCTTATTAGGGGGGCGGCGCCAAAAGTTGGTGGCGCTGAACTGGTGGTTTTGGGGATGCGATGGGGGTGCATCTTCACGTGCTTGGTGCTGTTTTGTGGACGCTGGGATTGCGTGGAGGTGTGGTACAAGCTTTTGGTGTGTGGCGGGTCCAGGCCACGTAAGGAGTCACGTGCCCTGTCCTGTGGCGGGGGGTAGGTCTGGTCCAGAGGCGGTTGAAGGCAATGGTAACTGGACAGAGAGACACCATCTTGGTATGGTGGCTCCAGGTTCCGGGATGTTGCAGGCACGGGGTTCTGCAAAGTTGGGGGGTTAATCCGTAGGTGATTAATACCTCATCTCTGGGTCGGTGTGTTGCGGCCAGGGATACTGGGGTGAGAAGTGGTTCCTGGACTGGGCCTACCCAGGGTTGTATATTTACTGTATTGGTTACTGTGTTACCTATTGTTATTTGTTGGGGTCGCCCGTTGGACGGCGCCCCCTTGTGTTAGTATGTAAATAATAGGTAATAAAGGCTGCTGTGGCCAATTTTAAACCAAGTCACATGCAGTTCGTGTATTATTTACAGATGGTATTGGTGGGTAACACACATACAGCACGACTGGAGAATCCTTCCTCAATGGTCAAGAAAGCCATGGAACCCATAGGGTGGAGGGGCGACATGACTAGAGGGAAGGGAAGGAGTGATGGGGTTAATGGAAACAGGAATGGTTTGTTTATAAGGCAGAGTAAAGGGATTGGTGGGTAGGAGGAGTTCCCTGGAGGAAGAGGTGGGACAGTTGAGGGGTGTAAGTAAAGGACTTTGACTTACCCCCTCTCTCTTGACTTCCGGATATGGAACGATCCCCGCCCACCCTCCCTTGTGTTTAATGCCGAGGGGAATTTGGTCTGGGTTGTTTCTTTGTCACAGCAGCGGGGGGTAGGTCTGGTCCAGAGGCGGTTGAAGGCAATGGTAACTGGACAGAGAGACACCATCTTGGTATGGTGGCTCCAGGTTCCGGGATGTTGCAGGCACGGGGTTCTGCAAAGTTGGGGGGTTAATCCGTAGGTGATTAATACCTCATCTCTGGGTCGGTGTGTTGCGGCCAGGGATACTGGGGTGAGAAGTGGTTCCTGGACTGGGCCTACTCAGGGTTGTATATTTACTGTATTGGTTACTGTATTACCTATTGTTATTTGTTGGGGTCGCCCGTTGGACGGCGCCCCCTTGTGTTAGTATGTAAATAATAGGTAATAAAGGCTGCTGTGGCCAATTTTAAACCAAGTCACATGCAGTTCGTGTATTATTTACAGATGGTATTGGTGGGTAACACACATACAGCACGACTGGAGAATCCTTCCTCAATGGTCATGGCCGCAACACACCGACCCAGAGATGAGGTATTAATCACCTACGGATTAACCCCCCAACTTTGCAGAACCCCGTGCCTGCAACATCCCGGAACCTGGAGCCACCATACCAAGATGGTGTCTCTCTGTCCAGTTACCATTGCCTTCAACCGCCTCTGGACCAGACCTACCCCCCGCCACAGGACAGGGCACGTGACTCCTTACGTGGCCTGGACCCGCCACACACCAAAAGCTTGTACCACACCTCCACGCAATCACAGCGTCCACAAAACAGCACCAATAACGTTAAGATACACCCCCATCACATCTCCAAAACCACCAGTTCAGCGTCACCAACTTTGGCGCCGCCCCCAATAAGGCTCGATTGATACTGCCTACCGCACGAGCCCCACGCCATTCCAACCTGGTCACACTATCAAAACTACCCCACGCTTAAGCCCGGGTATGTCTTCCACAATGCAACAAACCAACAACAATTTTTTTTTTTTTTTAAACATTCATAAATAACTTCTCGAGGTACCAAATCGCTGCCTCCCACTTACTGGACCAGTACCATCGACCCGTCCAGACCCAACTGGCAAAATTCGGGCGAGCCTCAGACCCCCGAGGCCCCGAGAACCAACGAATGCCCAAATATCCAAATGAGGCACACCCTCACCACAAAACCCAGAGGTTATAAACCCACAGATAACACCAACCTGTTACACCAACCCATTCCACTCCCAAAATTACTCAAACGCCCCCATTGGCCTTAACCCGATAACAACTGAGGCCAAACGTAACGCCGACAAACGGGAGGACTCCCACCTCCCAATACTTTTCACAACCCCTTTTCTGAGACCACCGAGGGGCCTTTGTGGCAGCCCAATCCAGAGGGAATACGACCCGTAGTATTCCGGGCGCCCACCCCCGCCACTTGCAAACAAGTCTGCAGCACTGCCACAAAATGGTACCTTAACTAACGTGACACAACAATAACCCTGGGCGTCCTCATAACATAATTCCGCACCCGGGACTGCATACAACAACACCAACCTTCACCATCCGCCTAACCTGATTCGGTGAGCGACGAAGCCGGCGCTCAACCCACTGCACCACCGCGGACACATCCTCCAACATTCAACCTCCGCTCTTAACCGTAGATGGGCTGACCAACCCCACAATCTCAAAGCCCCCCAAAAGGCTAACACGAACCGTTGTGGACAAGAGGAAACAAAACCCGCTCGTGCTCAGATGAACATAGCAACCACAAAACACTCACCAAACGCTGCCACAAAACAACGGAGACAGACCCTTGTGTCCCGCTCCCTCACACCCGTACGACAAAACCCCTTCAAGGCCTGCCGCGCACTAAGATCCTGTGAAAACATCTCTCCACATCTAATCCTCAACAAGACAGCCACAGCCGCCACCCTCTGCTCCACTGCCGACGCCGGCCTAGCAACCTGAAAACCGTTACTCACCACTGCCAACGCCGCCACCAAATACTCCACCAGGCTTTCCTCACACATGGCCCCAAACCACGTTATCCGCGCCCCCCACACTTCTAGATATCAGCACCAAATAACCTCAGTCACTGAGCTCCGAGCCGCTCCCCAACACAGCCACACCAGACTCCACAAGCCCTCCGGACACACCGTGCCCACCTCGTCTGCTACCCGGCCTCAACTCCCGAAACCTGCAGAACTGGAAGGAAACAAAGCAGCTGCTATACCCTTGGCGAACCCCCAGTACTGGTTGCGCCACGCATAAAATTTTTTTTTTTTTTTTTTAAAAACGCATACAATTGAGAAACCAACTGCCACAAGTACGCCACCCTTGGCCCCAGGATTAGCAAACCAACTATTAATCTAATTCTCCACCAACTGATAGTCAGAATGACAGCACACCTTCCTCTCGGAAAAAACTACCAACCTCCACAACTCGACCCCTACCACCGATTGGAAGTGCTACCCACGATGCCCAACCCGAAAACAACTGGACCCGCTGCAACCGAGTACCGCAGCCACGTTCCATCAGGTACCACCTTACCCAGCCAGAATCCACGGCCACTAAATCGCCGTAAGAAAAACAAAAAACCTCCTACACCATCAGATCATCATTGATCTCCCTCGTGAGCCACACAAATGATCCGATGGCTGCACCCTCGGCGCAGCCATCGCCAGCCGTCCAGCAGACACTCGCCCCAGCGGCGTAACTCTGCACCCGTGGTTCGACCGCCCCAGCAATGACTGCACCGCCTGAAACCACACCGTCTTAGCTGGCCTAACTGCCTCTATCACAGCCCATAGGACCACCCCATTACCCACGAAGCCTACCTCTCTGACCATAACATCAAACTTTATCCCCCACAAACCGTATCACTGGCGTTGGACCCTCAGTCTTCGCCTGCGCCAACCGGCCCAAAAAAAAAAAAGAGTATCCACCACCATCTGCAATGAAACAACCAACCCAAACGAATCATCAACCCGCCAACCCGATGGAAAGAGAATCAACCTATAATGAATGAGAGGTGTAAGCTTGGACACACCACGCACCAAACACTCCACCAAGGAATAACCGCCTCCAAAGGAACATAAAATGGGACAAAACCCATTAGCCCCCACCGATCAACATAATAATAACTCCCCTCCCCCCCGCAGCACCCGAACTGCTAGCTAGCAGGGTAGACCAGTAACAACCTAATGCCACCTCCAAAACCGCCTTTGCCATCAATGCTCCACGGCTCACCGCCTTTACCAAATCCCACCCTCTGTCAAACGACACATAATAAACCGCCGACAATTCTGGAGCCAAGCAGGCATACACCGATGACTCCTCCAGATAAGATACGTTTTGAACAAGCCGAAATATATACATCTATATACGGCTCATTTCCGGCACTACCCCCCAACAGAGAAACCCAATCATGACAAGGAGGGCCCCGAATGGCCCACCCATCCTGCCCAAAGCCACTTCCTGACCCCTATTTCCACCGACAACCACCAGGCGTCCCCTAGCCCAGCGCAAACTTCCAATAAGGAGGCGAAGATCCACCAATACAAATAGAAAGACACAGAATTACTATGATCTTTACCACCACCCAACACTTATGCTTAAGACAACCGTCCGCGCCAAATCTGCACCACCCATCATTCTATGCCCCCCAAACAACCCTCATTGTCCGTGTCGCCGGGGTTCCAAGCCCCGAACCGCCAACTGCCCCCCAAAAGGGGCTGACTAGGAGCCGCCATCCACTGCAGCCCTAAGGATGTGCCCGTATGATCCTACCGCATACCGGCACGCAACACCTTCCCTTGCTGAAATTACTCGGCGTACTGAAGCCAGACTAAACCGCCATATGACCTAACACGCCACCCCAAATGGATCCATATAACCAAACCATGCCGAACCAATTACCCAATTCCTTCCCCTGATACCCTTGCCAAAAACGCAAATGCCCGCAGCCACGTTGCAAATGTACGAGGGGTGAGCCTCCACCGGCGCTCCCCCCCCTCTACTTATCCTTCCCGGAATCACTTGGCTTAACCTAATCCAGGTGCCACTGTTCCAGGGGGAGCAGCGAAATTATTTCTACACTTTCCCCCATTCAAATCTTATCCCTCACATCCTCCAGCAGGTGAGCCCCCCCCAACGGGCCTTCGAAGTACCCATACCTCTCACACTTGGCCACTGTCATCCAGACGCACCACCTCACCCCGCCTTCTTTCCTCACCACTCACTCTGTCACAGCCCTTGCCGCCTCTGCCCGAAAATGCTCCCCTGCCGCCTCATGCGCCCTCACTCTGCTTGCCGCACCTGCGCCCACTAACCACCGATCCCGTCCATGCCCCCGGCGGTGCATGCGCACTCTCCACAACCGTATATACCACTGCAGTAAAATACCCCATGCCTGATCAAAACACAAAAACCCACTCGGCGCTGCCGTGTCCGCAGCCGCCCCCCCACCAACTGCGCCCCAACCCTGCCGAATCCACGGCCGTCTCACCCGACCGCGACCCGGCGTATCCTGGAATAAAAGTCACGCCATCCGGACATCGGATTCTTCCGTCGCTGCTTCCTCCTCCTCCTCGCTGTAGCCAACCGCCTCTGGCTCATGTAACGCAGACGCCGCCGAAGCGCTGCCACCACCACGGCCGTCCTCCTGGTACGCCGCGTGGGCACCATCCGACAACCCCGGAAACTGTCCCGTCCCACGGGCTGCCAGCGCGGGCCTCATCTTCTGGCCCGACCCCCCCCCCCCGCTGCCTGCAAGGACGGGGGAGTACCTGTGGCCCGACCCGCTGCCAGCAGACTCCCATCCAGAGCCGCCAGCCTTCTGCCCTCCTGGGCCCAGAAGGCATCCGTCCGCCGGGCCCTCCCCCCCCTGGGGGAGACCGCCGCTGCCGGGACCTGCACGCCTGCTCTGGGTGACCAGGCAGGGACCGCAGGGCCCCCGTCGTCACCCCCACGTACCGACGCCTCCCGGGCATCCGTCGCACCAGGCTCGCCTGCCCTGGTGCCGGACCCCCTGCTGGCTGCAGCCCCCCGGCCCCCCCCCTCCACTCGCGGGGGGGGGATAACGCTGGCCTCCGTCCTCGCCGGGCGCTCTCCTGGCCAGGAGCCGCCGCATCCAGCCCTCCTGGGCCCGTGAAAGCCTCTGTCCGCTGGGCCCTCCCCCTCCTGGGGGAGACCGCCGCGGCCGGGAGCTGCACCCTGATCTGGGTGACCAAGCAGAAACTGCAGGGCCCCTGCTGTCACCCCACTCACCGCCGCCTCCTGGGCACCCGTCGCACCAGGCCCGCCTGCCCTGGTGCCGGACCCACCACTGGCTGCAGCTCCGCGGCCCCCCCGCCGTCCGCGAGGGGTAAAGCTGGCCTCTGTCACAGCCGGGCGCTCTCCCCGTCCGGGAGCCGCCGCATCCAGCAATCCAGGCCGCGTCTCGGACCGGAAGTAGGCCGCAGACTAGCCACGCCCCCTTCCCGGTTGCCGCGGCCCGGACGGAGATTCCTCCCGCGGCCGGAGCAGCAGCTAAGTACTGCCCTGCCCCACGTCACTACCGCGGAGGGTCCCCGAAGGGGCTCTCGCATCTCCTCCTCGCTCCCCCCGCACACGGCCAGTACCTGAGAGATGAGGGAGGGGGGGGGACGCCGCCCGCAGCTGACAGGGGAGCGAGGGGAAAGTGCCAACGGGTTAACCCCCAGCAGCCAAGACGTGGGACCGCGCTGCCAGGGGCCCGTGCACTGCCATGATGAATCCGCTGGTCCCGGATAGCAGCCATCCTGTCGCACGTCCGGATCGTTCCATATCCGGAAGTCTGGTGATGTGAGGGGCTGGGGAACCTCCATCATGACGTCCTTGTACAGATCTTTGTGTCCTTCTAAATACTCCCACTCCTCCATGGAGAAATAGAAGGTGACGTCCTGACACCTTATAGGAACCTCTCCAGTCAGATCGTTCCATATCCGGAAGTCAAGAGAGAGGGGGGTAAGTCAAGGTCCTTTACTTACACCCCTCAACTGTCCCACCTCTTCCTCCAGGGAACTCCTCCTACCCACCAATCCCTCTATTCTGCCTTATAAACAAACCATTCCTGTTTCCATTAATCCCATCACTCCTTCCCTTCCCTCTAGTCATGTCGCCCCTCCACCCTATGGGTTCCATGGCTTTCTTGCTCCACTTATGATAGATATTATAATCAGACATAGCAGAAAGTGCCATTCGTAAGATGTCGAGGGTCAAAAACAACAGCGTCACAAGCCTGTAATGAGCAACAATAAAAGAAAAAAGGGGTGAAAAAAGTGAAAAAAATAATAAAAATAAAAATAAAAAATGAATTAAGAGGAAGAATTAAAAACACAATTTAAAAAGATGGCGGCAATGGTCAGGGGTCATACAGCAAACCAAATGCAATGTCAGTCAGCCCAAATCCAAAAACACAAGCTCTGAGATTATAGAAAAGGTTTAAAACTAACCAAGTCATTCAATCCTTTAGGCTATGTGCGCACTAGACCGTTTTTCCCGCGGATTTACCCGCGGATTTGCCCCGGAAATTTCTTGACAAATGTCTGCAATCTTTGTGCAGACATTTCCCATGAAATTCAATGAGAAAAAAAAATAGCTGTGCGCACTGTGCGGATTTTTCTCAAGAAAATTTCTTGAGAAAATTTTCTCGAGAAACTTTCTTGAGAAAATGTGCATGTCCATTAATTTCCGCAGGTACCTGCGGTATTCCGGGGGTATTCCGCAGGTAGCAATGATGTGCGGTATACCCCCGGAATAGCCGCGAATTACCTGCGGTAATGCCCATCGCTGCCTGCGGTTTTGCAGGAAGCGATGTCATTATGCCAGGAAGAGGAGCAGAGGAAACACACGTCACACTCCCTGGACGCCGCACAGAAGCACTTCCGTGCGACCTCCAGGTGTCTGTGCAGTGTGTGTCCTGCTCCGGCCTCGCGGCTGCCTGCACTGCAGGGTGTCAGTGTGTGCCCGCAGTGTCAGCAGCCTGTCACGCGGCAGCGCAGGCAGACACTGACACAGGCAGACACTGACACTGCACTGCAGGGTGTCAGTGTCTGCCCGCAGTGTCAGCAGCCTGTCACACGGCAGCGCAGGCAGACACTGACATCCTGCAGTGCTGGGAGCCGCGGGGATGACGATCGCTGCTGTCAGGAGGTGAGATCATTACCTGCTGTGACGATCTCCTGCCTCCTGACGTCACCGCGGTCACTGCTGTCTAGGGCCGACTCGCGAGCGGCCCGAGACTGTCACTAGCGGTGACGTCACGGGCTCTCGCGATAAGTCAGTGACAGCGCTGACGTCAGCAGTACAGGAGATGATCACAGCAGGTAATGATCTCATCTATGCTCCTGATGGCAGCGCTCGTCATCCCCTGCAGTGACCTGAGCTGACCTATTGATGTTAGCTCAGGTCACTGCATTGCTCTCCCAGCCAATGGGGAACATTCTGTTTTTCATTGACTGGGACAGCGACTATGGTATGGATCGCCGTGCCCTCCCCCCCCTTATTGGATTACGCCGGACGTGGAATTGATTGTGCTCTTTTCAATAAATTGGTTAAAGAGGGAATGTTTTGGGGAGTGTTTTTTCAAATAAAACTTTTTTTGTTGTCTATTTTTTAATTATTACTGACTGGGTTGGTGATGTCGGGTATCTGATAGACGCCTGACCTCACCAACCCCAGGGCTTGATGCCAGGTGACATTACACATCTGGCATCAACCCCATATATTACCCCGTTTGCCAACGCACCAGGGCGCGGGATGAGCTGGGGCAAAGCGCCAGGATTGGCACGTCTAATGGATGCGCCACTTCTGGGGCGGCTGCGGCCTGCTATTTTTAGGCTGGGGAGTGTCCAATAACAGTGGACCTCCCTAGTCTGAGAATATCAGACCCCAGCTGTCCGCTTTACCTTGGCTGGTGATCCAATATGGGGGGGACCCCACGTTTTTTGTTTTAAATTATTTATATAATTTAAAATAACAGCGTGGGGTGCCCACTGTTTTGGATTATCAGCCAAGGTGAAGCTGCCAGCGGTGGTCTGCAGGCTGCAGCCGTCTGCTTTACCCTAGCTGGCTACAAAAAATGGGGGGACCTCACGTCATTTTTTTTTAATTATTTATTTATTTTATGGCTAAATACAAGGCTAAGCACCCTTTAGGCTACTTTCACACATCCGGCTTGAGCTCTGCGGCTCAATCCGGCTGTGCAAGCTATGCAACGGATGCGGTGAAAACACCGCATCCTTTGCATAGGTTTTTCCTTTGCGGCCAGTCCGGTTTTTGCCGCTTGCGGCATGCTACTGAGCATGCGCAGTGGCAAAAACCGCATGCGGCGGCCGGATGCGGTTATTGCCGCATCGCGCCGCATCCGGCCGCCATAGGCATGTATTGAAAAATGTGCCGCATCGGCCGAATGCGGCGCGATGCGGTTTTTTTTGCCGCACGAAAAAACGTGCCAGGCAACGTTCCATCCGGCCGCCGCATCGGCTACATCTGCCGCATGCGGCAAAAAACGGACGGAACGCAAGGCCATGCGGCACAATGCGGCACTAATTAAAGTCTATGCAGGAAAATCGCAACCGGCAGCAAAAAAAAACCGGTTGCGATTTTCATGCAAAGTGCCGGATTGTGCCGCATAGCAAAAACCGGAGGTGTGAAAGTAGCCTAAGTGCCACATGAAAGTCACTAAAGGGTGCCAGCTTAGAAAATGCAGGGAGGTGGAACATTATATAGGTTTTTCTCATCTATCTATCTATCTATCTATCCCTCTATCTATCTATCTATCTATCTATCCCTCTATCTATCCATCTATCTATCCATCTATCCCTCTATCTATCTATCTATCTATCTATCCCTCTATCTATCTATCTATCCCTCTATCTATCTATCTATCTATCCCTCTATCTATCTATCTATCCCTCTATCTATCTATCTATCTATCTATCTATCTATCTATCTATCCATCTATCCCTCTATCTATCTATCTATCTATCTATCCATCTATCCCTCTATCTATCTATTCATCTATCTATCTATCCCTCTATCTATCTATCTATTCATCTATCTATCTATTCATCTATCCATCTTTCCCTCTATCCATTATCTGTCTATCGATTATCTTTATTATTTATTGCAGGGACAAACCTGCGGTAAATCCGCGGCAAATTCGCGGCAAATTCGCGGCAAATCCGCGGCAAATCCGCGGCAAAAACGCATGCGGATTTGGTGCAGATTTTTTCCGCAGGTCCGGAAATCTTTCACTGGCAGAAGTTTCTCAAGAAATTTTCTTGAGAAACTTCACATTTCTAGTGCGCACATAGCCTTAGGCTTAACAGTGTCTAATACAGTAATCCATTTTGCTTCTTTTTGTGCGAGGGCTTTCTTGTAGTTGCCACCTCTCACTCCCAAATGAATCCTGTCTATTCCTCTAAATTTAAGGAGCCTCCAATTACAATTATGGGCCTCCCTAAAAAATTTGGGAATGTTCTTTAAGGATTCAATTTCTTCAGGTTTCGTAGCTTTGCTTGCGTTCCTCACATCTCTAATATGCTCCATAATACGGGTCCTAAATTCTCTTGAAGTCAGCCCAACATAAATTAACCCGCAGGGACATAAGGCCCAATACACTAACCCTGTTGTTCGGCAGTTGATATAATGCACTATTTTATATGTGACTGTGTTGGATGAGTTAAAAAACTCCCCTGATCGTTCAACTTGCGTACATGCACTGCAGTCACCACATGGGTAAGTACCCCATCTTTGCCTACTAGTATTGCCAAAAAGATTGTTAGGGGGAGGTATGTAGTGACTCCTTACTATCAGATCTTTAATTGTTTTTGATTTTTTAGGGGTTATCGCAGGTTTTGATGTAATGATAGATGCGAGATCAGGGTCTGAAAGTAGAATGGGCCAATATTTCTCAAAAATCTTAGTCATTTCATACCATTGCCCATGGTATGGTGTGATGTATCTCACCTTGGTGTATTTGGCTTTTTCATTTTTCTTGAGGAGCTCGGATCGTGATGTATCTCTAGCTCTTAGATATCCATGCTGGACATAGTTGTCTCTGTACTGACGAAAATAAAAACGTCTTTTTAGGTCAACAGCCTGTTTTTCAAATAGACTATCTGTAGAGCAGATCCGTCGTGCGCGCAAAAACTGACCTGTAGGTATAGCTTTTAAGGTCTGTGTGGGGTGAGAAGATTTGGCACTTAATAAAGAATTCACCGCAGTTTTTTTGCGAAAAACATCTGTAACCAAAGATCCATCGTGTTCTTTCATCACTCTGACATCAAGATAGTCAATATTTTCTCGACTGTAAGTAAAGGTGAGTTTGATGTTTAAATCATTATTATTCAAACCTTCTATAAATTGCTCAAGCTGGTGGATCTCCCCTTCCCAGATTAGAAACACATCATCTATATAGCGCAGCCACATATCGACTGCGCCAGACGGATGGGATGGAAAGTTAATAGATCGCTCCCACCACCCAAGAAAAAGGTTCGCATACGAGGGCGCACAAGACGCCCCCATAGCGGTCCCATATACATACCTCCCCCTAACAATCTTTTTGGCAATACTAGTAGGCAAAGTTGGGGTACTTACCCATGTGGTGACTAGAGTTGAGCGCGGTTCGCGGTTCGAGGTTCTCCAGTTCTAAGCTCGAGTGATTTTTGGGGCTGTTCGAGATCGAACTAGAACTCGAGCTTTTTGCAAAAGCTCGATAGTTCTAGATACGTTCGAGAATGGTTCTAGCAGCAAAAAGCAGGGCTTTTTACAGCTACAGTGAGCAGGAGCCATCGCTGGCAGCCTGCCAGAAGCTGGTAACCAAGATAAACATCGGGTATCCAAGCAAAGCGCTTTGGTTAGTAACCCGATGTTTATCTTAGTTACGTGCAGGAAGCCCACACTTCCCCGCTCAGCTCACTCCGCCCCCTCCTGCCCGCGGCATGTACACATACATACACACACACACACACACACATACACATACACCCCCCCCCCCCGCTCGGCTTACCTGCGGTGATGAAGTCCCGCTATCCCGACCTCAGCGCTGTCACTGTCCTCCATGGCCGCCGCTTGTCACATCACCTCTCGCTTCCGACCCGAGACTGACTAGCGGTGACGTCACGGTCCTCTCGCGATACTTGATGTGAAGGCGCCGGTCATTGACCTCAGTGACAGGGGCTGTCGGCAGTGCTGGAGATCAGCGCAGGTAATGTACCTCGCTGACAGCAGCACTTGTCATCCCCTGCAGTGACCTGGGCTGACCCATTCATGTTAGCTCAGGTCACTGCACTGCTCTCCCAGCGAATGGGGAACATCCTGCTCTTCATTGACTGGGACAGTGTGGATCGTCATGGCAACCCCTTGGATTACACCAGACCTGGATTTGTTTTTCATTCTAATAAATTGGTTAAAGAGGGAATGTTTTGGGGAGTGTTTTTTCAAATAAAAATGTGTTTGTCGTCTATTTTTTTTATTACTGACTGGGTTGGTGATGTCGGGTATCTGATAGACGCCTGACCTCACCAACCCCAGGGCTTGATGCCAGGTGACATTACACATCTGGTATTAACCCCATATATTACCCCGTTTGCCACCGCACCAGGGCGCGGGATGAGCTGGGGCGAAGCACCAGGATTGGCGCATTTAATGGATGCGCCACTTCTGGGGCGGCTGCGGCCTGCTATTTTTAGGCTGGGGAGAGTCCAATAACCATGGACCTCCCTAGTCTGAGAATATCAGGCCCCAGCTGTCTGCTTTACCTTGGCTGGTGATCCAATTTTGGGGGACCCCTACGTGTTTTTTTTTTTAATTATTTATTTAATTTAAAATAACAGCGTGGGGTGCCCTCAGTTTTGGATTACCAGCCAAGGTGAGGTTGCCAGCTGCGGTCTGCAGGCTGCAGCCGTCTGCTTTACCCTAGCTGGCTACAAAACTAGGGGGAACCCTACGTCATTTTTTTTTTCATTTTTTGGCTAAATACAAAGCTAAGCACCCCTTAGTGCCACATGAAAGGCACCAAAGGGTGCTCCACTTTTTCTCCATTTTTTCTCCACTTTTTCTCCATTTTTTTCTCCACTTTTTCTACATTTTTTTCTCCACTTATTCTCCACTTATTCTCCACTTATTCTCCACTTATTCTCCACTTATTCTCCACTTTTTCTCCACTTTTTCTCCACTTTTTCCTCCACTTTTTCCTCCACTTTTTCTCCATTTTTTTTCTCCACTTTTTCTCCACTTTTTCTCCACTTTTTCTCCACTTTTTCTCCACTTTTTCTCCACTTTTTCTCCACTTTTTCTCCACTTTTTCTCCACTTATTCTCCACTTATTCTCCACTTATTCTCCACTTATTCTCCACTTTTTCTCCACTTTTTTTCTCCACTTTTTTTCTCCACTTTTTCTCTGGTCGGTCTACCCATTAGCTCTGCCATGCATACTGTAGCTCTACACCTACTGCACGTTACTTTATGATTGACATCTCTTTCGTACCAGAGCTGTCTAAGTCTACTCTGACCCCATATTTGTCATTACTATATTGTCCTTGTACTGTATTATGACATTTGTATCATGTGTTTCATTTCTTGCTGTGTTGCAATTTTTTTGCGGCATCCCAATTGTACCTCTACATTGTTCGAGTTTGTTATTGTTCTCTCACTCTTATGTGATACTGATTATTGTCATTTTTCATGATTACATGCAGATAAGTCCAATCTGACGAAGGCTCAGGCCGAAACGTCATTTGTAACTTGTTTTGGACAAAAACATATATGCTTATGAAAAAAATTTTTTTCTTAATACGGACCAATAAAGAGTGATTTTGCATTACTATCCGTTGTGACTTACTGACTTAGTCTGGGAGATTTAGAGTGCCGAGGTTACTCACTAATTTTATCTATTATTACCTCTGAGCACCTATATACCAGTGAGCAGAGCTTCCTCTACAGTAGTTCTCCTGATTAGGCATGCCCTTACCTCATGAGCAGGGCATTGCAGCTTTGGTAGCAACCATTACGACATGGACTCTGCTGCTGTGGACCCGGGGAGAGTGAGTGCAGATTCATTGCACCCACACTCCTCACATGAAGGGTCCGCACTCCTAGAAAATGGGGGATACGTTCCCTGAGTGTCTCCCCCCCATATTCTAGACGGTCCAGAGTCGTCGTGGGACCCCTTTATTTTTTTTCTTACAATAAATTGGTGAAAGAGGAAATGTTTTGGGGACTGTTTTTTCAAATAAATTTCTTTTGTCGATTTTTTGTTTTTGTTAGTACTGACAGTTTATGATGTTGGGTATCTAATAGACGCCATGACATCACAAACTGCTGGGCTTGATCTCAGGTGACTTTACAGCTAGTATCAACCCGATTTATTACCCCGTTTGCCACTGCACCAGGGCACGGGATGAGCTGGGGTGAAGCGCCAGGATTGGCGCATCTAGTGGATGCGCCACGTCTGGGGTGCATGCGGCCTGCTATTTTTAGGCTGTGAAGGCCCAATAACTATGGACCTTTCCACCCTGAGAATACCAGACCACAGCTGTCCGCTTTACCTTGGCTGGTGATCCAATTTGGGGGGACCCTACTTTTATTGTGTAATTATTAATATTTATAAAATAATTATAAAAAAGAGCCTGAGGGGACCTCCACATTGGATCCCCAACCACGGTAAAGCTGCCAGCTGTGGTTTTCAGGCTACAGCCGTCTGCTTTACCCTAGCTGGCTATCAAAAATGGGGGGACCCAACGTCATTTTTTTTTTAACTATTTTTTAAATAGAAAAAATTAATGGGCTTCCCTGTATTTTGATTGCCAACCAAGGTAACGGCAGGCAGATGGGGGTGGCAACCCATAGCTGTCTGCTTTATCTGCGCTGAGAATCAAAAATACCGCGGAGCGCTACGTCATTTTTTTAAAGATTTATTTTTACAGCACTGTGATGTCCAGCAATCAAAATACAGGGAAGCCCATTTTATTTTTAGTTATTTAAATAAATAATTAAAAAAAATATATATGGGCTCCCGCTGCATTTTTTGTATTGCTAGCTAAGGGTAATCCAAGCAGCTACTGGCTGCTAACCCCCACTGCTTGGTGTTACCTTCACTGGCAATGGAAAATCCAGGGAAGCATTTTTTATTTTTTTTGCCAAAAAACTACAAAAAAAGGACGTGAGCTTCGCCATATTTTTGTATGCTAGCCAGGTACAGCAGGCAGCCACGGGCTGCCTCCAACCCCCAGTTGCCTATTTGTACCCGGCTGGGAACCAAAAATATAGGGAAGCCCGTTTTTTTTTAATTATTTCACTTATTTCATGAAATAATTAAAAAACAAATGACGTGGGCTTCGCCCCATTTTTGCGTCCAGCCGGGTACAACTAGGCAGCTGGGGATTGGAATCCGCAGCACAGGTTAGCCCGAGGTTTCTGGGCGCCTCTACTGCGGATTTCAGTCCGCAGCCGTCCCAGAAAATGGCGCTCTCATAGAAGCGCCATCATCTGGCGCTGTATCCAACTCTTCCAACAGCCCTGAAGCCGGGTGGCTTGTTGGGTAATCATGAGTTAATACTGGCTTTGTTTTACTAGCCAGTATTAAGCCAGAGATTCTTAATGTCAGGCACGTTTGACCCGGCCATTAAGAATCTCCAATAAAGGGTTAAAAAAAAACACCACACAGAGAAAAAATACTTTAATAGAAATAAATACACAGACACATTAGAGACTCCATCTTTATTACCCCCTGTCAGCCCTCCACGATCCTGCTCTTCTGTCTTCTTTCTAGTGTAGTAGTAGTGACGATTGTAGTGAGGATGAGGTTCACCAGCTCATCACTTGGGGCTGGGGAACCTCCATCCTCACTACAATCCTCACTAGTGTAGTAGTAGTGACGATTGTAGTGAGGAAGGATGAGATTCACCAGCTCATCACTTGGGGCTGGGGAACCTCCATCCTCACTACAATACTCACTAGTGTAGTAGTAGTGACGATTGTAGTGAGGAAGGATGAGATTCACCAGCTCATCACTTGGGGCTGGGGAACCTCCATCCTCACTACAATCATCACTACAATCGGGAAGCAGCGTGCAGCCTTCACTCCGTGAGTGATCACTGCTGGCTGTCAGAGGTAACAGCGGTAACGCTGACAGACGCGTTACCATAGCAACGGTGCTCTCGGAGCCGCGGTTAGCGGTGACATCACCGCTAACTGCGTTTCTATGGCAACGGTGATATCCGTTAATGACCGGCTGTGTCAGCCGGTCCCTAACGGAATGGGGAGTCGACCGTGTGCTAGAGCATGTCGCCGGTACACGGCGATACACAAATGTGCACCGTGTACCGGAGAGATGCACTCGCAGGTCCTACATGACGTGTCATAGTCATGTGACCAGTCTGTAGCCAATGAGATAATAGCCACGTGACTGGTCACATGGCTATTTTGACGTCACGATAGGTCCTGCATCTCTGCTGGCAGTGCCATCACCGGGAAGATTCAGCGATCATCGGATGGAATAGCGGCAGGAGACAGAGTGCAGAAGGGATCGCGAGGACCAGTAAGTGTTATGGCAATGTTTATTAACTGTTTGTGTACATTTATCATGCATTTTTATGTGTTTGTGATTGCCTCCCATTATAGCCTATACGTTCGAGTTCGGTTCGTCGAATGTTCGACGAGCCGAACTCGAACGGGACCCCCGTTCGGCGAACCAGCCTCGAGCCGAACCGGGACCGGTTCGCTCATCTCTAGTGGTGACTGCAGTGCATGTACGCAAGTTGAACGATCAGGGGAGTTTTTTAACTCATCCAACACAGTCACATATAAAATAGTGCATTATATCAACTGCCGAACAACAGGGTTAGTGTATTGGGCCTTATGTCCCTGCGGGTTAATTTATGTTGGGCTGACTTCAAGAGAATTTAGGACCCGTATTATGGAGCATGTTAGAGATGTGAGGAACGCAAGCAAAGCTACGAAACCTGAAGAAATTGAATCCTTAAAGAACATTCCCAAATTTTTTAGGGAGGCCCATAATTGTAATTGGAGGCTCCTTAAATTTAGAGGAATAGACAGGATTCATTTGGGAGTGAGAGGTGGCAACTACAAGAAAGCCCTCGCACAAAAAGAAGCAAAATGGATTACTGTATTAGACACTGTTAAGCCTAAAGGATTGAATGACTTGGTTAGTTTTAAATCTTTTCTATAATCTCAGAGCTTGTGTTTTTGGATTTGGGCTGACTGACATTGCATTTGGTTTGCTGTATGACCCCTGACCATTGCCGCCATCTTTTTAAATTGTGTTTTTAATTCTTCCTCTTAATTCATTTTTTATTTTTATTATTTTTTTCACTTTTTTCACCCCTTTTTTCTTTTATTGTTGCTCATTACAGGCTTGTGACGCTGTTGTTTTTGACCCTCGACATCTTACGAATGGCACTTTCTGCTATGTCTGATTATAATATCTATCATAAGTGGAGCATGCTTATATGTGAAATTTCAATGAAGATTAAAAAAGGCAGCCCTGTTCTGAATATTATACAACGTTGGAACTCTTCCTGTTATGTCTCTACTGTATTAAACAAGATAATATTCTGTTTTATTTCTTATTTATAAAGTGTGCTGCCATGTAATGATTTTTGCCCACACTTTTGCCCTCACTTAAAATGGTTATCATCAGTGCACTGTGTGTGCGCTTGTCCCCTGTTCCATTGCCTTTCCTCCTCCTTGTCTGGCGTCCAATAGGATTCCCATAGTGCGAGCATGGGCCTGATTATAATATCTATTATAAGAGGAGCATGCTGGTATGTGAAATTTTAATGAAGATTAAAAAAGGCAGCCCTGTTCTGAATATTATACAACGTTGGAACTTTTCCTGTTATGTCTCTACTGTATTAAACAAGATAATATTCAGTTTTATTTCTTATTTATAAAGTGTGCTGCCATGTAATGATTTTTGCCCACACTTTTGCCCTCACTTAAAATGGTTATCATCAGTGCACTGTGTGTGCGCGCGTCCCCTGTTCCATTGCCTTGCCTCCTCCCTGCCTGGCGTCCAATCGGATCCCCACAGTGCGAGCATGCGCAGTGGGTTTTCCGGGATGCCGGACACGGAGGTGGGCAACGCGATGGCCAGGTGACGCGCGCCGATTAAACACAGGTGCTTATCACTATGGGTCTTTAAATAACACCAGCGCCACTTGCCCTGCACCTTGAGACGAAGCTCTTGCGAAACGCGTCAGGTGCGGGGCAGTGTGTTAAGTATCTAATGGCTACAGCTGGTATGTTATGTCTATGAGGCTTCTATATAATGTCAATTTGTTATTCCTAATACTGCTAACCACCAGGATGTTTGGAGCATGATTAATGTTCACATTGAGACATATGATACTCTTTTGTGTGGTAGCTTAATGAGTTATGGCTTGTATGCATATACCACATTATGGTGGAGAATATACTCTATGATTAAATACTGACCTATGAATAATTCTGCACCATATATAGCATTTCTTTAGCTTTTATCTTAGATTCTGGGATGTATACCCCCAGATGACAGCCATATTATCCCTGACTTTGGGTAATATAAGTATAGATGAAAATTATACTAAGTGGATGATATATGTGCTACTTATTGGGACATATTATTGTCTTTTGTGCCATATGAGTCCATAAAATGATGGTCTTTGTGATGTAATCTTTTGACTAGATGATCCATATGTGCACATTATTCATATGTTGGGAATAATTACCCTATGTTCAGTGATCAATTGTATTTGAAGATCTGTGTACTGTGCCTTTTAGGACGTTTTTTCCACACTATACGCCAGTATTATATATTGTAAAAATTTGGGATGTACTCCCGGGCAAGTAACTATCTAATACTAAGAGAAACCAAGGAAAAAAATTGTGAAAACATACCCTGCTGTAACTAAATAAAAGCATAGTGCATATAAACATAGGGTACTTAGTAAACACTGTTTTTGATCAAAAAAAGCATAAAGCTATCCCACCAAACGTCAAGGTGTACCCAGTTGGGATAGTACCTACACTCTCTAATATTAAAACCTTACCATGGGTCTAAAATAGGCCTCAATGTGGCTAAGGGCTGAGAGCGACCGGGTCCCAACAGGACACACACAGTCAGGGGGATTCACAGAATGAAATGTCCAGCTCGCTGAGAAGGGGGCCACTCCCTGTTTGTACTGAATACAAAAAAACTACATAAAAACAAAAAAGTGAGCCGGAGTATGAGATGGTATACATGGAACTTGTGAGACCATGTTCACACTGGCCATGAGACTAAGAGAAACCAAGGAAAAAAATTGTGAAAACATACCCTGCTGTAACTAAATAAAAGCATAGTGCATATAAACATAGGGTACTTAGTAAACACTGTTTTTGATCAAAAAAAGCATAAAGCTATCCCACCAAACGTCAAGGTGTACCCAGTTGGGATAGTACCTACACTCTCTAATATTAAAACCTTACCATGGGTCTAAAATAGGCCTCAATGTGGCTAAGGGCTGAGAGCGACCGGGTCCCAACAGGACACACACAGTCAGGGGGATTCACAGAATGAAATGTCCAGCTCGCTGAGAAGGGGGCCACTCCCTGTTTGTACTGAATACAAAAAAACTACATAAAAACAAAAAAGTGAGCCGGAGTATGAGATGGTATACATGGAACTTGTGAGACCATGTTCACACTGGCCATGAGACTAAGAGAAACCAAGGAAAAAAATTGTGAAAACATACCCTGCTGTAACTAAATAAAAGCATAGTGCATATAAACATAGGGTACTTAGTAAACACTGTTTTTGATCAAAAAAAGCATAAAGCTATCCCACCAAACGTCAAGGTGTACCCAGTTGGGATAGTACCTACACTCTCTAATATTAAAACCTTACCATGGGTCTAAAATAGGCCTCAATGTGGCTAAGGGCTGAGAGCGACCGGGTCCCAACAGGACACACACAGTCAGGGGGATTCACAGAATGAAATGTCCAGCTCGCTGAGAAGGGGGCCACTCCCTGTTTGTACTGAATACAAAAAAACTACATAAAAACAAAAAAGTGAGCCGGAGTATGAGATGGTATACATGGAACTTGTGAGACCATGTTCACACTGGCCATGAGACTAAGAGAAACCAAGGAAAAAAATTGTGAAAACATACCCTGCTGTAACTAAATAAAAGCATAGTGCATATAAACATAGGGTACTTAGTAAACACTGTTTTTGATCAAAAAAAGCATAAAGCTATCCCACCAAACGTCAAGGTGTACCCAGTTGGGATAGTACCTACACTCTCTAATATTAAAACCTTACCATGGGTCTAAAATAGGCCTCAATGTGGCTAAGGGCTGAGAGCGACCGGGTCCCAACAGGACACACACAGTCAGGGGGATTCACAGAATGAAATGTCCAGCTCGCTGAGAAGGGGGCCACTCCCTGTTTGTACTGAATACAAAAAAACTACATAAAAACAAAAAAGTGAGCCGGAGTATGAGATGGTATACATGGAACTTGTGAGACCATGTTCACACTGGCCATGAGACTAAGAGAAACCAAGGAAAAAAATTGTGAAAACATACCCTGCTGTAACTAAATAAAAGCATAGTGCATATAAACATAGGGTACTTAGTAAACACTGTTTTTGATCAAAAAAAGCATAAAGCTATCCCACCAAACGTCAAGGTGTACCCAGTTGGGATAGTACCTACACTCTCTAATATTAAAACCTTACCATGGGTCTAAAATAGGCCTCAATGTGGCTAAGGGCTGAGAGCGACCGGGTCCCAACAGGACACACACAGTCAGGGGGATTCACAGAATGAAATGTCCAGCTCGCTGAGAAGGGGGCCACTCCCTGTTTGTACTGAATACAAAAAAACTACATAAAAACAAAAAAGTGAGCCGGAGTATGAGATGGTATACATGGAACTTGTGAGACCATGTTCACACTGGCCATGAGACTAAGAGAAACCAAGGAAAAAAAATTGTGAAAACATACCCTGCTGTAACTAAATAAAAGCATAGTGCATATAAACATAGGGTACTTAGTAAACACTGTTTTTGATCAAAAAAAGCATAAAGCTATCCCACCAAACGTCAAGGTGTACCCAGTTGGGATAGTACCTACACTCTCTAATATTAAAACCTTACCATGGGTCTAAAATAGGCCTCAATGTGGCTAAGGGCTGAGAGCGACCGGGTCCCAACAGGACACACACAGTCAGGGGGATTCACAGAATGAAATGTCCAGCTCGCTGAGAAGGGGGCCACTCCCTGTTTGTAATGAATACAAAAAAACTACATAAAAACAAAAAAGTGAGCCGGAGTATGAGATGGTATACATGGAACTTGTGAGACCATGTTCACACTGGCCATGAGACTAAGAGAAACCAAGGAAAAAAATTGTGAAAACATACCCTGCTGTAACTAAATAAAAGCATAGTGCATATAAACATAGGGTACTTAGTAAACACTGTTTTTGATCAAAAAAAGCAAAAAGCTATCCCACCAAACGTCAAGGTGTACCCAGTTGGGATAGTACCTACACTCTCTAATATTAAAACCTTACCATGGGTCTAAAATAGGCCTCAATGTGGCTAAGGGCTGAGAGCGACCGGGTCCCAACAGGACACACACAGTCAGGGGGATTCACAGAATGAAATGTCCAGCTCGCTGAGAAGGGGGCCACTCCCTGTTTGTACTGAATACAAAAAAACTACATAAAAACAAAAAAGTGAGCCGGAGTATGAGATGGTATACATGGAACTTGTGAGACCATGTTCACACTGGCCATGAGACTAAGAGAAACCAAGGAAAAAAATTGTGAAAACATACCCTGCTGTAACTAAATAAAAGCATAGTGCATATAAACATAGGGTACTTAGTAAACACTGTTTTTGATCAAAAAAAGCATAAAGCTATCCCACCAAACGTCAAGGTGTACCCAGTTGGGATAGTACCTACACTCTCTAATATTAAAACCTTACCATGGGTCTAAAATAGGCCTCAATGTGGCTAAGGGCTGAGAGCGACCGGGTCCCAACAGGACACACACAGTCAGGGGGATTCACAGAATGAAATGTCCAGCTCGCTGAGAAGGGGGCCACTCCCTGTTTGTACTGAATACAAAAAAACTACATAAAAACAAAAAAGTGAGCCGGAGTATGAGATGGTATACATGGAACTTGTGAGACCATGTTCACACTGGCCATGAGACTAAGAGAAACCAAGGAAAAAAATTGTGAAAACATACCCTGCTGTAACTAAATAAAAGCATAGTGCATATAAACATAGGGTACTTAGTAAACACTGTTTTTGATCAAAAAAAGCATAAAGCTATCCCACCAAACGTCAAGGTGTACCCAGTTGGGATAGTACCTACACTCTCTAATATTAAAACCTTACCATGGGTCTAAAATAGGCCTCAATGTGGCTAAGGGCTGAGAGCGACCGGGTCCCAACAGGACACACACAGTCAGGGGGATTCACAGAATGAAATGTCCAGCTCGCTGAGAAGGGGGCCACTCCCTGTTTGTACTGAATACAAAAAAACTACATAAAAACAAAAAAGTGAGCCGGAGTATGAGATGGTATACATGGAACTTGTGAGACCATGTTCACACTGGCCATGAGACTAAGAGAAACCAAGGAAAAAAATTGTGAAAACATACCCTGCTGTAACTAAATAAAAGCATAGTGCATATAAACATAGGGTACTTAGTAAACACTGTTTTTGATTTTTTTTTTTTTTTTTTGTATTCAGTACAAACAGGGAGTGGCCCCCTTCTCAGCGAGCTGGACATTTCATTCTGTGAATCCCCCTGACTGTGTGTGTCCTGTTGGGACCCGGTCGCTCTCAGCCCTTAGCCACATTGAGGCCTATTTTAGACCCATGGTAAGGTTTTAATATTAGAGAGTGTAGGTACTATCCCAACTGGGTACACCTTGACGTTTGGTGGGATAGCTTTATGCTTTTTTTGATCAAAAACAGTGTTTACTAAGTACCCTATGTTTATATGCACTATGCTTTTATTTAGTTACAGCAGGGTATGTTTTCACAATTTTTTTCCTTGGTTTCTCTTAGTCTCATGGCCAGTGTGAACATGGTCTCACAAGTTTCATGTATACCATCTCATACTCCGGCTCACTTTTTTGTTTTTATGTAGTTTTTTTGTATTCAGTACAAACAGGGAGTGGCCCCCTTCTCAGCGAGCTGGACATTTCATTCTGTGAATCCCCCTGACTGTGTGTGTCCTGTTGGGACCCGGTCGCTCTCAGCCCTTAGCCACATTGAGGCCTATTTTAGACCCATGGTAAGGTTTTAATATTAGAGAGTGTAGGTACTATCCCAACTGGGTACACCTTGACGTTTGGTGGGATAGCTTTATGCTTTTTTTGATCAAAAACAGTGTTTACTAAGTACCCTATGTTTATATGCACTATGCTTTTATTTAGTTACAGCAGGGTATGTTTTCACAATTTTTTTCCTTGGTTTCTCTTAGTCTCATGGCCAGTGTGAACATGGTCTCACAAGTTCCATGTATACCATCTCATACTCCGGCTCACTTTTTTGTTTTTATGTAGTTTTTTTGTATTCAGTACAAACAGGGAGTGGCCCCCTTCTCAGCGAGCTGGACATTTCATTCTGTGAATCCCCCTGACTGTGTGTGTCCTGTTGGGACCCGGTCGCTCTCAGCCCTTAGCCACATTGAGGCCTATTTTAGACCCATGGTAAGGTTTTAATATTAGAGAGTGTAGGTACTATCCTAACTGGGTACACCTTGACGTTTGGTGGGATAGCTTTATGCTTTTTTTGATCAAAAACAGTGTTTACTAAGTACCCTATGTTTATATGCACTATGCTTTTATTTAGTTACAGCAGGGTATGTTTTCACAATTTTTTTCCTTGGTTTCTCTTAGTCTCATGGCCAGTGTGAACATGGTCTCACAAGTTCCATGTATACCATCTCATACTCCGGCTCACTTTTTTGTTTTTATGTAGTTTTTTTGTATTCAGTACAAACAGGGAGTGGCCCCCTTCTCAGCGAGCTGGACATTTCATTCTGTGAATCCCCCTGACTGTGTGTGTCCTGTTGGGACCCGGTCGCTCTCAGCCCTTAGCCACATTGAGGCCTATTTTAGACCCATGGTAAGGTTTTAATATTAGAGAGTGTAGGTACTATCCCAACTGGGTACACCTTGACGTTTGGTGGGATAGCTTTATGCTTTTTTTGATCAAAAACAGTGTTTACTAAGTACCCTATGTTTATATGCACTATGCTTTTATTTAGTTACAGCAGGGTATGTTTTCACAATTTTTTTCCTTGGTTTCTCTTAGTCTCATGGCCAGTGTGAACATGGTCTCACAAGTTCCATGTATACCATCTCATACTCCGGCTCACTTTTTTGTTTTTATGTAGTTTTTTTGTATTCAGTACAAACAGGGAGTGGCCCCCTGGACATTTCATTCTGTGAATCCCCCTGACTGTGTGTGTCCTGTTGGGACCCGGTCGCTGTCAGCCCTTAGCCACATTGAGGCCTATTTTAGACCCATGGTAAGGTTTTAATATTAGAGAGTGTAGGTACTATCCCAACTAGGTACACCTTGACGTTTGGTGGGATAGCTTTATGCTTTTTTTGATCAAAAACAGTGTTTACTAAGTACCCTATGTTTATATGCACTATGCTTTTATTTAGTTACAGCAGGGTATGTTTTCACAATTTTTTTCCTTGGTTTCTCTTAGTCTCATGGCCAGTGTGAACATGGTCTCACAAGTTCCATGTATACCATCTCATACTCCGGCTCACTTTTTTGTTTTTATGTAGTTTTTTTGTATTCAGTACAAACAGGGAGTGGCCCCCTTCTCAGCGAGCTGGACATTTCATTCTGTGAATCCCCCTGACTGTGTGTGTCCTGTTGGGACCCGGTCGCTCTCAGCCCTTAGCCACATTGAGGCCTATTTTAGACCCATGGTAAGGTTTTAATATTAGAGAGTGTAGGTACTATCCCAACTGGGTACACCTTGACGTTTGGTGGGATAGCTTTATGCTTTTTTTGATCAAAAACAGTGTTTACTAAGTACCCTATGTTTATATGCACTATGCTTTTATTTAGTTACAGCAGGGTATGTTTTCACAATTTTTTTCCTTGGTTTCTCTTAGTCTCATGGCCAGTGTGAACATGGTCTCACAAGTTCCATGTATACCATCTCATACTCCGGCTCACTTTTTTGTTTTTATGTAGTTTTTTTGTATTCAGTACAAACAGGGAGTGGCCCCCTTCTCAGCGAGCTGGACATTTCATTCTGTGAATCCCCCTGACTGTGTGTGTCCTGTTGGGACCCGGTCGCTCTCAGCCCTTAGCCACATTGAGGCCTATTTTAGACCCATGGTAAGGTTTTAATATTAGAGAGTGTAGGTACTATCCCAACTGGGTACACCTTGACGTTTGGTGGGATAGCTTTATGCTTTTTTTGATCAAAAACAGTGTTTACTAAGTACCCTATGTTTATATGCACTATGCTTTTATTTAGTTACAGCAGGGTATGTTTTCACAATTTTTTTCCTTGGTTTCTCTTAGTCTCATGGCCAGTGTGAACATGGTCTCACAAGTTCCATGTATACCATCTCATACTCCGGCTCACTTTTTTGTTTTTATGTAGTTTTTTTGTATTCAGTACAAACAGGGAGTGGCCCCCTTCTCAGCGAGCTGGACATTTCATTCTGTGAATCCCCCTGACTGTGTGTGTCCTGTTGGGACCCGGTCGCTCTCAGCCCTTAGCCACATTGAGGCCTATTTTAGACCCATGGTAAGGTTTTAATATTAGAGAGTGTAGGTACTATCCCAACTGGGTACACCTTGACGTTTGGTGGGATAGCTTTATGCTTTTTTTGATCAAAAACAGTGTTTACTAAGTACCCTATGTTTATATGCACTATGCTTTTATTTAGTTACAGCAGGGTATGTTTTCACAATTTTTTTCCTTGGTTTCTCTTAGTCTCATGGCCAGTGTGAACATGGTCTCACAAGTTCCATGTATACCATCTCATACTCCGGCTCACTTTTTTGTTTTTATGTAGTTTTTTTGTATTCAGTACAAACAGGGAGTGGCCCCCTTCTCAGCGAGCTGGACATTTCATTCTGTGAATCCCCCTGACTGTGTGTGTCCTGTTGGGACCCGGTCGCTCTCAGCCCTTAGCCACATTGAGGCCTATTTTAGACCCATGGTAAGGTTTTAATATTAGAGAGTGTAGGTACTATCCCAACTGGGTACACCTTGACGTTTGGTGGGATAGCTTTATGCTTTTTTTGATCAAAAACAGTGTTTACTAAGTACCCTATGTTTATATGCACTATGCTTTTATTTAGTTACAGCAGGGTATGTTTTCACAATTTTTTTCCTTGGTTTCTCTTAGTCTCATGGCCAGTGTGAACATGGTCTCACAAGTTCCATGTATACCATCTCATACTCCGGCTCACTTTTTTGTTTTTATGTAGTTTTTTTGTATTCAGTACAAACAGGGAGTGGCCCCCTTCTCAGCGAGCTGGACATTTCATTCTGTGAATCCCCCTGACTGTGTGTGTCCTGTTGGGACCCGGTCGCTCTCAGCCCTTAGCCACATTGAGGCCTATTTTAGACCCATGGTAAGGTTTTAATATTAGAGAGTGTAGGTACTATCCCAACTGGGTACACCTTGACGTTTGGTGGGATAGCTTTATGCTTTTTTTGATCAAAAACAGTGTTTACTAAGTACCCTATGTTTATATGCACTATGCTTTTATTTAGTTACAGCAGGGTATGTTTTCACAATTTTTTTCCTTGGTTTCTCTTAGTCTCATGGCCAGTGTGAACATGGTCTCACAAGTTCCATGTATACCATCTCATACTCCGGCTCACTTTTTTGTTTTTATGTAGTTTTTTTGTATTCAGTACAAACAGGGAGTGGCCCCCTTCTCAGCGAGCTGGACATTTCATTCTGTGAATCCCCCTGACTGTGTGTGTCCTGTTGGGACCCGGTCGCTCTCAGCCCTTAGCCACATTGAGGCCTATTTTAGACCCATGGTAAGGTTTTAATATTAGAGAGTGTAGGTACTATCCCAACTGGGTACACCTTGACGTTTGGTGGGATAGCTTTATGCTTTTTTTGATCAAAAACAGTGTTTACTAAGTACCCTATGTTTATATGCACTATGCTTTTATTTAGTTACAGCAGGGTATGTTTTCACAATTTTTTTCCTTGGTTTCTCTTAGTCTCATGGCCAGTGTGAACATGGTCTCACAAGTTCCATGTATACCATCTCATACTCCGGCTCACTTTTTTGTTTTTATGTAGTTTTTTTGTATTCAGTACAAACAGGGAGTGGCCCCCTTCTCAGCGAGCTGGACATTTCATTCTGTGAATCCCCCTGACTGTGTGTGTCCTGTTGGGACCCGGTCGCTCTCAGCCCTTAGCCACATTGAGGCCTATTTTAGACCCATGGTAAGGTTTTAATATTAGAGAGTGTAGGTACTATCCCAACTGGGTACACCTTGACGTTTGGTGGGATAGCTTTATGCTTTTTTTGATCAAAAACAGTGTTTACTAAGTACCCTATGTTTATATGCACTATGCTTTTATTTAGTTACAGCAGGGTATGTTTTCACAATTTTTTTCCTTGGTTTCTCTTAGTCTCATGGCCAGTGTGAACATGGTCTCACAAGTTCCATGTATACCATCTCATACTCCGGCTCACTTTTTTGTTTTTATGTAGTTTTTTTGTATTCAGTACAAACAGGGAGTGGCCCCCTTCTCAGCGAGCTGGACATTTCATTCTGTGAATCCCCCTGACTGTGTGTGTCCTGTTGGGACCCGGTCGCTCTCAGCCCTTAGCCACATTGAGGCCTATTTTAGACCCATGGTAAGGTTTTAATATTAGAGAGTGTAGGTACTATCCCAACTGGGTACACCTTGACGTTTGGTGGGATAGCTTTATGCTTTTTTTGATCAAAAACAGTGTTTACTAAGTACCCTATGTTTATATGCACTATGCTTTTATTTAGTTACAGCAGGGTATGTTTTCACAATTTTTTTCCTTGGTTTCTCTTAGTCTCATGGCCAGTATGAACATGGTCTCACAAGTTCCATGTATACCATCTCATACTCCGGCTCACTTTTTTGTTTTTATGTAGTTTTTTTGTATTCAGTACAAACAGGGAGTGGCCCCCTTCTCAGCGAGCTGGACATTTCATTCTGTGAATCCCCCTGACTGTGTGTGTCCTGTTGGGACCCGGTCGCTCTCAGCCCTTAGCCACATTGAGGCCTATTTTAGACCCATGGTAAAGTTTTAATATTAGAGAGTGTAGGTACTATCCCAACTGGGTACACCTTGACGTTTGGTGGGATAGCTTTATGCTTTTTTTGATCAAAAACAGTGTTTACTAAGTACCCTATGTTTATATGCACTATGCTTTTATTTAGTTACAGCAGGGTATGTTTTCACAATTTTTTTCCTTGGTTTCTCTTAGTCTCATGGCCAGTGTGAACATGGTCTCACAAGTTCCATGTATACCATCTCATACTCCGGCTCACTTTTTTGTTTTTATGTAGTTTTTTTGTATTCAGTACAAACAGGGAGTGGCCCCCTTCTCAGCGAGCTGGACATTTCATTCTGTGAATCCCCCTGACTGTGTGTGTCCTGTTGGGACCCGGTCGCTCTCAGCCCTTAGCCACATTGAGGCCTATTTTAGACCCATGGTAAGGTTTTAATATTAGAGAGTGTAGGTACTATCCCAACTGGGTACACCTTGACGTTTGGTGGGATAGCTTTATGCTTTTTTTGATCAAAAACAGTGTTTACTAAGTACCCTATGTTTATATGCACTATGCTTTTATTTAGTTACAGCAGGGTATGTTTTCACAATTTTTTTCCTTGGTTTCTCTTAGTCTCATGGCCAGTGTGAACATGGTCTCACAAGTTCCATGTATACCATCTCATACTCCGGCTCACTTTTTTGTTTTTATGTAGTTTTTTTGTATTCAGTACAAACAGGGAGTGGCCCCCTTCTCAGCGAGCTGGACATTTCATTCTGTGAATCCCCCTGACTGTGTGTGTCCTGTTGGGACCCGGTCGCTCTCAGCCCTTAGCCACATTGAGGCCTATCTTAGACCCATGGTAAGGTTTTAATATTAGAGAGTGTAGGTACTATCCCAACTGGGTACACCTTGACGTTTGGTGGGATAGCTTTATGCTTTTTTTGATCAAAAACAGTGTTTACTAAGTACCCTATGTTTATATGCACTATGCTTTTATTTAGTTACAGCAGGGTATGTTTTCACAATTTTTTTCCTTGGTTTCTCTTAGTCTCATGGCCAGTGTGAACATGGTCTCACAAGTTCCATGTATACCATCTCATACTCCGGCTCACTTTTTTGTTTTTATGTAGTTTTTTTGTATTCAGTACAAACAGGGAGTGGCCCCCTTCTCAGCGAGCTGGACATTTCATTCTGTGAATCCCCCTGACTGTGTGTGTCCTGTTGGGACCCGGTCGCTCTCAGCCCTTAGCCACATTGAGGCCTATTTTAGACCCATGGTAAGGTTTTAATATTAGAGAGTGTAGGTACTATCCCAACTGGGTACACCTTGACGTTTGGTGGGATAGCTTTTTGTTTTTAACTATCTAATACTGATGTATTGGTCCTGCATTAACAACCATTTATATTGATTGTATATTTGATTAACAACATATATTACTAGCCTCTACCACTTTTTGTTACCAGCGCCATTACGAAAATAGATCTAACGCACTGTCCTGTCATATGTATGCATGGTTTTAAAATTCACTTCATGCACTGTGTGCCTCCTAATTATTTATAAACAATAAATTTATACTGTTTTTGCATAAATCTTGTCTATTGACTTTATTAGACTACATTATTAAGTACTAGTGGTCATTTATAGGATTATATTGTATTTGTGGGACCCTGGTTAATATGTTAACCTGTTAATATACATGATGGATCTGATGATTCATGGTCTGTTTTTCTTGTTCAGTAATATCGGGATATCAATTGCAGAGATTTCTTTTGACCTACGTGACCTGCTATTCGGGAAGAGTTTCCCCACCAGAGTACACGGTCACTATCGACCTCAGCAACAAACGTTTTACCGGGAGGAAGGTGGTGCATGTCAATCGGTGCCGCCATTATCTTGGAGGGTTCAATGATGTCCCGGGGTTCATCCTCCTGATCCACTAACAGGAATGATCAAGACAGCGCGTCGGCCTTCAGATTCTTCTCGGCTGGACGAAAGTGCAGAGCAAAATCAAAGCGGGCGAAGAACAATGACCGTCGGGCCTTTGGGCTGTCTGGAGATATGCCAGGTTCTTGTGGTTAGTATAGATGGTAACTGTATGCAATGACCCTTCCAGCAGATATCGCCATTCCTCCAGGGCCAATCCGCGGTAGTCAATGCAAGGCCGTAGACCCCCATCCTTTTTTCCCACAAAGAAGAAGCCCGCTCCGGCGGGAGAGGAGGATTTTCGGATGAAGCTTCCTGCTAAATTCTCCTTTATGTATTGAGACATGGCTTGGATCTCTTCTCGCGACAGTGGGTAGATGCGCCCACGAGGAGGGATTGTCCCGGGGAGCAGGTCGATGGGACAATCGTAGGGTTTGTGTGGAGGCAACGTCTCAGCT
Source organism: Anomaloglossus baeobatrachus (assembly GCF_048569485.1). Classification (NCBI taxonomy): domain Eukaryota; kingdom Metazoa; phylum Chordata; class Amphibia; order Anura; family Aromobatidae; genus Anomaloglossus; species Anomaloglossus baeobatrachus. The sequence goes on from NC_134362.1 coordinate 100,041,127, forward strand.
TCCTTCTTGTCAAAGACATTGGCAAAGGATCGGCAAAGGACCAATAGGCGGGAGGTAACCTGGGAAGGTTGACCGGTTCGACTGGTGGGTGCGGAGGATGCACTGGTTTCAGGCAGTTTTTGTGGCAAGAAGCACTCCATTGCAGGATGTCTCCGGAATCCCAGTCCAGCACTGGCTTGTGTGACCGAAGCCAGGGTATTCCCAGAAGAAGAGCATGTGCCATGCCAGGGAGCACATGGAAGGCGATTGTCTCATAGTGCAGCAACCCCACTTGCATTTCACAGTTCTCCGTGATGTACCGGATGGGTTCGGGAAGCGGTTTTCCATCTACTGAAGCAAGACTGATGGGGGTAACAAGACGTCGGACAGGAATCCGATGTAGATCCACAACAGACTGTTGGATAAAGTTCCCCGCAGAGCCTGAATCCAAGAATGCATGTTCTGACAACCGGATGGAACCGCAGGACAGGGATACGTGTACATGGAGAAAAGGAGAGGGCTTAGCGTGACCTAGGGTGGCCTCTCCAACGGACACTAGGCTTAGTAGTTTCCCGGCTTTACTGGACAGTCCCGAATCAGATGTTTGGCACTCCCGCAGTAGAAGCACTCTCCTGCCGTTCTCCGATTCCTCTGCCGCAGTCTGGACTCAGTGATGCAATCGACCTCCATGGGCTCGGGCTGAGCAGTGGGCCTAGTGGAAGGAAGCGACATTGGCCATTGGAAGGTGGGTGCAAGAGGCGGGATTCTTCTCGCCCGGGCGACTTCTCGGGCACGCTCTTGGAAGCGGAGATCGATACGGGTAGCCAGAGAGATCAGCTCTTCCAGGGTGGTAGAAACATCCCGGCCGGCCAGTTCATCCTTGATTTTTCCGGATAATCCTTCCCAGAAGGCAGCTACCAAAGCGTCATTGTTCCACTTGAGTTCCGAAGACAGGGTGCGAAACTCGATTGCATACTGCCCTACGGTGAGATTCCCCTGGCGGATTCTCATGAGCGAAGAGGCTGTAGACGAGAGACGGCCTGGCTGATCGAACACCTTACGGAAGGTATCCAAAAAGACGGACAGGACTTGAACGGTTGGGTCATTCCTCTCCCAGAGCGGATTCATCCAAGCCAGAGCCCAACCAGTCAGATGAGACATGATAAATGCTATCTTCGAGCGATCAGACGCTCGCTGCAGAGGCGACAGCTCAAAGAGCAGGGAGCATTGGTTTACGAATCCGTGACACAAACTGGGATCACCTCCATACATAGGTGGGCAGGCCAGGCGGGAAGGAGACATGCATGTCGACAAACCCGTAGAGTCGGTGGTTGTTGAGGAGGCCGGGTTCTGCAGGGTGTATAGACGGGAATCCACGGACGCCATGTATTCGGCCATGCGTCTCTGGGCCTCATGCTGGCGGGATAGCTCCTTCTGTAATTCAGCTAGTTGGGAACTGTCAAAGGATCCGGAGGTTTGCATAGATGCCAGACGGGATTCCACGGACTTCATGTGAGCCACTAATCTTGCTTGGGTCTCTCGTTGGCGTGAGAGCTCCTGTTGCAAGTCGGTCAGGGGGCTAGCCTTGATCCCGGCGGAGTCCATGGCCCGAGCAAACTGTTATGCTCACCGAGGAGCGGCGAGCGTCCGGAGGTGGACTCACTGGACCGTGCCCCGGACTCCCCTGAGAAGGCGACCAGCAGTGAACCCCTATACAGGGACTGTGCGGTGCCTCCCCAGAAGGCCTAGAAGCACGGCAGCCAGGAACCGGTGGTAGGAGTCTCTGTACGGCCAGGCGTAGCTCGGGTATGATGTCCGCAGCAGGCAGAACACGGGTGTGGCACCGGAGATGGTCACAGTAGGTGGCACGGAGACATTCACTGCAGGTAAGGCCGGTGATGTCCACTGCAGGTATGGCCGGTGACGTCCACTGCGGGTATGGCCGGTGACGTCCACTGCGGGTATGGCCGGTGACGTCCACAGCCGGAAGGTACAGATGGTACTACGGTGAGATAGAGTATTAGTAACGGGCAGGTAACACACAGATAACAGTAGTACAAAGGGGCCTGAACACTAGCAGGGCTCTAGTAGAAGCGTTGCTCGGGCGCCTGCTGCCGGGGGAGGTGAACGTAAATAGTCTTTAGGTAACAGGTGGCCTCTGAGGTCACTTCCAGAAAATGAGGAACTGCTGCTTTAAGAAAGGGGGCGTGGCCTCGCACGCAGCCTAGAGGTGCTCACTGCAGAATTGTGTGTGGAGGAATTGACTGCAGCAGCTCCAGGAAGAGGGCACCTGACCCGGGAGTGAGCAGAGCCATGGGACTGGTAAGAGGAGGAACGTCGCTGCCGGGGGCTGGGACCAGGAGTGCACGTGGGGGCCATGCTGGGACTGGGCAGATGTGAGGGAGAGCGCACCCCTCAGGATCTGGCGGGACCAGGCGCTACACTGCCACTCCCGAGGCCAAACGGCTGTGGAAGGAACGAGCCCGGCTGCATCTGGACCAGGGGAAACTGTATCGGGAACTGATCAACCCGAAGACTCATGAGAAGGTTCGTCAGCTGGTGATTCCTCAGGCTAGTGTGCCCACAGTTCTACGGGCTTACCATGACGGTGCCGGGCACTTTGGGTGGAAGAAGCTGGAGATGCTGTTGAGATAGCGGTTCTATTGGAGTGGGATGCGGGAGTCTGTGGAGGCCTGGTGCCGAGAGTGTGGTCCCTATGCACAAAGAAGGGACGAGGCCAGCCAGAAGGCCCCTCTACGCCCAATCATCACCCATCAGCCGCTGGAGTTGGTCGCCCTGGACCACGTCAAACTCACCCCTAGCCGAAGTGGGCAAACCTTTGCCCTGACCATCGTAGACCACTATTCGAGATTCATGGTGGTTGTCCCAGTCAAGGACCTGACCGGCCGTAACGCCGCTAGAGCATTCCAGGCCTATTTTTGCCGACCGCACGGGTACCTGGAGAGGGTGCTTACCGATCGGGGTCTGGCTTTTGAAGCGGAGGTGTTTCAAGAATTCTGACAGTTATATGGCTGCAAGAAGATTCGGACCACGCCTTACCATGCCCAGACTAATGGCATGTGTGAGAAGATGAACCATCTGGTCCTGGGTCTCCTTAAGACGCTACCGTTAGAAGAGCGGAACCTGTGGCCAGAAAAGCTGCCTGACCTGGTCGACATGTACAATAACATTCCCTCTAGCTCTACCAAATGTACACCAGCGTATTTGATGAGAGTCCAGCCGGGCCGGTTGCCAGTGCACCTAGAAATGGACTCCAGAGGCCCTCTTTTCGACTGCTGGATGGGACACTCGGCGGAGAGCGCAGTACCGTCAGGTCCAGGAGTACGTAGAAAGGAACCTGTGTCAGAGCCGGGAACAGCAAGAACAGTACTTCAACAAGCGGGCTCCAGCTGGTCCCTTTAAATCAGGGGATGTAGTACTAAAACGGAAAAGAAGAACCCATAAGCTTGATGACCAGTGGGAGAAAACCCCGTGTGTCATACAGCCCACTGAATGGGAGAATGAGAAGGCCTACCAGATCAGTCGTGACCAGGGGAAGACTACGGCCACAGTTTCCAGGGACCACCTGAAGAGGGGCCCATCTCCATTGAAGGTGGCAGCCGAAGTTCTGGCCCCCAGACCAACCATGAGAAAGAAAAAGAGGTGATCCACACAGTAATGGGTGACTTCCCAGCGGACTGGCCTACGCAAAATGGCGCGGTGATTATTCCGGCAATAACGTTCCCACAACCCGTGGAGGAAAAGGAGACGGAAGTAACCGCCAGTGAACCAGTGCCCAGGGCTGCATCTGTACCTAGTCCCCTTGGCTCTCCGCCTGCCCCACACGATATATAGGAAGAGGAACAGGTCATTTCCTCTGTCCCCTCGCCTGTAACTACTGACATTGGGCCCCGAAGGTCCACCCGCTCCAACCTAGGTAGGCCCCCGCTTAGGTATAGGGAAACCGACATTTATGGGTGCAACTTGCTGATTGTGTAAATATGTGAGTGAATGACAATAATCATCCGGAAGACCATCTGATTATCTACGTGATTATCCCGGCCGTTGCCGGCAAGTTGTCCCGGAGGGTCTCTGTGGGTTTTTACCACCCACATGAGAAACTGCTCATGAACATGGCCGAGAACTAGCAGGCCACCCACGAACTTGTGGGTTTGTAAATAGTGTTGTGGGATGGATACCGTTGCCCCCACCGGAGAGGCAGATTGGAGGAAGGGCCCGCAGCAGAGCAGGCTGGGGCCTGGCCACTACCAGGACCCGGTGCCATCCTCCGGGGGTCAGGGGTCCCCCTGGACGTGGGGTCCCCTGAAGTGACAGTTGGGTCCAAGTTACCGTACCCGTTCCAGCTCGGGCAGCCTGAACCTGGACTGGGGTGAAGGGGTGCTGCCCACTTCTTAGGGGCAGCATCAGGGCTAGGTTGCTTGGGTGGGAGAGTGGAAGACATCCGTCCGTCTGTCATTATTAAAAATGTTTTTATGTGTAACGTTTGAAGTGACCTGACAAAAATGCTTATGTTTGATATGTTGACATGTTATTTATGTTTTACAGTTTTGAAAAAAAATAAAATAAATAAAACCAGTGATGGACAGGCAGCCCGCAAACAGTCTGCATTTCACCAAGGGGAAATGTGGCGCCCTGGACTAGCCAGGTCGTCACAGATAACACACACACACCCCCACCACCACTAGACAGTAACATTAGCTAAACACAAAATCCTTGTTGCCTCCCTCCAGGGTCTGATTTCCACACCAGGTAGGGCGGAGCCAAGCAGTTGGCCCCACCCACCGAGGAGTTCACAGGCCTGGAGGCGGGAAGAAGAGACAGTTTAGTCCAGGAGGTGGAAGTGAGAGGAGTAAAGTGGAGAGTGTCTGGGTTCGTGGCCTAGGCACTGACAACAAGGTTGGCAGACGGTGGTGGCTGTCTGCAGGAGTGGTGAATCAACGTGGAACCGTAGGACCGGGGACGGGTGGTGGCCCGCTGGTACCGACCGGGGAGCGAAGTGAAGCCAGCACACACAGGCAGGGCCATCGGACCCCGACTAGGCTTGGAGTCGCCGTCAACAGTCAAATCCGAGTGTGACAGGAACCCCAGGGGTTTCCTAACAGCCAAAGACCCGTTAGAAGGCAACCATCTGCACCGTGAGGGTATACAGCTACCGCCTAAGGCTAGAGACCCAAGGGCCAGCGCCTGCGGGCAAACGGGCTCCTCCGGCATCCATACACCGGGGAGCGGACTACCGTTGGGGACCCATCGTAGTCAAACAGTACACAAAGGTGCAGGGAAAGACAGCTGCCATCACCTGTCCAGGGAGAGAGACACTGCAGCCGGCTGCGGGACCCGTCCATCCAGCCGTTTGGTTTACCGAGGACTTTGTGCATCTCTTACTGAGTGAGTACACCAGTGCCATCCGGCACCGCGCTGCGCTGTCCCTGCAACCCTGCACCTCCCCAACCCTGCCTCCCCGTCACACCACCGGGCCCCGGGACCACCGACCCCTACCCACGAAGGGGGAAAACAACATTCCAGCTGCTCCCTACCATCGCTCCCGGGATCCCCGTCACCAGCAGCGGTGGTGCCCATCTTCACCACATCCCGTGGGTGGCGTCACGGACTAAATCCCCCAAACCAACCACCCTTTTCACTCACGGGCGAGTCCCCGGATACGGCCCACCACTCGAGCCACCGAGCAGCAGCCGCAGCAGCGCCGGACCCGAGCGTTAGCGAGCGCAGCAGCGGCGTCCTCCCCGCCCGCGACACATGAAGCATCCTACATCATGCACACACGCCGGCATTGAGGTCCTGCAGAGGTGCACTACAATACTTTGATCTGCCCTGCTCAGGGCAGATCAGAGTGCCCCTGCACAGGATCTCAATGCCGGCTAATGTGAATGACGTAGGATGCGTCATGCAACCAGGCTTCAGAAGAAGGAGGAAAAAGATGGCTGTAAGAGGAGGCGCCACACCCAGAGAATGGGGACAACCATTTGACCAGTCTGCACCGAACCGACCATTTAGGTGAGTATTAGAAAGTGATTTTTGTGTTCTACACAGCAGCCTGGGCTCTTATATATAACATGTTAGAATGCTGTATTTAAGAGCTCAGTGGTGGTGGCCGCAGCTTATAGTCACCAAATCTGGTGACAGGTTCCCTTTAATTTCGTCACTCCAGTACACTTTATAAATACATATTTCTCAGGTGCTCTTGAAGGTCTACTCTCACTTCACAATTTACTACATTTAGTCCAAAAATATGTCCTCATATTGTGATTTACATTTACTGTAAACCTGTAGGGAAATGTGTATTTTTGTACTCAATTTCCAAGCAGCACCTTAAAAAGGAGAAGTGCTTAATACATGAAAATGACATTTACTTCATCAGCCTGAGTGCTTAAAATGATTATTACATTACACAAGTTACCGGCATTAATACGCTTCTTTCCTTTAGTACACTAATCTCTGTAGAAAAGATTACCTACAACCCCACTAATGTCCTTTTTGTCAGACAGTCTCTACAGAGCATAAAAATCTTGTTGGTAACTCATAAAGTTAAAACAGTAAATTTTCTTGGCCAGTCTCCATGAAATACTTCAGCCTTGCTTTGTAGGTGGGCTTGACCTTACCTTCTAGCTTATCAGTAGTGTCTGAGGATATTAGGATAATGTTAATGTAATTGACTTTTAGACTTTGGACTATTAGTCGTACTTGAATGTAACTGCTAATTTCATCCATACTTCTTGCAAAGTACATTTAATGCTTTGAATTTCAGGCCTACGGTCACTGGCACCCTATGACTGCCCTACTGCAGAGGCTTTCTTCATCGTCTCAGCAGAATCCCCCACAAAACCCCCTTTTTCCCAACCGCTAATAAAAACACAACACCATTCTCTGGATAAATTGGCCAAATCGACCCGGTTTATTAACAAACATTATAACAAATAAATAACCAGAAATAACCATTTTACCAATGCAAGGGCGGTTCTTGGAGCCCCAAAACCTGGCGGACACCAAATATTGTTACCAAACCATCCGGCATATTTGCCCCCAGCCGCGACCACAAGCTCGGGGGCACCACCTTTGCCAGAAAACCGTGTCCCTAACCGACTCTCAGGGGACCCCACCCCTGGAGAGCCCCCCCAAGTTCGCCAGGCAATTACCATACCAGAATAAACAAAGGGGGGTGGTCCCCAATCTATCCGATGTACCACCCCCCACCCCGAATTTCCACCGACTCCAAGAACCCCCCTCGCCACCGCCACCACAAGCATTACCTGACACTAGAGTTGAGCGCGGTTCGTGGTTCGAGGTTCTCCAGTTCTAAGCTCGAGTGATTTTGGGGCATGTTCTAGATCGAACTAGAACTCGAGCTTTTTACAAAACCTCGATAGTTCTAGAAACGTTCGAGAACGGTTCTAGCAGCAAAAAAACAGCTAAATCCTAGCTTGGTTTCTGCTGTAATAGTGTAAGTCACTCTGTGAATCACACTATTATGACATTTCAGTGTATAGTGTGCGTGAACAGCGCCTTCAGATCACTGCTGTTTCTATAATGGCCATTTTTTTTTTTTTTTCTTGTCTTCCTTCCCTAAGCGCGCGCGTCTTGTGGGGCGGGCCAGCATGTCAGCCAATCCCAGACACACACACAGCTAAGTGGACTTTTAGCCAGAGAAGCAACGGCATGTGTGATAGGATGTCCATGTCACATGTCCCTGCATTATAAAAACGGACATTTTCCTCCAGGACGCCATTATCTGCCTTCTGCGTCTTTGGTGTCAGACATCACTATCGCAGCTCCGTCCTCCTGAGTCCTATCGCCGATACAGCTGTATGCGCTGCATACACAGCGTTAGACAGCTTAGGGAGAGCACTTTCTAGCAGTCCTTTTAAGGGCTCAAACCGGCAGGGTCAGAGAGCCATAGGTGACAGGTCCTGAAAACAGCAACAGCGTCTGTGTAGCCAAGGTCAGGGATTTCCTCCCTGCATTTCACCATTAGGAGGGAATAGAAAGGCAGGCTTCCATTCCTCTACCCAGAGCCCCACAATCCTGCCACTGTACCCTCTTGTCCTCTGCACACTCCAACTCATTATAACTAAGCCATTATACTAGCAAACACTCAGTGTACCTAGTGGCATCCTATCTGTGGCTATTGGACTTTGCTATAGTCCCACTAGTGCAAAGACATTTGCAGAGCGCGTCTGCCTGCATTGCACACTCCAACTCATTATAACTAAGCCATTATACTAGCAAACACTCAGTGTACCTAGTGGCATCCTATCTGTGGCTATTGGACTTTGCTATAGTCCCACTAGTGCAAAGACATTTGCAGAGCGCGTCTGCCTGCATTGCACACTCCAACTCATTATAACTAAGCCATTACACTAGCAAACACTCAGTGTACCTAGTGGCATCCTATACGTGGCTATTGGACTTTGCTATAGTCCCACTAGTGCAAAGACATTTGCAGAGCGCGTCTGCCTGCATTGCACACTCCAACTCATTATAACTAAGCCATTATACTAGCAAACACTCAGTGTACCTAGTGGCATCCTATACGTGGCTATTGGACTTTGCTATAGTCCCACTAGTGCAAAGACATTTGCAGAGCGCGTCTGCCTGCATTGCACACTCCAACTCATTATAACTAAGCCATTATACTAGCAAACACTCAGTGTACCTAGTGGCATCCTATCTGTGGCTATTGGACTTTGCTATAGTCCCACTAGTGCAAAGACATTTGCAGAGCGCGTCTGCCTGCATTGCACACTCCAACTCATTATAACTAAGCCATTATACTAGCAAACACTCAGTGTACCCAGTGGCATCCTATACGTGGCTATTGGACTTTGCTATAGTCCCACTAGTGCAAAGACATTTGCAGAGCGCGTCTGCCTGCATTGCACACTCCAACTCATTATAACTAAGCCATTATACTAGCAAACACTCAGTGTACCTAGTGGCATCCTATCTGTGGCTATTGGACTTTGCTATGGTCCCACTAGTGCAAAGACATTTGCAGAGCACGTCTGCCTGCATTGCACACTCCAACTCATTATAACTAAGCCATTATACTAGCAAACACTCAGTGTACCTAGTGGCATCCTATCTGTGGCTATTGGACTTTGCTATAGTCCCACTAGTGCAAAGACATTTGCAGAGCGCGTCTGCCTGCATTGCACACTCCAACTCATTATAACTAAGCCATTATACTAGCAAACACTCAGTGTACCTAGTGGCATGCTAAACGTGGCTATTGGACTTTGCTATAGTCCCACTAGTGCAAAGACATTTGCAGAGCGTGTCTGCCTGCATTGCACACTCCAACTCATTATAACTAAGCCATTATACTAGCAAACACTCAGTGTACCTAGTGGCATCCTATCTGTGGCTATTGGACTTTGCTATAGTCCCACTAGTGCAGAGACATTTGCAGAGCGCGTCTGCCTGCATTGCACACTCCAACTCATTATAAGTAAGCCATTATACTAGCAAACACTCAGTGTACCTAGTGGCATCCTAAACGTGGCTATTGGACTTTGCTATAGTCCCACTAGTGCAAAGACATTTGCAGAGCGCGTCTGCCTGCATTGCACACTCCAACTCATTATAACTAAGCCATTATACTAGCAAACACTCAGTGTACCTAGTGGCATCCTATACGTGGCTATTGGACTTTGCTATAGTCCCACTAGTGCAAAGACATTTGCAGAGCGCGTCTGCCTGCATTGCACACTCCAACTCATTATAACTAAGCCATTATACTAGCAAACACTCAGTGTACCTAGTGGCATCCTATACGTGGCTATTGGACTTTGCTATAGTCCCACTAGTGCAAAGACATTTGCAGAGCGCGTCTGCCTGCATTGCACACTCCAACTCATTATAACTAAGCCATTATACTAGCAAACACTCAGTGTACCTAGTGGCATCCTATACGTGGCTATTGGACTTTGCTATAGTCCCACTAGTGCAAAGACATTTGCAGAGCGCGTCTGCCTGCATTGCACACTCCAACTCATTATAAGTAAGCCATTATACTAGCAAACACTCAGTGTACCTAGTGGCATCCTAAACGTGGCTATTGGACTTTGCTATAGTCCCACTAGTGCAAAGACATTTGCAGAGCGCGTCTGCCTGCATTGCACACTCCAACTCATTATAAGTAAGCCATTATACTAGCAAACACTCAGTGTACCTAGTGGCATCCTATACGTGGCTATTGGACTTTGCTATAGTCCCACTAGTGCAAAGACATTTGCAGAGCGCGTCTGCCTGCATTGCACACTCCAACTCATTATAACTAAGCCATTATACTAGCAAACACTCAGTGTACCTAGTGGCATCCTATCTGTGGCTATTGGACTTTGCTATAGTCCCACTAGTGCAAAGACATTTGCAGAGCGCGTCTGCCTGCATGGCACACTCCAACTCATTATAAGTAAGCCATTATACTAGCAAACACTCAGTGTACCTAGTGGCATCCTATCTGTGGCTATTGGACTTTGCTATAGTCCCACTAGTGCAAAGACATTTGCAGAGCGCGTCTGCCTGCATTGCACACTCCAACTCATTATAACTAAGCCATTATACTAGCAAACACTCAGTGTACCTAGTGGCATCCTATACGTGGCTATTGGACTTTGCTATAGTCCCACTAGTGCAAAGACATTTGCAGAGCGCGTCTGCCTGCATTGCACACTCCAACTCATTATAACTAAGCCATTATACTAGCAAACACTCAGTGTACCTAGTGGCATCCTAAACGTGGCTATTGGACTGTTGTCTAGTCACACTAGTGCAAAGACATTTGCAGAGCACGTCTGCCTGCATTGCACACTCCAACTCATTATAACTAAGCCATTATACTAGCAAACACTCAGTGTACCTAGTGGCATCCTATACGTGGCTATTGGACTTTGCTATAGTCCCACTAGTGCAAAGACATTTGCAGAGCGCGTCTGCCTGCATTGCACACTCCAACTCATTATAACTAAGCCATTATACTAGCAAACACTCAGTGTACCTAGTGGCATCCTATACGTGGCTATTGGACTTTGCTATAGTCCCACTAGTGCAAAGACATTTGCAGAGCGCGTCTGCCTGCATTGCACACTCCAACTCATTATAACTAAGCCATTATACTAGCAAACACTCAGTGTACCTAGTGGCATCCTAAACGTGGCTATTGGACTGTTGTCTAGTCACACTAGTGCAAAGACATTTGCAGAGCACGTCTGCCTGCATTGCACACTCCAACTCATTATAACTAAGCCATTATACTAGCAAACACTCAGTGTACCTAGTGGCATCCTATACGTGGCTATTGGACTTTGCTATAGTCCCACTAGTGCAAAGACATTTGCAGAGCACGTCTGCCTGCATTGCACACTCCAACTCATTATAACTAAGCCATTAGACTAGCAATTTTTGCTGACAGTTTAAGGCCTGTAGTTGCATTGTCAGGGATATTTATTCTTTATTATTCTGCTGTTAATAAAGCTAGACCACCACTGCAATCTACACCACCTCTCAATTTTTACTACCACATTTTCAGTCCACAATCTTGTCGCAATCAACATGAGTGGCAAAATGACAGATGCTGGTGGAAAGGGGAAGAGGCGTGGTGGAAAAGGCAAAAAAGGTTTTGTCCGTGGGGAAGGTGGCAAAGCTCCATTATCATCTGCTGAAGATAGACCCTCTACCAGCAAAAGTAAGATGTCTACTACTTACCATGGACAATCCGATGTGCTCCCTTTTTTACGGACACGAACAACAGGAAGAAAGGTAGATGATGGGCAAAAAAGGAAAATGCTTGAATGGATCTCAAGTGGTCCAACAAGTGCCCTCTCAGCCACTTCAAGTACCGCATCCAAAAAACACCAGTCCTATGAGTTGTCATCCCAATCACACTTGATTTCTCCCAGCTCTGAAGTCTCCATCAGCCCTGCACAGTATGGTGGAACTGAGATGGCTGAGTCTGCAGAGCTGTTCAGTCACACTATAGCCTGGGAATCAGAGGTCTGCTCCCAAGCTACAGTGAGTACAGAACAGGAAATGGTCTGCAGTGATGCCCAGAACCTTTGTGACTCGGATTCAGGCCGTGAGGAACAAGTTTCTGAGCATAATGTTGACCCTTTGTCACAAACTGTAACACCTGTGGTTATAGACAATGAGGAACATTCTGATGAAGATGAGACGCAGATACCCGATTGGGATGACAACTTTAAGGGGTTATCCGGCTTCTTTGACTTTTTTTTTTTATTTCCCTATTGGGCTACATTGGGGCAGGTAAGTAGATAGAGACCACTTACCTGCCCTGCTGTCAGCCCCTCTCCCCCGGCTCAGAGCGGTCATGTGACCGCTCCTGCCGCGATTTTGCTGCTTCCGGTCTTTGCACGTCTACATGGGCAGGGCCATGTTGACATGCAAATGTGGAGCAGCATGTTACCTCCCTGCTGGGTGTCTACAGTGCGAGGAGTCACCGCCCCCTTCCCTGCACCCTCCCACACATTCCCCCGCACCTCCAGTAACCTCCCTCTGCACTGCTGTGGGGGTCCGTGACCTGGGGGCGGGGCCTGGCGGCAGCTGCCGTGGTGTCAGCTCCAGCACCGGGCCCCCTGCCCAGGATCGCACATTCAAATGTACCGGCATCACAGATCACCGATGCCGGTACATTTGAAAGTGCTGATGAGAAGCAGCGCAGCGCTGCTTCTCATCACTGTCCCTCCGGCTGTCTGTGCAATCTGCAGCACAGCGGTGACGTCACTACTGTGCTGAACAGAGCACAGACAGCGCACGAACGTGCAGGAGCGGCGGGGACCGAGGACAGGTGAGTATGTACTCCACATGTGTTCCCTATGGGGATGGGGATGGGGGGGCTGGCAGAGCCATGTGTGTGCGTGTGCGGTGCAGAGTCATGTGTGTGCGTGTACGGTGCAGAGCCATGTGTGTGCGTTTACGGTGCAGAGCCATGTGTGTGCGTGTGCGGTGCAGAGTCATGTGTGTGCGTGTACGGTGCAGAGCCATGTGTGTGCGTGTACGGTGCAGAGCCATGTGTGTGCGTGTACGGTGCAGAGCCATGTGTGTGCGTGTACGGTGCAGAGCCATGTGTGTGCGTGTACGGTGCAGAGCCATGTGTGTGCGTGTACGGTGCAGAGCCATGTGTGTGCGTGTACAGTGCAGAGCCATGTGTGTGCGTGTACGGTGCAGAGCCATGTGTGTGCGTGTACGGTGCAGAGCCATGTGTGTGCGTGTGCGGTGCAGAGTCCGATGTGGGGCTGTTATTTGCAATGCTGTAGTGATACCAGGTCAGGTGCTGGGGAAGAATATACTGACAGGGAATGTGTGCAGGGGGCGGGCAGAGGGTGCGGCTGGACACTGGGGTGGGGCTGGACACTGAGGCTGGGCGGTGACAGCTGTGACTGGGAGGTTTTGCACAGGAAGTGGTCAGTTTGCTGGAGCTGAATGTAAACAAGAAGCTGCAGAGAATAAAGGTATAATTCAAGAGGAACAAAAGTTAGAAAACAAAAAATAACAATGTAGGTGTGATTTATATGACAATACAGCACAGATAAACTCAAACATTTTTGTTAAGCTAATGTCGGACAACCCCTTTAAATATTCGGTCAGGGCAAGAAGAGGCTCGGTCTGAGGGGGAGGGGAGTGCAAACACAACAATTGATGATGAAGTTCTAGATCCCACCTACTGTCAACCCCCAGTCAGGCACTCGAGGAGGTCAACAGAGGCGGTGGAGGAGGATGCAACCGACGACGAAGTTACCTTGCGCCTTCCTGGACAGAGTCGGAGCACTGGTAGCACGTCTACAACTGCATCCTCAGCCACCACTCTGCCTCTGAGCATTATTCGGGGTGGATCAACAGGTCGCATGGCCTCTAAGCCTTGCCTAGCCTGGTTCTTTTTTGACATAGAAAAAGATCGCCCAAATTATGTGATATGTAAAATTTGTCATGGTTCTCTTAGTAGAGGTCAAAACCTCAGCAGTTTGACAACTTCCTCCATGAATCGTCACATGAATAAATATCATATGGCCCGGTGGGAAGCTCACCGTGCTGCAATGCGGCCTAGCGGAGCGAACCATCCACCGCCTGCCCCTTCCAGTGCATCCGCGCGCTCGTCATCTTCTAGGACTGTGGGGACAGCTGTCACACCTGTTTTTCCACCCACAACTTCCACCACTGTAACCGCAACAGGCAGTTTGCTTGGTAGGTCGTCAGTTGTTTTGGAAGGGGAAACAAGTGAGTGTGTACAGCTCTCTCAGACATCGATAGCACCAACTTTGGATGAAGGCAACATCATGTCTCCGTCTGCACTTTCCTCACAAAGCTGCATTTTTCCAGGGACACCCTACTCAACACCGTCTACACACAGCAGCCAGATCTCTGTCCCTCAGATGTGGTCAAATAAAAGGCCACTTCCTGCGACCCATGACAAAGCGAAGAGGTTGACTCTATCCCTCTGTAAGCTGTTGGCTACCGAAATGCTGCCTTTCCGCCTAGTGGACACACAGGATTTTAGAGACCTTATGTCTGTCGCTGTGCCCCAGTACCAGATGCCTAGTCGCCACTACTTCTCTAAGAAAGGTGTGCCCGCGCTACACCAGCATGTCGCACACAACATCACCGCTTCATTGAGAAACTCTGTGTGTGAACGGGTGCATTTCACCACCGATACTTGGACCAGTAAGCATGGACAGGGACGTTACATGTCGCTGACTGGGCACTGGGTAACTATGGTGATAGATGGTGAAGGGTCTGCTGCACAAGTTTTGCCGTCCCCACGACTTGTGTGTCAATCCTCTGTCTGTCCAAGTTCCGCCACTGCTTCTGCATCCTCCACCTCATCTGGGTCCTCCACCTCTGCCCCAAGCCTGCCTGGTCAGGCCACCAGCGTTCTCACTGCGCAGAAGGAATCACGCACCCCTCATTACTATGCTGGCAGCAGAGCGCAACGGCATCAGGCGGTCTTTAGCTTGACATGTCTTGGGAATAAGAGTCACACAGCTGAGGAGTTGTGGTCAGCTCTGCGGTCCGAGTTTAATAAATGGTTGTCTCCACTCAACCTGCAGCCTGGTAAGGCCGTGTGCGACAATGCTGCAAACCTGGGTGCGGCCCTTCGCCTGGGCAAGGTGACACACGTACCTTGTATGGCTCACGTGTTGAACCTTGTCGTGCAGCAATTTTTAACACAGTATCCCGGGCTAGATGGCCTTCTGAACAGGGCACGAAAACTGTCTGCTCACTTCCGCCGTTCAAGCGCCGCAGCTGAGCGACTTGCATCGCTCCAGAAGTCTTTCGGCCTGCCGGTTCATCGCCTGAAATGCGATGTGCCGACACGCTGGAATTCAACTCTCCACATGTTACAGCGACTGTGGCAGCACCGCCGAGCCCTGGTGCAATACGTCATGACGTATAGCCTGGGCCAACGAGATGCAGAGGTGGGGCAGATCACCCTGATGGAGTGGTCTCAGATCAAGGACCTATGCACCCTTCTGCACAGTTTCGACATGGCGACGAATATGTTTAGCGCTGACAATGCCATTATCAGCATGACGATTCCAGTCATTTACATGCTGGAACACACGCTAAACACTATTCGGAGTCAGGGGGTGGGACAACAGGAAGGGGATGAACTACAGGAGGATTCATATGCGCAAGGGACAACAACATCACCAAGGTCCAGACGTTCATCATCACCAAGGCGCCAGGCATGGGAGCATGGGGGACATGGATCAACAAGGGCGCATGGTAGCAGGCGAGATGTTGAGGAAGGTGCAGGAGGACATGAAGAAATGGAGGACGAACTGTCCATGGACATGGAAGACTCAGCAGATGAGGGAGACCTTGGTCAAATTTCAGTTGAAAGAGGTTGGGGGGAGATGTCAGAGGACGAAAGAACGGTTAGCACCTCTATGCCACAAACACAGCGTGGACTTGGTCCGCATGGCTGCGCAAGACACATGAGTGCCTTCTTGTTGCACTACCTCCAACATGACCCTCGTATTGTCAAAATTAGAAGTGATGATGACTACTGGCTTGCCACACTATTAGATCCCCGGTACAAGTCCAAATTTTGTGACATAATTCCAGCCATAGAAAGGGACGCACGTATGCAGGAGTATCAGCAGAAGCTGTTACTCGATCTTAGATCCGCTTTTCCACCAAACAACCGTGCAGGTGCAGGGAGTGAATCTCCCAGTTGTAACTTGACAAACATGGGACGGTCTCGTCATCTTCAACAGTCTACACGTACCAGTAGGACCGTATCTGGTGCTGGTAACAGCAATTTTATGGAATCTTTTCATAATTTTTTTAGACCCTCCTTTGCAAGGCCACCAGAGACAACAAGTCTGACACATAGTCAACGGCTGGAGAGGATGATACAGGAGTATCTCCAAATGAACATCGATGCCATGACTGTGCAACTGGAGCCTTGCTCCTTTTGGGCTTCAAACCTAGAAAAATGGCCAGAGCTATCAACTTACGCCTTGGAGATTTTGTCGTGTCCAGCTGCCAGCGTTGTCTCTGAACGTGTCTTCAGTGCTGCTGGGTGTGTGCTGACAGATAAGCGCACGCGTCTGTCCAGTGACAATGTGGACAGACTGACGTTCATCAAAATGAACAAGTCATGGATCCAGAAGGAATTTACAACCCCTGTGTCATCCTGGGGAGAGTAAATGCTTGTAGATATGGAATGTGCTTGATGCAAATCTAGCTGTGAAGTGTACAACTAGGGCACAAGTGCTGCCACTGAATGGGTGGGTGTGTGTGGGGCACAATTTTTGGAAAAAAGGGAGGCTCCGCTTGGAGTAACCCTTGCTTACATTGTTTTTAAAAGAAGCCAAGATGAACAGAGCTGGGATCAGGAAAGACTTTGCTACCTACTCCGGTGTCATCCTGGGGACGGTTAATTATGGCGTATTTTTGAATGTGCTTGATGCAAATCTAGCTGTGAAGTGTACAACTGGGGCACAACTGCTGCCACTGAAGGGGTGGGTGTGTGTGGGGCCCAATTTTTGGAAAAAAGGGAGACTCCGCTTGGAGTAACCCTTGCTTACATTGTTTTTAAAAGAAGCCAAGATGAACAAGTCATGGGTCAGCAAAGACTTTATCTACCTACCCCGGTGTCATCCTGGGGACGGTTAATTATGGCGTATTTTTGAATGTGCTTGATGCAAATCTAGCTGTGAAGTGTACAACTGGGGCACAACTGCTGCCACTGAAGGGGTGGGTGTGTGTGGGGCCCAATTTTTGGAAAAAATGGAGACTCCGCTTGGAGTAACCCTTGCTTGATGTGTTTTTAAAAGAAGCCAAGATGAACAGAGCTGGGATCAGGAAAGACTTTGCTACCTACTCCGGTGTCATCCTGGGGACGGTTAATTATGGCGTATTTTTGAATGTGCTTGATGCAAATCTAGCTGTGAAGTGTACAACTAGGGCACAAGTGCTGCCACTGAAGGGGTGGGTGTGTGTGGGGCACAATTTTTGGAAAAAAGGGAGGCTCCGCTTGGAGTAACCCTTGCTTACATTGTTTTTAAAAGAAGCCAAGATGAACAGAGCTGGGATCAGGAAAGACTTTGCTACCTACTCCGGTGTCATCCTGGGGACGGTTAATTATGGCGTATTTTTGAATGTGCTTGATGCAAATCTAGCTGTGAAGTGTACAACTGGGGCACAACTGCTGCCACTGAAGGGGTGGGTGTGTGTGGGGCCCAATTTTTGGAAAAAAGGGAGACTCCGCTTGGAGTCACCTTGCGGTGTTTTACATGACTTTAGAAGGGCGTGCCATGCCTATATCTGTGTGTCCTCCTCTTTTTCCTTGTCCAGCTGTTTTGTTTTCGCATGAGTATATGTCCTTGTCACTTTCCCATGTGTTTGTGTTGTGTTGTGAGTTGTTTGTCACCTTTTGGACACCTTTGAGGGTGTTTTCTAGGTGTTTTTCTGTGTTTGTGATTGCCTGCCATTGTTTCCTATTGGCTCGAGTTCGGTTCGTCGAACGTTCGACGAACCGAACTCGAACGGGACCTCCGTTCGGCGAACCGACCTCGAGCCGAACCGGGACCGGTTCGCTCATCTCTACCTGACACCTCATAATGCGAGTCACCCCACCAAAACCAGTGCCCGCTCCACTCCTTCCTGAATGCTCAAGGTCCATAAATCAATACCCACGGCAGTCAGGTGCACACCATCTGATCGCAAAAAAATCCCCTCCCCCGACTCCAAGTCCCTGTGCCGAACCACAACTCCTCCATTCCTGGCCACAAAATTCCCAACCACCCTGTTAATCCTTTATTCTGGTCTTGTCGATCCCCTCCAGGGACCGAGCCCCCCGCCACACCTTTCTGGGAACAATGTCCGACCAAACCACCCTCAGGTTAGGGCAAACTGACCAAAGGCGGAGCAGGTCGTATCGTATATCCCAAATGAACTCCCGACAGGGGTAGGTCCCTAAATCGTTTCCCCCAATGTGCAACACCAGCACATCTGGGGTGCGATCCAATCGAGCGAACCGGTGAAAATCAACCAACACCTGCCGCCAGCGCATGCCCCTCACCCCGATCCAACGTACGATTACCTCGTCTCTGAACCAACCCAACTGCCGACCATTGCGCCGCACATCAGCTCTCAGTGCCCCTCAATAAACAAATGAATGGCCAAAAATCCAGACCAGGGGCGCACCACCTATAGAAGGAAACAAAACAAGAAAAGAGGGGGCTGATATCAGGAATGAAGGGCCAGGACTAGGGTCACTACAGCAGGACGTTGCTCCTAGCAACCAGGAAAACAACTGCTGTAGGAAGGAGGGAAATAGGAGTGCAGCAAAGCCCAGACAGATGTTAGTGGTAGGGGACTCTGTAATTAGGCGGACAGATAGGGTCATCTGTCGCCGAGACCGTGAATGCCGAACAGTGTGTTGTCTGCCGGGTGCTCGGGTTCGGCATATTGTGGATCGGATAGACAGATTGCTGGGTGGAGCTGGGGAAAACCCAGCGGTCATGGTGCACATTGGTACTAATGACAAAGTTAGAGGCAGGTGGAAGGTCCTTAAAAATGATTACAGTGAACTAGGAGAGAAGCTGAAGTCCAGGACCTCCAAGGTGGTGTTTTCAGAAATACTATCGGTGCCACGAGCGTCACTAGAAAGACAGCGGGAGCTTAGGAAGATAAACACGTGGCTTAGAAATTGGTGCAGGAAGGAAGGGTTCGGGTTCATGGAGAACTGGGCTGACTTCTCAGTCGGCTACAGGCTCTACGGTAGGGACGGGCTGCACCTCAATGGGGAAGGTGCAGCTGTGCTGGGGGAGAAAATGGTCAGACGGATGGAGGAGCTTTTAAACTAGGATCTGGGGGGAGGGAGGGTAGTGGAGCAAAAAAGGGGATAGATAGAGCAGATAGAGACAGTGAGATGGTAGGGGTCAATGAAGGATTAGGGGGGGATGGGACATGCAAGGAATGTAGGGAGGCTATGAGCAATAAAGGTGTTAATAGGATTAAATGTCTACTGGAAAATGCAAGAAGTCTTGCAAACAAAATGAATGAATTGGAGACTCTTATGTCAACCACGGATTATAATGTGGTGGGCATTACGGAAACCTGGCTGGATGAAAGCCATGACTGGGTGATAAACATACAGGGTTATAGTACATTTAGGAGGGACAGGAAAGACAAAAAAGGTGGTGGGGTGTGTATATTTATCAAATCTAACCTAAAACCTGTGTTGAATGATGACATTGGGGGGAAATGCAACAATGTAGAGTCAGTATGGGTAAATGTACATGGGGAGGTAAATAATGGAAAAATGCTAATTGGAGTTTGCTATAAGCCTCCTAACATACTTGAACAAATAGAGGGTGAAATGCTGGAACAAATTGAAAAGGCAGCTAATAATAATAATCGTGTTCTTATTATGGGGGATTTCAACTATCCAGACATACAGTGGGACATAGAATCTTCTGGTTGTGCTAAAAGCTGTAAATTCTTATCTACCATTCAAGACCATTTCCTCTCTCAGATGGTAGATGAACCGACGAGGGGAGATAATTTGCTAGATTTGGTCCTGTCAAATAGACCGGATACAATTTCAGATCTACAGGTCCGGGAGCACTTGGGCACCAGCGATCATAATATGGTAAGCTTCAACGTAATATTCAATAGAACATTTCAAAGGGGAAATGCTAAAACCTGGAATTTTAGGAAAGCTGATTTCAACACATTAAGGGAAGAGCTTAAATGTGTAGATTGGGACAAAGTCATGGTAACTGGGTATACTGAACATAAATGGGGAAAGTTTAAGGATATATTGCTAGAGTCCTGTAAAAAACTTATACCCTCTGGTAATAAAACGTCCCGGAATAAAAAGAAACCACTATGGATAAATAAGACTGTACAAAGTATAATAAAACAAAAACAAAGGGCGTTTAAAATCTTGAAAGCTGAGAATACAGAAATAGCATTGCAGGAGTATAAAGATATCAATAGGCAATGCAAAAAAGAAATCAAACAAGACAAACTAGCTACTGAAACAAAAATCGCCAATGACATTAAAATAAATCCCCAAATCTTTTATAAATACATTAATGCCAAAAGGAAAACAAAGGATAGTATTGGCCCGTTAAAATATAATAACAAGTTAGTTATAGAGGACAGACAAAAGACTGAGATATTAAATAGGCATTTCTCATCTGTGTTCACCAAGGAACTGACTGTACCAGGCATCATTCAACAAGTGAAAAATCAAAGTTCACCACCCGATATAATTAATTTAACACAAGAAGAAGTACGCCTACGTCTGAGTAAATTAAACATTGACAAATCCTCAGGGCCAGATGGCATTCATCCACGAATATTGAGGGAATTGAGCTCTGTAATTGACAGACCGCTGTATCATATCTTTTTAGACTCACTTGTAACAGGGTTGGTGCCTCAGGATTGGAGGATTGCTGATGTGGTACCGATATTTAAGAAAGGTAAGAGGGTAGATCCAGGCAACTACCGTCCAGTAAGCCTGACATCAGTAGTATGCAAAGTTTTTGAGGGCATTTTAAGGGATGACATGCAAAAATATGTTGCAGAAAATATTATGATAACTGACAGACAGCATGGATTCATGAAAGATAAGTCGTGTCTAACCAACCTGTTGGGGTTCTATGAGGGGGTAAGTGCAAACCTGGATATTGATAATGCAGCTGATGTGATTTATTTGGACTTTGCAAAGGCATTTGATACTGTACCACATAATAGGCTTATACTAAAGCTCCAGAAGCAAGGACTGGGGGAAACTATATGCAACTGGGTAAGGAATTGGCTAAAAGATAGGAAACAAAGAGTAGTCATAAATGGAACATTCTCTAAATGGGCCATAGTCAGCAGTGGGGTGCCGCAGGGATCTGTGCTAGGACCAATTCTTTTTAATCTCTTTATTAATGACCTTGTGGATGGGATTGATAGTAAAGTGTCAGTCTTTGCTGATGACACCAAACTATGTAGGATATTAAAAACTGACCTTGATAGTATAATATTACAAAAAGATCTGGATAAGATGTCAGAATGGGCAGATACTTGGCAAATGAGATTCAATGTTGATAAATGTAAAGTAATGCACCTAGGACGGAGTAATCCTATAACTGCGTATACATTAAATGGAAGTAAACTCGGGACTACAGAACAGGAGAAGGACTTGGGTATTCTCATTACAAATAAGCTGAGCAGCAGCACTCAATGTCAAGCAGCAGCTGCAAAAGCAAACAAGATTCTAGGGTGTATAAAAAGAGAGATTAGATCCCGCGATCCCAACGTATTATTACCCCTCTATAAATCACTTGTAAGGCCACATCTGGAATATGGGATCCAGTTTTGGACTCCACATTTTAAAAAGTACATTCAGAAGTTAGAGTCAGTTCAAAGGCAGGCAACTAGACTACTACAAGGAATGGAAGGCCTCACATATGATGACAGGTTGAAAAAGTTAGATATGTTTAGCTTAGAAAAAAGACGTCTCAGAGGAGATCTCATTTATATGTATAAATATATGTGTGGTCAATATAAAGGACTGGCCCAGACTTATTTCTTCCGAAGACAATACTAAGGACCAGGGGGCACTCACTGCGAGTGGAAGAAAAGCGATTCCGACAGCTAAATAGGAAAGGGTTCTTTACAGTTAGAGCAGTCAGACTGTGGAATACCCTACCACAAGAGGTAGTAATGGCAGATACTATAACAGCTTTCAAAAAAGGGCTGGATGATTTCCTCAGTACACACAACATTGTTGGTTATAAATGACTTAGTGACAAAATGTAGAACTGGTGGAGGAAGGTTGAACTAGATGGACCTAGGTCTTTTTTCAACCTTAGTAACTATGTAACTATATGTAACTATGTAAGGGGGGGTACAACAACCGCAAATCAGACACACTTCAGTAACTACCATTAACTTTAAAACAAAATTACAAGGTTTTTGTTTGTTTTTTTTAAAATAATTACACCACTAGACCAGACTAGCCCCGACTTTCACAACAAATGGGGGCGGACGTACAGCCTGAACCTCCTCGACTCCCACCTGCCTATCCTCTTCACTGTCTCCGCTGGAAGCCCCCACCTGTCGGCTTCCGTCGCCGCCCCAATGCGAAAAGAGTGGGCTGAAAACTTGTCCGTCTCCAACCCCAACCTCTCCAGGCATTTCCGAAAGACCGCCACAAACTGATACCTGGACAAAAACGATCCGTCCTGATGCTTCAACAACGGGCCCAGGCGGCCAGCTCCCAATTCTAAATACTGTTTAAAACAAGAGACAGGGCACATCAAGGACCCCGCCAATGCCCATAAAGTGACCCTTCTTTCATGACCAAGTTGATCCGTCTTAGACCGCCGGATCCAAAATTCCACAGAGTCTCCTAAATCAACTGTGTCTTCTCCCAAAACACCCCCCCAGGGGATGACGCTGGGGACACCAATTCGCCTATCCTAGTAGCTCCGAAGAAAGCCCAGGAAAATGCCAACCGAAACAAAACCAATTCAAAATAGGAAACACACACTCGCTCCAGCTGAACACCCAGCTCTTCCAGCAGCTGGAATGACACCGGCCTCCGACTGTCCAGTCTATGAAGCCCCTTCCTCAAGCCCCTCACAGCTTGTCGAACCAAAAAATTCTTTGTTATGTCAACAACCCCCCGCAATTTACAACCAAATGCAACCCCTGCCTTAAACTGATTAACCCTGGAAAAAGACCACTGTGAATTGCCGACAAGAGCTGGGCCACATCATACACTGCCCATTCTAAAAAGAAACTGAACGCTTCAAAATAAGCGCAAGAAATGGAACACCCCATTGGTAAACAACGATCAACAAAATAGGAACCGTCCCAAAAACAACCCAACAGATGCATGCTCTCAGGATGCACCGGCAGCAAGCGGAATGCCGATTCGATGTCCGTCTTTGCTAGCAATGCTCCCCTACCACATTTCCGAACCCAGCTGACGGCTGCGTCAAACGAGGTATAAACCACTGAGCAAAGTTCTGGGTCAATGCCGTCATTCACCGACAAACCCTTGGGGAGCGACAAATGCTGAATGAGCTGAAATTTGTTCGGCTCCTTCTTTGGGACGACCCCTAACGGAGATACCACCAGATTAGGAATGGGGGGGATGCAAACGGACCCGCCATCCGCCCACAAGCAACCTCCCCAAGAAGCTTTTTAGTCACAACCTCTGGGTGTCTCCGCGCCGACAACAAATTCTTTAACTGAAACGGAACAACATGAGGAGGGGGGGAGGATAGTAAAACCAACACGAAAACCATCCTCCAATAACACTGCCTTGTCCCGCCTAGGGTATCTATTTAGATAAGGGGCCATCTCGAGAAGCCTCGCTGGGCTCCCCCCCTTTTCCAGAATCTCCCCCCGCTTTGGGCCTTCCCTTCTTAAAGCAACGAGCCGCTCCGTGGGAGGAACCTCCACAACCGGAACACTGATGCTTAAACTTGCAGGAGTTTCCAAACTTGCACTGGCTGTCGTTAAACTGCCAGCACACCCCTGCCTTTGCTCCAACACCCCCTTTCTGGGTCCCCGCTCCCCCAACAGTATGTTGGCCGCCCCCCCCCCCCCCCGTGAAAGGGCTGACCATAACGAGCCAGTGCCATGACTTTCAACCATAAACCAATATCTTTCTGATCCCAACGGATACTGGGCCGCACAGCTTTCCATTGCCTAAATTGTTCATCGTACCGCAACCATGTCTGCCCACCATAAATCCTATTAGCTTCCGCTATACCATCCATGTAACAGAATAGCCCAGAACAATTATCCGGCACCTTTTCGCCAATAACGCTAGCTAGGATCGCAAAAGCATGCAACCAGTTAACAAATGTTTGAGGGATCAGCCGCCACCTCCGCTTTTCTTCCTCCTCCTTCTTGCTATCATCCTTATTTCTCTTATCTAAATTAAACTTCTCCAAAGGAAGGAGGGAAAAAATGTCCACGTATTCATCCTTCCAAATCTTCTCCTTCACTTCCTTCTTTAAATGCGCCCCCAGAGGGCCCTCAAAGCAAACATACACCTACCCTCTGGCCCTATCATCCAAAATAATCCTATCTCCTTCCTTATCCTTCTCCTTTTGCTCGGGATCCGCCACACCATCCCCAGCAACCACCTTGCTCTCCGTCGGTACCACAACCACGGCCGACGCTGCCGCCCCAGAAACCCGGCACCCACGCTGGGACAGGGGACCCGGTCGCCCCCTGACTCGCCCTATCCAACCGCCAACAAATCACGCACACCCCTCAAAACATTGCTCAGACCACCGACATCAAACCCCGCCGCGCTCGGCCCCGCGACCCCCAGACCCCCATGACGCCCTGCGCCTGGCCACCGTTCACTCCCGGGGAAACTAAACTAGGTTGAGGACGTACAAAACATAGAGGCGTACTCACCAAGCTGCGTCGGTACATGAGACCCACCAGCCAAAAATCCTGACTCCAGACGACGATCTCCTCCAGAATGGCCCAGCACGGAAACATCTTTGCCAGCTCGACCAGGGGGGACCTGGGAACCCGCCGCGCTCGACCCTGGTCGGATGACCCGGGAGCGAACCGGATAATGAGATGCAGGACAACTCCCCTCAGATGCCGACCGTGAAGGCGACCTCCTCCTGGATCGCGACCTCGGCAGCTGAGCCGGTCACATGACCCCTGGAGGGACCGCCCACCGCCGCAGGTCCTGATTGCCGGGAAGGATTCCTCCCTCGCCTGCTCCTGCCAGCTGCTGCAGGTGGATTCTTCTGGCGAGGAGGGTCCCTGGAGGGGCTCCTGTGGCGCCGCTGAGGACCAGGAGCAGCATAAGGCGAGAACCTGTCCGGTGCCCTCGCCCTGCGCCCACTCCGGAGCGGTGGGGGGTCAGCATCAGACACCGCATCCGGACCTCCCAGGATCTCCCTCAACGCTGTCCTGATCGCCGCTCCATCCGCGCCGCCAGCAGCAGCCCGAAGCTGCTCCAGGAGTCCTGCAACCGATGCCATCAGATCAGGGGGAGACCAGGTGAGGTGACACGGGGACCTTCTCTAACGGTACCTCGCACCGAAGTAGTGCCCCCCCTCTCTCCCTGGACATATATACAGCCCCCACCCTGTTCCCTCCCCTGGCCCTATAAATCCACCCCCCTAAACTCTTGACCCCACAGAAAGCCCGCTCTTTCTATAAAATTATCATTAACCCCTTGCTGCCCTGCAAAGGTGAGTCATGGGTCACTACGCCCATGGCTCTGCCCTGGCTCCGTTCAGCCTGGAACTGCTGTATGGAGCCTTCTTTGTATTGTGGTGCTATATTTCTATAGAAGCAATACCCCTATGGGGGATTACATCTGTAATATGTCATCCATTGGAACATATAACTCAGTAGTAAAGCCTGTGTAAGTTGTACAGACCTATAAAGCAGAGTGCATCTATAAAGAAGTGGAAACATTGCCTAACACTGCTTTGAAGGTCTTATGGTTATATAATGCATTGCCATAGTTTAAATGTTGTTTTATCTGGCTTGTGTTATGAAAAAGTGGGTTAGTTGCAGGCAGGGTTATCTACTAGGACCAGCCCAGGTCTGAGGAGTTATGTGGGCACAAGGAAAGCAGTTTCCTATTTTATAGATAGACTAGCTGTAGTACCCAACGTTGCCCAGGATAGTAACCACCCACCGCCAACCACTCTGCCACCCTCGCTATCAAAATCATATTAATTGACACATAAGCTGTATTATACTATGATCTTTGTTGCCTATAGCAACCAATAAGAGCTCTTATTAATGACCTGTAGCAAAAAAGAAGCAGAGCTGTGATTGGTTGATATAGGCCACCTGATAAATAGCCAGTCTAACTGTCAAAGCAGCCAATATATTGCCTCAAAAAAACCCACACAATTAGTATACAGGTAAGGTCATGTGACTTACATAAGCCTCTACAACAGCATTTTCTAAGCGTCACCACCAAAATCATAATAACTCAACCATAAGCTGTCCTATATTAACAATGTCCTTTGTTACCTATAGCAAGCAATTAGAGCTATTTGACCTCTAAGAAAATAGAAGCAGAGCTGTGATTAGTTGCTATAGGCCACCATATACCCATCAGGGTAACTTTCAAACAGCCAATATATGTCCCGCTCCCGGTGTCCCAGCAGCGCTCCTTACCTACTGAGCCGGTTTCACCATCCAGGCACCGCTCCGTACCCACTGATCCGGTCGCACCTGCATTGCACCGCTCTGTGCTCACTGATACAGTCTCGCCGTCGCACCACCGCTCCTTGCTCACTGGTCCAGTCCATGCGTCCACCGGTCACGCCTGCCGCTCCCGCTCTTGCTCCCCTGAGTCCTGTTCCAGGTCTCAGGAGTCTGACTCGGACTGATGCCTCGGTATAGGACTGGGCCGCGCCCACTCACCTAGTCTTATAGGCCCAGCACTGCTGCAACAGGAAATGACCTGAGGCTGTGCTGGGTATATAGGACTGGCCTTTCCATGTGTGCGGGGCCTGATCATCGCTTGTGTTTCTTTGCTTTGTCTTGTAAGCTAGGTGCTCAGGTCCTTTTGTTCCTGTTTCCTGTATTACTGCCTTAAAGTACGCTGTGGCCTGGTCCTGTCTTTGCTTCCTGATACCTACACCTGTTCCTGTACTGTCCTATGGGACTCCATGACCCTGGTGACCTGGTTCTTCCCATTCCTGCCATGCTAGTGCTCCAGCTACCATGTACCCTGCCCTCCAGGTGGGGTGCTCGGTCCAGTGGATCCACCTCCTGGGCCTACCAGTCCTCCCCGGCCCTCACAGTATGATCAGGCCATGGATTCCACTGAAGCACAGAAATCAGAGCTGGGTGAGCTGCGCCAGGAGCTGGCGTAACAGCGCGAAACCCTGAACCAGATGTTGAAGTTCATGACGTCCGTGGACCACCGGTTATATGCGCTGAAGACCGCCGCCTCGTCTCAGTAGGCGCAGCAACCAGTCTCTAGGTCCGAACCAGTTGTCTCCATGGCCTCGCAACTTCGCCTTGCTGCTCCGCCTCACTACGCAGGGGATCTCAAGTCCAGGCGAGGCTTCCTGAACCAGTGCTCCTTGCACTTCCAGTTGCTCCCGCACTTGTTCACCTCAGACCAGGCCAAGGTGGCGTTCCTGATGTCACACCTGGAAGGTGAAGCCCTGGCCTGGATTAACCCCCTGTGGGAGAACGAGGATCCGATGACCACCGATATCCAGGAGTTCCTACGAGCCTTCCGAGACACCTTCGACGAACCCGGACGAACTACTGCAGTGACCTCTACGCTCCTCCGGCTATGCCAAGGGACAAAAACAGTCGGCCAGTATGCCATACAGTTCTGCACGCTCGCTTCGGAGCTGGGCTGGAACAATGAGGCCTTAATGGCAGCCTTTTGGGAGGGTCTCTCTGGTCGTATTAAAAACGAGCTCACCGTCCGTGATGTTCCACGCACCTTGGACGCTTTGATTTCCCTGGCCACCCAGATTGACCTCCGTTTTCTGGAGCGTCCCCAGGAGGTAGTCCGGGAGAAGCGACCTCCTCGCCACGTCTTGCCCCCGCAGAAACCTACCGCACCCTCGTCCCTGCCTTTCCGCGAATCGTCACCAGAACCCACGCAAGTGGACCGTCTGACCCAAGCCAAACAACGCCGTGCAAAACGGCTCGCCCGGGGCCTGTGCTTCTATTGTGGAGACGGGTCACATATGCTTCGAACATGCCCTGAGAAACCTGGTAGACCCCAGGTTCAAGGGATGGTGGGAACCGCCACCCTTTCCACCGGAATCCCTTCGGTCCCAGTTAAACAGACGGTTCAGGTGACAACAGAGGGGACCCGGTTTTCGGCAGAGGCCCACATCGATTCCGGGGCAGCAGGCAACTTTATCCACCAGGCCACGGTAGACAAATACCAGGTCCCTGTCACTCCGATGAAGAAGCCCCTCTGGTTCGCCTCGTAGACGGCAAACCACTCTACGGGCCTGTCCGGTATATCACCGAGCCCGTGAACCTCCAGGTTGGCACTTCGCATACAGAGACCATCGCCTTCAATGTGATCCAGAGGATGGTTCCTGAGCTCCTGTTGGGCCTGCCCTGGCTGAAACTCCATAACCCTGTTATTAGTTGGCGCTCTGGCGCGATTACCCGCTGGAGTCCCTTGTGCCACGAAACCTGCTTGCAGCCTGTTCCTCAGCCCCTGGCACTTGACTCAGTCAAGCTGCAGGATCCTGAAGAAGAGACGACTCTATCCAGCGACGTTCCACCGCCCCAGGCATCTGAGACTTTTATTCCACCGCCTTCTGGAGTTGAGACTTTGAGTCCACCGGCTACTGAGGATGCGACACTGTCCTGTACCCGGTCCGAGATGCTCGATCCGGTCGTCCAAGATTCCAGTCCTGCTTCTGACTGTCCTTCCCTTTCCGTTGCCTCCCTTGCCGCTGACATGGGTTCCCCGATACGGGACATAGTGGCCAAAAAGACGGTCCGGGGTAAGCAGTCCTTCCTGGTCGATTGGGTGGATTGTGGTCCTGAGGCCCGGTCCTGGTTGTCCCGGAAGTACGTTGCTGCCTCTCTTCGGTGCACCTTCATGTCCTGGCCGCAGAGAGGGGGGGCTTCAAGGGGGGGGGGTAATGTCACGCTCCCGGTGTTCCAGCATCGCTCCTTACCTACTGAGCCGGTTTCACCATCCAGGCACCGCTCCGTACCCACTGATCTGGTCGCAACTGCATTGCACTGCTCCGTGCTCACTGATCCAGTCTCGCCATTGCACCACCGCTCCTTGCTCACTGGTCCAGTCCATGCATCCACCGGTCACGCCTGCTGCTCCCTCTCTTGCTCCCCTGAGTCCTGTTCCAGGTCTCAGGAGTCTGACTCGGACTGATGCCTCTGTATAGGACCGGGCCGCGCCCACTCACCTAGTCTTATAGGCCCAGCACTACTGCAAAAGGAAATGACCTGAGGCTGTGCTGGGTATACAGGACTGGCCTTTCCATGTGAGCGGGGCCTGATCATCGCTTGTGTTTCTTTGCTTTGTCTTGTGAGCTAGGTGCTCAGGTCCTTTTGTTCCTGTTTCCTGTATTACTGCCTTAAAGTACGCTGTGACCCTAGTGACCTGGTGTTGTCTTTGCTTCCTGATACCTACACCTGTTCCTGTACTGTCCTATGGGACTCCATGACCCTGGTGACCTGGTTCTTCCCATTCCTGCCACGCTAGTGCTCCAGCTACCGTGTATCCTGCCCTCCTATTGTGAGGGCCTACCAGTCCTCCCCGGCTTTCACAATATATTACCTCAAACATCCAGTTTCTGTGTGTCTCCTTCTGTGTGCGTCACTTTCTGAGTATGTGTCTCTTTGTGTATGTGTCTCTTTGTGTATGTGTCTCTTTGTGTATGTGTCTCTTTGTGTATGTGTCTCAATGTGTATGTGTCTCTTTCTGTCTGTGTCTCTTTCTGTCTGTGCGTCTCTTTTTGTGTATGTCTCTCTTTGTGTATGTCTCTCTGTGTATGTGGGGTCTCTTTTCTGTGTATGTGTCTCTGTCTGTGTATCTCTGTCTGTGTGTCTCTTTCTGTCTGTGTCTCTTTATGTCTGTGTGCCTTTCTGTTTCTCTTTCTGTGTGTCTGTGTGTCTCTTTCTCTCTGTGAATCTTTTTTTGTCTGTATTTCTGTCTGTGTCTGTCTGTGTGTCTCTTTCTATCTGTGTGTCTCTTCCTGTCTGTCTCTTTCTGTCTATGTTTCCTTTTCTGTCTGTGTATCTTTTTCTGTGTCTCTTTCTACACTGTGTGCAGAATTATTAGGCAAATGACTAATTTGCTCACATGATAATTTTTATACCTGTTGTCCTACTCCAAGCTGTATAGGCTTGAGAGCCAACTACCAATTAAGTAACTCAGGTAATGTGCATCTCTGTAATGAGGAGGGTTGTGGTGTAATTACATCAACACCCTATATAAGGTGTGCTTAATTATTAGACAACTTCCTTTCCTTTGGCAAAAGGGGTCAGAAAAGAGATTTGACGGGCTCTGAAAAGTCCAAAATTGTGAGATGTCTTCCAGAAGGATGCAGCAGTCTTGAAATTGCCAAACATTTGAAGCATGATCACCGAACAATCAAGTGTTTCATGGCAAATAGCCAACAGGGTCGCAAGAAGCGCGTTGGGCAAAAAAGGGGCAAAATAACTGCCCATGAATTGAGGAAAATCAAGCGTGAAGCTGCCAAGATGCCATTTGCCACCTGTTTGGACATATTTCAGAGCTGCAACGTTACTGGAGTATCAAAAAGCACAACGTGTGTCATACTCAGGGACATGGCCAAGTTAAGGAAGGCTGAAAAACGACCACCTCTGAACAAGAAACATAAGATAAAACATCAAGACTGGGCCAAGAAATATCTTAAGACTGATTTTTCAAAGGTTTTATAGGCTGAGGAAATGAGAGTGACTCTTGATGGGCCAGATGGATGGGCCAGAGGCTGGATCAGTAAAGGGCAGAGACCTTCACTCCGACTAAGACGCCAGCAAGGTGGAGGTGTGTACTGGTATGGGCTGGTATCATCAAAGATGAACTTGTGGGACCTTTTCGGGTTGAAGATGGAGTGAAGCTCAACTCCCAGAACTACTGCTAGTTTCTGGAAGACAACTTCTTCAAGCAGTGGTACAGGAAGAAGTCAGTATTGTTCAAGAAAAACATGATTTTCATGCAGGACAATGCTTCATCACATGCATCCAACTACTCCCCAGCGTGGCTGGCCAGCAAAGGTCTAAAAGATGAAAAAAATAATGACATGGCTCCATTGTTCACCTGATCTCAACCCCATAGAGAATCTGAGGTCTCTCATAAAATGTAAGATCTACAGGGAGGGAAAACAGTACACCTCTCGGAACAGTGTCTGGGAGGCTGTGGTGGCTGTTGCACGCAATGCTGATCGTAAACAGAACAAGCAACTGACAATCTATGGATGGTAGGCTATTGAGTGTCATCATAAAGAAAGATGGCTATATTGGGCACTAATTTTTTGGGGTTTTGTTTTTGCATGTCAGAAATGTTTATTTCTAAATTTTGTGCAGTTATGTGGGTTTACCTGGTGAAATTAAACAAGTGAGATGGGAATATATTTGTTTTTTATTAAGTTGCCTAAAAATTCTGCACAGTAATAGTTTCCTGCACAAACAGATATCCTCCTAAGATAGACAAATCTAAAAAAAAAAACCCACTCCAACTTCCAAAAATATTAAGCTTTGATATTTCTGAGTCTTTTGGGTTGATTGAGAACATAGTTGTTGATTAATAACAAAAAAAATCCTCTAATATACAACTTGCCTAATAATTCTGCACATAGTGTATGTGTCTCCTTCTGTCTGTGTGTCTCTTTCTGTCTGTCTCTATGTCTGTGCATCTGTTTCTGTGTGTCTTTCTGAGTGTCTATTTTTTTCTGTGTGTCTTTCTGTCTATGTGCCTTTTTCTGTCTGTGCGTCTTTCTGCCTATCGCTTTCTGTCCGTGTGACTCTTTCTGTCTGTGTCTCTTTTTGTGTATGTCTCTCTTTGTGTATGTCTCTCTATGTATGTGGTGTTTCTTTCTGTGTATGTGTCTCTTTCTGTGTATCTCTTTGTATCTGTGTGCGTCTCTTTCTGTCTGTCTCTTTCTGTCTGTCTGTCTCTTTCTGTCTGTGTGCTTTTTTTGTTTCTCTCTTTCTCTGTGTCTGTATGTCTCTCTCTGTGAATCTTTTTTTATCTGTATTTCACTGTCTGTGTGTCTCTTACTATCTCTGTGTCTCCTCCTGTCTGTCTCTTTCTATATGTTTTCCTTTCTGTCTGTGTGTCTTTTTCTGTGTCTCTTTCTACACTGTGTGCAGAATTATTAGGCAAATTACTAATTTGATCACATGATCATTTTTATACCTGTTGTCCTACTCCAAGCTGTATAGGCTTGAGAGCCAACTACCAATTAAGTAAATCAGGTGATGTGCATCTCTGTAATGAGGAGGGGTGTGGTGTAATTACATCAACACCCTATATAAGGTGTGCTTAATTATTAGGCAACTTCCTTTCCTTTGGCAAAATGGGTCAGAAGAGAGAATTGACGGGCTCTGAAAAGTCCAAAATTGTGAGATGTCTTGCAGAGGGATGCAGCAGTCTTGAAATTGCCAAACTTTTGAAGCATGATCACCGAACAATCAAGTGTTTCATGGCAAATAGCCAACAAGGTTGCAAGAAGCATGTTGGGAAAAAAGGCACAATATAACTGCCCATGAATTGAGGAAAATCAAGCGTGAAGCTGTCAAGATGCCATTTGCCACCTGTTTGGCCATATTTCAGAGCTGCAACGTTACTGGGGTATCAAAAAGCACAACGTGTACCATACTCAGGGACATGGCCAAGGTAAGGAAGGCTGAAAAAGGACCACCTTTAACAAAAAACATAAGATAAAACATCAAGACTGGGCACAGAATTATCTTAAGACTGATTTTTCAAAGGTTTTATGGACTGATGAAATGAGAGTGACTCTTGATGGGCCAGATTGATGGGCCAGAGGCTAGATTAGTATAGGGCAGAGAGCTCCACTCCAACTAAGACGCCAGCAAGGTAGAGGGGGGTTCTGGTATGGGCTGGTATCATCAAAGATGAACTTGTGGGACCTTTTCGGGTTGAGGATGGAGTGAAGCTCAACTCCCAGACCTACTGCCAGTTTCTGGAAGACAACTTCTTCAAGCAGTGGTACAGGAAGAAGTTGCTTTCGTTCAAGAAAAACATGATTTTCATGCAGTACAATGCTCCATCACATGCATCCAACTACTCACCAGTGTGGCTGGCCAGTAAAGGTCTAAAAAAAGAAAAAATAATGACATGGCCTTGTTCACCTGATCTGAACCCCATAGAGAACCTGTGGTCCCTCATAAAATGTAAGATCTACAGGGAGGGAAAACAGTACACCTCTCAGAACAGTCTCTGGGAGGCTGTGGTGGTTGCTGCACGCAATGTTGATCGTAAACAGATCAAACAACTGACAGAATCTATGGATGGTAGGCTGTTGAGTGTCATCATAAAGAAAGATGGCTATATTGGTCACTAAGTTTTTTGGGTTTTGTTTTTGCATGTCAGAAATGTTTATTTCTAAATTTTGTGCAGTGATATTGGTTTACCTGGTGAAAATAAACAAGTGAGATGGGAATATGTTTGTTTTTTTTTTATTAAATTGCCTAATAATTCTGCACAGTATTAGTTTTCTGCACAAACAGATATCCTCCTAAGATAGCCAAATCTAAAAAAACAAACACTCCAACATCCAAAAATATTAAGCTTTGATATTTGAGTCTTTTGGGTTGATTAGGAATAGTTGTTGATCAATAATAAAAAAAATCCTCTAAAATACAACTTGCCTAATAATTCTGCACACAGTGTATGTGTCTCCTTCTGTCTGTGTGTCTCTTTCTGTCTGTCTCTTTCTGAGTGTCTATTTTTATCTGTGTATCTTTCTGTCTGTGTGCCTTTTTCTGTCTGTGCATCTTTCTGTCTGTCTCTTTCTGTCTGTGAGTTTCTTTCTGTGTCTCTTTCTGAGTGTCTCTTTCTATTTGTGTGTCTTTCTGTCTCTTTCTGCCTATCTTTCTATCTGTGTGTCTCTTTCAGTATGTGTGTGTCTCTTTCTTTCTCTGTCTCTTTCTGTGTGTCTCTCTTTCTGTGTGTGTGGCGCCCCTGAGGCTTCCGTCGCCACAGAGATATTGCACCTCAGCCAGAGGTGTGATGTCCCATCCTGGGTAAGAATGAGATCATATGCCAGTCCACAGAATAAACTTGCACACACCAATTGGTAGGCATACACTGGGTCAGGGATAGTGGCAGCAACCCCCATTAATGTATTCATGGGGCCATAAGTCCCATTTCTGGTCCCAATAGTGTGGGTGGGGCCTAGTCAGTGGGTGTGTGGGAGGAATCAGAAAGTGAGAGTAGACAAGAGAACCAGGAAGTTCAAGTTCAGTCAGTCTGTCAATAGGAGCAGAGGAGTGAAGTCGAGAGTGTGAGAGGGAGGTAGTTACCTCAGGAGAGAGTGACAGAAAGAAGTTCCTGGTGGAGATCCTAGGGTCTAGTTAGGCCCAGGTGACACCTAAAGAAAAAAAGAAAGGATTCCAGGGCCATGGAAGGGCATATTGACTCATGGCCTGTTCCACAGGAAGATCGGCTGGAGGGATCTGGCTTCATTCAGGGACGGTCCCCAGACAGAGGGAAGAAAGACAATTCCTCATACAGTAACACCGAAGGCCGAAGGTGGTTGCAAGTGCGCAGGTCCACAACCCACCACAGATCCCCGGTGAAGGGAGCAAGATACAACCACGGTTAGCCCCCTTTGTACAGGCCCTGTGGTGGAGGCCGAGACCAGTTCAACTAATAGAGTCGAGGCTAAGAAGACAGTCAGGAAAGAGACACAGGAAGGGTGCACTGGTATTGACCTCCGAACTACCAGGGATCGGCGGAGGCACCTGACAGTGGATCCCAGCATACTGTGGGCAACCGGTTTGCTTGCACCTGGACTCAGAAACAGTGAGTAAAAGACCTTAACTGCAAGCCCTGTGTCGTCTGTTTTATCCTGCACTGCATCTATAACACCATAGACTTTACTAAGCACCAAAGGTTGCCCTGGGGTACCCGCTCTACCTGTGGAGAGCAAGAAACACCTTAGCTGCCATAACATCAGCCCCGGAGGTCCCTTCCAGCAGCTGCGGCTCCATAGCTGCAAATTACCACAGGTGGCGTCACGAATCTTATATAAACTTTAACATTATCATCTCCCCCAATTCCATCGCATTAACAGACCCCACCAGGGTCACGGAATCGGGCCCCGCCACCGCTGACTACCCCGGACTAGTCCGGCCCGACACCGAGTTACCTAAGACCCTGGGGTGGGCGAGTCATGTGTCTTTCTGTGTGTATGTGTGTCTCTTTATGTGTGTGTGTGTGTGTGTGTGTGTCTTTTTCCATGTTTGTGTGGGTCTCTGTCTGTCCTTCTCTCCATAATAGAAGTCTATTTTAACAGATGTTTCCAACTCCATTGACTTTAATGTAAGCAGTTTTTTTGGTGAATAACTGTAAAGCTCGTTGTTAAATTTTCCCCTCAAAACATAGTCTATGATGGTAAATGCAACGGTACGGATTCCTTTAGCGGACATACATATGCACATACATACTTACACACACATACATATATTCAGCTTTATATATTAGATAGGGAGAAGTATTGAGAATCAGCAGGCTTAAGGTCTTGTTGCTCACACACCTTCATAACGGGTGTTTTTTGATGCCAAGAAGGGGAGGCCATCTGAGATAGCAAGTTGTAAGGAAAGAAGGAAGGATGGATTCCTTAACTCAGTCAAGGAGACCTACAAACAGTATTTGGATGAGATAAGAAATGGAAGTGTAGCCAGGCCTGAGGGTCATAGAGGAGAAGATGGCCAGGCTGGAACATGTATTTTCTATGCAGATACAGTGGCGCACCAAGGAGCGGGAAGGAAACGGGTGGAGAGGCCAAAGGAAGCCCCACCCTACCGTGCATTGCCTGGGAGAAAAACTTACCTGCCAGAAAGAATGCGCAGCCATATTAGAAGCAACGCATATGGAGAATGGACTTACGCCCAATCCCCTCCAGAGTAAGAGAGGCCCTCTGGGTCGATGTGCGTGCCCATGCATGTGGACGTCGGGCGAGGGAGGAAAAAGTGCAGGACTCAGAAATGTTACCCCGCTGTCCAGGAGGCCTGCAGCAGCGGTCCCTCAGTTCTGCTCTGTGTGAAGGGACTGCAGCAGTGGACGACCTGGCACCATTAGCGGCTCTCAACCTGGAACGGAAGCCCGTCACCCTATTGACATTGTGTGGATGGGTGAGCCCAAGTGAAGGAACCCGGAAGCTGGGTTTATTGTGGTGCCTGTTGCACCAGAAGTTACAAGAGATGTCAGTTGCATTATCATAAACTGAGAGAGTTGTTTGTTCCGGGAGTGTCCTCCTTCAAAGAAAGAAGGAAGCAGAGGAGTATGGACCCCGGACTGTTGGTGTATGGGGGGCACTGGGAACCGGTGCTGCCTCAGAAGCTGTCGGTGTAGTAAACTGTTTCGGTCATCGGACCAACAGAAGAGACTTTTTTTTCTTTGTTCGTCGGGTTATGCTGGCCCGGACAAAGTGGAAAAGGATTGAACCATTAATTTCAAGAATTATGTATGAGAAGAAATGTGGTTTAACATGTGTGGGGTAGTTTGGGTACTATGTGCTATTGAGCAGAGCCCCGGATCCTGAGGTAACCCTGACGTCTACCTGGTAAGAGATGGAATATGAAAAATGTTTTGGAAATAGTAGTTTTAAGGAAAAAAAGATGCGAAACATCCTAAGGTGCAAATTAGCCAGAGCGGCCGATCTTAAAGGAAGGTGGTGTGTAGGAGGGGGGAAAATAGCGCCCACTTGAACGAAGGTTGTGCAATTACATTGTAATTATACTGTATATAAAGCAGGATGTATATGTGTTGTAGCAGAGAAATGTATTTGCTTATAAACTATAAATGTGTAATGCGGAGTACTGGCCCCTCATGCTATGGTAGGCAGGAAACAGTAAAGTGTCAGGAGTATTGCAGATATAGGGTTAGAGATAGCAAGTAGGGTTAAGCTGGAACTAGGGAAACAAGCAGAGCAGGAGTGCGGATGATAGGAGTAGTTAGATAGTTAATAAGGCAAAGTAGAGACATAGGAAGTGTAGAGAGATGGTTTCCTGGGAGATGGAGACAGGAGGGAGGAGAGAATGCAGAGAGTTTTAGAATGTGTGTACGAAGAGGTTAGTTAAGCGGCTGGAGCTGAAGAGTATAGACAAGGTCTAGAGCCGGGACCTGTCCAGATAGGGAGGAATCCTCCCGTATGTCAAGACCTCACCTTGTGGACTGGCTGTGGAGCATCTGTGGCACCCTGGACAAGCCAGGACATCACAGGTACTGCAACAACACACCCCACACCCCAGTTAGGCACATCAGCCGCACACACAAATCTTTGTTGCCTCCCTCCAGGGGCTGATGTCCACACCAGGTGGGGTGGAGCCAGGCGGTTGGCCCCACCCACTGAGGAGTTGACAGTCCTGGAGGCGGGAAAGGAAGTCAGAGTAGTTAGGGAGAGGAAAGTAGAAGGAGTAAAGTAGCAAGTGAGGAGCAGACTGACCGTGTCCGGGTACGTGGCCCGGGCACATACAGCAAGGTTGGCAGACGGTGGTGGCTGTCTGCAGGAGTGGCCTATCGACACGGAACCGTAGGGCTGGGGCTGGGCGGTGGCCCACCGGTACTGAACCGGGGAGCGAAGAGAAGCCAGCACAAACCGGCAGGGCCTGCGGACCCCGACCAGGCTGGGAGTCGCCGTTAAACTGGTCAAATCCGTTAGCGACGGGAACCTCCGGGGTTTCCTAGCGACCAAGACCCGATTGAAGGCAACCATCCAAACCGAACAGGGAGAGACAGCGACCGCCAGAGCTAGAGCTCCCAGGGCCAGAGCCTGCGGGCAAAAGGGGCTCCCTCGGCATCTATCCAAGCTGGGGAGCGGGTTACCGGTGGGAAGCCATCGGGACCGAAGACACACACCAGGGGCAGGGAGAGGCAGCCACCACCAACCATCCGGGAGTGATCACAGCAGCCGGCTGCGGGACCCGTCCATCCAGCCGTTTGTTTTACCGGAGACTCTGTATCTGTTCTTGGCTGAGTGAGTACCACCGTGCCCTCTGGCACCGCGCTGCCCCCGCGACCCTGCATCTCACCTACCCAGCATTCCTCCCTTCTCCTTACCGGGCCCTGGGACCACCAACCCCTACCCACGGAGGGGAAAACATCCCAGCTGCTCCCTAACAACGCTCCCGGGATCCCCGTCACCAGCAGCGGTGGTTCTCCAACCTCACCACGACCCATGGGTGGCGTCACGAACCAAATTCCCAAACCAAACCAACCCCTTTCACTCATGGGCGCCGCTCGAGTCCCCTGATCTGGCCCACCACTCGAGCCACCGAGCAGCAGCCGCAGCAGCAGCCGGACCCGAGCCGCGAGCGCGGTCGAGCAGCGCACCCCCCGCCCGTGACAATTTGGCGTCACGAACAGGATCTTACCGTTCTGCCGGCTGGCAGAAATGCGCCTTGTGTCCTGCCGGTGGTGGCCGGCCGAAAATTTTCAGAATCCGCCATGTTGGGCGCGAAGATTTTCCCGCTCGAGCGTCTTCTCGAGCAGTGGAGGCGCGAAAGCCGAAGCTCCGCCCCTGAAGAGGAGGTGCTGAAGAAAGACCAGGGGGGGCGGAAACAAGATGTCTGCGCCCGACGAGGCTGCTGGAGAAGCGGCGGTCGCAGCCGCAGCGGCGCCCGCGAATGAGAATGGGCCCGGCCGCACGGGCAGGGGAGGTCGCGGCCCCCGCCATTGCTCAGGTGATGCCGTTCTCCTTGCCCTATGTGCCCGGAGCTACCTGGTTGCCGCAGTACGACGGGAAACCTGATGCTTTACAGGTCTTCTGGAAGAAGCTTAGACCGGTCCTAGAATTGTACCCCCTGACCGATAAGCAATGTGCAGCGGTAGTGCTGGGGCAGCTAACCGGCGCAGCTGAGCAGGAGGCGGAGACCTGGGCAGAGGGGGACCGGGCCTCTGTAGCCGCCATCTTTGAGAAGCTGCAGATTGCCTTCGAGACCTGCACCGAGGCCGAGCTGTGGATGCGGTTCTATCAATGCCGACAGCGGCCTGCAGATAGTATTAGAGACTATGCCTTGCGCCTGCAAACCGCCCTCCGCACATTGAAGCGTGTGGATACCAGTAATGACGCGGAGAGCAACAAAATGCTAGTCAAACAGTTCGTGCAGGGGATGGGATCCCCGGAGGACCGCAAGCAGCTCTGGCTTTGGGCCCTAGAGCACCCTAACGTGGACTTTGCCGTGCTGAAAGAATGGGCCATCAAAGCTTTGCAACCCCCAGGATCTGATGTCCCCGAAGTAGCCCCATGGCAAGCTTAAATGGCTCCCATCATGGTGGCCCCTTCTCTCCCAGCTCCCGCAGTGCCTGCAGCCACAGGCGGAATGATGGAGGAGCTGGCTGCCCAGGTCCGTCGCATGGATGGGGACCTCGCCAAGATCCTTGCCGCACTCCAGCCTCCGACAAGACCCCAGCCCCGGGGTGGATGCAGCTCGCCGACCACCCGGAAGACGTCCCTTGGATGCAGCGGAGGAGGGCCAATGACTCACGGTATGGACCTCCAATTTGTTACAGGTGCAGCAAGCCCGGCCACTACTCCCGACGGTGTCCGATAAACGAGCAACCCCTGGGGCCAAAGGCCAAATCTCAGGAGTAGAACCCAGTGGCCCCCCCGACTGGCGGGACCGGTACATCGGGGCCCGGCCCATCATCCCCCTGGCCGTGGACAGCGTCCCGCTGATGGCACTCCTGGACACTGGATCCCAGGTAACTACGATACCCTACTGTGGCGCCCTGGGCAAGCCAGGACGTCACAAGCACTACACCAACACACCCCACACTCCCGGTCAAAGTCAGACAAAAACCCTTGTTGCCTTCCTCCAGGGGCTGATGTTCACACCAGGGGGTGGGCCAGGCGGTTGGTCCTGCCCACCGAGGAGTTCACAGACCTGGAGGCGGGAAAAGCAGGCAGATGAGTTTTGAAGTGAAAGTGAGAGGAGTGAAGTGGCGGTTGAGGAGCCTGAAGTTGGTCCGGGTGTGTGGCCCAGACGGAACAGCAAGGTTGGCAGATGGTGGTGACCGTTTGCAGGAGAGGCCTATTGGAGCTAGCCGTAAGGACCGTGGACGGGCAGTGGCCCGGCGGTACCGGACCGGTACGCAAAGAGAAGCCAGCACCATCCGGCAGAGGCTTACGGACCCCGACAAGGCTAGGAGTCGCCGTGCAATTTGTCAAATCCGTTAGCGAAGGGAACCTCCTGGGTTTCCCAGCAGCCAAGTCCCGACAGAAGGCAACAGTCCAACCGAGAGAGGGAAACACAGTCACCGCCAAGGCTAAAGTTCCCAGGGCCAGAGCCTGCGGGCAAAAGGGGCTCCTTCAGCACATATCCAAGCTGGGGAGCGGGTTACCGGTGGGAACCCATTGGAACCGTACATACTACACAGCTGCAGGGAAAGGCAGTCACCATCAATCTGCCAGGAGGAGAAACACCGCAGCCGTCTGTGGGACCCGCCCATCCAGCCGTTTGTTTGACAAGAGACTCTGTGTGAATTACTGGCAGAGTGAGTACCACCGTACCGTGCGGCACCGCGCTGCCCCCGCGACCCTGCACCTCACAAGGCCCCGTAACCCGCCTGCCATCCATTCCTACCACCTCACCGGGCCCCGGGACAACCAACCCCCTACCCACGGAATGGAGAATTAACATCCAGGCTGCTCCCTGTCATCGCTCCCGGCATCCCCGTCCAGAGCAGTGGGGGTGTCACCAATCTCACCACAACCGTGGGTGGCGTCACGGACAATATCAAATCCCCACAATCAAATCCCCCTTTTCACTCACGGGCGAGGAACGCCGCTCGAGTCCACGGGATCCGGCCCACCGCTCGAGCCACCACCAAGCAGCAGCCGCAGCAGCCGGACCCGAGCAGTGGGAGAGCGCAGCGTCCCCTCCTCCGCCCGCGACACTACACACTGTATCAGCGGTATTGGGGAACTGATGAACTTGCCCCTCCAGACAGTAGCATGACACTAGTTGCAGTCGATGGACTCCCCTTGACCCAAGTGGGGTACAAACAAGTGGCCATGACCATGGGACGGGCTGAACTGCAGCACCAGGGAATGATTGTGATAATGAACGAACCCAGCGATTATAACCCGAAGGTAGTGCTAGGGACTAATGTGATGGAGCACTGCATGAGTGAGGTGTTGACCCTACTGCGGCAGCTAGCTGCCACCGCAGTGGGAGGCCGACAGAGGGCTGTGCAGCGTGAGATCCGGGCCTTGATGTATCGGCAGCAAATGAACTCAACAGGAGGGGAGATTGGGGGAGTGAGAGTGATGGATGCGGCCCCTTTGATTGTGCCTCCCAGGAGCGAGATGATGATTTGGTGTAGGGCAGCGGTAGGTCCCCAGGGGCGAGACTACCCCGCCATGGTAGAGCCCATGCCCTCTGAACACTGGCCCACAGTAATAGCTGCCCGAGGGGTGGTGGACGTCAAGAAAGGGAGGGTGCCTGTAAGGGTGTTGAACTGTGGGGAGGAGGAGATAAGGCTTCCCCGGTACGCTACCCTCGCCAAGTTGCTCAACCTAGACCCCCACACCATCCAGGAGGCCATTCCTCCGACCCCACCGCCTACTGCCAGTCCTCACCCATCTGCGGGACGGTTAGATGAGTGGTGTCAAGA
Source organism: Anomaloglossus baeobatrachus (assembly GCF_048569485.1). Lineage (NCBI taxonomy): Eukaryota > Metazoa > Chordata > Amphibia > Anura > Aromobatidae > Anomaloglossus > Anomaloglossus baeobatrachus. The sequence goes on from NC_134362.1 coordinate 100,082,975, forward strand.
GTTACACGTAGGCACTGATGATACCCCTACACATCACAAAGAAGGGGTATACAGGGTGGTACAGGAGTATGAGCGAGTTTTCAGCAAACATTCATTAGATTTTGGGCGGATTAAAGGGGTCCAACACCATATCCCCACCGGTGAACATCCCCCTATTAAAGAGAGATATAGACCTATTCCCCCTGCACACTACCAATGCGACAAGGACATGTTGAGGAACATGAAGGAGGCGGGGGTTATTAGGGATAGCTGTAGCCCCTGGGCCGCCCCGTTGGTGCTGGTCAAGAAGAAGGATGGCACCATGAGGATGTGTGTGGATTACCGGAAGATTAACCACATAACACATAAGGATGCCTACCCTCTGCCCCATATTGAGGAGTCCCTGGCCGCACTGAGAACCGCTAACTCCTTCTCTACCCTTGACCTCACCAGTGGGTACTGGCAGGTGGCCATGGCGCCTGAAGACCGTGAGAAGACCGCCTTCGTTACCCCCATGGGACTCTGAGTTCAACAGCATGCCGTTCGGGCTGTGCAATGCCCCTGGAACTTTCCAACGGCTGATGGAATGCTGTCTGGGATATCTGAATTTCGAGACCATCTTGTTGTACCTGGACGATGTAATTATGTACTCACAGACGTATGAGGCCCACCTGGAGCACCTAGCTGAGGTGTTCGCATCCCTTGGCAAGTATGGGATGAAATTGAAGCCCTCAAAGTGTCATCTATTGAAGCCCAGGGTGCAGTACCTCGGACGTGTGGTGGGCGCGGAAGGCGTCGCCCCAGACCCCGAAAAGATCATTGCCATTCAAGACTGGCCGAGACCGACCACGGTGAGAGAGGTGAGACAATTCCTGGGTCTGGTGGGCTACTACCGCCGCTTCATTAAGGGATACACGAAAACGGCTGCCCCCATGCAAGACCACCTCGTGGGACAGACCAAGAGTGGCAAGTCCCCTGGAACCCCGTTGGTGTGAGAGGAAAAGCATGAAGAGTCCTTCCGTCAGCTGAAGACGGCTCTGACGGGGGAAGAAATCCTGGCGTACCCAGACTACAGTCTCCCATTCATCCTTTACACCAATGCCAGTAATGTAGGCTTGGGAGCAGTCTTGTCCCAGATCCAGGACGGAAGAGAGAAGGTGATCGCTTATGCTAGCAGGAAACTCCGGCCTACGGAAAGGAATCCTGAGAACTATAGCTCTTTCAAGCTTGAGCTCTTAGCACTGGTGTGGGCCATCACCAAGCGATTCCGCCATTACCTAGCAGCGGCCAAGTTCACCACTTATACGAACAACAACCCACTAACTCATCTGGATACAGCTAAGCTGGGCGCATTGGAGCAGCGGTGGGTGACCAGGTTGGCTAATTATGATTTCAACATCAAGTACCGAGCCGGCCGTAAGAATGCTAATGCGGACGCACTCTCCCGGATGCGCCACCTGTTGGGAGAAGGGCCGGATGACGATGACCTCGAGATCGAGTTGCCTGCGTTCCACCGGCCGCCAGCCGAGAAGTTGCATGTCCATCAACAAGAGGTGAACTTAGATCCGCTGCCTAGCCAAGGGTGGCAAGAAGCCCAGGATCAGTCACCTGCTGTCCGCTTGGTCAAGACCCTGGTGGAACAGGGCTCTGCCGGGATAGACCCTGCTGCCCCCGCCGAGGCCCAACGACTGTGGAAGGAACGAGCTCGGCTGTACCTGCACCAGGGGAAGTTGTACCGGGAATTGATCAACCCGAAGACCCACGAGAAGGTTTGCCAGTGGTGATTCCCCAGACTAACGTGCCCACAGTCCTGCAGGCATACCATGACGGTGCCGGGCACTTTGGGTGGAAGAAGCTAGAGATGCTGTTGAGGGTGCGGTTCTATTGGAGTGGAATGCAGGAGTCTGTGGAGGCCTGGTGCCGAGAATGTGGTCCCTGTGCACTGAGAAGAAGGGACGAGGCCAGCCAGAAAGCCCCGCTACGCCCAATCATTACGCATCAACCGCTGGAGCTGGTTGCCCTTGACCACGTGAAGCTCACCCCTAACCGAAGTAGGTACGCCTACGCTCTGACCATCGTAGACCACTATTCAAGATTCATAGTGGTTGTCCCAGTAAAGGACCTGACCGGCCGTACCACCGCTAGAGCATTCCAGGCTTATTTCTGTCGACCGCACGGGTACCCGTAGAGGGTGCTTACAGACCGGGGCCCGGCTTTTGAACCATAGGTGTTTCAGGAATTCTGCCAGTTATACGCCTGCAAGAAAATAGGGACCACGCCTTACCATGCCCAGACCAATGGCATGTGTGAAAAGATGAACCACCTGGCCCTGGGCCTCCTCAAGACATCACCATTGGAAGAGCAGAACCAGTGGCCAGAAAAGCTACCTGACTTGGTCGATATGTACAACAACATCCCTTCCAGTTCCACGAAGTGCACACCGGCGTACCTGATGAGATCTCGGCCCGGTCGGCTGCCAGTAGACCTAGAAATGGGTCTGGGAGCCCCAGAAGCATTCCCTTCGACTGCTAGATGGGACGCTCAGCGAAGGGCGCAGTACCGACAGGTTCAAGAATACGTAGAAAAGAACTTGTGCCGGAGTCGAGAGCAGCAGGAGCAGAGCTTCAACAGGAAGACCCCTGCAGGCCCCTTCCAGCCTGGGGATGTGGTGCTGAAGCGGAAGACAAGAACCCATAAGCTGGATGACCAATGGGAGAAGACCCCGTATGTTATCCAACCCACCGAGTGGGAGAATGGGAAGGCCTACCAGATCAGTCGTGACCAGGGGAAGACCTTGGCCACGGTTTCCAGGGACCACCTGAAGATGTGCCCGCCACCATTGAGGGTAGCAACTGAGGCTCCGGTCCCCAAACCGGCTGAAGAGAAAGTAAAAGGGGTAATCCACACCATGATGGGCGATTGCCCGGCAGATTGGCCTACGTAGAACGGCGCAGTGATTCTTCCAGTAATACTGTTCCCACAACCCGTGGATGAGAAAGTGTTGGAAGTGGTCGACGATGAGCCAGTGCCCAGGGATGCAACTGTACCCAGCTCCCCTTTGCCTCCGCCTGCCCCACACGATAGATGGGAAGAGGAACCAGTTGTTCCCTCTGTCCCACTGTCTGTCACCACTGACCTGGGGCCCCGTAGGTCCACACGTGCCAACCTATGGAGGCCCCCGCTTAGGTACAGGGAAACCAACATTTAGGGGTGTAGTCCACTGATTGTATAAATGAGTAAATGAAAATGAATCAACCGAAGTTTAACCAGATTGTCAACCGTGATTGAACCGGCCGTTGCCGGCAAGTTTGTCCCTTCGGGGACCTTTTGCACGTGCGTAAGGAACTGCTTATGGATACGCCCGAGAACTTGCAGGGCAACCACAAACTAGTGGAAATGTAAATATTTGGCTTAATTCCGTTGCCGCCTCCGGAGAGGCAGATTGGAGGAAAGGCCCGCAGCAGAGTAGGCTGGGGCCCGGTCACCACCTGGACCGGTGGCCATCCTCCGGGGGTCAGGGGTTCCTCATGGTCGTGGGTCCCCCTGAAAAGACCGTAGGGTATGAAATACCATACCCGTACCCGCTCGGGCAGCCTGGAACTGGACTGGGGTCAAGGGGTGCTGCCCATTTTCTTAGGGGCAGCATCAGGGCCAGGTTGTTTGGGTGGGAGAGAGCAGAAGCCGTGTGTTGTTCATAAAAATGTACCGTTAGTAACGTTAAAGAAAGTGCCTCCCCTTAAGGGAAGTTTCATGAAAAATGCTTCTGTTATGTTTGCCATTTACCGTATATTTATCTTTTTCAGTTGCAAAAATAAAACCAGTGATGGACGGGCAGCCCGCGGACGGTCTGCATTTAACCAGGGGGAATGTGGCGCCCTGGACAAGCCAGGACGTCACAGGTACTGCAACAACACACCCCACACCCCGGTTAGGCACATCAGCCGCACACATAAATCCTTGTTGCCTCCCTCCAGGGGCTGATGTCCACACCAGGTGGGGTGGAGTCAAGCGGTTGGCCACACCCACTGAGGAGTTCACAGTCCTGGAGGCGGAAAAGGAAGTCAGAGTACTTAGGGAGAGGAAAGTAGAAGGAGTGAAGTAGCAAGTGAGGAGCAGACTGACTGTGTCCGGGTACATACAGCAAGGTTGGCAGACGGTGGTGGCCGTCTGCAGGAGTGGCCTATCAACGCGGAACCGTAGGGCCGGGGCTGGGCGGTGGCCCACCGGTACCGAACCGGGGAGCGAAGAGAAGCCAGCACAAACCGGCAGGGCCTGCGGACCCCGACCAGGCTGGGAGTCGCCGTTAAACTGGTCAAATCCGTTAGCGACGGGAACCCCCGGGGTTTCCTAGCGACCAAGACCCGATTGAAGGCAACCGTCCAAACCGAACAGGGAGAGACAGCTACCGCCAGAGCTAGAGCTCCCAGGGCCAGAGCCTGCAGGCAAAAGGGGCTCCCTCGGCATCTATCCAAGCTGGGGAGCGGGTTACCGGTGGGAAGCCATCGGGACCGAAGACAAACACCAGGTGCAGGGAGAGGCAGCCACCACCAACCATCCGGGAGTGATCACAGCAGCCGGCTGCGGGACCCGTCCATCCAGCCGTTTGTTTTACCGGAGACTCTGTATCTGTTCTTGGCTGAGTGAGTACCACCGTGCCCTCTGGCACCGCGCTTCCCCCGTGACCCTGCACCTCACCTACCCTGCATTCCTCCCTTCTCCTTACCGGGCCCCGGGACCACCAACCCCTACCCACGGAGGGGAAAACATCCCAGCTGCTCCCTAACAACGCTCCCGGGATCCCCGTCACCAGCAGCGGTGGTTCCCCAACCTCACCACAACCCGTGGGTGGCGTCACAAACCAAATTCCCAAACCAACCCCTTTCACTCACGGGCGAGGAGCGCCGCTCGAGTCCCCAGATCCGGCCCACCGCTCGAGCCAACGAGCAGCAGCCGCAGCAGCAGCCGGACCTGAGCCGCGAGCGTGGTCGAGCAGCGCACCCTCCGCCCGCGACACATCCTAGGACTGGTGAGACGTTGGGATTTAGAGACCGCTGACGAGACGCTGAACTGGTCAGGAACTGTTAAGCATCCGAAGGCCCGACTGAGTCACTGCAGCCACATGGAAAGGACACTGGGGAGAAATGATGAAAGGAAGAGGGCATAGGACTCAGCTGCTGGAGGATAGTGCCCAGGGCGAGTACCAGGAAAAGAGAAGTTTTCACCCGAGGTAGAACAGACACAACACGAGTGGTCCTAAGGGCCTGAAGTGTGGAAAGAAGCAAGAGTTACAATAAGGAAGTTCCTGTGGCATGGGCATACCCAGGATCAAAACTAGGGGGGGACAAGCCATGGTCGTTCAGGTTGTAAAATATTAGAACGGAAAAGGTGAATGAAACGAAAATTTTAGGAGAATTAAATGTAATTATAGCTCGTTTAATGACTCCGCATCCCTCTTCACACACATACACACACACACACACACACACACACTATAATGCACCCCCATTACCCACACATACACACACACACACACACAATACAATGCACGCTCCATTACCCCACACACACACAATACATCCCCCCATCACCCACTACACACACACACAAATACAATGCACCCCCCATCACCCCTACACACACCCCCACAATACAATGCACCCCCCATTACTCCCTACACACACACACACACACTGTACCCCCATTACTCTCTCTACACACACACACACACACACACAATGCACCCCCCTATCACTCCTTACACACACACAATGCACCCCCCCATCACCCCCTACACACACACAATGCACCCCCCATCACCCCTTACACACACAATGCACCCCCCCATCACCCCCTACACACATACACACACTACAATGTACCCGCCATTACCCCTCCTCACACACACACAATACAGTGCACCCTCTATTACCCCTCCCCCCACAAACAATACAATGCACCCTCCATTACCCCCTCCCCAGACATAATACATTGCACCCCCATCTCCCCCTGCAGACACAAATTACACTACCCCATCACTACACACACCTGCCTCCCCCCCTCCCTCGGAATACAGTGCTCCTCCTCTGCCTGTCACAAAGCTGTGTCTCCTTCACAAATATTCCCCGTTATGTGTCCTCAGCCCCTACCCACACATCTCCATTAATTACACCTGTCTCTTCGGCTCCTCCATGGAGCACTTACCGCTGCCTGATGAATCCAGTGTGGCGCCCGCAGCACTGTGATGACGTCAGCAATGTGCTGATCTCATCACGTTGCTGTACGTCGGGGGCGGGGCCCCGACCTGGCATGCTGTTCAAATGTACTTATCTCTGAAAGACGCAAATACATTTAAATAGGAAGAAGGAGGAAGTTGCAGCCACCGGCGTGCTCCTCTGCACTGTGTGCATGCCGGGCACACAGCACACAGCAGGGTCGGCACAGCACAGCATGCTGCATCCTGCTGCAGCTAGTGTGCCCGGCATGTACACACTGCTGAGGAGCGCGCCGGTGGCTGCAGATACAGCGGCCCGCTACACCATGCCCCTGCTTCTAGGGGATGGCAGCTGCCCCCCCTGCCCCTCGCTGGGTACGCCCATGTCCTGTGGTTTTATCAGAGTCTGAGTATGCTTTATGTTGCCCGTCCTGTCTATGAAAAGGATCCAGCGAGTATAGATGAAGGTAATAGAGACTGTGACGATTACTGACTTATGCCCCGACGGGTGCACTACACGGACAGTTATACTTACTGAAGCTAGTGGAAGCACTGCCGGTCATCACCTTGCTCCCCTCTTCAGTTTGCTTCACTTATGTACCATGTAACAGACATAATGTACCTCCACCTGTAACTGTAGGGTTCCTGCCTCTGAATAATGCAGATGAAGAATTCTTTAGGTTTTGTGCCTACCATGTGATGTATATACTTCTCACCAAGTTTTTTAGTAAAGAAAAGTTTAATATTGGACTCTGGTCTCCATCACTCATCTCTATTCCATCTGGTACTGGCCTGCCATATCCAGGAGCAGCATGCGGTCTGCAGAGGTGTATCCCCAAAGTAACAGCATCCCACACACCCAGCCAGGACCCCATGCACTTCGGTACATGTAGCTCCCATGAGTCATCAGGAGCTACAGGGTACTGCATTCTGTCAGAGATGCAGAGCCTACCCCCAGGGACCCAGAAGACCAGTCCCAGTAACACCAAAACACTCATACAACCCCTGTTTCCTCTCTCTCCAAAACTGTTGACGGGCTAGGGTTGGACCCAATGGATGGCCACTTAGGGGTGGAACTGATCCAGTCCACTAGATGACAACCAGGGAGGAGGTGCCAGAGATTCAGTAAGTGGAGGTGAAAGGAGACGGACGTAACGGTACTGTTGGGGAGTGAAACAGTGACCTGTCAGGCTCAGGCACGTGGTTGCCGAGGGAGTACGGCGGAGTACTCGCGGAACAATAGCACTGACCGGGTGCAGAGTCCTAGTTCAGGAAAAAGTGCTCCAGACAGACCTGATAAGATCTGCACGGTGAGGGGACCATCCAAGACCTTACTGACCATAAAGTCCAGGGCACAGTAACGATGGGAAAACCTGGGAACGAGAACAGAGATCTGACCCAACAGGGTTCAAGTTACCTGCCGTACGGACTAAAACTGAAAGACAACCAGGAGGGGACCCCCCAGACTCTCCAAGCCATGGGGACCCACCAACCAGAAACAGGTGTGTACCGCCCCGGGGCTCGGCAGGCTTCCGAGCCGCTCGGATCCGTGCTCTTCGGTGGGTGGCTCGAGCTCTCCACGGACCCGGGGGTCACGTCACTCTGAAAGGCGGTTGGGGCTACATGTAGGGACTTCGGTGGGGAGGTTCACGGCCGGAGCCGTGGTTGTTTGTAGGTGATTTAAGTTCGTGATGCCACCCACGGGTTGTGGTAACTGGATGGACACCACCGCTGCCATTGACTAGGCTCCCGGGGACGGTGTTGCGCAGCTTGGTGTTGACCCCCTCCGTGGGTAGGGGGATGATGGTCCCGGGGGCCTGAGGGAGATGCTGGAGCGCGGGGATAGATGCGTGCTGGGGTGTCGGTGCAGTGCAGCGCGGTGCGAGGCATGAAGGCACTGGTGTATGTACCGCCCAGCGGCCTCGGCTGCGACCGCCGAGCCACTCGGGTCCGGGCTCGTGTGTCGTGGCTCGAGCGCCTCCGGACCCGGGGGTCACGTAGCTCTGGAAGGGTGTAGTGGCGGTGCATGCAGGGGTGGTGGGGTGGTTGTATTGCAAAGTTCGTGACGCCACCCATGGGTTGTGGTGATGGTGGACACCACCGCTGCGGTAAAGGTACGGGGTCTCCCGGGAGCGGTGTAGGGGCGCAGCTAGGTGTTGACCCCTCCGTGGGTAGGTGATGTTGGTCCCGGGGCCCGCTTGGCGAAGGGCCGGGGTGCAGGGTGCAGTGTGGCGGTGCAGCGCGGTGCGGTGCCTGAGGGCACTGGTGTACTCACTCTGATACAAGACACTGGAGGCGCTGATAAACCAAACGGGGTGACGAACGGGGCCCGGAGCCGGTTGCAGTTTCTCCAGATCAGTTGGTAATGTCCGCCTTTCTCCTGCACCTGTATGTGATCTTGGCTACTGTGCCTGAGCACTGGAAGCCCGCTCCTCGGCGTATATGTGTCATAGGAGCCCGTTTGCCCGCAGACGCTGGCCACTTGGATCTCTGGCCTATGGCGGTGGCTCCTATCCGGACGGGTTGGGCTGTTGCCTTCAATCGGGACTTAGGTGGGAATGAACCCCTGAGGTCCAGACCGCAATCAGTTGATTTGACTATGGTGGTGGCTTATAGCCTAGTTCGGGGTCTGAGTACCCTGCCTGGTGCTCCGGTATCCAGTTAGCTCCCCGGTTCGGTTCCGGCGGGCCACTACCCTGTCCCAGTCCCTTACGGTTCCGCCGGTCATATTCCCTGTCTCCTGCAGGCGGCCACTACCGTCTGCCTGCCTGACTGATCTGGGGTCCTAGGCTCCAACCCAGGCCCCAAGCAGAACTGAGCTCCTCTGGGCCACCCAAGCGGGAACGGGTACGGTGCTTCGCACCCGGCAGTCATTCAGAGGCCCCACGTCCAAGGAGCCCTGAACCCGAAGGATGGTCACCGGTTCTGATGGTGACTGGACCCCAGCCTGCTCTGCTGTGGGTCCCTCCTCCAACCAGCCTCTCCGGAGACTGGCAGTTGCGGGAAGGGCAGTTGGACAATATTTACAAGCCCAATAGTTATTGGGTGGTTTGCTAGTTTTCAGGTTTGTCTTTGGGGAAAAGGGGACAACATCAGTCCCAACCGGGACGGGCACTTCAGTAGAAAATGGGCTACCACAACACTGTTGGTCCCAACGGGGACTGTCCTTTTTGAATCAGGTGAAAGCCTTTTTATTTCAAATCACCTCCTTCATACTCCTCCTCCAGCTCCACATCAGGGCTGTATGGTGGGGCAGGGGACTGGAACTGCTCCGGGACAATACGGCTTCGGCCACTGCGGACATCCAGGGCAAACCAGCCCCTCTCCCCTCGATGCCGGGTGTACCGCACTAGGTCACCGTGTAGCAGGTCATGGTCCGGGTGACCATACGGGAGATGTGCATTCACGTCCCTGCGGGAAAAGAACACCTCGTCCTCCAGGCCGGGGTAGTAGAGGAATCCCCATCCCTTGTCGCAGTTGAACCGCCGGACTTGGCCCTGGTGCGTGGGGCCCCGCACCCAGTAGGTAGCGCTGCGGAGACTCTCTTTCTCCCTGATGGCATGGGTAAGGACCTCCGCTCTCCGCTTCTCATGGGCTGGTACCCCCGGGCACGGTTGGTTTGGCGGCCGCTCCCTATAGGGGGCGTCTGCTTGCCCAGGGTCAGTATCAGTGGGGGTCTGGCCCAGCCGGTGCTCCCCAGTGGCGGCCACGACTGTCACTCTCCGAAGGGAGCCCTGCTGTGTCGCGGCTGGCTCTGCTGCCTTGCAGCCTCCTCCCCACGGAACCTCAGCCGAGGTCCGGGACCCAGGAGCGGCCTGCCTCACCTTTGGGGCCTTCCTTTGGGTAGTGTCTTCCTCCATCTTGGCCGGGCGGACTGCCGGGGCCGGAGCGGTGAGTGCGGTTTCTTCGGGGATGATGGGGTCCGCTTCGGCGACGGCCTTCGGTTCCTGGCGAGCTTCCCAGGGCAACCGGTCTGGTGCTTGGTGGTCTTTGGGCCGTCCACGGCCAGCCTCCACAGGTCGCTCCTCGCGGGCAACTATGACGGGCTCCGCCACTGATATCGGGGGTGGAGATTTGGGTGGAGTGGTAACCAGGTGTGCCTGTCTAACTCTGAGGGAGGTAATCAGGTTTTTTGGTTGACTGGTGGTACCTTACTGGGGCAGGGGAGTATGTGGTGTGTGTAGTGACCTGTGACCCCTGGGGTGTCCAGGGCGTCACATGTACTCACTATGATAAACACGCTAGAGTCTCTGGTAGACCAAACAAGATGGTGAATGGTGCCCGCAGCCGGCTGCAGTTTCCCCTTAACAGGCTGGTGGTTTCCACCTTTCTCCTGCACCTCTGTTATGTAAAAGTTATGACTCTTATGCCTAAGCAACGGTAGTCTGCTCCCCGGCTTGCTGTGTGTCGGGAGAGCCCTGTTTGCCTGCAGACGCTGGCCCCTTGGGTCTCTATGCCTTGGCGGTGGCCTTGCCCTAATGGTTGGGCTGTTGTCTTTAGTCGGGTCTTGTGTGGGAAAGGTCCTAAAGTCCAGTCCTCAATCAGTTGATTTGACTTAGCCTAGTTGTTTCTGGGCCTCGTACTGGGTCTGAGTACCCCTCCTGGTGCTCCGGTTTCCAATCGGTTCCCCGGTTCGGTACCGGCGGGCCACCGCCCATCCCTGGTCCCTACGGTTCCACCGGCTGTAATCCCAGCTCCTGCAGGCGGCCACCACCGTCTGCCTCCTTGCCAGAGGTGACTGGGCTCCAACCCAGACACCTGGTGTAGACTTTTGGCAGGCCTGAGCACAGGTCTGCCCTTGAACTTGTCTCAAACTCATCTGTCTTTCCCGCCTCCGGGACTGTAAACTCCTCGGTGGGCGGAGCCAACCGCCTGTCTCACCCCCCCTTGGTGTGAACATCAAACCCGGAGGGTGGTGACAAGGGTTTTGTAGTTTGGCTGCTGTCACCTTACTAAGGGGAGGGTGTGTGTGTGTGTGCATGAGACTACCTTGGACGACCTGAGTAGTCCAGGACGTCACAGGTGCAGGTGAAGTAAGCCACCAGGTCACCACACCGGCACTGGAACTAAGGGAACCAGTGGTGAGGACCAGCCTCCATCAGGTTGTCAGCAACATCTCTCTGAGTAAAGAACCAGTTACACTGCAAAATCCTTGCGTGGCCTACCTTCTTTCCACGCTCCAGTATTATCAACGGACATAAACCACAACCACCACCATCTATCTATCCCCTGGGGCCTGGCCCTACTTGCGGAGGGCCACAACATCCAGGCTGCCATTAACATCAGCCCCAGAACTGAGAGACTGTGCTGTGGCGGCTACATCCATATAGCCGCAACCCGCAAGTAGCGTCACGACAAAAACATTATTAATAATCCCTGTAAATACTTCCCCTTTTAAAAGCAACCCACTCCCCCCCAGGGTCACGGAACCGGGCACCGGTCATTACACCCCTGACACTTCCCAGTGAAACCAGGCCCGGGACCGAGTACCCCATAGCCCAGGGGAGCGACATACACTTCAATAGAGCTTTACTAGACCTGTGAAAACCTCTAATGTCATATGAGTACACCAGAAAAAAAAAGTTCCATTGTAAAAAAAAGAGGTTGATTTTCTGGAGAAGTGATAATAGAGAGGAACAGCGCTGTAACATTATGCTCAACAAGCTCTGTACCTAATCTCTTAAAGGAGACAACAAATCATAAATCCTTGGTAACATGGTTGGTGGCATGGTTCATGGGGAAGTATAATACTGTAGGCGATAAAAGAACACACAACAACAGTTCCCTGTCTGACCCCAGCTCTGACAGGCAGTAAGGAACGACACTGGCATATAATACTAGTGTCGCGGGCGGCGGGGCGCTGCGCTCACTACGCTCGGGTCCGGCACTGCTGCTGCTGCTGCTCAGTGGCTCGAGTGGTGGGCCGGATCCGGGGACTCGAGCGGCGCTCCTCGCCCGTGAGTGAAAGGGGGGTAGTTCGGTTTGGGGATTTGGTCCGTGACGCCACCCACGGGTTGTGGTGAGGTTGGGCACCACCGCTGCTATTGACGGGGATCCTGGGAGCGATGGTAGAGAGCAGCTGGGATGTTTCTCTCCCCTCTGTGGGTAGGGGGTTGGTGGTCCCGGGGCCCGGTGAGGTGTCGGGGAGGCAGGGTCGGCAAGGTGCAGGGTCGCTTGGACTGCGCAGCACGGTGCCGGATGGCACGGTAGTACTCACTCAGCCACAAATGGATGCAAAGTCTCTGGTAAACCAAACGGCTGGATGGACGGGTCCCGCAGCCGGCTGCTGTGGTTTCTCCCGGACGGTTGGTGGTGGCTGCCTTTCAGTGCACCTTTGTGTATGTTCAGTCCCGATGGCTTCCCACCAGTAACCCGCTCCCCAGCGTGTATATGTGCCGGAAGAGCCCTTTTGCCCGCAGGCTCTGGCCCTTGGAACTCTAGCTGTGGCGGTAGCTGTATTTCCTTTTGCTGGTTGGACGGTTGCCTTCAATCGGGTCTTGGCTGTTAGGAAACCCCTGGGGTTCCAGTCACTGACGTATTCGACCTATTTAACGGCAACTCCAAGCCTGGTCGGGGTCTGCAGGCCCTGCCGGTTTGTGCTGGCTTCACTTCGCTCCCCGGTTCGGTACCGGTGGGCCACCGCCCGTCCCCGGTCCTACGGTTCCGCGTTGATCTGCCTCTCCTGCAGACGGCCACCACCGTCTGCCAACCTTGCTCTCGCTGCCCGGGCCACGTACCCGGACACAGTCAGTTTGCTCCTCTACTACCACTTTACTCCTCACTCTTCCACTTCCCTAACTGATCTGCTTTCCTTTTCCCGCCTTCAGGACTGTAACCTCCTCAGTGGGTGGGGCCAACCGCCTGGCTCCACCCCACCTGGTGTGGACATCAGCCCCTGGAGGGAGGCAACAAGGATTTTGTGTCTGGCTGATGTGCCTATCTCGGGGTGGGGGTGCATGTTGTAGTACCTGTGACGACCTGGCTAGTCCAGGGTGCCACATTCCCCCTTGGTTAAATGCAGACCGTCTGCGGGCTGCCCGTCCATCACCGGTTTTATTTTTCAACTGCAAAAGATATAAAACATGTGAAAACATTCAACAAAGCATATTTATAAATCTTCCCTTAACGGGAGGCACGGTACTTTAACGTTACAAACACATTTTTATTAATAACGGCCGGCTTCCGCTCTCCCACCCAAACAACCTGGCCCTGATGCTGCCCCTAAGAAGTGGGCAGCACTCCTTGACCCCAGTCCAGATCCAGGCTGCCCGAGCGGGTACGGGTACGGTGTCTCACACCCGACTGTCACTTCAGGGGACCCCACGTCCATGGGGGACCCGTGACACCCGGAGGATGGCCACCGGTTGCGGTAGTGGCGGGCCTGGGCCATCTCTTTCCTAGAGGCCCATCCTCCAAATCAGCCTCTCCGGAGGCGGCAATGGAAACATGCCCAACATATTTACATTTCCACCAGTTTGTGGGTGCCGCGCAAGTTCTCAGGCACGTCCATAAGCAGTTTCTTATGCAACGGTACAAAGGGTCCCTACGGGGACTACTTGCTGGCAACGGCCGGATCAATCACAGTGCCAATCAGGTGAAAACTTTCATTTGTTCTCTTATTTACACACTCAACGCATAATGTCCCTAAATGGTAGTTTCCCTGTACCTCAGCGGGGGTCGACCTAGGTTGGGATGTGTGGACCTTCGGGGCCCAATGTCAGTGGTGACAGGCAGTGGGGCAGAGGAAACAACTGGTTCCTCTTCCCGTCTATCGTGTGGGGCAGGCGGAGACATAGGGGAACTGGGTACAGGCGCATCCCTGGGCACTGGCTCATTGTCGGCTACTTCCATCTCTTTTTCCTCCACAGGTTGTGGGAACAGTATCACTGGAAGAATCTCTGCGCCGTTCTGCGTAGGCCAGTCTGCCGGGAAATCGCCCATCATGGTGTTGATTACCTCTTTCTCTTTCTCCCCAGCCGGTCTGGGGACCGGAGCTTCAGTTGCCACCTTCAATGGTGGTGGGCACCTCTTCAGGTGGTCCCTGGAAACCATGGCCAAAGTCTTCCCCTGGTCACGACTGATCTCGTAGGCCTTCCCATTCTCCCATTCAGTGGGTTGTATGACATACGAGGTCTTCTCCCATTCCCATTGATCATCCAGCTTATGGGTTCTTCTCTTTCGCTTAAGTACTACATCCCCAGGCTGAAAAGGACCTGCAGGAGCCTTCCTGTTGAAGCACTGCTCCTGCTGTCCTCGACTCCGACTCAAGTTCGTTTCTACGTATTCTTGCACTTGTCAGTACTGTGCCCTTTGCCGAGTGTCCCATCCAGCAATCGAAGGGAGAGCTCCTGGGGCTTCCAAACCCATCTCTAGGTCTACTGGCAGCTGACCGGGCCAAGCTCTCATCAGGTACGCCGGTGTACATTTGGTAGAGCTGGAAGGGATGTTATTGTACATATCGACCAGGTCAGGTAGCTTTTCTGGCCACAGGTTCCGCTCCTCTAGCGGTAATGTCTTGAGCAGTCCCAGGACCAGATGGTTCATCTTCTCACACATGCCATTGGTCTGGGCATGGTAAGGCGTGGTCCGAATTTTCTTGCAGCCGTACAATTGGCAGAATTCTCGAAACACCTCTGCTTCAAAAGCCGGGCCCCGGTCAGTAAGCACCCTCTCCGTGTACCCGTGCGGTCGACAGAAATAGGCCTGGAATGCTCTAGCGGTGGTACGGCCAGTCAGGTCCTTGACTGGAACAACCACCATGAATCTTGAATAGTGGTCTACAATGGTCAGAGCGTAGGAGTACCCACTTTGGCTAGGGGTGAGCTTCACGTGGTCGAGGGCGACCAGCTCCAGCGGCTGATGTGTAATGATTGGGCGCAAAGGGGCCTTCTGGCTGGCCTCGTCCCTTCTCCTCAGTGCACAGGGACCACATTCTCGGCACCAGGCCTCCACCGACTCCTGCATCCCACTCCAATAGAATCACTCCCTCAACAGCATCTCCAGCTTCTTCCACCCAAAGTGCCCGGCACCGTCATGGTGTGCCCGCAGGACAGTGGGCACGTTAGTCTGGGGAATCACCAGCTGGCGAACCTTCTCGTGGGTCTTCGGGTTGATCAATTCCCGATACAGCTTCCCCTGGTGCAGGTACAGCCGGGCTCGTTCCCTCCACAGTCGTTGGGCCTCGGCGGGGGCGGCAGGGTCTATTCCGGCAGAGCCTTGTTCCACCAGGGTCTTGACCAAGCGGACAGCAGGTGCCTGGTCCTGGGCTTCTTGCCACCCCTGGCTGGGCAGCGGATCTAAGTTCACTTGTTGTTGTTGGATATGCAACTTCTTGGCTGGCGGCCGGTGGAACGCAGGCAACTCGATTTCTTCGAAGGTCATCATCATCCGACCCTTCTCCCAACAGGTGGGCATCCGGGAGAGTGCGTCTGCATTAGCATTTTTATGGCCGGCTCGGTACTTGATGGTGAAGTCATAATTGGCCAACCTGGCCACCCACCGCTGCTCCAATACACCCAGCTTAGCTGTATCCAGATGGGTTAGCGGGTTATTGTCCGTATAAGCGATGAACTTGGCTGCCGCTAGGTAATGGCGGAATCGCTCGGTGATGGCCCACACCAATGCTAAGAGCTCAAGCTTGAAAGAGCTGTAGTTCTCAGGATTCCTTTCCGTAGGTTGGAGTTTCCAGCTAGCATAAGCGATCACCTTCTCTCTTCCGTCCTGGATCTGGGATAGGACTGCTCCCAAGCCTACATTACTGGCATCGGTGTAGAGGATGAATGGGAGACTGTAGTCGGGGTACGCCAGGATTTCTTCCCCGGTCAAGGCCGTCTTCAGCTGGCAGAAGGACTCTTCATGCTTTTCTTCCCACGCCAACGGGGTTCCAGGGGACCTGACACCCTTGGTCTGTCCCACAAGGTGGTCTTGCATGGGGGCAGCCATCTTCGTGTATCCCTTAATGAAGCGGCGGTAGTAGCCCACCAGACCCAGGAACTGTCTCACCTCCCTCACCGTGGTCGGCCTCGGCCAGTCCTGAATGGCAGTGATCTTTTCGGGATCTGGGGCGACGCCTTCCGCGCCCACCACATGTCCGAGGTACTGCACCTTGGGCTTCAATAGATGGCACTTGGAGGGCTTCAATTTCATCCCGTACTTGGCAAGGGACACGAACACCTCTGCCAGGTGCTCCAGGTGGGCTTCATACGTCTGTGAGTATACAATTACATCGTCCAGGTACAACAAGACGGTCTCGAAATTCAGATGTCCCAGACAACATTCCATCAGCTGTTGGAAGGTTTCAGGGGCGTTGCACAGCCCAAATGGCATGCTGTTGAACTCACAGAGTCCCATGGGTTTAGCGAAGGCAGTTTTCTCACAGTCTTCAGGCGCCACGGCCACTTGCCAGTACCCACTGGTGAGGTCAAGGGTAGAGAAGTAGTTAGCGGTTCTCAGCGCGGCCAGGGACTCTTCAATACGGGGCAGAGGATAGGCATCTTTATGCGTTATCTGGTTAATATTCCGGTAATCCACACAAATCCTCATGGTGCCATTCTTCTTCTTGACCAGCACCTGCGGGGCGGCCCAGGGACTACAGATATCCCGAATAACCCCCACCTCCTTCATGTTCCTCAACATGTTTTTGGCGCATTGATAGTGTGCAGGGGGGATAGGTCTGTATCTCTCTTTAATGGGGGGATGCTCGCCGGTGGGGATGTGGTGTTGGACCCCTTTAATCTACCCAAAATCTAGGGAATGTTTGCTGAAAACCTGCTCGTACTCCTGTACCACCCTGTATACCCCTTCTTTGTGATGTGTGGGGGTATTATCAGTGCCTACATGTAACTCTTGACACTACTCATCTAACTGCTCCGGGGATAGGTGGTGACTGGCAGGAGGTGGTGAGGTCGGGGGAACGGCCTCCTGGATGGTGTGGGGGTCTAGAGTAAGCAGCTTGGCGAGGGTAGCGTATCAGGAAAGCCTAACCTCCTCCTCCCCTCAGTTTAACACCCTTACGGGCACTCTCCCTTTCATGACGTCTTCCACCCCTCGGGCGACCATTACTGTGGGCCAGTGTTCGGAGGGCATGGGCTCTACCATGGCTGGGTAATCCCATCCCTGAGTACCTACCGCTGCCCTGCACCAAATCATCATCTCACTCCTGGGAGGCACAATCAAAGGGTCCGCATCCATCACTCTCACTCCCCCAATCTCCCCTACTGTTGAGTTCACTTGCTGCCGCTACATCAAGGCCCGGATCTCATGCTGCACAGCCCTCTGTCGGCCTCCTGCTGCTGTGGCGGCCAGCTGCTGCAGTAGGGTCAACACCTCACTCATGCAGTGCTCCATCACATTTGTCCCTAGCACTACCTTCGGGTTAAGGTCGCTGGGTTCATTCATTATCACAATCATTCCCTGGTGCTGCAGTTCAGCCCATCCCACGGTCATGGCCACTTGTTTGTACCCCACTTGGGTCAAGGGGAGTCCATCGGCTGCAAACAGTGTCATGCTACCATCTGGGGGGGCAAGCTCATCATTCCCCCAATACCGCTGATACAGTGTGTAGGGTATCGTGGTTACCTGGGATCCAGTGTCCAGGAGTGCCATCAACGGGATGCCGTCCACTGCCAGAGGGATGATGGGCCGGGCTCCGATGTACCGGTCCCGCCAGTCTGGGGGGCCACTGGGTTCTACTCCTGAGGATTGGCCCTTGGCCCCAGGGGTTGCTCGTTTAACGGACACCGTCGGGAGTAGGGGCCGGGCTTGCTGCACCTGTAACAAATTGGAAGTCCATACCATGAGTCATTGGCCCTTCTCCATTGCATCCAGGGGACGTCCTCCGGGCTGTCGGCGAGCTGCATCCTCCCCGGGGGCTTGGGTCTCGTCGAAGGCTGGATTGCGGCAAGGATCTTGGCGAGGTCTCCATCCATGCGACGGACCTGGGCAGCCAGCTCCTCCATCATCCCGCCAGGGGCTGCAGGCGCCGAGGGAGCAGGGAGAGAAGGGGCTATCATAATGGGAGCCATCTCAGCTGGCCATTTGGCCACTTCAGGGACGTCGGATGCTGGGGGCTGCAGAGCTTTGATGGCCCATTCTTTCAGCACGGCAAAGTCCACATTAGGGTGTTCTAGGGCCCATAGCCGGAGCTGCTTGCAGTCCTCCGGGGATCCCATCCCCTGCACGAACTGCTCAACTAATATTTTGTTGCTGTCCACATCATTAATTGTATCTACCCGCTTCAGTGTACGGAGGGAAGTTTGCAGGCGCAAGGCATAATCTCTGATACTATCTGCAGGCCGCTGTCGACATTGATAAAACTGCATCCGCAGCTTGGCTTCAGTGCGGGTCTCGAAGGCAATCTGTAGCTTTTCAAAGATAGTGGCCACGGAGGCCCGGTCCCCCTCGGTCCAGGTCTCCGTCTCCTGCTCAGCCGCACCGGTTAGCTGCCCCAACACTACTGCTGCACGTTGCTTATCGGTCAGGGGATACAGTTCTAAGACCGGGTTAAGTTTTTTCCGTAAGACCTGTAAAATGTCAGGTTTCCCGTCGTACTGCAGCAGCCAGGTAGCTACGGGCACATAGGGCAAGGAGAACGCCATCACCTGAGCAATGGCGGGGGCCGCGGCCTCCCCTGCTCGTGCGGCCGGAGCACGGCCTGGTCCATTCTCATTCACAGGCGCCGCTGCGGCTGCGACCGCCGCTCCTCCAGCGGCTTCATCGAGCGCAGACATCTTGTTTCCGCCCCCTTCCACGCGTGTAGTGGGGCGGGCCAGCATGTCAGCCAATCCCAGACACACACACAGCTAAGTGGGCTTTTAGCCAGAGAAGCAACGGCATGTGTGATAGGATGTCCATGTCACATGTCCCTGCATTATAAAAACGGGTATCTGCCCATCCGGACGCCATTATCTCTTCTGCGTCTGGGTGTCACTCATCGCTGGCGTAGCTCTTGTCTACGATACTGCTGTGTACGCTCTACACACAGCGCTATACAGAATAGGGATAGAAGTTTCTATTAGCCCTTGTAAGGGCTAATAACAGCAGGCTCAGAGCCTTAGGTGACAGTCAGGTCCGTGGAAACAGATTTTAACAGCTACAGATAACAGCGTCTGTGTATCTAAGGTCAGGGACTTCCTCGGTGCATTTCCCCATTAGGAGGGATAGAAAGTGAGGCTTCCTTTCCTGTACACTGACGCACAACCCTGCCACTGTACCCTCCTGCCCTTAGCACACTCAAGCTCATTGTTACTAAGCCATTATACTAGCAAACACTGAGTAAACTTAGTGGCATCCTAAAAGTGGCTGTTGGACTTCCATTAGTGTCCCACTAGTGCAAATCTATTTGCAGCACCACTGCATTGCACACTCAAACTCATTGTTACTAAGCCATTATACTAGCAAACACTGAGTAAACTTAGTGGCATCCTAAAAGTGGCTGTTGGACTTGCATTATTGTCCCACTGCTGTAACGCCATTTGCAGCACCTCTGCATTGCACACTTAAACTCATTGTTACTAAGCCATTATACTAGCAAACACTGAGTAAACTTAGTGGCATCCTAAAAGTGGCTGTTGGACTTCCATTATTGTCCCACTGGTGCGAAGCCATTTGCAGCACCACTGCATTGCACACTCAAACTCATTGTTACTAAGCCATTATACAAGCAAACACTGAGTAAACTTAGTGGCATCCTAAAAGTGGCTGTTGGACTTCCATTAGTGTCCCACTAGTGCAAATCTATTTGCAGCACCTCTGCATTGCACACTCAAACTCATTGTTACTAAGCCATTATACTAGCAAACACTGAGTAAACTTAGTGGCATCCTAAAAGTGGCTGTTGGACTTGCATTATTGTCCCACTGCTGCAAAGCCATTTGCAGCACCTCTGCATTGCACACTTAAACTCATTGTTACTAAGCCATTATACTAGCAAACACTGAGTAAACTTAGTGGCATCCTAAAAGTGGCTGTTGGACTTCCATTATTTTCCCACTGATGCGAAGCCATTTGCAGCACCACTGCATTGCACACTCAAGCTCATTGTTACTAAGCCATTATACAAGCAAACACTGAGTAAACTTAGTGGCATCCTAAAAGGGTTGTTGGACTTCCATTATTGTCCCACTAGTGCAAATCTATTTGCAGCACCTCTGCATTGCACACTTAAGCTCATTGTTGCTAAGCCATTATACTAGCAAACACTGAGGAAACTAAAGGTCCAGTCACACATAACGAGATCGTGAACGAGATCGCTACTACGTCACACTTTCTGGATCGTTTATGAGTCGTTGTTGAAATCGCATGTTGGGTGTCACACATAACGAGTTTATGAACGAGCATGCGTCCCGTATAACGATCTTTCAAATCGCTGGGACCCTGTCACACAGCAACTATGTTAACGATTCTAATCCCATTAGGGGCGTAGTAAAATGCAGTGAGTCACGTAGGCGTGCATTTGCGTCGCCTTTTCCATACCCCCCCTCCGCTTTCATTGGCGGCCAATACTGCGTTCTGATTGGGGGCGTATCTAGCGGTTAAATTTTGGATCGCGTCACCCTTTGTCACTTCTTTTGCGCTTTGCTTTGAGATAGAACCTGCGTCTCCACCCTGATTCCTTCGTCCATTGTACCCGGTCGCTTTGTTGGTGTGTTTTTCGGATCGAAGCCGCACCTGCACCTGGAGCTAACCAATCGGTGCAGAGAGGGGCGCGGAAACGGGGACGCAACAACACGCCTTCGTGCATCTCATCTAGGTCGTCAACGAAATCGTTAATAGGGTGTCAAACATACAGATTCATGCAGCCCAGCAGGACTCCAACGAGCCAGAAATGGCCCAAGCTGTTCGGCATCGATCAGCGATTTCGCAGCAGGGGGTGAATCGTTGGTACGTGTCAAACGTGACGAGATCGCAATTGAAGTCGTTCTTGCGTCACAGAAACTGTGACGTAGTAACGATCTCGTTTACGATCTCGTTATGTGTGAAGTGGCCTTTAGTGGCATCCTAAAAGTGGCTGTTGGACTTCCATTAGTGTCCCACTAGTGCAAATCTATTTGCAGCACCTCTTCATTGCACACTCAAACTCATTGTTACTAAGCCATTATACTAGCAAACACTGAGTAAACTTAGTGGCATCCTAAAAGTGGCTGTTGGACTTCCATTAGTGTCCCACTAGTGCTGTCTAGTGGGACACTAATGGAACAAAGACTAGTGGGACAAAGACAGTGCTGTCTTTGTACTTAATCTGACTGTCCATTGGCATCCATTTAGCACCCTTTGGTGGCTAAACTTGTTTATTTGTTTATAAGCTTTGACCTTGTTTAACCATTTGACTCTGTTATTGCAGAGTTTGCTGCTTCACCAGCACCTGTATTAAGCACTGTTTATTAGTGATACTTGGATCCTATTTTATATACTGAATATATCTCTGTTATCTCAGAGTACATACTTTTATCATAGTGCTTATCTAGTGCTGGCTTTTACCATCTGTCTATGTGTAACAATTGTCAAAACTCCACATCATGCTTTTTATGTGCACGATGCGCTATCCATGTTTGTGACCCAGCCTGTCATTTATTTCTTTTACTTGTGCCCTATATGCATTTGTCATCTTGTACATTTATATTCTATCTGCCGGCCTGTTTTACCGCTGATTCCTTTGTGCCAGTTGCCATTTATTAAACATATTTGCACTTTACTCCTTGTCCTCCAGTTCTTGTTTGATGTTTAGAGTGTGCTAAGACAGGTGCCATGTATTGGCTTTTCTGTTTTTTTCTCAATTTATGGTCATTTTGTATGCTATGTTACAGCAACTGTGGCAGCATGGTCGAGCCCTGGTGCAATACATCATGACGTATAGCCTGGGCCAACGAGATGCAGAGGTGGGGCAGATCACCCTGATGGAGTGGTCTCAGATCAAGGACCTATGCACCCTTCTGCACAGTTTCGACATGGCGACGAATATGTTTAGCGCTGACAATGCCATTATCAGCATGACAATTCCAGTCATTTACATGCTGGAGCACACGTTAAACACTATTCGGAGTCAGGGGGTGGGATAACAGGAAGGGGAGGAAGTACAGGAGGATTCATATGCACAAGACACAACAACATCACCAAGGTCCAGACGTTCATCATCACCAACGCGGCAGGCATGGGACCATGGGGGACAGGGATCAACAAGGGCGCATAGTAGCAGGCGAAATGTTAAGGAAGGTGCAGGAGAACATGAAGAAATGGAGGACGAACTGTCCATGGACATGGAAGACTCAGCGGATGAGGGAGACCTTGGTCAAATTTCTGTTGAAAGAGGTTGGGGGGAGATGTCAGAGGAAGAAAGAACGGTTAGCACCTCTATGCCACAAACACAGCGTGGACTTGGTCCGCATGGCTGCGCAAGACACATGAGTGCCTTCTTGCTGCACTACCTCCAACATGACCCTCGTATTGTCAAAATTAGAAGTGATGATGAGTACTGGCTTGCTACACTATTAGATCCCCGGTACAAGTCCAAATTTTGCGACATAATTCCAGCCATAGAAAGGAACGCACGTATGCAGGAGTATCAGCAAAAGCTGTTACTCGATCTTAGCTCGGCTTTTCCACCAAACAACCGTGCAGGTGCAGGGAGTGAATCTCCCAGTTGTAACGACATACATGGGACGGTCTCGTCATCTTCAACAGTCTACCCCTACCAGTAGCACCGTATCTGGTGCTGGTAACAGCAATTTTATGGAATCTTTTCATAATTGTTTTAGACCATCCTTTGCAAGGCCACCAGAGACAACAAGTCTGACACATAGTCAACGGCTGGAGAGGATGATACAGGAGTATCTACAAATGAACATCGATGCCATGACTTTGCAAATGGAGCCTTGCTCATTTTGGGCTTCAAATCTTGAAAAATGGCCAGAGCTCTCCACTTACGCCTTGGAGATTTTGTCGTGTCCAGCTGCCAGCGTTGTCTCTGAACGTGTCTTCAGTGCTGCTGGGTGTGTGCTGACAGATAAGCGCACGCGTCTGTCCAGTGACAATGTGGACAGACTGACGTTCATCAAAATGAACAAGTCATGGATCCAGAAGGAATTTACTACCCCTGTGTCATCCTGGGGAGAGTAAATGCTTGTGGATTTGGAATGTGCTTGATGCAAATCTACCTGTGAAGTGTACAACTGGGACACAGGTGCTGCCACTGAAGGGGTGGGTGTGTGTGGGGCCCAATTTTTGGAAAAAAGGAAGACTCTGCTTGGAGTAACCCTTGTTTACAGTGTTTTTAAAAATGATCCAAGATGAACAGAGCTGGGATCAGGAAAGACTTTGCTACCTACCCCGGTGTCATCCTGGAGACGGTTAAGTATGGCGTATTTTTGAATGTGCTTGATGCAAATCTAGCTGTGAAGTGTACAACTGGGGCACAAGTGTTGCCACTGAAGGGGTTGGTGTGTGTGTCCAAATTTTTGGAAAAAAGGGAGACTCCTCTTGGAGTAACCTTGCGGTGTTTTACATGATTTTAGAAGGGCGTGCCATGCCTATATCTGTGTCTCCTCCTCTTTTTCCTTGTGCAGCTTTTTTTGTTTTCGCATGAGTATATGTCCTTGTCACTTTCCCATCTGTTTGTGTTGTGTTGTGAGTTATTTGTCACCTTTTGGACACCTTTGAGGGTGTTTTCTAGGTGTTTTTATGTGTTTGTGATTGCCTCCCATTGTTTCCTATGCGGTTCGAGTGGTTCGCCGAACCGAACTCGAACGAGACCTCCGTTCGGCGAACCGAACTCGAGCCGAACCGCGACCGGTTCGCTCATCTCTAGTGCTGGGGCGTATTACTTAAGAAGTATTCTCTAACTAACATGGAACATCTTCAGCAGCCGATCATGTACACGACTGTATTCTGGATCCATGCCACATGAATCCTGAAAACAGTAACTATAGAAATCTGTGAATCCATACCTCTGTGAGTCTGTGTACTTACATTTTTATTATTTTATTTGCTTTTATAGTTCTTTTAATGCCACAGCACTTCACAAACATCATCCTCACTGTCCCCATTGTGACTCACAATCTAAATTCCCTATGAGTATTTCTTTGGAGTATGGAAAGAAACCGGAGAACCCAGAAGAAACCCACACAAATATAGGGAGAACATACAAACTCCTTGCAGATGTTGTGCTTGGTGGGAGTTGCACAGGTCAGAGCCACCTTGCTGCCTTAATTTTAGGCAGAATGGAAGGTTTTTTCTTTACAGCATTCTATAAATAAAACCATAACTTGTTCCAGGACCACATTACAGACATCCTGCACAATCTAGGGCTACATGCGCACGCTGTGTTTTTTGTCACGTTTTTGCCGTGTTTTTTGGTGCAGTTTTGTTCCCAGAACTTTCTGACATTTGACTGCCAAGCAAAGTGTATGAGAATTCAGATTTGCTATGTGCACCTTGCAGTTTATTTGTTAGCATTTTTTTTTACAAAAGTTTGTGACAAAAAAGAAGCAGCATGTTCATTCTTCTAGCGTTTTTGTCAACATTTGTCACAAAAAACGCATTAAAAACACATGCTGTCAATTTGATTTTTGATGCGTTTTTCATGCATTTTTCTTGCGTTTTTGTTGCATTTTTGGTACATTTTGTCACAAAAAAAATGCATCCAAAACGCACCAAAAAGGCACGAAAAACACACAAAAAAATGCATAAAAATGCACCAAAAACGCATCAAAAACGCACCTACATTACAAGTGTTTTGTTTTACATTTCCAGGCTTTCCAGGTGCAGTTTTGGTTGCAGTTTGGGGGCAGTTTTGGTTGCAGTTTTGGTTACAGTTTGTGTGCAGAAAAAGTGCAGCGTGCGTATGTAGCCTAAGGCCCTGTTCACACTAGAAAAAGGATTTTTCTCAAGAAATTTCTTAAGAGTCTGAAAGATTACCGCACTTGCGGTCGAAAACTGCACCAATACCGCACCGAAAACCGCATGCGGTTTTACCCCGGTTTGCCGTGGTTTTGCTGCAATATTGCTACGTTATTACCATGGTAGTGTCAAGGTAGTGCCGCAATTTTTCCATGGGTTGCTACATGTGTTTTTATGCATTCAATGCAATAAAGCACATTGAAAAATAAAAATGTGTTGTCATTTCCTTCTGATAGATAGATAGATAGATAGATAGATAGATAGATAATAGACGGAGACATTGCAGCTTTATTTATGATGTGTGTTTCCCCCCCCTTACAGTATTTCTCATACAACAGTGACCCTGCGGGACCTTGTATCTGAGTTCTTGCAGGGTCACTGCCGGTCGGTGACATCACCCTATTACCGCTGGTGAGGTCCTGAAGTTCTCGCGAATGGTAATGTGTTGACATCACCGACCGTGGGAAATGTCCTGGAGTTACCCCTGCAGCATCGCTCACTGAACGAGGCTGCATTGAGTACTATGTATCAGACGCGGCTGTATCACTATGCAAGCGTCGTGGGATCTCGATGGATTACGTCGGAGCTGAGTGTTTGGGGGGGGGTTAATAAAGTGATGAAAGAGGGGGCTTTTTTGCGTTTTATTTCAAATGAAGGATTTTTTCGGTGTGTGTTTATTTTCTTTACTTACAGGTTAATCATGGGGGTGTCTCATCGACGCCTTCCATGATTAACCTAGGACTTAGTGGCAGCTATGGGCTGCCATTAACTCTTTATTACCTGATTGCCACTGCATCACGGCAAGGGGAAGAGCCGGTAACACGCCGGGACTGTCGCATAATGGATGCGACATTCTCGGACAGCTTTGGGCTGATATTTTTGGCTGCAGGAGGGGAGGCATTAACCATGGCCCCTGCCCTCCCCAGCCTGAGAATACCGGGCTGCCGCTGTGTGCTTCGTTTTTTATTTTTAATATGTACGCTTGATTTCTATGTGCATTCTATATGTATGTGTCTGTGTGTGAGTGTGATATGTGTGTGTTTACTCTGCTCAGCTTCCTCTTCCTGTCATAATGACATCACATCCTTGCAAAACGCAGGGTAGTGATGAACATTAAGTCCTGCAAAAAGCGAAATACCGCGGGAATAATGTAGGAAAATGCAATGAAACGCACATAATTTGCTGCCTGCATTATTCCCGTATTTCATGATTACATTACAGTCAATGGAGTGAAATAACGCAGGTACCTGCAGAAAAGAAGTGACATGTCCATTCTCTCTTTCAAGAAATTCTGCAGAAAGAATGTTCTTGAGAATAAAACGCAGTGTGTGCACAGCTATTTTTTTTCATAGGTTTTGTTGGGGAATGTCTGCAGAAAGGTTACAACCAATTTCTCAAGAAATTTCCGCAGCAAAACCACAAAAAAATGTGGGTAAAACCGCAGTGTGTGAACAGGGCCTAAGTATGGTTTCTACCAGAGAATATAAGGCCTCATGGATAAACCATGATGATGTGTCTATGGATGTGCATTGTCCTGTAATGCATTTTATGCATTGGCATTCTGTCCATTTGCACTGCCTAACATTTTAAGGAAACAGATTCTGGTGTATAGGATTTTATTCAAGTCTTAGCATATAATGAGTATGTCCCGCTCTGGGGAGACCTCTGTCGAGTCTGGTACAAGAAGGTCAAAATGCCTTATTCTGTGCAGATCTGCAGCTTATGTTTGAGTGAATCTTTCTTTTGGTGCTGTAGGGGTTAAGGACTCTTTCCCATCTGACTATCATTTGTAGCCTTAATCTCCAGTGCAGCTCTTTGTAACCACTCCCTTTTATTTTAAAAAAGCCATGTGTTTTACCATCTTATGCCGGGTTATATATTTTCAATCCTATGCTGACCACTATGGAAGGAACCAGTCTCTGGAAGAAGCTGAGGAGTTGTGACAAATGCAGCTGTGGGGTTTAGCTGCCATGGAAAAGCTTGGACGGTTTTCCTTTATGTGTCTTTTTTCCCCCTATCTGTCTTCATTACCTTGTGTTGTATTATTGCAGTGGTGAGACTAGTGCTCTCACCAACCTTCTCACGAGGCAAGGTGAGTTCAGAGCAAGTGAGGACCTAGACACCTGACGGCTATGGGAAGAAGAACCAGCATTGGGACGTCAGGAAGTGTAGGGTATAGACACAGGTGAGTTGCAGGAGGTCTCCCCTCTTCCCTCTCCCTATCGCCAGGACCTTCCCACTATACCACTCCTGTTGTTACCCCTGTATTATGCAGCACACTATGTATCTGTGCGCTTCAGTGTGACATAGTATTACTTAAGTTTGTCATGAATTAAAATGTAAAATAGAAATCAGACAACTACTTATGAATATAAGTTTATCTTACTGTTTTTATGAATACGATCAGGATACAACTCATTTTTTTTAAATATCGATCTGATGAACTATATACATGGTTACTATAAGTAACCATGTACTGTATTTCTCCTTGCACTATTTTAATTATATACAGTATGTCCAAGTATACTGTGCATTTTATGGCAATACATAGTAGAACAATAACTTTGCACCAGCACAAATGACTTCCACAATTATCTCTCGGAATTTTTTTCTGTGAAGAAGATTTATCAAAAAACATCCTGGCAAGTAGAAGTGACTCATAATTGTCTCTATAATAACTTCATGTGTAATATACTGCTAGGCAGTTAAAGTCTCAATTGACTCTGGTCCAATGTTTTGATCTGGTTGCCGGGTTTGTTCAATCATTTCATGCCTCACTTGTCTTTTCTAGAGAGATGGTGTGTGAAATGCTCTAACCTATCATGTCTTCTCCCCCTGAAACATTTCCAAGCTCAGGTCATAATGACTGCACCAAGCAGCCAAGCTCTTCCAAATTTGTACTCTAACGACTCTCGACGCCTCCTCCCCAATTACAGCTCCTGCACTGTGCTCTCCTGATCATTTCCTGGTGATGTAATCCTCTTCTGTTACAGCCCAAGCTATTAGAAAATGACTTTCCGCTACTTACTGCTCTCTCTTTTCATTATGTTTTACTATCCCGTTTTCCATCTCAATAAGCATATTCTACACCCTTTGGTCGTTGTCTTTCATTTGTTGTCTTTACAGCTCGTTTTACATCTGCAGCACCAATCGGTGTGTTTACACAGATGACTGACATTTCCACACTGACCGCAAATGGATTGTGAACCATCTCACCTGCCTTGCATGATGGAAATACTAAAGTACAGTTTGGCGTGGCTCTTAAGATTATGACTGGCATGTACTATTAGCGGGAAATGTTAACCTTGTTTTCAATAGTCAACAAAAAATGTGGTTTAGATCAAAAGATTTAAAAACCTAGTCACAGTACTGTGCAAAAGTGTTAGGCAGGTGAGGAAAAATGCAAAATCTAATAATCCCTCCACCGAGTATAGCCGTGTAACCCGTGGAGAGAAAATGTGACCAATAAAAATTAGATATAAAAATATTTTATTAAGTCAAAAAATTAAAATCATGCAACAACATTACAAGAAAAGTAAGAGACAGGGAAATTCCCAGATTATGGCAGCGGAAGACAAAATCCAAAAGTGACAGTACATGTACAGAACCTTTTACATAATACCAAATAACATACATTAATAAGCAAGTGCCAATAGTGCTGTGCAAAAAATGGCAACAAATATATTTAAAATGTATGTTAGTGGTAGAGATAGAAAAAGGGGAGTGTACTGTGTAAAAATATATATAGTCCCCTCCACAAGGTGAATGTATGGGTGTGGAGCAGAAGGAGTAACCTGTGGGCAACAATGGGGGAGGGGGTTATGTGTGTCTGCTAGATTTAGCAGAAAAATCGCTGCGTTAGTATACCTCAGAGTAAGGGTCTGTGAGGTCCAAGTGGTCAGGACGTCCGCTGCCAGCCCCAACACGTGTTTCGTAATTTCCTCAGGGGGTGCTGGGTGCTTTCAATAGTCAACAAAAATGTGGTTTAGATCAAAAGATTTAAAAGCCTAGTCACAGCACTGTGCAAAAGTGTTAGGCAGGTGAGGAAAAATGCTGCAAATTAAGAATGCTTTAAAAAATAGAAGCGTTAATAGTTTAATCTAGTGATTAGTAATCCTTTTGAGCTTCGTAATATATTTCCTCCTCTTCTTTGGAGGAAAACGAGGAGCCAGCGGGACAGACTACATATGTGCGGCTTGTTTATATATTTTTCAAGGTGTTGTGCCCTTGGTGTGCAGAACCCTAATAAGGTGAGAATCTCTAATGACATCTCTATATAATTCATACACATGTATCTTACTATCAGTGGCGTAATTAGAGTCTGATGTGCCCCCTGTGCAAAATTTCGATCTGCCCCCCACCCTATTTTGAAAACTGTATGGGCCCCTGTAGCATTCTAAGGCCGGTTTCACACTTGCGTTGTTTTGACGCAAACAGACTCCGTCACTAATGTAGTACAGGTCATTTATTTACAGTGGAAGAGCTACACTATGCTTCCTGCACTACCCGCATGTGTCAACATGGTGTCGCGCTAACACTGTAAATAAATGAACTTTACTACATTAGTGACAGAGTCCGTTTGCGTCAAAACAACGCAAATGTGAAACCGGCCTAAATCTTATAGTGACAGAAGTTTTGCCCTCCCCCTCCTTCAATAGTTAGTAATGTCCCCCATCCTGTACTAATGTTCTTCATCCTGGGTCCTTTCCTTGTAAATAAGTTCCCCATCATGGTACATATCTCCCCATCCTGGTAAATATGTCCTCCATCTTGATAATATATTCCCCATCCTGGTATATATTTCTCCCCTCATAGACCCATTCCTGTTAAGTATGACCCCTACCTTCTATATATGTCCTCCATACTGGTATATACAAGTTAATCTCAATAAATTAGAATATTTTCAAAAAGTAAAATTATGATTTATTATCTCAGAAAAATAGAATATTATATAAGACCAACTGAAAAATGATTTTAAACTCAGAAATGTTGGCGCCTACTGAAAAGTCTGTACAGTAAATGCCTCAATACTTGGTTGGGGCTCCTTTAGCATGAATTTGACTCGCCCACCCCAGGGCTATGGGTCACCCAGTGCCGGGCCGGACTAGTCCGGGGGTCGTCAATGGTGGCGGGGCCCGACTCCGTGGCCCTGGTG
Organism: Anomaloglossus baeobatrachus; assembly: GCF_048569485.1. Taxonomy (NCBI): domain Eukaryota; kingdom Metazoa; phylum Chordata; class Amphibia; order Anura; family Aromobatidae; genus Anomaloglossus; species Anomaloglossus baeobatrachus. The sequence goes on from NC_134362.1 coordinate 100,113,211, forward strand.
GGTGTGAATTAAATAGGGCTGGTGAATAAAGTTTATGGATGTCGTGACGCCACCTGTGGTTTGCGGCTATTAAGCCGCCGCTGCTGTAGGAGGCCTCCGGGGCTGATGGAATGGCAGCTTGGATGGTCCTGCTTCCCACAGGTGGAGCGTTACCCCGGGGCAACAGTTGGTGCTCGTGAGAGTCTATGGTGTGATGTGTGAATAATATGGTGCAGGGCCGACAGGCAGTGAAAGAAACAGGCACAAACAGTCGTCTCTTTACCTTCTCCTCTTTTACTTGGCAACAGTGTAGTCCAGGGAGACCGTCACAGGTGGTAAAGGTGATCCGGCCGGCCTGGAAGTGCCTGGGGGTGATCTCCTTGGCCAGTTGAGTATGAGGCCTACTCCCTGTTCTTTCTTTTCTTCTACAGGACCCTGCACTCTGAATTTAGCAATGGCCTTCTTGCTGCTGGGACCGGTGGTTCGTCCCTTTTTCTGTGTGGTAGGCTGCGCAGGCCCTCTCTGGTGCTTCTCTGCTGGAGTCCACACCGGGCCCTTGGACTGCAGCTGTACCTCCAGATTGCTGATGGGCCAGGGGGCTTGCAGCTCACCTGCCCTCCGGATTCGGCCACCAGGGAAGGATTTTATACCCTGGCAACCACAGACTCCGATGTCTGAGTCTTTTCTGTGCCTCTCTGCAAATCTTGCTTCACTGGGCCAAGCTACTCCAGCTCCAGGCCCCAGTTCCACAAGACAGCACACTCTGCGTCTGCACTCTCTGCTCTCTCTCTACAGACTGACCCTAACTCCTCCCTCAGGTCAGACTTAAGGAATGCTCCCTGGAACTCCAGGTTCAGAGTTCCCCCTGCTGGCCTGAGGGAGAAACTACGTTGGATGTTGAACTTACTGGCCAAAGATTCCCCCAATTACCTCCAGGCTCAGCATTACCCCTTTGGAGGGGCAATGCTGTTGTGACGACCAGGTCCTGAGGCGCCACACATTACAACATCAATGCGGAGTGGCATGGAGTCGATCAGCCTGTGGCACTGCTGAGGTGTTATGGAAGCCCAGGTTGCCTTGATAGCAGCCTTCAGCTCATCTGCATTATTGGGTCTGGTGTCATCTTCCTCTTAACACCCCACAGATTCTATATGGGGTTTAGGTCAGGTGAGTTTGCTGCCCAATCAAGCACAGTGATGCTGTGGTTATTAAACCAGGTATTGGTACTTTTGGCAGTGTGAACAGGTGTCAATCCTTGCTGGAAAATTAAATTTCCATCTCCAAAAAGCTTGTCGGCAAAGGGAAGCATGGAGCGCTCTAAAATGTCTTGGTACATGGCTGCGCTGACTTTGGTCTTGATAAAACACAGTGGACCTACACCAGCAGATGACACAGCTCCCCAAACCATCACTGATTGTGGAAACATCACACTAGACCTCAAGCAGCTTGGATTGTGGCCTCTCCACTCTTCCTCCAGACTCTGGGACCTTGATTTCTAAATGAAATGCAAAATTGACTTTCATCTGAAAACAACACCAAGCACCACTGAGCAACAGTCCAGTTCTTTTTCTCCTTGGCCCAGGTAAGACGCTTCTGGCATTGTCTATTGGTCATGATTGGCTTGACACAAGGAATGCAACAGTTGTAGCCCATGTCGTGGATACATCTGTGTGTGGTGGCTCTGGAAGCACTGATTCCAGTAACATTCCAGTTTTTTTTCTCCTTGGCCCAGGTAAGATGTCTCTGGGGTTTTCTATTGGTCATGAGTGGCTTGACACAAAGATTGCGGCAGTTGTAGCCCATGTCCTGGATAAACGTGCAAGAGAGAAAAGCAGTCCAGCTCACCACACTGCCTTGCTGGTATGATCCAATCCTGCTCACGGAAGTGGTTTGGCCACCAATCAATGTAGAAAAGAAGAGAGGTTTCCAGCGCCAGGGAGGTGAATTTAAAAGTCCATTTTATTGAAGAATTATATCAATCATTAAAAATCCAGCAAGTAAGGCATGAGTGTCGGATAGCCAGCAGAACAACACGTTTCGACGTTATGTCTTAATCATGATTATTGTTAATAATTGTGTTAATTATTGTAATTTTCTGAGATAATGACTTTTGGGTTTTCATTGGCTGTAAGCCATAATCATCAACATTAACATAAATAAACACTTGAAATAGATCACTCTGTGTGTAATGACTCTATATAATGTCTCCCTTTTTGTATTAAATTACTGAAACAAATTTACTTTTTGAGGATATTCTAATTTATTGAGATGCAATTGTATGTCTTCCATCATAGGCCCATTCCTGCTATGTACAGTTAGGTCCAGAAATATTTGGACAGTGACACAAGTTTTGTTATTTTAGCTGTTTACAAAAACATGTTCAGAAATACAATTATATATATAATATGGGCTGAAAGTGCACACTCCCAGCTGCAATATGAGAGTTTTCACATCCAAATCGGAGAAAGGGTTTAGGAATCATAGCTCTGTAATGCATAGCCTCCTCTTTTTCAAGGGACCAAAAGTAATTGGACAAGGGACTCTAAGGGCTGCAATTAACTCTGAAGGCATCACCCTCATTAACCTGTAATCAATGAAGTAGTTAAAAGGTCTGGGGTTGATTACAGGTGTGTGGTTTCGCATTTGGAAGCTGTTGCTGTGACCAGACAATATGCGGTCTAAGGAACTCTCAATTGAGGTGAAGCAGAACATCCTGAGGCTGAAAAAAAAGAAAAAATCCATCAGAGATAGCAGACATGCTTGGAGTAGCAAAATCAACAGTCGGGTACATTCTGAGAAAAAAGGAATTGACTGGTGAGCTTGGGAACTCAAAAGGGCCTGGGCGTCCACGGATGACAACAGTGGTGGATGATCGCCACATACTTTCTTTCGTGAAGAAGAACCCGTTCACAACATCAACTGAAGTCCAGAACACTCTCAGTGAAGTAGGTGTATCTGTCTCTAAGTCAACAGTAAAGAGAAGACTCCATGAAAGTAAATACAAAGGGTTCACATCTAGATGCAAACCATTCATCAATTCCAATAATAGACAGGCCAGAGTTAAATTTGCTGAAAAACACCTCATGAAGCCAGCTCAGTTCTGGAAAAGTATTCTATGGACAGATGAGACAAAGATCAACCTGTACCAGAATGATGGGAAGAAAAAAGTTTGGAGAAGAAAGGGAACGGCACATGATCCAAGGCACACCACATCCTCTGTAAAACATGGTGGAGGCAACGTGATGGCATGGGCATGCATGGCTTTCAATGGCACTAGGTCACTTGTGTTTATTGATGACATAACAGCAGACAAGAGTAGCCGGATGAATTCTGAAGTGTACAGGGATATACTTTCAGCCCAGATTCAGCCAAATGCCGCAAAGTTGATCGGACGGCGCTTTATAGTACAGATGGACAATGACCCCAAGCATACAGCCAAAGCTACCCAGGAGTTCATGAGTGCAAAGAAGTGGAACATTCTGCAATGGCCAAGTCAATCACCAGATCTTAACCCAATTGAGCATGCATTTCACTTGCTCAAATCCAGACTTAAGACGGAAAGACCCACAAACAAGCAAGACCTGAAGGCTGCGGCTGTAAAGGCCTGGCAAAGCATTAAGAAGGAGGAAACCCAGCGTTTGGTGATGTCCATGGGTTCCAGACTTAAGGCAGTGATTGCCTCCAAAGGATTCGCAACAAAATATTGAAAATAAAAATATTTTGTTTGGGTTTGGTTTATTTGTCCAATTACTTTTGACCTCCTAAAATGTGGAGTGTTTATAAAGAAATGTGTACAATTCCTACAATTTCTATCAGATATTTTTGTTCAAACCTTCAAATTAAACGTTACAATCTGCACTTGAATTCTGTTGTAGAGGTTTCATTTCAAATCCAATGTGGTGGCATGCAGAGCCCAACTCGCGAAAACTGTGTCACTGTCCAAATATTTCTGGACCTAACTGTATGTCTCCTATCTTGGTAAACATGTCCCCCATCCTGGTATATACATCCTGGTTTAATCCTGGAAAACATGACCCCCTAAGTTTTGTAGATTACCTTGCTAGGTGCCAACAGGCTTCAAAATAGACAGGAGCAGACCTCACTGTTTAAACTCCTGCCCATGGAAAACTATATAGACTAAATATACAGACCAAAAAGGGAAAGCCATGCCCTCGTATGTGCAAAGTACAAAAATGCAAAACCAAAGTAATGATCTGGGAAACATGTTGGTATAAGTGCAATGTGTAGGTGTACTTTCACATATTCATAATTGCAAGGAAAAAATGAGAAAACAATGTAGTGTTGGTGCTGTCACAATGAAGACAAGATGAGAAGGTGTAGAAAATCAACAAACATTTATTAAAAGACAGCAACGTATTTCAGAATCGATCTCATTTCTTCCTCAGGCTATCATACAAAGGAGTATATAAAATAACTTATAAAGGAAGCCATGGGCCATAAAAATTACATATCCTGTCTACTTGTGATTTTCAAAATCCAGACACACAATAAAATAACATAAATAAGAATAATTTATAATCATAATGCATATAAAGAAATTAAAGTTATGTACCGTATTTTTTGGATTATAAGACGCACTTTTCCGAATATAGCTTACAGAGAGGTGAAGAATTGGCGCGGGTGGCTCTCAGTGCGGCCGGCTGTCTGTGTGGACAGCTCGGTGCCTCTCTGTGCTGGCTGCCGGCTGCCTATCTGTGCGGGTCAGCAGGCTGGCTGCCTCTCTGTGTGGGGAGGCAGGCTGGCTGCCTTGACCAGCTGAGGGAGTATTCTCCGGTCGTGATGTCTGTATTACCAATACCCTTATCCTAAAAATAAACACACGGACTGCATGCGACTTGGTTCAAAATGACCACAGCAGCCTTTATTGCCTATTGTTCACAAACTAAGCACCTTAGGGACGCCGTCCAACGGGCGACCAAGGACAACAACACACAGATAACAATAGACAATGCCATTTACATGACCCTCCCGGGGGCAGGCCCAGTCCATACCTACTACTCCCCTTGTCCCTGGCCGCAACACACCGACCCAGAGACGAGGTGCCAATCACCCACGGATTGACACCCCCACACTTTGGCAGAACCCCGTGCCTGCCACATCCCGGAACCGAGAGCCACCATACCCAGACAATGACTCCCGGTCCAGTTACCAGTCACTTCCAACCTCTGGACCAGACCTACCCCCCCTGCCACAGGACAGACCACGTGACACCTTACGTGGCCTGGACCCGACACATACCAAAAGCTCGCTCAACACCATCCTGCAGGCCCAATGCCCATAAATCCACTCCAATGTCGTTGAGGTGCACTCCGTCACCCCTCCGAAACCGCCAATCTGCCGGCTCCAACTCCCTGTGCCTCACCACAATCCCACCGTTCCTGGTCACAAACCTGGCAACCACCCGATTCACCTGGGCCCTGGCCTTATTGACCTTTTCCACCGACCGAGCCCCCCTCCACGACAACCTGGTCACTATGTCTGACCACACGACAATCAAACCCGGGTACTGCTTCCACAACCGCAGCAAGTCGATTTTTATATCCCGGATCAGATCCCGTGACGCCCGGACTCCCAGATCATTACCTCCCACGTGTAATACTAGCACATCCGGAGGCCGGTCAACCTTACAATTACTATGTTTTTTCAGTTAGCATCTGTTCACATTTGTTGGATGTGCGGGTCAGTTTTTTGATATTTCTAGTGAGTCTTTTTCTGACTGAGCACTCCGCCCTAAGACCTGGCTGTGTTCATAACCATTATAGCAGGAGCCTAGCTGCCCATACATGGAGGTTTGTAGTCCAAATAGTGGCATTTTGCCCAGATAAGGATGTTTTCAACCTAGATAGTGGCATTTTAAGTTAGGTTCCCGGATTACAGAGATATACCTTGCCGTTGGTGTCCGGGCTTACATGCATTGGCCAATACATAAACTAAATATCTCTCTTTTGCAGTAATGCAGTGCCATATTTTTCCTTGTACATTTTTGGCTTTTTCAGTGTGCGACTTTATGCATTTATAGTTTCTATGTTTTTTCAGTTAGCACCTGTTCACATTTGTTGGATGTGCGGGTCAGTTTTTTGATATTTCTAGTGAGTCTTTTTCTGACTGAGCACTCCGCCCTAAGACCTGGCTGTGTTCATAACCATTATAGCAGGAGCCTAGCTGCCCATACATGGAGGTTTGTAGTCCAAATAGTGGCATTTTGCCCAGATAAGGATGTTTTCAACCTAGATAGTGGCATTTTAAGTTAGGTTCCCGGATTACAGAGATATACCTTGCCGTTGGTGTCCGGGCTTACATGCATTGGCCAATACATAAACTAAATATCTCTCTTTTGCAGTAATGCAGTGCCATATTTTTCCTTGTACATTTTTGGCTTTTTTAGTGTGCGACTGTATGCATTTATAGTTACTATGTTTTTTCAGTTAGCACCTGTTCACATTTGTTGGATGTGCGGGTCAGTTTTTTGATATTTCTAGTGAGTCTTTTTCTGACTGAGCACTCCGCCCTAAGACCTGGCTGTGTTCATAACCATTATAGCAGGAGCCTAGCTGCCCATACATGGAGGTTTGTAGTCCAAATAGTGGCATTTTGCACAGATAAGGATGTTTTCAACCTAGATAGTGGCATTTTAAGTTAGGTTCCCGGATTACAGAGATATACCTTGCCGTTGGTCTCCGGGCTTACATGCATTGGCCAATACATAAACTAAATATCTCTCTTTTGCAGTAATGCAGTGCCATATTTTCCCTTGTACATTTTTGGCTTTTTCAGTTAGCACCTGTTCACATTTGTTGGATGTGCGGGTCAGTTTTTTGATATAACCTTACAATAACGACCAAATTCTGGGACCACCCTGCCCCACTCCATGCCCCGAACACCGATCCACCGAACAGTCGCCTGCCCACGATCCAGACCTAGCTGGCGACCATTCGGGCGAACCGCCGCCCGCCGAGCACCCCAAAACACGAAGGAATGCCCCAGAAACCAGATTAGGCACATCCCTACAACAAAGAAAGACAAAACGAAAACAGAAATTAAAACCAATAACATCACCACCATCAACGCCTCTCAGAAAACCCATTCTACCTCCGTCCTCTAACACTTGTACATTACCCCCTCTTTTTTTTTTATATATATAAACCACTTCCAAAAACCGCCAGACCACCTGTACCTAGACCAAAGTTACCATAATGCTACAACAGCTGCGGCCTCACGTACCGCCGAAAACAAGAAGATTCCCATCCACCAATACGCTTTACCACCTCATCTCCAAGCCCCCAACGAGCGGCCTCCGTAGCTGCCCCTATCCGAAAGGAATGCGACCCGAAATCCTCCGGGCGCTCCCCCACGTTCCGCAAACTTCGCCGCAGAACCGCTACAAACTGGAACCTTGATAAAAAAGACCCATCCACGTGCCGCAAAAACGGGCCCAGTAAACCCCCCCTTACGGCCATGAATTGCTCCACCAAACGTACTGCGCAAAACTCCTCCCCCGGGACCGCGTATAACACCACCAACCTACCACGGCTTCAATCTGGGCCGAAGGAGCCCTACTTTGCCCGAAGGCGCTGGCCCTGGGAAACTGGTGCCCTGGCGGTGGCGGTGTCTCCCCTTCACGGTCAGGCTGTTGCCTTCAATCGGGACTTGGTTGTTAGGAGACAGAGGTCCCCTTCACTGACGGATTTGGCAAATTATGGCGACTCCTAGCCTTGCCGGGATCCGAAAGGCCCCTGCCCTGGTGCTGACTGTTCTTCGTATACTGCTCCGGTACCGCCGGGTCACCACCCGTCCGCGGTCCTTCCAGCAACCTCCAAGCAGTCCCCCTGCAGACTATCACCACCGTCTGCTGACCTTGCTGTCTCAGTCCGGGGCACACACCCGGACCAACTTCAGGCTTTCTTAACTGTTCCTTTTTTTACTTCTTCACTCAAGCTCCTCTCCTTTGCTCCTCTACCACTTCACTTCCTTCTACTTTCACTTCCTAAACTGTTCTGCCTGATTCTTCCCGCCTCCATGGCTGTGAACTCCTCGGTGGGCGGAGCCAACCGCCTGGCCCACCCTCTGGTGTGGACATCAGCCCCTGGAGGAAGGCAACAAGGATTTTAGGTTAGCTTGGATGTTCCTGCAGGGAATGTGGGGTGCATGTGATGTTGTGACCTGTGACCCCTGGCTTGCCCAGGGCGTCACAGGGGGGATGAGTGGGACATGGGGAGGGGGGGTGTGCAGGATGAGTGGGACATGGGGAGGGGGGGTGTGCAGGATGAGTGGGACATGGGGAGGGGGGGTGTGCAGGGTGAGTGGGACATGGGGAGGGGGTGTGTGCAGGATGAGTGGGACATGGGGAGGGTGTGTGTGCAGGGTGAGTGGGACATGGGGAGGGTGTGTGTGCAGGGTGAGTGGGACATTGGGAGTGGGGGTGTGCAGGGTGAATGGGACATGGGTGTGTGTGCAGGGTGAGTGGGACATTGGGAGGGGGGGTGTGCAGGATGAGTGGGACATGGGGAAGGTGTGTGTGCAGGATGAGTGGGACATGGGGAGGGTGTGTGTGCAGGGTGAGTGGGACATTGGGAGGGGGGGTGTGCAGGGTGAGTGGGACATGAGGGTGTGTGCAGGGTGAGTGGGACATGGGGAGGAAGGTGTGTGCAGGGTGAGTGGGACATGGGGGAGGGGTGTGTGCAGGGTGAGTGGGACATGGGGAGGAAGGTGTGTGCAGAGTGAGTGGGACATGGGGGGATGTGCAGGGTGAGTGGGATATGGGGGGTCCAGACTGTGACAGAGGGTTGTTAAGGGTTACAGGGTGTGTGGCACATGCAATTTCAGTGTGATTGAGAGAGGGGTAATATAATAATAATAATAATAATATTATACGGAAAAGGGTGTGTGCCGTGTGATTTGGGGGGTGCAGGGTGTATGTAATTTGGGGGGTGCTGGGCGTGTGTGAGCCCCTGCTGCATGATGTGAGTGAAGTCCACACAGTAGACATATATCAGTAGTAGGGATTAGGGAAAGAGTGATAGCAGCAGTCACAGCATGGGATAGGATTGGGAAAGCTGGGTGCTGTGCTGAGGGAAAGAAGCTCTTTTCCTCCTAATCATCCATCTTTTCTTTGGACTGATAAATATCCATCTTGTCCTCAGCTTTCAGCTTTCCCATTCTTTGATATCAAGTGTCTTATCCTTTACCCCCCCCAGTGTCAATGTCATTATCCTGTACCCCCAGTGCCAGTGTCAGTATCCTGCACCCCCCAGTGTCATTATCCTGTACCCCCAGTGTCAATGGCATTATCCTGTACCCCCAGTGCCAGTGTCAGTATCCTGTACCCCCCAGTGTCATTATCCTGTACCCCCAGTGTCAATGTCATTATCCTGTACCCCCAGTGTCAGTGTCATTATCTTGTACCCACAGTGCCAGTGTCAGTATCCTGTACCCCCAGTGTCATTATCCTGTACCCCCAGTGCCAGTGTCAGTATCCTGTACCCCCCAGTGTCGTTATCCTGTACCCCCAGTGTCAGTGTCATTATCCTGTACCCCCAGTGTCAGTGTCATTATCCTGTAACCCCAGTGTCAGTGTCATTATCCTGTACCCCCAGTGTCAGTGTCATTATCCTGTACCTCAGTGTCAGTGTCATTATCCTGTACCCCCAGTGTCATTATCCTGTACCCCTCAGTGTCAGTGTCATTATCCTGTACCCCTCAGTGTCAGTGTCATTATCCTGTACCTCCAGTGTCAATGTCATTATCCTGTACCTCCAGTGTCAGGGTCATTATCCTGTCCCCCCAGTGTCACTGTCATTATCCTGTACCCCCAGTGTCAGTGTCATTATCCTGTACCTCCAGTGTCAGTGTCATTATCCTGTACCCCCAGTGTCAGTGTCATTATCCTGTACCTCCAGTGTCAGTGTCATTATTCTGTACCTCCAGTGTCAGTGTCATTATCCTGTACCCCCCCAGTGTAAGTGTCATTATCCTGTACCTCCAGTGTCAGTGTCATCATCCTGTACCCCCCAGTGTAAGTGTCATTATCCTGTACCTCCAGTGTCAGTGTCATTATCCTGTACCCCCAGTGTCAGTGTCATTATTCTGTACCTCCAGTGTCACTGTCATTATCCTGTACCCCCAGTGTCAGTGTCATTATCCTGTACCTCCAGTGTCAGTGTCATTATTCTGTACCTCCAGTGTCAGTGTCATTATCCTGTACCCCCCAGTGTAAGTGTCATTATCCTGTACCCCCAGTGTCAGTGTCATTATTCTGTACCTCCAGTGTCAGTGTCATTATCCTGTACCCCCAGGATTAGTGTCATTATCCTGTTCCCCTCAGTGTCAGTGTTATTATCCTGTATCTCCAGTGTCAATGTCATTATCCTGTACCTCCAGTGTCAGTGTCATTATCCTGTACCCCCAGTGTCAGTGTCATTATCCTGTACCCCTCAGTGTCAGTGTCATTATCCTGTACCTCCAGTGTCAGTGTCATTATCATGTACCCCTCAGTGTCAGTGTCATTATCCTGTACCTCCAGTGTCAGTGTCATTATCCTGTACCTCCAGTGTCAGTGTCATTATCCTGTATCTCCAGTGTCAGTGTCATTATCCTGTACCTCCAGTGTCAGTGTCATTATCCTGTACCTCCAGTGTCAGTGTCATTATCCTGTACCCTCAGTGTCAGTGTCATTATCCTGTACCTCCAGTGTCAGTGTCATTATCCTGTACCCCCAGTGTGAGTGTCATTATCCTGTACCCCCAGTGTCAGTGTCATTATCCTGTACCCCCAGTGTCAGTGTCATTATCCTGTACCCCTCAGTGTCAGTGTCATTATCCTGTACCCCCAGTGTCAGTGTCATTATCCTGTACCCCCAGTGTCAGTGTCATTATCCTGTACCCCCAGTGTCAGTGTCATTATCCTGTACCCCTCAGTGTCAATGTCATTATCCTGTACCTCCAGTGTCAGTGTCATTATCCTGTACCCCTCAGTGTCAGTGTCATTATCCTGTACCTCCAGTGTCAGTGTCATTATCCTGTACCCCTCAGTGTCAGTGTCATTATCCTGTACCTCCAGTGTCAGTGTCATTATCCTGTACCCCTCAGTGTCAGTGTCATCATCCTGTACCTCCAGTGTCAGTGTCATTATCCTGTACCTCCAGTGTCAGTGTCATTATCCTGTACCCCTCAGTGTCAGTGTCATTATCCTGTAACCCCAGTGTCAGTGTCATTATCCTGTACCTCCAGTGTCAGTGTCATTATTCTGTACCTCCAGTGTCACTGTCATTATCCTGTAACCCCAGTGTCAGTGTCATTATCCTGTACCTCCAGTGTCAATGTCATTATCCTGTAACCCCAGTGTCAGTGTCATTATCCTGTACCTCCAGTGTCAGTGTCATTATCCTGTACCTCCAGTGTCAGTGTCATTATCCTGTAACCCCAGTGTCAGTGTCATTTTCCTGTACCCCCAGTGTCAGTGTCATTATCCTGTACCTCCAGTGTCAGTGTTATTATCCTGTATCTCCAGTGTCAGTGTCATTATCCTGTACCCCCAGTGTCAGTGTCATTATTCTGTACCTCTAGTGTCAGTGTCATTATCCTGTAACCCCAGTGTCAGTGTCATTTTCCTGTACCCCCAGTGTAAGTGTCATTATCCTGTACCTCCAGTGTCAGTGTCATTATCCTGTACCTCCAGTGTCAGTGTCATCCTGTACCTCCAGTGTCAGTGTCATTATCCTGTACCTCCAGTGTCAGTGTCATTATCCTGTACCTCCAGTGTCAGTGTCATTATCCTGTACCTCCAGTGTCAGTGTCATTATCCTGTACCTCCAGTGTCAGTGTCATTATCCTGTACCCTCAGTGTCAGTGTCATTATCCTGTACCTCCAGTGTCAGTGTCATTATCCTGTACCCCCAGTGTGAGTGTCATTATCCTGTACCCCCAGTGTCAGTGTCATTATCCTGTACCCCCAGTGTCAGTGTCATTATCCTGTACCCCTCAGTGTCAGTGTCATTATCCTGTACCCCCAGTGTCAGTGTCATTATCCTGTACCCCCAGTGTCAGTGTCATTATCCTGTACCCCCAGTGTCAGTGTCATTATCCTGTACCCCTCAGTGTCAGTGTCATTATCCTGTACCTCCAGTGTCAGTGTCATTATCCTGTACCCCTCAGTGTCAGTGTCATTATCCTGTACCTCCAGTGTCAGTGTCATCATCCTGTACCTCCAGTGTCAGTGTCATTATCCTGTACCTCCAGTGTCAGTGTCATTATTCTGTACCTCCAGTGTCACTGTCATTATCCTGTAACCCCAGTGTCAGTGTCATTATCCTGTACCTCCAGTGTCAGTGTCATTATCCTGTAACCCCAGTGTCAGTGTCATTTTCCTGTACCCCCAGTGTCAGTGTCATTATCCTGTACCTCCAGTGTCAGTGTTATTATCCTGTATCTCCAGTGTCAGTGTCATTATCCTGTACCTCCAGTGTCAGTGTTATTATCCTGTACCCCCAGTGTCAGTGTCATTATTCTGTACCTCTAGTGTCAGTGTCATTATCCTGTAACCCCAGTGTCAGTGTCATTATCCTGTACCCCTCAGTGTCAGTGTCATTTTCCTGTACCCCCAGTGTAAGTGTCATTATCCTGTACCCCTCAGTGTCAGTGTCATTATCCTGTACCTCCAGTGTCAGTGTCATCATCCTGTACCTCCAGTGTCAGTGTCATTATCCTGTACCTCCAGTGTCAGTGTCATTATTCTGTACCTCCAGTGTCACTGTCATTATCCTGTAACCCCAGTGTCAGTGTCATTATCCTGTACCTCCAGTGTCAGTGTCATTATCCTGTACCTCCAGTGTCAGTGTCATTATCATGTACCCCTCAGTGTCAGTGTCATTATCCTGTACCTCCAGTGTCAGTGTCATTATCCTGTACCTCCAGTGTCAGTGTCATTATCCTGTACCTCCAGTGTCAGTGTTATTATCCTGTACCTCCAGTGTCAGTGTCATTATCCTGTACCTCCAGTGTCAGTGTCATTATCCTGTACCTCCAGTGTCAGTGTCATTATCCTGTACCTCCAGTGTCAGTGTCATTATCCTGTACCCTCAGTGTCAGTGTCATTATCCTGTACCTCCAGTGTCAGTGTCATTATCCTGTACCCCCAGTGTGAGTGTCATTATCCTGTACCCCCAGTGTCAGTGTCATTATCCTGTACCCCCAGTGTCAGTGTCATCATCCTGTACCTCCAGTGTCAGTGTCATTATCCTGTACCCCTCAGTGTCAGTGTCATTATCCTGTACCCCCAGTGTCAGTGTCATTATCCTGTACCCCCAGTGTCAGTGTCATTATCCTGTACCCCCAGTGTCAGTGTCATTATCCTGTACCCCTCAGTGTCAATGTCATTATCCTGTACCTCCAGTGTCAGTGTCATTATCCTGTACCCCTCAGTGTCAGTGTCATTATCCTGTACCTCCAGTGTCAGTGTCATCATCCTGTACCTCCAGTGTCAGTGTCATTATCCTGTACCTCCAGTGTCAGTGTCATTATTCTGTACCTCCAGTGTCACTGTCATTATCCTGTAACCCCAGTGTCAGTGTCATTATCCTGTACCTCCAGTGTCAGTGTCATTATCCTGTAACCCCAGTGTCAGTGTCATTTTCCTGTACCCCCAGTGTCAGTGTCATTATCCTGTACCTCCAGTGTCAGTGTTATTATCCTGTATCTCCAGTGTCAGTGTCATTATCCTGTACCCCCAGTGTCAGTGTCATTATTCTGTACCTCTAGTGTCAGTGTCATTATCCTGTAACCCCAGTGTCAGTGTCATTATCCTGTACCCCTCAGTGTCAGTGTCATTTTCCTGTACCCCCAGTGTAAGTGTCATTATCCTGTACCTCCAGTGTCAGTGTCATTATCCTGTACCTCCAGTGTCAGTGTCATTATCCTGTACCCCCAGTGTAAGTGTCATTATCCTGTACCCCCAGTGTCAGTGTCATTATTCTGTACCTCTAGTGTCAGTGTCATTATCCTGTACCCCCAGGATCAGTGTCATTATCCTTTACCCCTCAGTGTCAGTGTCATTATCCTGTATCTCCAGTGTTAATGTCATTATCCTGTACCTCCAGTCTCAGCGTCATTATCCTGTACCCCCAGTGTCAGTGTCATTATCCTTTACCCCTCAGTGTCAGTGTCATTATCCTGTATCTCCAGTGTTAATGTCATTATCCTGTACCTCCAGTCTCAGCGTCATTATCCTGTACCCCCAGTGTCAGTGTCATTATCATGTACCCCCAGTGTCAGTGTCATTATCCTGTACCCCCAGTCTCAGCGTCATTATCCTGTACCCCCAGTGTCAGTGTCATTATCCTTTACCCCTCAGTGTCAGTGTCATTATCCTGTACCTCCAGTGTCAGTGTCATTATCCTGTACCTCCAGTCTCAGCGTCATTATCCTGTACCCCCAGTGTCAGTGTCATTATCATGTACCCCCAGTGTCAGTGTCATTATCCTGTACCCTCAGTGTCAGTGTCATTTTCCTGTACCCCCAGTGTCAGTGTCATTATCCTGTACCCCCAGTGTCAGTGTCCTGTATCCCCAGTGTCAGCGTCATTATCCTGTACCCCCAGTGTCAGTGTCATTATCCTGCACCCCCAGTGTCAGTGTCATTATCCTGTACCCCCAGTGTCAGTGTCATTATCCTGTACCTCCAGTGTCATTATCCTGCACCCCCAGTGTCATTATCCTGCACCCCCAGTGTCAGTGTCATTATCCTGTACCCCCAGTGTCATTATCCTGCACCCCCAGTGTCATTATCCTGCACCCCCAGTGTCAGTGTCATTATCCTGTACCCGCAGTGTCAGTGCTATTATCTTAGGCTATATGTAATTACTCTTCAGGGGGCCTCTATATGTGATGATAGTACAGGAGGAGCTTCAGTATAAATACTGTATATGTAAAAAAAAAAAAAAAAAAAGCCTGATCTGTCTATAGAGCAGTGTTGTCAGAATACACAGGACTAGAGAAGGGTTTGTCCAACATGTAACACTAGTTTGTAAACTATAGTGAAGACAAATATTCACCAGAGTCTCCAAATGGTAAAGTGTATGGGGTGGTAATGCTTCACACCTCCACATACGGTACTAACTCTTAGGGTATGTGCCCACGATCAGGACTCACTGTGTTCTGCATGGATCGGGTCCTGACCTGCGGGGCTGCGAGTCTCCTCCGCAGGAGACCGCAGCTGCTTGTACCCACGATCAGGGTTCAGTGCGCTGCGGTCTTTCACTTGTGTTCTCCATACGGAGGAGCATTCAATTACGCAGCAAACAATTGACATGCTGCGGTCTAGAAAGAAGATCCGCGGGTCAGTGTTTGCTACAGAAACAAGAAGCACATTGGGCACGGGATTTCTAGAAATCCCTCCACTGTGCTTATACTTACAACGCAGCGTTTTGGATGCAGCTCAATCATGCTACAGCCAGCATGCTGCAACCACTGATCGTGGACGGCTGGGCATGCACCCTCCGGCAAACCGATCAAATGATATTGCATCCGGATTGGACATTGAAGGACCCTCGACCCAGAACTATGGCGGAGGGTGGGTTCTTTAGTTTAATAAAGATAGTCACTAATTGTGTTGTGTTTTATTTCTAATAAAAATATTTTTCTGTGTTTTTTTTTATCTTTCCTAGAAATTCATGGTGCCCATGTATAATATTGGCATAACACCATGAATTTCGAGCTTAGGGCTAGCTGATACACAGCTGGCCCTAACCCCATTATTACCCCCTAGGGTAATTACGGCACAGTATTATGGCAAAAGGGTCGCTGCAAGAGTTAGATACAGCGCCAGAAGATGGCGCTTCTATGAAGATCCAGGGAAAGTTTTTTTCCAAAAAAGGCAAAAAAAAAATTTCGTGGGCTTCGCCATATTTTTGTATGCTAGCCAGGTACAGCAGGCAGGTACAGGCTGCCCCCAACACCCAGCTGCTTATTTGTACCTGGCTGGGAACCAAAAATATAGGGAAGCCCTGTTTTTTAATTATTTCATGAGTTTCATGAAATAATTCTAAAAATGACATGGGCTTCGCACAATTTTTGTGTCCAGCCAGGTACTACTAGGCAGCTGGGACTGGAATCCGCAGCGCAGGGTGGCCCAAGCTTTCTGCACCCCCCCCCTGCTGCAAATTGCAGAAACTTCTGCGTTGTGAATGTCAGTTATGCTTTTGCTGCTGTGAGGCTCCCTCTTGTGGCCAGGAATGGTTTGGACAGAGATCAGGTGTGTTGAGCAATGGGCGTTTCCATTGCTAACTCTCTGCCTATTTAAACCCTGGTCTGCTAGCAGGCTATGCCGGATGTAAGTTGTTCTGTCATTACTGTGGTTGTTTTTCAGTTTATTTGCATGCAGGTATCTTCCTTCTCAGTTGCCTAGCTGGGAAGCTCCTTGCAGCTATGTTTAGAGTATTGCTCCTATTAGTCCATGTGTTTGGTGCTTCTTGAATTTGTAGTGGTTCCTGCTTTCTGTTCATTAGTATGACAAGAGCGCCTGGTATAGGACTTTTTGTACTATCAGGTTTTTGGATTTTTGCAGGGTTTTTCTCTGGCCACCATCAGTCCCTTTCCTATCCTGTCCTATTTAGTCAGTAGGGCCTCACCTTTTACTAATCCTATCATCTATCTGTGTATTGTGTTTTCCTATATGACCGCAATCTTTGAATGTGGGGGGCTTGCTATTCTTTATCTATTTTCTGAGGCAGAAAGTTATTCATTTTTCCTTCCTTTAGGATAGCTAGTTCTCCGGCTGGGTTTGCAGTGCACAGGATGTTAGTTCACCCCTCGGCTACTTCTAGTGTTGATGGTTAGTAAGGGGATGGCGGCCAGATTAGTTGCCAATGCTCTTGTCACCTTTTACCAATGATTTATGGTGGTCTTCCATGGTTCCGGATCATAATAGTACATCCGGCCAACAAATTTAAAGGGTACTCTTAAGAAGGAAAAAAAAAATAGAGGTCTGCTGAAAGATTTTTTTTTTTTACGTGTTTTTCCTCTTTTTCTTTGGGTTCCGTGGAAGATTTCTTTTTTCTAGCATGGATGAATTGGGTGAGCGGGTTGCTCATCTTGATGCTAAGGTTCGTCGTATAGAGTCTTATCTTGCACAGACTCCCCTTGCAGAGCCTAAGTGTTACGGTTCCCGTTTCTGGGTATCTGCGTGCCTCCTTCCCCTTTGCTGTGGCACTGGAGACTATGTTCGGATTTCTTGCTACTGCACATGTGCGAGCGCTGGAGACTAAGTCCTATCTTGGAGCCATTGCACATGTGCGAGTGACATCATCACTGACACGAGGTCACATGTCTCTGACACCTTCTAAGCTGATTGGCCGCTGGACATGTGCTTGTGACACGAGGTCACATGTCTCTGACACCTTCTAAGCCGATTGGTCGCTGGTCATGTGCTTGTGACGCCTTGCTCGGTGATAGGCCAGCGTGACGTCATTGCTGACGTTCTGGCAGCGAATTGGCTCTGGTATCCTCCATCTTGGATGAGGCACAGAGTCTATATAAGACCCTGACGTATGCTGCTCGGCGCTCAGTCCTCATGGTTCATGCATGAGAGTAGACGCTCTGTGCACGTTCCTCTAGGCATCTCTCTGTCTATGTTAGGTGAGCGCTATCGGCAGGGTAGCATTCTTGTACCTTACAGCTTCGGCTGCAGTCCGTATCCTTGCACCTTATTGGAGTGGACATAGGCATGAGGCACATGGTCAGGCTGGGCCTTGTGATTCTACTCGTAGGTGGGTGTTGCCGCTAGGGTAACGTTCCTTATACTGCGTCTGGCAGTTGTTCGTATCCTCGCGCACTAGGGGAGCGAACATAGGTAGGAGCTTTGTGCGGCTTGTGCTGCTGTCCGTCTCTTTTGCACCACTAGTGGAGCGGACCTAGGCAGGTGCCATATCTAGTGGTTCGTGTCCTCGCACACTAGTGGAGCGAATGCAGGTAGGAGCTTTGTGCGGCTTACGCTGCTGCCCGTCTCCTGGCACCGCTAGAGGAACGGAGCTAGGCAGGTGCCATTTCACACTCACTGCTTTTGTCTCTGTGACCATTAACAGAGACCATACCACACACCCTCCAAGTAAGGGAGAAATTGCTTTATTTCCTAACTATATTCCTCTGTGAGTTTAACAGAGGTATTGCACTCTGCACTTGTGCTACTAATATTTACAGCGGCACACTTATATACTCTTCCTCTCTCATTAACATATCCCTTTTACGTTAATGCTAAATACGGTAGTCGCTGTGACTTTAACAGTACACGTCGTGATTGGCTCTAGTGTCATTGAGACGTATCAGTGTCAGTACTGCTTTTATGGTACAAGATACCCCTTATATTCTGCCATAGTCTGCAGCAGAGACTTTGCACGGTGGACCCTGGCTCTCTGATATCCCTTTGGTTTTTATAATCAGACAGCCCCCCGTAACACTAAGATTCCCGTTCCTGATTTTTTTTCGGCAGATAGGTCGAGATTTTTGAGCTTCAAAAATAATTGTAAATTATTTTTTGACCTGCGCCCTAAGTCTTCAGGGAATCCTGTACAGCAGGTCAAGATTGTCATCTCCCTGCTGCGTGGTGACGGTCCTTACCAAATGGAATGATGACGCGCTTGTGGCTCTTTTTCGGAAGGGTATTGCTGATACTGTGAAGGATGTAATGGTGGGATTCCCCGTCCCTTCTGGTCTTGATGCCTCTATGACCTTAGCCATTCAGATTGATAGGCGGTTACGTGAGCGCAGGAAGATACCTGCTGGTTTTGTGCCTGTGGAACAGCCTTTGGAGCCTATAGAATGTGATAGGGTCCTTTCTAATGCTAGTCGGCAGGGGTTCAGATGGAGGACTAGACTGTGCTTCTATTGTGGAGATGCTTCTCATAATATCTCTGTCTGCCCTAAATGTGAAAAGAGATTGGCTACTTCTGTTACTGTGGGTTCTTTGCAACCAAAGTTTCTTTTGTCTGTCACATTGATTTGCTCATTGTCTTCCTTTTCTGCATTGGCCTTTGTGGACTCAGGGGCAGCGCTCAATTTGATGGATTTTGGGTTTGCTAGGGATTGTGGTTTCAGCATGGTTCCTTTGCAAACTCCTATTCCTTTAAGGGGCATTGATGCTACCCCTTTGGCAGAAAATAAACCCCAATTTTGGAACCAGGTGCCTATGAGAGTTGCACCAGCGCATCAGGAAACTTGTAAATTTTTAGTATTGCATAATCTACAGGATACCTTGGTACTGGGATTTCCGTGGTTGCAGACCCATAATCCAGTTCTTGACTGGAGATCCTTGTCGGTAGCTAGTTGGGGTTGTCAAGGTGTGCATCAGGACCTTTCTGTGTCGTCCACGTCTGCTCAGGCAGTTGATGTTCCGGCCTTCTTGTCTAATTTCCGTGATGTATTTAATGACCAGGAATCTGATTCTCTGTCCCCACACCGGGACTGTGACTGTTCCCTTGAGCTGGTGCCGGGTTGTAAATTTCCCAAGGGGCGGATTTTCAACTTGTCTGTGCCCGAACATGATGCCATGCGGTCATACATCAAGGAATCATTGAAGAAGGGGCACATTCAGCCCTCATCTTCTCCTTTTGGGTGCTGGCTTTGTCTTTGTTGCTAAGAAAGATGGGTCGTTGAGACCTTGTATTGATTACCGTCTTCTTAATAAAATTACAATGAAATATCAGTACCCTTTGCCTCTGATGTCTGATCTTTTCTCTAGAGTGAAGAGTGCCAAATGGTTTACGAACCTGGATCCTATGGGTGCGTATAATCTCATCCGTATTAAGAAGGGTGATGAATGGAAGATGGCTTTTAATACTTCTGAGGGGCATTTTGAGTACCTAGTGATGCCTTTTGGGCTCACTAATGCCCCCTCCGTCTTCCAGGCCTTCATGAATGATATTTTTTGGGACCTTATTGGTAAATTTTTGATTGTCTATTTGGATGACATCTTGATTTTTTCTGATGATTGGGACTGTCATGTTGGGCAAGTACGGGCTGTTTTTCAGATACTTAAGGATAATGCACTGCACGTTAAGGGGTCAAAGTGCCTCTTTGGGGTGCGAAGGATTTCCTTTTTGGGCTTCATCTTGTCTCCCTCCGCTATCGAAATGGACCCGGTTAAGGTTCAGGCTATTTACAACTGGGTGAAACCCACTTCTCTAAAATCCCTGCTGCAGTTTTTGGGGGTTTGCTAATTTTTACCATGAATTTATAGCCAATTTTTCTGCCATTGTCAAACCTCTGACAGATTTGACCAAGAAGGGAGCTGATGCTGAGCATTGGACCCCAGAGGCGATTGTGGCCTTCCAGGAGCTTAAAAGGCGATTCACTTCTGCCCCAGTCCTGCAGCAACCTGATGTGTCTCGCCCATTTCAGGTTGAGATCGATGCCTCAGAGATCGGAGCAGGAGCTGTTCTGTCTCAACGAGACGCTACTTCAAGTAAACTTAAGCCCTGTGCCTTTTTCTCTTGGACGTTTGCTCCTTCTGAACGGAATTATGATGTGGGGAACCAGGAATTATTGGCTATGAAGTGGGCATTTGAAGAGTGGAGACATTGGTTGGAGGAGGCTAGACATCAAGTTGTGGTGCTTACGGACCACAAGAATCTTATCTATCTGGAATCTGCCAAGAGGTTGAATCCTCGGCAGGCCAGGTGGGCTTTGTTTTTTACCCGGTTTAATTTTGTGGTCTCTTTTTTGCCAGGCACCAAGAATGTTAAGGCCGATGCCCTTTCCAGGAATTTCTGTGCTGACTCTTTGGAGGTTGTCGAGCCGTCTACTATCCTCAATGATGGTGTAGTTGTCGTGGGCAGAGGAGGGGACGCTGCGCTCTCCCTCTGCTCGGGTCCGGCTGCTGCTGCGGCCTCTGCTGCTCGGTGGCTCGAACGATGGGCCGGATCCCGGGGACTCGAGCGGCGCTCCTCGCCCGTGAGTGAAAAGGGGAATTGGTTTTGGGGATTTATTGTTCGTGACGCCACCCACGGTTGTGGTGATTTTTGGTAACACCACCGATGCTCTGTATGGAGATCCCGGGAGCGGTGATAGGGAGCAGCAAAGTTGTTAGTTCTCCCCCTCCGTGGGTAGGGGGTGGTTGTCCCGGGGCCCAGTGATGGGGTGGAGGATGAGGGATCGGAGGCCCGGTGCGGGGCTTGGTGAGGTGCAGGGTCGCGGGGGCAGCGCTGTGCCGCACGGCACGGTGGTACTCACTCAGCCTGAGACGTTGACACAGTTCTCGGTAAAACACACGGCTGGAAAGATGGTTCCCACGGATGGCTGCTGTTGCTTTTCCCCGGTAGTTTGGCGGTGACGGTCTCTGTCCCTACAACTAGTGTAATGTTGGTAGAGATGGGTTCCCACCGGTAACCTGCTCCCCGACTTGGATATGGGCCGGAGGAGCCCCTCTTTGCCCGCAGGCGCTGGCCCTGAGAAACTGGTGCCTTGGCGGTGGCGGTGTCTCTCTCCTACGGTTGGACTGTTGCCTTCAATCGGGACTTGGTTGTTTGGAGACCCGTAGGTCCCCTTCACTGACGGATTTGGCAAATTCACGGCGACTCCTAGCCTTGCCGGGATCCGAAAGGCCCCTGCCAATGGTGCTGGCTTCTCCTTGTATACCGGTCCGGTACCGCCGGGCCACCACCCGTCCATGGTCCTTTCGGCAACCTCCGATCAGCCTCTCCTGCAGACGGTCACCACCGTCTGCTAACCTTGCTGTCTCAGTCCGGGGCACACACCCGGACCAACTTCAGGCTTTTCCAACTGTCCCTTTCTCCTCCACTTCAACTCCTCTCTCTTGCTCCTCTACCACTTCACTCTCCAACTACTCTTCAACTCACCGCCTGATTTTCCCGCCTCCAGGGCTGTGAACTCCTCGGTGGGCGGAGCCAACTGCCTGGCCCACCCCCTGGTGTGGACATCAGCCCCTGGAGGAAGGCAACAAGGATTTCTGGTGTAGCTTTGGTGTACCTATCCGGGGTGTAGGGTGTGGTGGTGTCATTACCTGTGACCCCTGGCTTGCCCAGGGCGTCACATTCCCCCTTAGCAAAATGCAGACCGTCCGCGGGCTGCCCGTCCAACACCGGTTTTATTTTTCTGAAAAAGATAAAAAACGGTAACACATACAATTATAGTAACATCATCCCACAACGGGAGGCACTTTTCTTAAATGTTGCAGTAACGGTTGCGGCTGCCGCTCTCTCCCACCCAAGTAACCTGGCCCTGATGCTGCCCCTAAGAAACAGGCAGCACCCCTTGATCCCAGTCCTGAACCAAGTCACCCGAGCGGGATCTGTCCTTCCCCTCCAGAGTGTAGCCACCAGTTCCTGTGGTGGCTGGGCCCCAGCCTGCTCCACTGCGGGCCCTCCCTCCAACCTGCCTCTCCGGAGGCGGTAACGGTAAGCTGCAACAAAACATATTTACATGCCACTAACGTTTGTGGTTGCCCTGCAAGTTCACGGGCTTGTCCGTAAGGAGTCCCTTGCGCAACTTTAAGCGGTCCCAACGGGGACAACGGTGCCGGCAACGGCCGGTTCAATCACTGTGGCAGACAATCAGGTTACTTGCTCATCAATTACTCATTGTCATAATTTTTCAAACTTTCAAAACTTTTAAACAAGGCTTTCAACACACAGGTGGTCCCAACGGGGACGGTGCAACGGTGCTCCGCTGCCATCACTTAGAGTCCTCGGCATCACCGGAGGGAGGGGGTGCGGTGCTCACACGGGCTTCCTGGCTGCCCCTCAACTTTGCATCCAGCGCAAACCACCCCCTCTCCCCGCAGTGCCAGGTGTATTGTACCAGGTCCCCTGGCATCAGGTTGCGGCCTGGGTGCTCTTCTGGCAGGTGAGCATTCACATCCCGCCGGGCTATGAATAATTCGGCCTCCAGGCCCGGTTCATAAATGAATCCATAGCCCCGGCGGACATCAAACCGCCTCACCTGCCCCTCATACAGCGGGCCCCGGACACGAAAAGTTGCCTGTCTCAGGCTCTCCTTCTCCCGTATCGTACGGGCCACCATCTCCGCCTTCCTTCTTTCTCTCTCCTTGATTTCCAGGCCCAGCGGTACCAGCTCCCTGTCCCAGTACGGCGCTGCTGTGAGCTCCGGCGCACGGGTCGGGCCCCGCGAAACCTCTCGGACGCTGCCCACTACTGTTGATCAGGGTGGCAGGTCCCGCGGTGACTTGGCCTTGGATGCCACCTTGCAGCGGCAACCCGGCGCAACCTCAGCCGAGGTGTAGGGGATGGGTACAGGGGCTTCCCTCTGCTGGGCCTTCGGCACGGAGCGGGCTATCGGCTCCGGCTCGGGGACTTTCTCGGGGGACGCCTCCGGTTCGGGATTCGGGGCTTTCCATGGCAGCACCTCCGGTCGGCTACGGGCTCCGGCTACAGGTTGGTCCGCCTGGGCGGACATGCTGGGTATCGCTAACGATTGCGGTGGTAGCGGGCCTAGTGGCGGGGTCATGGCTTCCGGGACGGGTGGCGAGGGAGGTAGCAGGGCGAGAGGGTTTAGACCGGGTCCCGCAGCCGCGATGACCGGCCCTTCAAGGGCAACGGGGCGTGGGTCACTCACCCTCCCTTCCGCAGCTTTCTCCTCGCGTCTCCGCACGGTCGCTATGACATCCGCCATGTCGGTCTCCCACTCCTCCATGAGGAGCTGCATTTTGACCTGCAGCCTCTGGTAGAGCTGCGCAGTCCGGATTTCCACCCACGCCGCGGTTCCAGGTGCGGGGGCTACGGTGCTTCGGGACGGCATCCACATGTTGCTGGCGGCCTCTCCTAGGAACAAGATGGCTGCAGAGTCCTGGCGTCCCTGCCTTTATAGCCGCGGCTACATGCGACCAGTCGCCATTTTGTCCCCATTAGCCTCTTTCCGGCCCCTCCTCTATCGGGGCAGGGTTTTGGCCTTCGCGCCTCCACTACTCGAGGAGACGCTCGAGCAGGAACTCTTCGCGCCAAAGATGGCGGCTTCTCAAATT
This sequence comes from Anomaloglossus baeobatrachus, assembly GCF_048569485.1. Lineage (NCBI taxonomy): Eukaryota > Metazoa > Chordata > Amphibia > Anura > Aromobatidae > Anomaloglossus > Anomaloglossus baeobatrachus. The sequence continues at coordinate 100,137,189 of NC_134362.1, forward strand.
TTCCGGCCGGACACCTCCGGCGGTAACAAGGCGCACCTCTACCAGACGGCAGAGCGGTAAGATCCTGTTCGTGACGCCAAGTTGTCGCGGGTGGAGGAGGGGACGCTGCGCTCTCCCTCTGCTCGGGTCCGGCTGCCGCTGCTGCTGCGGCCTCTGCTGCTCGGTGGCTGGAGCGATGGGCCGGATCCCGGGGACTCGAGCGGCGCTCCTCGCCCGTGAGTGAAAAGGGGAATTGGTTTTGGGGATTTATTGTCCGTGACGCCACCCACGGTTGTGGTGATTTTAGGTAACACCACCGCTGCTCTGTATGGGGATCCCGGGAGCGGTGACAGGGAGCAGCAAAGTTGTTAGTTCTCCCCTCCATGGGTAGGGGGTGGTTGTCCCGGGGCCCAGTGATGGGGTGGAGGATGAGGGATTGGAAGCCCGGTGCGGGGCTTGGTGAGGTGCAGGGTCGCGGGGACAGCGCTGTGCCGCACAGCACGGTGGTACTCACTCAGCCTGAGACGTTGACACAGTTCTCGGTAAAACACACGGCTGGAAAGACTGTTCCCACGGATGGCTGCTGTTGCTTTTCCCCGGTAGTTGGCGGTGACGGTCTCTGTCCCTGCACCTAGTGTAATGTTGGTAGCGATGGGTTCCCACCGGTAACCCGCTCCCCGACTTGGATATGGGCCGGAGGAGCCCCTCTTTGCCCGCAGGTGCTGGCCCTGAGAAACTGGTGCCTTGGCGGTGGCGGTGTCTCTCTCCTACGGTTGGACTGTTGCCTTCAATCGGGACTTGGTTGTTTGGAGACCCGGAGGTCCCCTTCACTGACGGATTTGGCAAATTCACGGCGACTCCTAGCCTTGCCGGGATCCGAAAGGCCCCTGCCAATGGTGCTGGCTTCTCCTTGTATACCGGTCCGGTACCGCCGGGCCACCACCCGTCCACGGTCCTTTCGGCAACCTCCGATCAACCTCTCCTGCAGACGGTCACCACCGTCTGCTAACCTTGCTGTCTCAGTCCGGGGCACACACCCGGACCAACTTCAGGCTTTTCCAACTGTCCCTTTCTCCTCCACTTCAACTCCTCTCTCTTGCTCCTCTACCACTTCACTCTCCAACTACTCTTCAACTCACTGCCTGGTTTTCCCGCCTCCAGGGCTGTGAACTCCTCGGTGGGCGGAGCCAACCGCCTGGTCCACCTCCTGGTGTGGACATCAGCCCCTGGAGGAAGGCAACAAGGATTTCTGGTGTAGCTTTGGTGTACCTATCCGGGGTGTAGGGTGTGGTGGTGTCATTAACTGTGACCCCTGGCTTGCTCAGGGCGTCACATAGTTCTCTCGGCCATTTTGCCTGTTCTGCGCTTGGCACTGGCGGAATTTCAGGGGTATAAACCTGAGAGATGTCCTATGGGGAAACTGTTTGTCCTGGACCAATGGAGAGACAGAGTTGTCTCTGAGGTTCATTGCTCTGTTTTGGCTCATCATCCTGGCATTTTTGGTACTCGGGATCTTTTGAGCCGCTCTTTTTGGTGGCCTTCCCTGTCCCGAGATGTCCGTAGTTCTGTGCAGTCGTGTGGAGTTTGTTCTAGGTCTAAGCCCTGTTGTTCACATTCTAGTGGGCTATTATTGCCTTTGCCGGTACCTAAGAGACCTTGGACGCACATCTCTATGGATTTTATTTCAGAGCTTCCTGTCTATCAGAAAATGACTGTGATTTGGGTGATCTGTGATAGATTCTCCAAGATGGTCCACTTGGTTCCCCTATCTAAGTTGCCGTCCTCATCAGAGTTGGTGCCTTTGTTTTTCCTACATGTTGTTCATTTGCATGGTATTCCTGAAAACATTGTTTCTGACAGAGGGGTGCAGTTTGTATCGAGATTTTGGAGGATTTTTTTGTTCCAAATTGGGTGTTCAGCTGTCTTTCTCCTCGGCGTTTCATCCTCAGACCAATGGTCAGACTGAAAGGGCTAACCAGACCCTGGAGACCTATTTATGGTGTTTTGTTTCTGCGGATCAGGATGACTGGGTTTCGTTTTTGCCTTTGGCTGAATTTGCCATTAACAATAGGGCTAGCTCTACCACATTGGTTTCCCCATTTTTCTGCAATTTTGGGTATCACCCCTGGTTCCTCTTGGGGCAGCTTGAGGCGTCTGACTTTCCAGGGGTGGATTCGGTGGTAAACAGAATGCAGCAGATTTGGGGGAAGGTTGTGGATAAATTGTTTCAATCCCAAGAATCTGCCCAGAAATTTGCAAACCGGCGTCGGACTGTTGGTCCCTGGTTTAAAGTGGGGGACATGGTGCCCTCTAAAAATATTCCTATGAGAGTTCCATATCCTAAATTTAAGCCCAGATTTATTGGACCTTATAAGATTTCGGAGATTATCAACCCTGTATCTTTCCGTTTGACTCTGCCTGTGTCATTTAAGATTCACAATGTCTTCCATAAGTCCTAGTTGAAGAGACATGTGGAGCCAACAGTTCCTGCAGCAGCGCCTCCTGACCCTGTTTTGGTACATGGGGATCTGGAGTATGAGGTTAAAAAAATTCTGGATTCCCATCGCAGTAGGCGACAGCTTCAGTACCTTTTGAAATGGAAGGGTTATGGGCAGGAGGATAACTCTTGGGTTGTGGCTTCTGACATTCATGCAGACAGGTTGGTTCGTGCCTTCCATCATGCTCATCCTGAGCGACCTGGTGGCTTGGTGAGGGTTCAGTGACCCCTCCTCAAGGAGAGGGTACTGTTGTGAATGTCAGTTATGCTTTTGCTGCTGTGAGGCTCCCTCTTGTGGCCAGTAATGGTTTGGACAGAGATCAGGTGTGTTGAGCAATGGGCGTTTCCATTGCTAACTCTCTGCCTATTTAAACCCTGGTCTGCTAGCAGGCTATGCCGGATGTCAGTTGTTCTTTGTTCACCAGCCTTCTTCATCCTGCTCCAGACCACATCTACCCCAGATAAGTGCTTGGCTGTTTATTTGTTGTTTGGTTCTTTTTGATCTTATCTGAGTTTGTCATTACTGTGGTTGTTTTTCAGTTTATTTGCATGCAGGGATCTTCCCTCTCAGTTGCCTAGCTGGGAAGCTCCTTGTAGCTATGTTTGGAGTATTGCTCCTATTAGTCCATGTGTTTGTCACTTTTTGAATTTGTAATGGTTCCTGCTTTCTGTTCATTGGCATGAAAAGAGCGCCTGGTATAGGACGGAGTTCAGATCCAGTGATCGGAGGGCTTTTTGTACTATCAGGTGTTTGGATTTTTGCAGAGTTTTTCTCTGGCCACCATCAGTCCCTTTCCTATCCTGTCCAATTTAGTCAGTAGGGCTTCACCTTTTGCTAATCCTATCATCTATCTGTGTATTGTGTTTTCCTATATCACCGCAGTCTTTGAATGTGGGGGCTTGGTATTCTTTATCTATTTTCTGAGGCAGAGAGTTATTCATCTTTCCTTCCTTTAGGATAGCTAGTTCTCCATCTGGGTTCGCGGTGCACAGGATGTTAGTTCACCCCTCGGCTACTTCTAGTGTTGATGGATAGTAAGGGGATGGCGGTCAGATTAGTTGACAATGCTCTTGTCACCTTTTACCAATGATTTATGGTGGTCTTCCATGGTTCCGGATCATAACACTTCTGGCACTCTATCCAACTCTTTCAGCAGCCCTGGTGTCGGGTGGCATGCTGGGTAATAAGGGGTTAATACTAGCTTTGTTTTTCCAGCCCGAGATTCTTAATTTCTTAATTGCAGGCCAAGTTTGATCTGGCCATTAAAAACCGCCAATAAAGGGTTAAAAAAAGACACCACACAGAGAAAAAATACTTTATTAGAAATTAATACACAGACACACTTAGGGACTCCATCTTTATTACTCCCTCTCACCCCTCCTGGTCTTCTGTCTTCAACCGATGCAGCTTTACTATATCAGAAAGCACGGGGGAGGAAGAACGCTTCTGCTCCCCGTGCAATCTAATCACTTAATGAGTGAGCACAGACTGTGGGTTGGTAAGCTGTGACATCACCACTGCCACCATTGCCATAGTAACCTAATGAGCGGGTTACTAAAGCAACGGTAATCTCTGATCACCTGATCCCCGTTGCCGCTATTCACCGGCTCCTATACCTACACTACCTAAGACACACACTATATCTGTCTCTAGCTCAGCAGCACCTCTCCCTACACTAGCTGACTGTTGATCACAGTGATGAGCACTGCACCGTCAGGTCTTATATAGACCTGATGATGCTGTACAGCCAGCCAATCACTGTAATGCCACAACCAACATCACTGTGGCATTACAGTGTGTGGCAGCCAATCCCTGCATGTGGGCTGATTCTGTAAAGAGCGCCAACATGCAGTGAGGGGGAGCCGGGCATGTGCCCGAGCATCTCGCCGGTACTCGGGGCTTGCTGAGTATCTTATATACTAAGATGCTCGGGCGAGCACCGAGTACCAGCGGGCATGTTCGCCCATCCCTAGTCACCATCTGTTTTCTCCTAGCTAGAGTAAAGTCATTTTGATGTTACAGAGTCTGTGTTTGCATTATAGAGCTCAAAATATGTTCTATTGACTCCAAGTACTACACGTATTTCTAGGAAATTAGTCTTTTTAATTATGTAATTCATGCAAATGTATTCACTGCAAATCAAACTTTATTGGGAAATTCAGCTAATTTGAATTTCATAAGGTTTTCTCATCTCTACTCAAAACCTGCTGTACTACCAGTGGACATTATTGAAGTTATCAAAGATAAAATGGACATTGCATTTGATCAATTTACATTTTACACAGATAGTAGAGTAGTGCTTGGTTACATATAGAACCAAACAAAATAGTTCTTTGTATACTGAACGAAAAAATAAACGCAACACTTTTGTTTTAGCTCCCATTTTTCATGAGCTAAACTCTAAGATCTAAGACTTTTCTTTGTACACCAAAGGCCTTTTCTCTCAAATATTGTTCAGAAATTTCTCTAAATTTGTGTTAGTGAGCACTTCTCCCTCAAAATGTGAAATAGCTGTGTGATAAAACTTCACATTTTAGAGTGGCCTTTTATTGTGGCCAGCAAAAGGCACACCTGTGCAGTAATCATACTGTCTAACCAGCAATATGATATGCCATACCTGTAAGATAGATGGATTATATCAGCAACAGACAAATGCTAGCTAGCACAGATTTAGACACATTTGTGAAAAATAATTCAGAGAATAAGGCCATTTTTGTACATAGAAAAAGTGTAGCACCCCAACCTGGCGCGGCACCCTGTATGTCTCCGCTCCCATGTCTTAGCAGGGGCACCGTTCTCCTCACCAGTCCAGCAGTCTCTGTTATCTCATTCCTGCCCTGGGGCCTGCCGTTGTGTGTTGTGTATGTGACGCCCTGGGCAAGCCAGGGGTCACAGGTCACAACACCACCACACCCCACACCCCAGGTAGGCACATCACAGCTAAACTACAAATCCTTGTTGCCTTCCTCCAGAGGCTGATGATTCACACCAGGGGGTGGGCCAGGCGGTTGGCTCTGCCCACCAAGGAGGACACAGCTCTGGAGGCGGGAGAAACCAGGCAGTGGAGCCCAGGCAGGGCAAGAGTGAAGGAGAGTCCAGTGAGGGACATGAAGGGGTGAACAACAGAGTCTAGTCAGGGAGGAGGAAAGCAAGTGAAGTGACAGTAAAGAAAGAAAGCCTGAGGGGTCCAGCTTTGTGTAGGGCCAGATCAGCAAGGTCAGCGACGGCGGTGACTGTCTGGAGGGGGACCGTTTGGAAGTTCCTGGAAGGACCTCGTTGGCTGTGTGCCCGGTGGTCTGGAGCAGTGTTCCGAAGGACAGTCAGCACCAGGGCAGGGGCCTCTCGGACCCCGGCAAGGCTAGGCGTCGCCAAATTTGCCGAATCTGTCAGTAAAGGGGACGTAGATCCCCCAACAACCAAGTCCCGATTGAAGGCAACAGCCCAACCCGAACCGGAGAGACACCGCCACCGCCACGGCACCAGTTTCTCAGGGCCAGCGCCTGCGGGCAAAGTGTAGGGCTCCTCCGGCCCAGATTGAAGCCGGGGAGCGGGTAACCGGAGGGAATCCACCGCTACCACAAGTCAACCATAGGTGCAAGGAAGAGGGACATCACCGTCACCTACCGGGAGTGCAGGTGCAGCCGTCTGTGGGACCGTCCTACCAGCCGTTTGGTTTACCGTAAAACTGTGTCCACGTCTCAGGCTGAGTGAGTACCACAGTGCCGCAAGGCACAACGCTGCCCCCGCGTCCCTGCGCCCACCAGGCCCCGCACCTCACAAACCTTCACCGGGCCCCGGGATCACCAACCCCTGCCCACGGAGGGGCAACACAACACCTGGCTGCTCCGCATCACCATCCCCGGGATCCCCGTATTGAGCAGCGGTGGTGAAATCACCACAACCGTGGGTGGCGTCACGGACAATAATCATCCCCACACCCAACAACCCCCTTTCACTCACGGGCGAGGAGTGCCGCTCGAGAAACCCACCAGGATCCGGCCTACAGCTCGAGCCACCACTGAGCAGCGGCCGCCGGACCCGAGCAGAAGGGGGTGAGCGAAGTGTGCCGACACCCTCCTCCCCGCCCGCGACATGTACACACACAGTCATTCTGTGAGTGCCCGAAGGATGCGCATGTGGCCACGTGCCCCTTCTTAAAGGGCCAGCATCCTATTGCTCGGAAATTACCTCTGAAGTCAGCAATCTCCCTGTAAGTATTTAAGGCATTCTCTGCTTAGTGGAGGTGACTGAGCAATGTTATCTGTCCGTAGTGCATTGCTAGTTCTCATGTCACGTACCCACTACTGTGTCTACTTCTGCGTGTTGTGTCCTAATACTAGTTACTTGTACTCGCTAACCTGTGTCTCTACCTAGAGCCTGTTTGCTACCACCACCTCCATGCCACTACGTCTGAGTCATCACCTCCATGCTACCACGTCAGAGTTTCCACATCCATGCCACATCTGAGCTAATCCATATCGGACTTCTAAGACTCTCCTGTCCATTTGACCATTGGTCCTGGCTGCCGTGCATTTAGGTCCCCTGGGCCTGCACCTGGCAATTTCTGTACAGGGGTTAGCTCGAGGCTAGTGCCTCCAGGGGAGTCCAGTGTACGGCCCAGTGTGTTCACTCTCGGTCGCTTCCTGCTCCTCTGCGACCATAATAAAAAGTTTTAAGGCTCCGTTACACGCTGCAATATATCGCTAGCGATCGTCCCCGCCCCCGTCGTTTGTGCGGCACAGGCAAATCGCTGTCCGTGGTGCACAAAATCGTTAGGAGCCGTCACATGGGCTTACCTGGTTAGCGACGTCACTGTTGCCGGCAAACCGCCTCCTTTCTAAGGGGGCAATTCGTGCCGCGTCACAGCGGTGCCACTAAGCGGCCGCCCAATAGAAGCGGAAGGGCGGAGATGAGCGGCCGTAACAGCCCGCCCTCCTTCTTCCTTCCTCATTGCAGGCGGCTACAGGTAAGCTGCAGTTCGTCATTCCCGAGGTGTCACACGTAGCGATGTGTGCTGCCTCGGGAACGACGAACAACGTGCGACCTCTACAATCAACGATATTTTGAAAGTGAACGACGTGTCAATGATCAACGATAAGGTGAGTATTTTTGATCGTTATCGGCCGTTCGTTGGTGTCACACGAAACAACGTCGCTAATGATGCCGGATGTGCATCATGGAATCCATGACCCTGGCGATATATCGTTAGATAAGTCATTGCGTGTGACGGGGCCTTTACATTTTTGATCTTTGAGTTCAGCTCATGAAAAAAAGGAAGCAAAACCAAAAGTGTTACACTTATATTTTTGTTAAGTGTATATGTCAGCAACAAAGTGAGTGCAAAATAAGTTTTTCTACTATTGAGTAGTGGCATCACATCTCCCCTGACCTAAACCCAACTGTTCCATGAAAAAGACCCCCACCAACATCTGGCCTTAGTGAGAATACATGGCTGTCATCTCCAAATATATGAAGACCATTTTTCAATTGATACCAACAATATATATGAGCTGGAGAAACCTGAAAGTCACTAGGAAATCCAACCATTCCCCACTATACTCTACGCATCTATAATGCTGAAATTGAAGCTGAAGTCATATCGATTTGAGTTTTTCTTAAGATAGTCATCTATTAGGTTTCCCTCTACTCAGTCACCTACTTGTGCTATGTCTCCTAAAGGAAGACATTACATAAAGGGGGAAACTACGATTTGACATAGCTCAAGGTGGGAATGATGCCTCTATATATTATCAGCTGTGGTTCATATTGGAATATTCACCATTTGGATTATCCTGGGTTGATGGAAGTGTTTGTAAGTTTCAGAATTAAAACCCACACATAGGCTTCTAGTTAGAGTTGAGCGCGGTTCGCAGTTCGCGGTTCTCCAGTTCGCAGTTCGAGTGATTTTGGGGGCTGTTCTAGATCAAACTAGAACTCGAGCTTTTTGCTAAAGCTCGATAGTTCTAGTTACGTTCAAGAACGGTTCTAGCAGCAAAAAGCCAAGCTAATTACTAGCTGGCTTTCCGCTGTAACCCACTCTGTGACCCACACTATTATAAAAATTTCAGCGTATAGTGTGCGGGAACAGTGCATTCAGATCACTGCTGCTGGGATAATGGCGATTGCCATTTTATTTTTCCCTTGTCTTCCTTCCCTAAGCGCGCGTGTGTAGTGGGGCGGGCCAGCATGTCAGCCAATCCCAGACACACACAGAGCTAAGTGGACTTTTAGCCAGAGAAGCAACGGCATGTGTGATAGCATGTCCATGTCACATGTCCCTGCATTATAAAAACGGGTATCTGCCCGTCCGGACGCCATTATCTCTTCTGCGTCTGGGTGCCAGTCACCGCTGGCGTAGCTCCTGTCTCCGATACTGCTGTGTACGCTCTACACACAGCGCTATACAGAATAGGGATAGAAGTTTCTATTAGCCCTTGTAAGGGCTAATAACAGCAGGCTCAGAGCCATAGGTGACAGTCAGGTCCGTGGAAACAGATTTTAACAGCTACAGATAACAGCGTCTGTGTAGCTAAGGTCAGGGACTTCCTCGCTGCATTTCCCCATTAGGAGGGATAGAAAGTGAGGCTTCCTGTACACTGACCCACAACCCTGCCACTGTACCCTCCTGCCCTTTGCACACTCAAGCTCATTGTTACTAAGCCATTATACTAGCAAACACTGAGTAAACTTAGTGGCATCCTAAAAGAGGCTGTTGAACTTCCATTAGTGTCCCACTAGTGCAAATCTATTTGCAGCACCTCTGCATTCATTGCACACTCAAACTCATTGTTACTAAGCCATTATACTAGCAAACTATGCTGCCAGTTTAAGGGCTGTAGTTGCATTGTCAGGGATAGTTATTGTTGTTTATTCTGCTGTTAATAAAGATAGACCACCGCTGCAATCTACACCACCTCTCAATTTTTACTACCACATTTTAAGTGCACAATCTTGTCGCAATCAAAATGAGTGGCAAAATGACAGATGCTGGTGGAAAGGGGAAGAGGCGTGTTGGAAAAGGAAAAAAAGGGTTTGTCCGTGGGGAAGGTGGCAAGCTCCATTAACATCTGCTGAAGATAGACCATCTTCCAGCAAAAGTAAGATGTCTACTACTTACCGTGGACATTCTGATGTGCTCCCTTTTTTACGGAAACGAACAACTGGAACAAAGGTAGATGATGGCCAAAAAAAGAAAATGCTTGAATGGATCTCAAGTTGTCCAACAAGAGCCCTCTCCGCCACCTCAACTACCGCATCCAGAAAACACCAGTCCTCTGAGTTGTCATCCCAATCACACTTGCTTTATCCCAGCTCTGAAGTCTCCATCCGCCCTGCACAGTATGGTGGAACTGAGATGGCTGAGTCTGCAGAGCTGTTCAGTCACACTATAGCCTGGGAATCAGAGGTCTGCTCCCAAGCTACAGTAAGTACAGGCCAGGAAATGGTCTGCAGTGATGCCCAGAACCTTTGTGACTCTGATTCAGGCCGTGAGGACCAAGTTTCTGAGCATAATGTTGACCCTTATTCACAAATTGTAACACCTGTTGTTATAGACAATGAGGAACATACTGATGACAATGAGACGCAGATACCAGATTGGGATGACAACTTAAATATTGGTTCACATCAGGAAGAGGCTCGGTCTGAGGGTGAGGGGAGTGCAAACACAATGCTTGATGAGGAAGTTCTAGATCCCATCTACTGTCAACCCACAGTCAGGCACTCGAGGAGGTCAACAGAAGCGGTGGAGGAGGATGCTACTGACGACGAAGTTACCTTGCGCCTTCCTGGACAGAGGAGTAGTACTGGTAGCACGTCTACAACTGCATCCTCAGCCACCACTCTGCCTCTGAGCACTGGTCGGGGGGGCTCAGCAGGTCGCATGCCCTCTAAGCCTTGCCTAGCCTGTGTCAGGTTTCCAGGTTTTCCAGTTCTCTTTTGAATGAGCTTGCCCTCAGTTAACATGGAGTTTAAGGTTCTGTTGCCCTACTTCCTGTCCAGCTGCTTAAAAGGCCGCCTCTCAGCCCAGTCCAGTGCCTGAGTATACTGCTTGCTGTGTGCTCCTGCTTTGCTGCTGCTAATCCTGATTGCTTTTGGATCCTCCTAAAAGACTACCGACCGACCGACTCTGGACCTTACCCGGTTTCTCAAGCTGTGCCCGGATTCCGTCTGCCATCTTCGGTCAGCACTCTGCCCGGTTCTCTCTGGTTCGTAACCACTCTGGACAATCATCCCGTACGGACACTCCTGGACTTTTACCGCTTGCCCATTGTGTCCCGGCTGCTGCGCATTTAGGCCTTCCGGGGTGATTGCCGGACAGTCCCTGTATAGGGGTTCGCTCTGGTGGTCTCCCTGGGGGAGTCCGGTGCGTGGCCCCGGGAATTCCCTCCGCTCCGTTTCGGGAAGGTATTTGTGTATTTGTACTGCTGTGTTTGTTCCGTTGTTATCTACCGTGGTTACATATCATAAACATCTTGTACCACAAACTCGTCTCTGCTGATCATTGCCCTACGCTATCGAAATCCTCAGAACATATAATAAGTATTACAGCCTGGAGCTTTTTTGACATAGAAAAAGATTGTCCAAATCATGTAATATGTAAAATTTGTCGTGATTCTGTTAGTAGAGGGCAAAACCTAAGGAGTTTGACAACTTCTTCCATGAATCGTCACATGAATAAATATCATATGTCCCAGTGGGAAGCTCACCGTGCTGCATTGCGATCTAGCGGAGCGAACCATCCACCGCCTGCCCCTTCAAGTGCATCCGCGCTCTTCATCTTCTAGGACTGTGGGGACAGCTGTCACACCTGGTTTTCCACGCACAACTTCCACCACTGTACCCACAACAGGCAGTTTGCTTGGTAGGTCGTCATATGGTTTGGAAGGGGAAACAAGTGCGTGTGTACAGCTCTCTCAGACATCGATAGCATCAACGTTGGATGAAAGCAACATCATGTCTACGCCTGCACTTTCCTCACAAACCTGCATTTTTTCATGGACACCCTACTCACCACCATCTACACACAGCAGCCAGATCTCTGTCCCTCAGATGTGGACAAATAAAAGGCCATTTCCTGCGACCCATGACAAAGCTAAGAGGTTGACTTTATCCCTCTGTAAGCTCTTGGCTACTGAAATGCTGCCTTTCTGCCTGGTGGACACACAGGATTTTAGAGACCTTATGTCTGTCGCTGTGCCCCAGTTCTAGATGCTCAGTCACCACTACTTCTCTAAGAAAGGTGTGCCTGTGCTACACCAGCATGTCGCACACAACATCACCGAATCCTTGAGAAACTCTGTGTGTGAATGGGTGCATTTCACCACCGATACTTGGACCAGTAAGCATGGACAGGGACGTTACATGTCGCTGACTGGGCACTGGGTAACTATGGTAATAGATGGTGAAGGGTCTGCTGCACAAGTCTTGCCGTCCCCACGACTTGTGTGTCAATCCTCTGTCTGTCCAATTTCCGCCACTGCTTCTACCTCCTCCACCTCGTCTGGGTCCTCCACCTCCGCCCCAAGCCTGCCTGGTCAGGCCACCAGCGTTGTAACTGCGCAGAAGGAATCACGCACCCCTCATTACTATGCTGGCAGCAGAGCGCAACGGCATCAGGCGGTCTTTAGCTTGAAATGTCTTGGAAATAAGAGTCACACAGCGGCTGAGTTGTGGGCAGCTCTGGAGACTGAGTTTAATAAATGGTTGTCTCCACTCAACCTGCAGCCTGGTAAGGCCATGTGCAACAATGCTGCAAACCTGGGTGCGGCCCTTCGTCTGGGCAAGGTGACACACGTGCCTTGTATGGCTCACGTGTTGAACCTTGTTGTCCAGCAATTTTTAACACACTATCCCAGCCTAGATGGCCTTCTGAACAGGGCACGAAAACTGTCTGCTCACTTCCGCCATTCAACCACCACTGCTGAGCGACTTGCATCGCTCTAGAAGTCTTTCGGCCTGCTGGTTCATCACCTGAAATGCGATTTGCCGACACGCTGGAATTCGACTTCCCACATGTTACAGCGACTGTGGCAGCACCATCAAGCCCTGGTGCAATACGTCATGACGTATAGCCTGGGCCAACGAGATGCAGAGGTGGGGCAGATCACCCTGATGGAGTGGTCTCAGATCAAGGACCTATGCACCCTTCTGCACAGTTTCGACATGGCGACGAATATGTTTAGCGCTGACAATGCCATTATCAGCTTGACAATTCCAGTCATTTACATGCTGGAGCACACGCTAAACACTATTCGGAGTCAGGGGGTAGGACAACAGGAAGGGGAGGAACTACAGGAGGATTCATATGCGCAAGACACAACAACATCACCAAGGTCCAGATGTTCATCATCACCAATGTGGCAGGCATGGGACCATGGAAAACAGGGATCAACAAGGGCGCACAGTAGCAGGCAAAATGTTAAGGAAGGTGCAGGAGAACATGAAGAAATGGAGGACGAACTGTCCACGGACATGGAAGACTCAGCGGATGAGGGAGACCTTGGTCAAATTTCTGTTGAAAGAGGTTGGGGGGAGATGTCAGATTAAGAAAGAACGGTTAGCACCTCTATGTCACAAACACAGCGTGGATTTGGTCCACATGGCTGCGCAAGACACATGAGCCCCTTCTTGCTGCACTACCTCCAACATGACCCTCGTATTGTCAAAATTAGAAGTGATGATGAGTACTGGCTTGCCACACTATTAGATCCCCGGTACAAGTCCAAATTTTGTGACATAATTCCAGCCATAGAAAGGGACGCACGTATGCAGGAGTATCAGCAGAAGCTGTTACTCGATCTTAGCTCGGCTTTTCCACCAAACAACCGTGCAGGGAGTGAATCTCCCAGTTGTAACTTGACAAACATGGGACGGTCTCGTCATCTTCAACAGTCTACCCCTACCAGTAGCACCGTATCTGGTGCTGGTAACAGCAATTTTATTGAATCTTTTCATAATTTTTTTAGACCATCCTTTGCAAGGCCACCAGAGACAACAAGTCTGACACATAGTCAACGGCTGGAGAGGATGGTACAGGAGTATCTCCAAATGAACATCGATGCCATGACTTTGCAAATGGAGCCTTGCTCATTTTGGGCTTCAAATCTTGAAAAATGGCCAGAGCTCTCCACTTACGCCTTGGAGATTTTGTCGTGTCCAGCTACCAGCATTGTCTCTGAATGTGTCTTCAGTGCTGCTGGGTGTGTGCTGACAAATAAGCGCACGCGTCTGTCCAGTGACAATGTGGACAAACTAACGTTCATCAAAATGAACAAGTCATGGATCCACAAGGAATTTACTACCCCTGTGTCATCCTGGGGAGAGTAAATGCTTGTGGATTTTGAATGTGCTTGATGCAAATCTACCTGTGAAGTGTACAACTGGGGCACAAGTGCTGCCACTGAAGGGGTGGGTGTGTGTGGGGCCCAATTTTTGGAAAAAAGGGAGACTCCGCTTGGAGTAACCCTTGCTTACAGTGTTTTTAAAAATGATCCAAGACGAACAGAGCTGGGATCAGTACAAACAGGAGCTGTGGAGATTAAGCGCAATAGGGTCTTACCCTTATAGGTACAGGGCAAGGGTAGGGGGAGCAATATTACTCACCATAGGTAGTTGTGATAGTCACAACTACTATATTCGCATGTAACAATGGATCCCGGCCGCGGCAACCCAAGCGGCTGATAACAGAGAGAGATAGTAGAAATCGGGTTTCTAAAGCCGCGCCAATGATCACAACCAGGACATCGGATTATGTGACTTTATTGCAGCATCGGTCTACGCGTTTCATGAGCTCTGCTCACTTCCTCAGGACCATATAAAAGACACCATCAAATCATTCATGAGCTCTGCTCACTTCCTCAGGACCATATAAAAGACACCATCAAATCACATTTTGATGGTGTCTTTTATATGGTCCTGAGGAAGTGAGCAGAGCTCATGAAACGCGTAGACCGATGCTGCAATAAAGTCACATAATCCGATGTCCTGGTTGTGATCATTGGCGCGGCTTTAGAAACCCGATTTCTACTATCTCTCTCTGTTATCAGAGCTGGGATCAGGAAAGACTTAGCTACCTACCCCGGTGTCATCCTGGGGACGGTTAAGGATGGCGTATTTTTGAATGTGCTTGATGCAAATCCAGCTGTGAAGTGTACAACTGGGGCACAAGTGCTGCCACTGAAGGGGTGGGTGTGTGTGTGGCCCAATTTTTGGAAAAAAGGGAGACTCCGCTTGGAGTAACCCTTGCTTGCTGTGTTTTTTAAAAGGAGCCAAGATGAACAAGTCATGGTTTAGCAAAGACTTTGCTACCTACTCCAGGGTCATCCTGGAGACGGTTAAGGATGGCGTATTTTTGAATGTGCTTGATGCAAATCTAGCTGTGAAGTGTACAACTGGGGCACAAGTGCTGCCGCTGAAGGGGTGGGTGTGTGTGGGGCCCAATTTTTGGAAAAAAGGGAGACTTCGCTTGGAGTAATCCTTGCTTGCTGTGTTTTTTAAAAGGAGCCAAGATGAACAAGTCATGGTTCAGCAAAGACTTTGCTACCTACCCCGGGGTCATCCTGGGGACGGTTAAGTATGGTGTATTTTTGAATGTGCTTGATGCAAATTTACCTGTGAAGTGTACAACTGGGGCACAAGTGTGACGCCCTGGCACAGCCAGGTTGTCACAGAAAGAGTTAATCCTCCTTGGTAATCTGATCCCACACCGATGCAGCAAGACAAACCACATCCCCCAGGGTAGGAGAAAAGCAGAGCAGAGGGGAGGGGCTGGAGCAGAGTGTTGGAGAAGCAGACAGAAGTGGAGCCTGGAGCTATAGCTCCCAGGCTGAAAGCAAAGCGTGCTCCGAGAGGGCCGGGACAGGCTGTAGTGAGGAAGGGGCCAGAGGTAGCCGGAGCAGGGCGGTGGCCCCTCGGTACCTGGGTACCCGGATCACTACAGGGGAGTGGATTCCCCGTTCCCGGCTGAGGAGAAAGAGGAAGAGAGTGGAGAGAGAGGCACCTGGCTGCAGGGAAAGAACAACAAGGGCTGCTGCACCGTGTGTGGGACACTAACACCCCCCGTACCGAAGGCTGCGGACACCGGCAATTCCTAGTTTACCAGTGACTCTGTGTGACTTACTTGTGAGTACACCCGTGCCCTCGGGCACCGCACTGCAGCACTGCGCCCTGCTCCCTGCTTACCCCATCACCGGGCCCCGGGACAACCAACCCCCTACCCACGGAGGGGAGAAATAACATCTAGCTGCTCCATATCATCACTCCCGGGATCCCCGTCCAGAGCAGCGGTGGTGTTCCACAATCACCACAACCGTGGGTGGCGTCACGGACAATCTCCCTTAACAAAACCCCTTTTACTGTGGAGCCTGAGATCACAGACCGGGTCACGCCACCGTGATACCCACAGAAGTGACTCTGTGGCCCGGATCTGAGTAACCCCTGGTCCCCGGGCGTCACACAAGTGCTGCCACTGAAGGGGTGGGTGTGTGTGGGGCCCAATTTTTGGAAAAAAGGGAGGCTCCGCTTGGAGTAACCTTGCGGTGTTTTACATGATTTTAGAAGGGCATGCCATGCCTATATCTGTGTCTCCTCCTCTTTTTCCTTTTCCAGCTTTTTTGTTTTCACATGAGTATATGTCCTTGTCACTTTCTGATGTGTTTGTGTTGTGTTGTGAGTTGTTTGTCACCTTTTGGACACCTTTGAGGGTGTTTTCTAGGTGTTTTTATGTGTTTGTGATTGCCTCCCATTGTTTCCTATGCGGTTCGAGTGGTTCGCCGAACCGAACTCAAACGAGACCTCCGTTCGGCGAACCGAACTCGAGCCGAACCGCGACCGGTTCGCTCATCTCTACTTCTAATTTGGAATTTGGAATTTGATCCCCAACGTTGAAAACAACAGACCCCCATCCACATATTTCAACTATACAACTTTTTGCTTAGGTGTGAATATCATATAAGATATTCCTACAATATTTGTTGTATGGTGAAGTCTAAAGCTTTCAGACAGTGAGTGTCATGTACCATGACTTAGAAATTATATATATTGTTCCCAAATTAAAATCTAATTTTTCTTATTAAATGTGAAAATCCATCCCTGGTATTCCTTTAAGATCTGTCATAAATGAAAAACATGCTTTCAACCTCTTTTTCTTCATGTCTGGAAAGCATCCATGTTTTCATAGAATATTGCTTACGCAATTGACTCTCCAGATGACACTAGTTCAGCATATACACATCAGATGTCTAAAGCCTGCTTTATACGTTGCAATTAGTTGTACAATCGCATTTGCGATGTGACACGCCCAGGTTGCATACGGGATCTTATGAGATTGCACGTAGGTCGTTCATTTGCTGTCACACGTGCGTTAGTAGTCTAGGTTAAATTGATCAATTTTATGTGCGTTCCTTTAGATCATGTGTTCTGTGACGTATGCATTGGGCACCTTTTTTTTTTTTTATTTATTGACTTGCCAAGCGTGTGTAATGTGTAGGGATGCGTTTTTACTATGTCATCTGCCATTCAGCTCTGCTACATGGCCGCTAACAGCAGACACAGACAGCCATGTAGCAGAGCTGAATGGCAGATGACAGCAGACACAGAAAGAGCTGCACTATCAGAATGAACTTGGGTGAACTTCACCCGACTTCATT
Source organism: Anomaloglossus baeobatrachus (assembly GCF_048569485.1). Taxonomy (NCBI): domain Eukaryota; kingdom Metazoa; phylum Chordata; class Amphibia; order Anura; family Aromobatidae; genus Anomaloglossus; species Anomaloglossus baeobatrachus. The sequence continues at coordinate 100,154,314 of NC_134362.1, forward strand.
GTCATGCTGCGGCTCTGTCTGTGTCGCGTCCTGATTAGCGGTCACCTGTGAAGGACTCACCGGTGACCGCTAAACTCCTGAGTGACTGAAGTGAGCAGCCCTCTCTCATAAACTCACTGATCCCCTATCCCCGGCGCGGCGCTGCACAGCGTTCACACTGCTCCGGCGGCTTTTACTGTTTTTAAAAAGCCGGCCGCCCGTTAAACAATCTCGTATTCCCTGCTTTCCCCGCCCACCGGCGCCTATGATTGGTTACAGTGAGACACGCCCCCACGCTGTGTGACAGGTGTCACACTGCACCCAATCACAGCAGCCGGTGGGCGTGTCTATACTGTGTAGTGAAATAAATAATTAAATAATTTAAAAAAACGGCGTGCGGTCCCCCCCAATTTTAAAACCAGCCAGATAAAGCCATACGGCTGAAGGCTGGTATTCTCAGGATGGGGAGCTCCACGTTATGGGGAGCCCCCCCAGCCTAACAATATCAGCCAACAGCCGCCCAGAATTGCCGCATACATTATAAGCGACAGTTCTGGGACTGTACCCGGCTCTTCCCGATTTGCCCTGGTGCATTGGCAAATCGGGGTAATAAGGAGTTATTGGCAGCCCATAGCTGCCAATAAGTCCTAGATTAATCATGTCAGGCGTCTATGAGACACCTTCCATGATTAATCTGTAAATTACAGTAAATAAACACACACACACCTGAAAAACCCTTTATTAGAAATAAAAAACACAAACATATACCCTGGTTCACCACTTTAATCAGCCCCAAAAAGCCCTCCATGTCCAGCGTAATCCAGGATGGTCCAGCGTCGCTTCCAGCTCTGCTGCATGGAGGTGCCCGGAGCTGCAGCAGACATCGACGCTCCTGTCACCTCCACACAGCAACTGAAGACAGCCGCGCGATCGGCTGAGCTGCCAGTGAGGTTACCCGCTATCACTGGATCCAGCGGTGGCCACGGGTAACCTCAGTGACAGCTCAGCTGATCGCGCTACTCACCGCCGCTCCTCTCACCTCCACGCAGCAACTGAGGTGAGTAGCGCGATCAGCTGAGCTGTCACTGAGGTTACCCGCGGCCACCGCTGGATCCAGTGATAGCGGGTAACCTCACTGACAGCTCAGCTGATCGCGCGGCTGTCTTCAGTTGCTGCGTGGAGGTGACAGGAGCGGCGGTGTCTGCTGCAGCTCCGGTCACCTCCATGCAGCAGCGCTGGAAGCGACGCTGGACCATCCTGGATTACGCCGGACATGGAGGGCTTTTTGGGACTGATTAAAGTGGTGAACCAGGGTATATGTTTGTGTTTTTTATTTCTAATAAAGGAATTTTTTGGGTGTGTGTGTGTTTATTTACTGTAATTTACAGATTAATCATGGAAGGTATCTCGGGGAGACGCCTGACATGATTAATCTAGGACTTGTTGGCAGCTATGGGCTGCCAATAACTCCTTATTACCACGATTTGCCAACGCACCAGGGCAAATCGGGAAGAGCCGGGTACAGTTCCAGAACTGTCGCATCTAATGTATGCGGCAATTCTGGGCGGCTGCTGACTGATATTGTTAGGCTGGGGGGCTCCCCATAACGTGGAGCTCCCCATCCTGAGAATACCAGCCTTCAGCCGTATGGCTTTATCTGGCTGGTTTTAAAATTAGGGGGGATCGCACGCCGTTTTTTTTTAATTATTTAATTATTTATTTCACTACACAGTATAGACACGCCCACCGGCTGCTGTGATTGGGTGCAGTGTGACACCTGTCACTCAGCGTGGGGGCGTGTCTCACTGTAACCAAGCATAGGCGCCGGTGGGCGGGGAAAGCAGGGAATACGAGATTGTTTAATGGGTGGCCGGCTTTTTCAAAACAGTAAAAGCCGCTGGAGCAGTGTGAACGCCGTGCAGCGCCGCGCCGGGGATCGGTGAGTATGAGAGAGGGGGATAGACTGACATGGACAGAGAGTGAGGGACAGAGATTGTGACCGACTGACAGAGATTAGTGAATGACAGACATTGTGAGGCACTTCAGAACGCAGCTTTTCAGCTGCGCTCTGAAGCGGACCTTTTTTAAGCTGCGGTGCAGAGCGCACACCTGCACACATAGCCTCAGACACCAAAATCGTATGAGGGATGTCACATGTTACAATTGACTAGGTTCGTGCAACAAAACGCTCAATTCTAGACAAAGATACGATGTGTTTGCGATCAACGGTTTTGCGTTCAATCCTGATCGCACGTAGATGTCACACGCAGACACCTCACAAACGATGCCGGATGTGCGTCACTTACAACTTGACCCCAACGACGGATTGTGAGATATATTGAAGCGTCTGTTGGGGGCTTAAAGCCCGCTTTACACACTAGAATATATCTTACAATGTGTTGGCGGGGTCACGTCGTAAGTGACGCACATCCGGCATCGTAAGGTACATTGTATTGTGTAACAGCTATGTGCGATTGCGAATGAACGGTAAAACGTTCATCACACGCACGTCGTTCATTCCTCATGAATTGAACGTCAGGTTGTTCATCGTACCCGGGGTAGCACACATCGCAGTGTGTGACACCCCGGGAACGATGAACAGATCTTACCTGCGTCCTGCGGCTGCCGGCCAGCAATGTGGAAGGAAGGAGGTGGGTGGGATGTTTACGTCCCGCTCATCTCCTGCTTCTATTGGCTGGCTGCCGTGTGACGTCGATGTGACGCCGAACGTCCCTCCCACTCCAGGAAGTGGTTGTTCGCCGCCCACATCGAGGTCATATGGACGGGTAAGTACGTGTGACGGGGGTTAATCGTATGTGCGGCACATTCAACAAAATTGAACGTGCCGCACATACGATGGGGGCGGTTACGATCGCATACGATATCGTATGCAGAATCGTAACATGTAAAGCAGGCTTTAGAAAGCAAATACAAACACATTAAAAAGCATTATAAAGTACGGCTCAGTTTTTCTACCATAAAATGTGGTTTTTGTAAATAGCCTTTTCCCTTAGCAATGTTTGTTGCAGAAGCAATAGAGCTGAAAATATTAGGTTTCAGCTGGGTCGTCGGAAAAAAACAATTTGAAAACTAATTTGCCAATTGTGTTTTGAATGGATAAAAATATCAGCCTGGTTTGCATATATTCCAGTTGACAGAACAGCATAGATGAGTACAGCAGCTCATATCAAGGAAAAATTATATATCCTTTGTTGCAGTACTTACTCTCTAGGTCTAAACTACCCCTAGAAGCAGCATGAGAATCAGAAGTGTTCATTGAAAGCTTTATTCCGTGGATTTTGTTTTCTAACAGCTGAAGAAGACAGAAGCCTGAAATAGTCACAGATGATGAAAAGTAGTAGGTGACATTCAGGGCCGTATTTACCATTAGGCACCCATGATCCCGTGCCTGGGGCGGCAGGATGCAGGGGGGCGGCACCTTCTAGCAGTTCACATTCATTAAATCCGCTGTATTTTTGGAGGGGGGAGGGGGAGAGGCACACCTTTATTTATTTGTATCCGCGTCAATTAAGACGCGAATGCAGACAAACTGCAGCGGCCGGGCACAGAGAGCTGATTGACCCCGGAACTGCCGGAGCCTGCACTTCCGGGGTCACAGGCGCGCTAATCAGCTCCTTCCTCTGTGCTGCGTCCAATGCTGTGTGGATTTCACATGCAGAGCTCACAGCAGGAAGCCGCAGAGGACGCCGCGATGGAAGCCGGTGTCAGAAGAAGATACTCACGTGAGCCAGGAAGATGACGGCGGGCCCTGGAGCAGGTAAGTGCTCGCAGAGCTGAAGATTCATAAGGAGCGTGGGGGTGCCTCTAATGCAGACTGGAGATCTGCGTATGGGGTGGGAGGAGAGAGGCTGATACTGGGGGAGACTTGGGGGAAGAGAAGCTGATACTTGGGGAGGCTGGGAGGAGAGAGTCTGATGCTGGGGGAGGCTGGGAGGGGGGAGGCTGATGTTGCGGAAGGCTGGGAGGGGGGAGGCTGACGCTGGGGGAGGCTGGGAGGAGGGAGGCTGATGCTGAGGGAGGCTGATGCTGGGGGAGGCTGGGAGGAGAGAGGCTGATGCTGGAGGAGGCTGATGCTGGGGGAGGCTGGGAGGAGGGAGGCTGGTGCTGGGGGAGGCTGGGAGGAGGGAGGCTGATTTTGGGGGAGGCTCGGAGGGGGAGGCTGATGCTGGGGGAGGCTTGGAGGGGGGAGGCTGATGCTGGGGGAGGCTGGGAGGAGGGAGGCTGATGCTGAGGGAGGCTGATGCTGGGGGAGGCTGGGAGGAGAGAGGCTGATGCTGGGAGAGGCTGATGCTGGGGGAGGCTGGGAGGAGGGAGGCTGATGCTGGGGGAGGCTGGGAGGAGGGAGGCTGATGCTGAGGGAGGCTGGGAGGAGGGAGGCTGATGCTGGGGGAGGCTGAGAGGAGCAAGGCTGATGCTGAGGGAGGCTTATGCTGGGGGAGGCTGGGAGGAGAGAGGCTGATGCTGGGAGAGGCTGATGCTGGGGGAGGCTCGGAGGAGGGAGGCTGATGCTGGGGGAGGCTGGGAGGAGGGAGGCTGATGCTGAGGGAGGCTGGGAGAAGGGAGGCTGATGCTGGGGGAGGCTGAGAAGAGCAAGGCTGATGCTGAGGGAGGCCTATGCTGGGGGAGGCTGGGAGGGGAAAGGCTGATGCTGGGGGAGGCTGGGAGGAGAGAGGCTGGGGGAGGCTGATGCTGGGGGAGGCTGGGAGGAGGGAGGCTGATGCTGGGGGAGGCTGGGAGGAGGGAGGCTGATGCTGGGGGAGGCTGGGAGGAGAGAGGCTGATGCTGAGGGAGGCTGATGCTGAGGGAGGCTGATGCTGGGGGAGGCTGGGAGGAGAGAGGCTGATGCTGGGAGAGGCTGATGCTGGGAGAGTTTGGGAGGAGAGAGGCTGATGCTGGGGGAGGCTGGGAGGAGAGAGGCTGATGTTGGCGGAGGCTGGTGCTGGGGGAGGCTGATGCTGGGGGAGGCTGGGAGGAGGGAGGCTGATGCTGGGGGAGGCTGGGAGGAGGGAGGCTGATGCTGAGGGAGGCTGGGAGGGGGGAGGCTGGGAGGAGAGAGGCTGATGCTGGGGGAGGCTGGGAGGAGGGAGGCTGATGCTGAGGGAGGCTGATGCTGGGGGAGGCTGGGAGGAGAGAGGCTGATGCTGGGGGAGGCTGATGCCGGGGGAGGCTGGAAGGAGGGAGGCTGGTGCTGGGGGAGGCTGGGAGGAGGGAGGCTGATTTTGGGGGAGGCTGATGCTGAGGGAGGCTGGGAGGGGGGAGGCTGGGAGGAGAGAGGCTGATGCTGAGGGAGGCTGGGAGGGGGGAGGCTGGGAGGAGAGAGGCTGATGCTGGGGGAGGCTGGGAGGAAAGAGGCTGATGCTGAGGGAGGCTGATGCTGGGAGAGGCTGATGCTTCGGGAGGCTCGGAGGAGAGAGGCTGATGCTGAGGGAGGCTGATGCTGGGGGAGGCTGGGAGGAGAGAGGCTGATGCTGGGGGAGGCTAGGAGGGAGGAGGCTGATGCTGGGGGAGGCTGAGAGGGGGGAGGCTGATGCTGGGGGAGGCTGGGAGGAGGGAGGCTGATGCTGGGGGAGGCTGATGCTGGGGGAGGCTGATGCTGGGGGAGGCTGATGCTGGGGGAGGCTGATGCTGGGGGAAGATGATGCTGGAGGAGGCTGGGAGGAGAGAGGCTGATGCTGGGGGAGGCTGGGAGGAGGGAGGCTGATGCTGGAGGAGGCTGGGAGGAGGGAGGCTGATGCTGAGGGAGGCTGGGAGGGGGGAGGCTGGGAGGAGAGAGGCTGATGCTGGGGGAGGCTGGGAGGAGGGAGGCTGATGCTGGGGGAGGCTGGGAGGAGGGAGGCTGATTTTGGGGGAGGCTGATGCTGAGGGAGGCTGGGAGGGGGAAGGCTGGGAGGAGAGAGGCTGATGCTGAGGGAGGCTGGGAGGGGGGAGGCTGGGAGGAGAGAGGCTGATGCTGGGGGAGGCTGGGAGGAAAGAGGCTGATGCTGAGGGAGGCTGATGCTGGGAGAGGCTGATGCTTCGGGAGGCTCGGAGGAGAGAGGCTGATGCTGAGGGAAGCTGATGCTGGGGGAGGCTGGGAGGAGAGAGGCTGATGCTGGGGGAGGCTAGGAGGGAGGAGGCTTATGCTGGGGGAGGCTGAGAGGGGGGAGGCTGATGCTGGGGGAGGCTGGGAGGAGGGAGGCTGATGCTGAGGGAGGCTGATGCTTGGGGAGGCTGATGCTGGGGGAGGCTGATGCTGGGGGAGGCTGATGCTGGGGGAAGATGATGCTGGAGGAGGCTGGGAGGAGAGAGGCTGATGCTGGGGGAGGCTGGGAGGAGGGAGGCTGATGCTGGGGGAGGCTGGGAGGAGGGAGGCTGATGCTGAGGGAGGCTGGGAGGGGGGAGGCTGGGAGGAGAGAGGCTGATGCTGGGGGAGGCTGGGAGGAGGGAGGCTGATGCTGAGGGAGGCTGATGCTGGGGGAGGCTGGGAGGAGAGAGGCTGATGCTGGGGGAGGCTGATGCCGGGGGAGGCTGGGAGGAGGGAGGCTGATTTTGGGGGAGGCTGATGCTGAGGGAGGCTGGGAGGGGGGAGGCTGGGAGGAGAGAGGCTGATGCTGAGGGAGGCTGGGAGGGGGGAGGCTGGGAGGAGAGAGGCTGATGCTGGGGGAGGCTGGGAGGAAAGAGGCTGATGCTGAGGGAGGCTGATGCTGGGAGAGGCTGATGCTTTGGGAGGCTCGGAGGAGAGAGGCTGATGCTGAGGGAGGCTGATGCTGGGGGAGGCTGGGAGGAGAGAGGCTGATGCTGGGGGAGGCTAGGAGGGAGGAGGCTGATGCTGGGGGAGGCTGAGAGGGGGGAGGCTGATGCTGGGGGAGGCTGGGAGGAGGGAGGCTGATGCTGAGGGAGGCTGATGCTGGGGGAGGCTGATGCTGGGGGAGGCTGATGCTGGGGGAGGCTGATGCTGGGGGAGGATGATGCTGGAGGAGGCTGGGAGGAGAGAGGCTGATGCTGGGGGAGGCTGGGAGGAGAGAGGCTGATGCTGAGGGAGGCTGATGCTGGGGGAGGCTGGGAGGAGAGAGGCTGATGCTGGGGGAGGCTGGGAGGAGGGAGGCTAATGCTGGGGGAGGCTGGGAGGAAAGAGGCTGATGCTGAGGGAGGCTGATGCTGGGAGAGGCTGATGCTGCGGGAGGCTCGGAGGAGAGAGGCTGATGCTGAGGGAGGCTGATGCTGGGGGAGGCTGGGAGGAGAGAGGCTGATGCTGGGGGAGGCTGGGAGGGGTGAGGCTGATGCTGGGGGAGGCTGGGAGGGTCGAGGCTGATGCTGGGGAGGCTGGGAGGAGGGAGGCTGATGCTGAGGGAGGCTGATGCTGGGGGAGGCTGGGAGGAGAGAGGCTGATGCTGGGGGAGGCTGATGCTGGGGGAGGATGATGCTGGGGGAGGCTGGGAGGAGAGAGGCTGATGCTGGGGGAGGCTGGGAGAAGAGAGGCTGATGCTGAGGGAGGCTGATGCTGGGGGAGGCTGGGAGGAGTGAGGCTGATGCTGGGGGAGGCTGATACTGGGAGAGGCTGGGAGGGGGGAGGCTGGGAGGGGGAAGGCTGATGCTGGGGGAGGCTGTGAGGGTGGAGGCTGATGCTGGGGGAGGCTGGGAGGAGTGAGGCTGATGCTGGGGAAGCTTGGGGAGAGAGGCTGATGCTGGGGGAAGCTGGGGAGAGAGAGAGGCTGATGCTGGGGGAAGCTGGGGGAGAGAGGCTGAAGCTGGGGGAGGCTGGGGGGAGAGAGGCTGAAGCTGGGGGAGGCTGGGGGAGAGAGGCTGATGCTGGGGGCAGAGAGGCTGATGCTGGGGGAAGCTGGGGGAGAGAGGCTGCTGCTGGGGGAAGCTTGGGGAGAGAGGCTGATGCTGGGGGAAGCTGGGGGAGAGAGAGAGGCTGATGCTGGGGGAAGCTGGGGGAGAGAGGCTGAAGCTGGGGGAGGCTGGGGGGAGAGAGGCTGAAGCTGGGGGAGGCTGGGGGAGAGAGGCTGATGCTGGGGGACGCTGGGGGAGAGAGGTTGATGCTGGGGGAGGCTGGGAGGAGGGAGGCTGATTTTGGGGGAGGCTGATGCTGAGGGAAGCTGGGAGGGGGGAGGCTGGGAGGAGAGAGGCTGATGCTGAGGGAGGCTGGGAGGGGGGAGGCTGGGAGGAGAGAGGCTGATGCTGGGGGAGGCTGGGAGGAAAGAGGCTGATGCTGAGGGAGGCTGATGCTGGGAGAGGCTGATGCTTCGGGAGGCTCGGAGGAGAGAGGCTGATGCTGAGGGAGGCTGATGCTGGGGGAGGCTGGGAGGAGAGAGGCTGATGCTGGGGGAGGCTAGGAGGGAGGAGGCTGATGCTGGGGGAGGCTGAGAGGGGGGAGGCTGATGCTGGGGGAGGCTGGGAGGAGGGAGGCTGATGCTGAGGGAGGCTGATGCTGGGGGAGGCTGATGCTGGGGGAGGCTGATGCTGGGGGAGGCTGATGCTGGGGGAGGATGATGCTGGAGGAGGCTGGGAGGAGAGAGGCTGATGCTGGGGGAGGCTGGGAGGAGAGAGGCTGATGCTGAGGGAGGCTGATGCTGGGGGAGGCTGGGAGGAGAGAGGCTGATGCTGGGGGAGGCTGGGAGGAGGGAGGCTAATGCTGGGGGAGGCTGGGAGGAAAGAGGCTGATGCTGAGGGAGGCTGATGCTGGGAGAGGCTGATGCTGCGGGAGGCTTGGAGGAGAGAGGCTGATGCTGAGGGAGGCTGATGCTGGGGGAGGCTGGGAGGAGAGAGGCTGATGCTGGGGGAGGCTGGGAGGGGTGAGGCTGATGCTGGGGGAGGCTGGGAGGGTCGAGGCTGATGCTGGGGGAGGCTGGGAGGAGGGAGGCTGATGCTAAGGGAGGCTGATGCTGGGGGAGGCTGGGAGGAGAGAGGCTGATGCTGGGGGAGGCTGATCCTGGGGGAGGATGATGCTGGGGGAGGCTGGGAGGAGAGAGGCTGATGCTGGGGGAGGCTGGGAGAAGAGAGGCTGATGCTGAGGGAGGCTGATGCTGGGGGAGGCTGGGAGGAGTGAGGCTGATGCTGGGGGAGGCTGATACTGGGAGAGGCTGGGAGGGGGGAGGCTGGGAGGGGGAAGGCTGATGCTGGGGGAGGCTGGGAGGGTGGAGGCTGATGCTGGGGGAGGCTGGGAGGAGTGAGGCTGATGCTGGGGGAGGCTGGGAGAAGAGAGGCTGATGCTGGGGGCAGAGAGGCTGATGCTGGGGGCAGAGAGGCTGATGCTGGGGGAAGCTGGGGGAGAGAGGCTGATGCTGGGGGAAGCTTGGGGAGAGAGGCTGATGCTGGGGGAAGCTGGGGGAGAGAGAGAGGCTGATGCTGGGGGAAGCTGGGGGAGAGAGGCTGAAGCTGGGGGAGGCTGGGGGGAGAGAGGCTGAAGCTGAGGGAGGCTGGGGGAGAGAGGCTGATGCTGGGGGACGCTGGGGGAGAGAGGTTGATGCTGGGGGGGCTGGGGGGAGAGAGGCTGATGCTGGGGGAGAGGCTGCTGGTGAAGGCAGGGGAGAGCGGCTGCTGCTGGGGGAATGGGAGAGAGGGGCCAATCCTAGAGACAGAGGACAAGGGTTGAGGGATAGTGCAATGACAAAATCGATGGGGGGGAGTGTAAGGACTCAGAATGAGAGAGGGGCAGCATTGGGAGCTCATTATAGAGAAGGGGCAGCATGTGTGGGCTCAGTATGGAGTGGAGCAATGTAGGGGAGTCAATATCAAGAGTGGGGTAGTGTGTGTGTGTGTGTGTGTGTGTGGGAGGGGTGTCTCAGCATAAGCGTTAGTGTGGTGGTCTTAGTATGATGAATGGGGCAGCATGGAGGTGTCATTATGGAAAAGAGGAAGGCAGCATTAGGAGCTCATGGAGAGGGGCAGCATGCATGGGACATTGTGAGGAGGGAACAGCATGTATGGGAAACTGTGAGGAGGGAGCAGCATGCATGGGACATTGTGAGGAGGGGCATTATGCATGGGACACTGTGAGGGGGGACAGCATGCATGGGACATTGTGAGGAGGGAGCAGCATGCATGGGACACTGTGAGGAGGGGGCAGCATGCATGGGACATTGTGAGGAGGGGGCAGCATGCATGGGACATTGTGAGGAGGGAGCAGCATGCATGGGACACTGTGAGGAGGGGGAAGCATGCATGGGACATTGTGAGGAGGGGGCAGCATGCATGGGACATTTTGAGGAGGGGGCAGCATGCACGGGACATTTTGAGGAGGGGGCAGCATGCATGGGACATTGTGAGGAGGGGGCAGCATGCATGGGACATTGTGAGGACGGGGAAGCATGCATGGGACATTGTGAGGAGGGGAAGCATGCATGGGACATTGTGAGGAGGGGGCAGCACGCATGGGACATTGTGAGGAGGGGGCAGCATGCATGGGACATTGTGAGGAGGAGGCAGCATGCATGGGAAACTATGAGGAGGGGGCAGCATGCATTGGAAACTATGAGGAGGGAGCAGCATGCATGGGACATTGGGAGGAGGGGCAGCATGCATGGGACATTGTGAGGGGGGACAGTATGCATGGGACATTGTGAGGAGGGAGCAGCATGCATGGGACACTGTGAGGAGGGGGCAGCATGCATGGGACATTGTGAGGAGGGGGCAGCATGCATGGGACATTGTGAGGAGGGGGCAGCATGCATGGGACATTGGGAGGAGGGGGCAGCATGCATGGGACATTGGGAGGAGGGGGCAGAATGCATGGGACATTGTGAGGAGGGGGCAGCATGCATGGGACATTGTGAGGAGGGGGCAGCATGCATGGGACATTGTGAGGAGGGGGCAGCATGCATGGGACATTGTGAGGAGGGGGAAGCATGTATGGGACATTGTGAGGAGGGGGCAGCATGCATGGGACATTGTGAGGAGGGGGCAGCATGAAGTGAGGTCAATGTGCAGATCATATTTCATAATTGAGGAAGGTGTGGTGGGTATAATTTATAAGGGAGGGCAGTGTGTAGTTTATTAGGGGCAGTGTGACAGTCACAGTATATAAGTGGGGACGGTGTGGTGGGAATATTTTATACTCATGCTATGTTTTGATATGCCCGTGGTGATCCCCATTGGGGGGGGGGGGGGGGTTAGTGCCCTTCGTTTCTCATTGATACTTTTTCAAGTGTTTTACAGATCTTAAACAGATGTCGTGTGTGAAAACTCAGTGTTGCGTTGTCACTAAGGGGCGCGACCACTTAAAGTGCCTAGGGCAGCACGGAGGCAAAATACAGCCCTGGTGACCTTGAGCAAGCTGGTCTGAAGTTATGACTGGCCCTTTGACCCCAAATGGTGCATTGATGAGCACAGCCATGGCAGGGTTAATCACAAACACATGTACTAAAAGTAAGGCATGGAAAGATAACCGTTTAATTTAGGGCTTATTCATATGCCAGGTTTTCACATACAAGTTGCGTGTTTTTCATTATTGTCTATAGGGCTGTTCACGTGTTCATGTATTTTTATTGTTTGAGTCATCCAAATTCTCACCAAATCAATGTCCGATTTTCATTGGAGTCATAGAGAAACTCACCAATAGATCTATGGGTCCATGAAAAAAATTGGACAGAACTCAAATGCGTTGTCCATCTTTTCACTGACTGCTGGAAGAAGCTTAAAAAACATTCTTCATTTCTTCCTTGCATACAAGAAAAACTAATTAACCAGATGTGAAAAATTGACACAAGGACCAAACATTGATGATTGTTCGATCCAAAACCGATGGAAACCAGTCAGCTTTTCGCATACGAGAAAAATCATTGACATTTGAATGAGGTTTTGGTCATATGACTTTACAAGTTTAAAGAGTAACTAGCTTTTATCTGTATTTCCCAAATCGGGAAATGAAAATAAGCAACTTTGTAATAAATCTTATCAGAGAAATCTGATTCTTTCTCCTCCTGGACCGATCTTTCGTTGTCTTTGCATGGAGAATTACAGAAAAGTTAGAGACAAACACAAATAATCTGTTGAATATTTTCCTGAAATGGCAGTTAAGGGTGCTTTATACGCTGCAACATCGCGATGTTGCGTACGACAGCACCCTCCCCCGTCGTGTGTGTGATATTATGTGATCGCTGCCGTAGCGAACATTATCGCTACGGCAGCATCACATGCACATACCTGGTCAGCGACGTCGCTCTGGCCGGCGATCCGCCTCCTTTCTAAGGGGGCGGGTCATGCGGTGTCACAGTGACGTCACATGGCAGCCGTCCAATAGCAGAGGAGGGGCGGAGATGAGCAGCCATAACATTCCGCCCACTTCCTTCCTTCCGCATTGCCGGTGGACAGAGGTAAGGAGATGTTCGTCGCTCCTGCGGTGTCACACATATCGATGTGTGATGCCGCAGGAACGAGGAACAACATCGCTAATAAACAGGCAATGATATTTGGTTTTAGGACGTCCTCTCCAAAACCAACGACTTTTGCCTGTTTTGCGATTGTTTAAGATCGCTCGTACATATCACACGCTGCGATGTCGCTAAGGACTCCGGATGTGTGTCACTAATGACATGACCCCGACGATAAATCATTAGCGATATCGCAGCGTGTAAAGCCCCCTTTACAGTTCTCTATTGAACATTATAGGCACAAAATGTCATCTCCTGAAGACCAGTTGAGTGACGAAAATGCACACACCTAGAGCAGTATCGCCTGGTACAGATATTGAAAAGGCCGGAGTTTACGTTATGGCACCACACATTTAGATAGATGTAACTGTTACTGCGGCCAGATGGAGGAGGACTATATTACATTGAACAGGCCGCGTTGTGGTAAGTGAGAAGCCTTTTGCGCTCCAAAATGGGTCTTTATTTTCCCAATGTATTTCAATACCAGATCGGCACCAAAACGTGTTGGTACAATGAAGAGCCATTTAGAACACAAAAAGCTACTCATTTGTCACATAAAAATTACCGTTGATGTGTGTGGCTTCGTGGAGACTGACGTATTCCGTAAGGAGACTTTGGTTAACTCGTTGTTGCACGCATCATCGGCACACAATTCAACTACTATTCGCGCCTTCCTGACGGACTCATACCTGGAAGGAGTCCATACAGTCTAGCATCTACAGAGGCCAGGCAGCAGATAGGAGCGGGAATAGATAGCAAAACTCCACCCACATATTACCTATATGGCAGCTGCTGCCAATCAAAAAGCTGTACATTTGTGTAACTTTACTTGCCTGTATTTCAAAAACTATACATTCAATCTGACAACTAAAGTTATGTATAGAGTCAGCAGGATAGCACCAGTAGAGCACTGGCTTTAGTTTATATAGCAAAATCCCAGCGATTGCTTCTCTTTAATAGTGAGGCACAAAGCTTTGCTATTACACAAATGCACAAACAGTCTTATCTTGGTTCCAGTGTAATAAATGAACCTTTTAAAATACTGGTATCTTCCTATGTTGTAGACATTTGGGGGGCCAGATAGAAACTATGCAAATACTACCCCTACTCCCCTCTAGCCATATTATTGACCTCCTTACTATTTGAAAATTAGCTTTATGCAGTGACTTGACATGAGTTGCTAGCATTTGTGATGAGGATGTATTTCACGCCTTAGGGCGGCTTTGCATGTTGCAACATCGCACGTGCGATGTCGGTGGGGTCAAATCGAAAGTGACGCACTTCCGGCGTCACTTTCGAGATCGTAGTGTGTAAATGCTAGATGATACGATTAACGAGCGCAAAAGCGACGTTATCGTATCATCGTTGCAGGCTCCGACTTTTTCATAATTATGCTGCAGCGACAGGTACGATGTAGTTCCTCGTTCCTGAGGCAACACACATCGCTATGTACAACGCCTTAGGAGCGAGGAACTTCACCTTACCTGCCGCCATTGGCTATGCGGAAGGAAGGAGGTGGGCGGGATGTTTACATCCTGCTCATCTCCGCCCCTCCGCCGCTATTGGTCGCCTGCCGTGTGACGTCGCTATGACGCCGCACAACTCGCCCCCTTAGGAAGGAGGCGGGTCGCCGGCCAGAGCGACGGTCGCAGGGCAGGTAAGTGCATGTGAAGCTGACATAGCGATAATTTTCGCTACGCCAGCTATCACAAGATATCGCATGTTTACTGAACATTGTTTCAGCTCAGGTTTTTGTGTTTTTTGCATGTTTTCTTGCTTGGTTGCAAGTTGGGGGCGCAGCCCTCCTAGTACTGAGACTGAACAGCTGATTGTGTCTCACTTTGCTGTGTATTTTATCTGGGACACAGCTAACCACTTGCCACCATCCATATTGGAGTTCTGACATGACACAAGTCAGGTATTGATAATGTTTTTAACTTCAGTAGGTTAGGGACTGTCTCAGATGGGTACACCGTGACGAGGTGAGACAGCTTTTTACCTTTTTGCAAAAATGTATACACTAAGTACCCTGTTATTAAGCACTTGCAATTTATTTATTTATATTCAGGGTATTTTTCATACAATTTTTCTCCTTGGTTTTTTCTAGTCTTTAGGCTGCAATTCACATGCTTAATGTTGCATGTTTACTGAACATTGTTTCAGCTCAGGTTTTTGTGTTTATCACAAGATATCGTACCTGCGACGGGGGCAGGGACTATCGCGTGCGACATCGCAGCATCGGCTTGCGATGTCGCAACGTGCAAAGCCCGCCTTAGAGTCCGTGGACCACTGAGACCCTGCCATCAATCCAGTATTCCTTTATCCCCTAGGTACATGTATTGTATTTTAAGAAAATATTGACATACTTATATTTTTCCCTTTGACACTTTAGTTATTTTCTGCTTTTTATTGATATTGGACAAAACATTTTTAAAAATAAAAAGTTATAAATTATTATACTGTAATTTTTTTTTAACTTTTATTACATTTTAGTAATAACCCTAGTAAGAGGTAAGGAGGTATGGTTAGTACAAAGCAGCGTTTGACGTCTTAGGGTAAGGTCACACAGTGCATTTTTCCCGGCGTTTTTGCACGTTTTTCGGGTGCGTTTTTGGCCTCAAAACTGCATGACTTTGCTTCCCCAGCAAAGTCTATGAGTTTTCATTTTTGCTGTCTGCACACAACTTTTTTTTTAAGCTGCATTTTTGAGCTTAAAAAAAAATGGACATGTCAATTCTTTCCTGCGTTTTTCTGCATTTTCCCCCATGCAATGCATTGGAAAAATGCAGAAAAACGCAGAGATCAAAAACGCACCAAATCGCAGCCAAAAACGCACCAAATCGTGGCAAAAGTGCATGTGTTTTTTGCCACGTTTTTTTGCCGCGGGTGGGTTTTTGTGCGTTTTTAGCAGCCAAAAACGCAGCGTGTGCACATAGCCTTAGATGTTGCCTATGCAGAGCGCAGCAGGCAAGAAGATAAGTTTGTCATCAGCTGCTGCTCTCTGCTTAGACAATAACAGAGTTGACAAAGCTTACTTCATCTACTCACTGTGCCCCTGCGCCTTTCCAACTACAAGCCGTGCGGCAGTTGGGAGTAAAATATTGCCCTCCCTGTGCTACACCACTAGATTCATAGATAAATTTGTATTTGATAAAGGCAATGAATTAAGAAACATTGATAGACGCTTGTCTAGACGGATTATCACAATGCATGATATTCAGTAGACTTTTAATTACAATCACTTTTCTTATTTACTTTTTCCAATACGACCTAGTCATATAATATACTGTATAATCTATATATAAAAGTTGCATTTGAAATAATCAATTCCATGTCATTTAAGAGGATTGCAGGGTTTCATGTTGTAACAATTCACTTTGAGTGTAATGTGTTATATGCGATTGGCTTTACCTTCTCTTCTGGCTTCTATGCCAGCGTCTTATCTCTTGCTATAATGTAGACAATCAATCTGGCTGCCAGACTCTGCTGTCATCTCAGCTGCCTGTGAAGGAAACCCTTTCATGCATTGCAGAGATAATCAGATGACTGAAGTGTCATTTTCTATTTAAGTGTTTGAACAGCACAAACCAAAGCTGCATCTAGTAATATCTGTTTATACCGGCAACCGCTAAGTGTGGCAGGTTAATAAGCCTTACACCAGCTCACCTGAGCAGTCATCTCATGCTACGGGACTGTAAACTGGCTCCCTTAAATTTCAGATGCGCTATGAATTTTAACTCCTTAATATCTGTCCTTTTTTGCTTCCTTTTGTTTCTTCCCTTTGTAGCAGTCATATATTTTTTTGGATTGACGTGGCAGTGTGAGACTGTTAATATGGCACAAATAGTATTATGGACATGGTAAAAATTCCTGGATATCTGGTGGCTCAATGGTTGCTTTGCAGTGATGGTGTCCTGAGTAGTGATGGGCGAACACCCCGGAGTTCGTGTTCGGGAGACTTGCCCGAGCTTTTTGTAAAGTTTGAGTTTGGGTTCTGAGATAACGCGAACTTGTGTCCGAACCCTGAACTTGGACTTTACAGTTATGGGATGGGGCGGGAGGGGGTCTGTAAAATAAAGAATATAGTTAATAATGAGCATTGTCATTTTACTTACCGCTTCCGCGATGCGTCCTGCAGACCCGCCCAGCCGCTGTCTCCCGGCCGCTTCTACTTCTGGGTCTGATCATTAACTTCCGGGGGTATTCACTGCACTGTTCGTCACTCGGCAGTCTTCGGCTGTTTTTGTCCGTGTTCGTGGTGATGTCAGGGTTTACCCGAGTCCATGGCTTAGCCATGGATTGAACTTTGTCACTGTCAGCCTGCTTCTCACTCTGTAGAGACGCTTGTCTGTACAGAGCGAGGAAGCAGAGCTGACATTGCTCTATCTGTGGACTACGTCAGACAAAGGATTTTTTATAATAAAGATAAAGTCTCTAAATGTTTTTATGCTTTATTTCTAATAAAAAAAAAATTCTATGTGTTGTGTTTTTCTATTTACTGTTTACTAAAAATTCATGGTGGCCATGTCTAATTTGGCGTGACATCCTGAATTTCAGGCTTGGTACCAGCTGAGAATACAAAGCTGGTTTTAACCCCTTTATTACCCAGCGTGCCACTGCCATCAGGGCCGCTGGATGAGCCAGGTAAAGCACCTGGAAATGGTGCTAAGAAACAATGTGCCATTTCCAGGGGCAGTTGCAGGCTGCCCCCAGCTGCCTGGTTTTACCTGACTGGCAATCAAAATACAGTGAGAGCCCATGCATTTTTTTTTTAATTTTATTATTTTTGTAAATAATTAAAAAGAAAATTAATGGGCTTCCCGATGCTTTGCTTGCCAGCCAAGGTAAAGCTAGGCAGCTGGGGGTGGCAGCTCGTAGACGTGTGCTTTATCTGCGCTGAGAATCAAAAATACCGCGGAGCGCTACATCATTTTTTTAATTGTTTATTTTTAAACTACTATATGTGTGAGGGACGCAACAGTCAATCTCAGACGCTGTCATGCAGAATGGGCATCTGTGATTGGCTGTTGGAGTAACCTGGAATCTGCCCATATATTCTAGATTTTAGAATGTATGGGCTGGTTTCAGGTTACTCTAGCATCCAATCACAGAATCCCACTCTGTGACAGCATCTGTGATTGCCTGTTATTTTAACAATAAAATAAAACAATAACACAGAATAAAAAAATGTTTTATTAGAAATAAAACAGAAGACATGTAAGAATCCATCTTTATTACCCAAATAAAAGCCTTTTACATAGTCCAAAGGTGGGCAATCATCTTCACCTCTGCTACATCTGTGTGAGAAGACAAACACAGGTCTGCTGACACAGACTCAGCTGAGAGCTGTCAGAGACTTCACCCGAGTGCACAGCTGAGGCTCCCGTATGACTCCTGCAAGTCTCAAATTAGTATCATACAGCACGGCGCACACTCTCCTGACAGGAGCGCCTCAGCTGCATGGAAATACATGCAGCCGACCCACTCCTGTAAGGAGAGTGTGTGCTGTGTCAGTTGATAGCGATGCAAGACTCTCACAGTGACAGTAAACGTTCAATCGAGTCCATGGCTCAGTGTGACTGCGAACACAGCCGAAAAAAGCCGAAAACTGCCGAGTGATGAGCAGTGCAGTGAATACGACCGGAAGTTAATGATCGGACCCGGAAGCAGAAGCAGCCTGGATACAGCGACTGAGTGGGTCTGCAGGACGCGTTCCGGGACTGGTAAGTATAATCATAATGTTTTTTTACTAATGGCCTTTTTTTTACAGCCCATAGACCTGAACTGGACCAGAACTGTAACACTAATGTGTCGCCCTGGGCAAGCCCGGCCGCGACGGAGATGACGACGGCTCCGGCAGTCCGCCCGGCCGCAACGGCAGCAAAGTACCGGTCCCGTTGACCAATCTGGAGCCGTTCCTGGACTGGGGTCAAGGGGTGCTGCCTGGGCTTTAGGGGCAGCACCAAGGCTAGGTTGTTTGGGTGGGTGACTGAAGGACCCGTTACACAGTTATTATTAAAAGTGTTTGACTGTTATTGCAACGTTAAAGTAATGTGCATCCCGTTGTGGGAGGATTGAACATGCTTGTGTTTGATGTTTTTATCTTTTGCAGTTTAAAAGAAAAATAAAACCGGTGTTGGACGGCAGCCCGCGGACGGTCTGCATTTTGCTAAGGGGGAATGTGTCGCCCTGGGCAAGCCAGGGGACACAGGTCACACACCACCACACCCTACATCCCAGGTAGGAACATCCAAGCTAACCAAAAACCCTTGTTGCCTTCCTCCAGAGGCTGATGATTCACACCAGGGGGTGGGCCAGGCGGTTGGCTCCGCCCACCGAGGAGGACACAGCTCTGGAGGCCGGAAGTAACCAGGCAGTCTAGTCCTAGGAGAGGAAGAGTGAAGGTCTGCAGAGAGGCAGACAGAGCCAGGGGCCTAGGTTGGAGCCTAGGGCCTCGTAGAGAAAGTCCGGCAGACGCTAAGTGCCGTCTGCAGGGAGCCGGGGAGACAGCTGGTGGAACCAAAGGTAGCCGGGGCTGGGCAGTAGCCCACCGGTACGGAACCGGGGAGCCAGCTGGAAGCCGGAGTGCAGGAGAGGGGTGCACGGAGGTGGAAGAAAGGACTTACACCATCAAACTGGGTCAGGGGAGAAACAACATCCGCAGCCGTCTGAGGGTACCCGTCCATCCAGCCGAGTGTTTTACTAAGAACTGTCAGTGTCTCAGGCTGAGTGAGTACCACAGTGCTGCAAGGCACAGCACTGCCCCCGCGTCCCTGCGCCCACCAGGCCCTGCACCTCCATCACCATCACCGGGCCCCGGGATCACCAACCCCTAACCACGGAGGGGCAACACAACACCTGGCTGCTCCGCATCACCATCCCCGGGATCCCCGTATAGAGCAGCGGTGGGGAAATCACCACAACCGTGGGTGGCGTCATGGACAATAATCATCCCCACACCCAACCAATCCCCTTTCACTCACGGGCGAGAAGTGCCGCTCGAGAAGCCCCCGGGATCCGGCCCACCGCTCGAGCCACCACTGAGCAGCAGCCGCCGGACCCGAGCAGAAGGGGGTGAGCGTAGTGTGCTGACACCCTCCTCCCCGCCCGCGACAACTTGGTGTCACGAACAGGATCTTACCGCTCTGCCGTTTGGTAGAGGTGCGCCTTGTTACCGCCGGAGGTATCCGGCTGAAAATTTCCAGAAGTCGCCATCTTTGGCGCGAAAATTTCCCGCTCGAGCGTCTTCCCCGAGCAGGAAAGGTGCGAAAGTGGAGCCCCGCTCCCTGAAGAAGGAAGTGCTAAAAAGAAGCTAAGGGGGAAGGGTTGGCATCCGGCCGCATGTGAACCGCGGCTGTGGAAGCAGGGACGCCAGGACTCTGCCAGCAATTGGTTCCTTGAAGAGGCCGCCGCAGCGATGCACCGAGCCGTTACCCCTGTTACCGGTAGCGGAGCCCGCAGCGTCTGTGGGGGAGGACCCAGACCTGGGGTCCCCAGGCCTCACCTTTGTCAGCACCCTGCCACTGGCCCCGGCAGTCCGCCCGGCCGCGACGGAGATGACGACGGCTCCGGCAGTCCGCCCGGCCGCAACGGCAGCAAAGTACCGGTCCCGTTGACCAATCTGGAGCCGTTCCTGGACTGGGGTCAAGGGGTGCTGCCTGGGCTTTAGGGGCAGCACCAAGGCTAGGTTGTTTGGGTGGGTGACTGAAGGACCCGTTACACAGTTATTATTAAAAGTGTTTGACTGTTATTGCAACGTTAAAGTAATGTGCATCCCGTTGTGGGAGGATTGAACATGCTTGTGTTTGATGTTTTTATCTTTTGCAGTTTAAAAGAAAAATAAAACCGGTGTTGGACGGCAGCCCGCGGACGGTCTGCATTTTGCTAAGGGGGAATGTGTCGCCCTGGGCAAGCCAGGGGACACAGGTCACACACCACCACACCCTACATCCCAGGTAGGAACATCCAAGCTAACCAAAAACCCTTGTTACCTTCCTCCAGAGGCTGATGATTCACACCAGGGGGTGGGCCAGGCGGTTGGCTCCGCCCACCGAGGGGGACACAGCTCTGGAGGCGGGAAGTAACCAGGCAGTCTAGTCCTTGGAGAGGAAGAGTGAAGGTCTGCAGAGAGGCAGACAGAGCCAGGGGCCTAGGTTGGAGCCTAGGGCCTCGTAGAGAAAGTCCGGCAGACGCTAAGTGCCGTCTGCAGG
Source organism: Anomaloglossus baeobatrachus (assembly GCF_048569485.1). Classification (NCBI taxonomy): domain Eukaryota; kingdom Metazoa; phylum Chordata; class Amphibia; order Anura; family Aromobatidae; genus Anomaloglossus; species Anomaloglossus baeobatrachus. The sequence goes on from NC_134362.1 coordinate 100,174,877, forward strand.
GAGCCGGGGAGACAGCTGGTGGAACCGAAGGTAGCCGGGGCTGGGCAGTGGCCCACCGGTACGGAACCGGGAAGCCAGCTGGAAGCCGGAGTGCAGGAGAGGGGTGCACGGAGGTGGAAGAAAGGACTTACACCATCAAACTGGGTCAGGGGAGAAACAACATCCGCAGCCGTCTGAGGGTACCCGTCCATCCAGCCGAGTGTTTTACTAAGAACTGTGTCAGTGTCTCAGGCTGAGTGAGTACCACAGTGCCGCAAGGCACAGCACTGCCCCCGCGTCCCTGCGCCCACCAGGCCCTGCACCTCCATCACCATCACCGGGCCCCGGGATCACAAACCCCTACCCATGGAGGGGCAACACAACACCTGGCTGCTCCGCATCACCATCCCCGGGATCCCCGTATAGAGCAGCGGTGGTGAAATCACCACAACCGTGGGTGGCGTCACGGACAATAATCATCCCCACACCCAACCAATCCCCTTTCACTCACGGGCGAGGAGTGCCGCTCGAGAAGCCCCCGGGATCCGGCCCACCGCTCGAGCCACCACTGAGCAGCAGCCGCCGGACCCGAACAGAAGGGGGTGAGCGTAGTGTGCTGACACCCTCCTCCCCGCCCGCGACAACTTGGCGTCACGAACAGGATCTTACCGCTCTTCTGTTTGGTAGAGGTGCGCCTTGTTACCGCCGGAGGTATCCGGCTGAAAATTTCCAGAAGTCGCCATCTTTGGCGCGAAAATTTCCCGCTCGAGCGTCTTCCCCGAGCAGGAAAGGCGCGAAAGTGGAGCCCCGCTCCCTGAAGAAGGAAGTGCTAAAAAGAAGCTAAGGTGGACGGGAGGGCGTCCGGCCGCATGTGAACCGCGGCTGTGGAAGCAGGGACGCCAGGACTCTGCCAGCAATTGGTTCCTGGAAGAGGCCGCCGCAGCGATGCACCGAGCCGTTACCCCTGTTACCGGTAGCGGAGCCCGCAGCGTCTGTGGGGGAGGACCCAGACCTGGGGTCCCCAGGCCTCACCTTTGTCACCACCCTGCCACCGGCCCCGGCAGTCCGCCCGGCCGCGACGGAGATGACGACGGCTCCGGCAGTCCGCCCGGCCGCAACGGCAGCAAAGTACCGGTCCCGTTGACCAATCTGGAGCCGTTCCTGGACTGGGGTCAAGGGGTGCTGCCTGGGCTTTAGGGGCAGCACGAAGGCTAGGTTGTTTGGGTGGGTGACTGAAGGACCCGTTACACAGTTATTATTAAAAGTGTTTGACTGTTATTGCAACGTTAAAGTAATGTGCATCCCGTTGTGGGAGGATTGAACATGCTTGTGTTTGATGTTTTTATCTTTTGCAGTTTAAAAGAAAAATAAAACCGGTGTTGGACGGCAGCCCGCGGACGGTCTGCATTTTGCTAAGGGGGAATGTGTCGCCCTGGGCAAGCCAGGGGACACAGGTCACACACCACCACACCCTACATCCCAGGTAGGAACATCCAAGCTAACCAAAAACCCTTGTTGCCTTCCTCCAGAAGCTGATGATTCACACCAGGGGGTGGGCCAGGCGGTTGGCTCCGCCCGCCGAGGGGGACACAGCTCTGGAGGCGGGAAGTAACCAGGCAGTCTAGTCCTAGGAGAGGAAGAGTGAAGGTCTGCAGAGAGGCAGACAGAGCCAGGGGCCTAGGTTGGAGCCTAGGGCCTCGTAGAGAAAGTCCGGCAGACGCTAAGTGCCGTCTGCAGGGAGCCGGGGAGACAGCTGGTGGAACCGAAGGTAGCCGGGGCTGGGCAGTGGCCCACCGGTACGGAACCAGGGAGCCAGCTGGAAGCCGGAGTGCAGGAGAGGGGTGCACGGAGGTGGAAGAAAGGACTTACACCATCAAACTGGGTCAGGGGAGAAACAACATCCGCAGCCGTCTGAGGGTACCCGTCCATCCAGCCGAGTGTTTTACTAAGAACTGTGTCAGTGTCTCAGGCTGAGTGAGTACCACAGTGCCGCAAGGCACAGCGCTGCCCCCGCGTCCCTGCGCCCACCAGGCCCTGCACCTCCATCACCATCACCGGGCCCCGGGATCACCAACCCCTAGCCACGGAGGGGCAACACAACACCTGGCTGCTCCGCATCACCATCCCCGGGTTCCCCGTATAGAGCAGCGGTGGTGAAATCACCACAACCGTGGGTGGCGTCATGGACAATAATCATCCCCACACCCAACCAATCCCCTTTCACTCACGGGCGAGGAGTGCCGCTCGAGAAGCCCCCAGGATCCGGCCCACCGCTCGAGCCACCACTGAGCAGCAGCCGCCGGACCCGAGCAGAAGGGGGTGAGCGTAGTGTGCTGACACCCTCCTCCCCGCCCGCGACACTAGCTTCCCAGGAAAACTCGTGTTCGGGACCGTGTGCACGAATACTATGTCTTCGGTACGGACCCTGAAATTTACAGCTCGGGTTCGCCCATCACTAGTCCTGAGTTCAAATCCCACCAACAGCAGCATTTATATGGAGTTTGTGTGGCTTTCCTCCCATACTCTAAAGACATAGTAAGGATACTCTGGCACTGAAGTATAAATAACTGGTCCCATTCTCATCCAGAAAAGTGGGATATGTGAAATTAATTTGGTATTCCGCACGTCATACAAGTGTGCGTTTTTATTTTCCTGCCGACTACCCGTATGACATGCGGGTTTTTTTCTCAGCATCTATTGTTCTAGAAATATTTATAGGACCATTTACAGTGTTCGATTTCTACAGAATGGTAATGTATCTGTGAAAAAACAGTGTCACACAGATGCCACATGGACATTCATGTAGCGTCCAGTTTTTTCTTGTACCCATTGACTTGCATTGAAGAGTTGTGTCCTATGGACACGTGCAATCAGGGTCTGAAGTCAGAATACCTGGAGGGCAGCAGATCAAAGCCCAAGAACAAGGCAAAAGGAAGGTCAGATGATGGTACAAGGTCTGGCAACAGTGATCAGAACACCAATCACAGATACAGGCCTGCAAGCACCACAGAACTGAGTGCTATGACTGGCAGTGATCTGGGATAAACTGCTCATTTAAATAGCTTAGTAATTTCTATGAACAGGGAAAACCTGCAGAAAAACAGCACCTCTCAGTAAAAGATTGGACGACTGAGCTGTCACTCAAAACACTGACAGCTCAGCATGCCATAGTTTCATGTTGAATGACTGAGCTGTAAGTCATCCAACTGACAGCTAACCACTGAGCGGACAAATGGTAACAGTACCCCATCTTCCAAAGAGGGCCACAGACCCCCACGTTTCCCAGGAAACCTTGGATGGAAGACCGTGATCAAATGATCAGCCCTCTAACAAAGAAAAGTCCAGCAGCAACAGGAGAGGAGAAAAGACGAATATGATCTTTCCGTAAATTCTGTTTACACTTTCTTTCATGGCGGTCCATTCAGGACCCGATAAAATGTACAGGTGAGCTTTAGGTAATTTGGCATTGGGAAAAAGGTTGATAGCACAATCATAATTATGAAGGGGAGGTAACATCTCTGCCTCTTTTTCCTATAACACAATTTCGAAGTCTTTCAGGTATTTAAGAAGACCTTCCAGACTAGCGGAGAAAACCTGTCCAGAAATAAGACATTTCTTATCACAATAAGGACTCCACTTAACAATATTCCTCCGACCTCAATCAATGACACAATTGTAAATTTGCAACCATTGAAATCTCAATACCATCTGTGCAGGTAAGTTATCCAAAACATAACAGGAGATGGACTCAGAGTGAAGTGTTCCACTTCTTAAGTGTGAATTCCACCATCACCAGCTAGACAAAGTTCTGGAGTAACAGTATCCTATCAATGGCAACAATTTGAATGGGTGTTTAAAATCTAAGGTTTTGTGCGCACGCTGCATTTTTGATGCATTTTTGGTGCAGTTTGTTGCCCAAAACTGCATGCTTTTCCTTCTCCAGCAAAGTGTATGAGAATTCAGAAATGCAGTGCGCACGTTGCTTTTTTTTCCTTGCAGTTTTTAGTGCACAAAAACCTGCATCATGTCAATTATTTGTGCATTTTTGTCTTGCGCTTTTTAGTCCTTCCAGCCATTTATTTCACAAAGAAATGCATGGGACAAAAACACGCAAAAAAATCATGCTTTTTTTGTGCATTTTCTGGAACAAGCTGTGTTTTTCTGCCACAAGGTGCAGTTTAATTGTGAACAGATTTTGTGCAGCGTGCGCACATACCCTAACTGTCCCTAAGGCCCGTTTCACACGTCAGTGAAAAACAGTGACGTTTTTCACTGGCGTGTAAAACACGCACATGTCCCTGCGTGTGCCGTGATTCACGGCACACGTGGGTTGTCTAAGTGCAATCCGGGCTCCGTTCTCCGTGGCCCGTGATTGCACTTAGAAAACAACTCACCTGTATGCGCTCCCGCTGTCCATGGTGCTGATCGCTCCCGCGGTGCAGCATTCGGCCGGCGGTGACCTCCGCAGCAGCTGCTTCCAGGTCGGCTGTGTCGCGCATAATGAATATGCGCGACAATAATGAGCCGGCTCAGAAGCAGCCGGCAGAACGGGCTGCAGAGGACATCGCTGGACGCCGGGTGAGTTAAAATGTTTTTTATTTTAAAAGAACATTTTTTGTGCGACCCCCCCTATGTTAGGTTCATGATCTTTGCATTCGCCACTTGGATAAAGTCAGGTTCATCATAGATTAATTATAAACCAATTGTCTGTGAAAAAACAAATGGGTGCTAAAGAAGTTTTAACAAATTATGTATAATTAGACGAAAGAATTATAACTCAAAAGACTATAAGTATAAACTTGATGAAGCCAGGGATAGTTATTAAGTCCTGACCTGTACTATGAACTTGTGCGTGCATGTGCAGAAATGTCTGACCTAGAGGGATGAGGAAACCAGTCCTAATAAAGCCTGCTTTACACCTTGCAATTACGCATACGATATCGTATGCGATCGTACCCGCCCCCATCGTATGTGCGGCACGTTCAATTTGTTGACCATGTCGCACAAACGATTATTTCCCGTCACACGTACTTACCCTTCCATGCGACCTCGATGTGGACGACGAACATCCACTTCCTGGAGTGGGAGGGACGTTCGGCGTCACAGCAACGTCAGCCGGCCAATAGAAGCGGAGGGGCGGAGATGAGTGGGACTTAAACATCCCGCCCACCTCCTTCCTTCCGCATTGCCGGTGGGAGCCGCGGGACGCAGGTAAGATCTGTTCATCGTTCCCGGGGTGTCACACACTACAATGTGTGCTACCTCGGGAACATTGAACAACCCGACGTACAATTTTTAGCTTTTGAACGACGTGCATGCGATGAACGGTTTTTTGTTCAATCGCAATCGCACGTAGGTTTTACACGCTACAATATTACTTACGATACTGGATGTGCGTCACTTACGACGTGACCCCGCCGACACATCGTAAGATTTATTGTAGCGTGTAAAACCCACTTAACATATGACGAGGATAAGTGAGGTGAGAGTGAGAAGTGGAGGGGCTAGAGAGGTCTGTGGTAAAGTGATAAGTAAATTAAATATTTTGTATTATTTAACCTTTTGATAGGCCTTTGAGATTTTGGCAAATGCGAATTTCGGCATCATTTTAGTAGAGTTCAGTTCCACTCGAATATATTCACTCATCTCTAATTAACACCATTGAGCCAGTGTACTTTGCTAGTTTGCTCAGTTTGCTTTGGTCAGTAACCATAGACTTTCCGCAATCTTTCTACCGTAATTTACCAATGGTTTAAAAAACATGGGTGAAGAGGGGCTACTGTTATCGGGAAGCATCTTATCTTCATTGTTCTTACTTCTTGTTTTAGAAAGTGAATTTATATCTGTCATCGGTCAATAGATTAATTGAGTGTGACACATATCAGCTCTGCTTTATGAGATACATTACAGTTCTGCATGCCTATTCATTGCTGCAGAATCTAGAACAAGTTCCCTTTGCTTTCTGCAATCCATCACAGTAACAGGCTAAGCATCATGTAAACAGAAAAAAGCAATCTGTCATAGGAACTATAGGAATAGACACACAGTATATGGTAGACAAGTGAATTTTGGTATATTTCAGCTGAACCCATCAGAGCGGTCAACGGAACAAACATTCTGGACCCACAGGTGCCACATACAGTCGTAGGACCTGTATATGAAATGGGTCTTGTAATAAATAATGTGAGTCCTATTGAATGCCATCAAGCAACATTCTTAAGTAGGATGTGACGATCTGACAGAGGAAGCATGTTGGAAAATTGTGTAACTTTTAATTATAACTCTTTGAATACCTGACAGAATATTGTTTCCGCTGACAGTTTTGATGAGTTTGGCTCCAATATGCCAACGTGCATAGGTATACTGCTATTAAAAAGCTTTTTCCTTATCCCAATTTCTTCTGCTTTTGCCTATTTTTTTACACTTGAATGCTTCAGATCATCAAGTTACTTTCAATATTAGAAAAAAAAATAACCCAGGTAAACATAGAACGCTGTATTTAACTGATGATTTTATTTAGTAAAGAAGAAATGTTCTTCAACCTTAATGAAAACAGAATTGTCACCTAAGCTACTAAACAATATTCTGTCAGGTATTCAAAGAGTTATAATTAAAAGTTACACAATTTTCCAACATGCTTCCTCTGTGAGGGGAGAGAGGTGGGGCGGAGCCAAGCAGTTGGCTCCACCCACCGAGGAGTTCACAGGCCTGGAGGCGGGAAAAGTGACAGTTGAGTGTTGGAGTTTGAGGAGTGAGGAGTAAACACTTTGGTGTCTGGGTTTGTGGCCCAGGCACTGACAGCAAGGTTGGCAGACGGTGGTGGCCATCTGCAGGAGTGATGAAGCAACGCGGAACCGTAGGACTGGGGTCGCGCGTTGGCCCGCCGGTACCGACCGGGTAGCAAAGTGAAGCCAGCACCCACAGGCAGGGCCATCGGACCCCGACCAGGCTTGGAGCTGCCGACAATAGTCAAATTCGAATGTGACCGGAACCCCAGGGGTTTCCTAACAACCAAAGACCCGATAGAAGGCAACCGCTTACACCGTGAGGGTATACAGCTACCGCCTAAGGCTAGAGACCCAAGGGCCAGCGCCTGCGGACAAACGGGCTCCTCCGGCATCCATCCACCGAGGAGCGGACTACCGTTGGGGTTCCATAGTAGTCAACTGAGTACATCAAGGTGCAGGGAAAGACAGCCGCCATCACCTGTCCGGGGAGAGACATTGCAGCCAGCTGCGGGACCCGTCCATCCAGCTGTTTGGTTTACCAGAGACTCTGTCATTGACTGCCTGAGGAAGTACACCAGTGCCATCCGGCAGCGCGCCGCGCTGTCCCTGCAACCCTGCACCTTAGTTATCCAGCCTCCCCGTATCAACACCGGGCCCCGGGACCACCGACCCCTACCCACGGAGGGGGAAAACAACATCCCAACTTCTCCCTACCATCGCTCCCGGTATCCCCGTCACCAGCAGCGGTGGTGCCCATCTTCACCACGACCCGTGGGTGGTGTCATTGACTAAATCCCCCAAACCAACCACCCCTTTCACTCACGAGCGAGGAGCGCCGCTCGAGTCTCCGGATCCGGCCCACCGGTCGAGCCACCAAACAGCAGCAGTCGCACCAGCGCCGGACCCGAGCGTTAGCGAGCGCGCAGCAGCAGCGGCGTCCTCCCCGCCCGCGACAACTTGGCGTCACATACAGGATTGAACCCCTCTACTTATCAGTAGAAGTGCACCTTGTGATCTCCGACGGCGGTGTCTGGTCGAAAATTTTGAAGCGCCGCCATCTTGGCGCGAAAATCTCCCGCTCGAGCGTCTTCTCCGAGCAGGGAAGGCGCGAAAGCGAATCCCCACCCCCAACAAACGGAAGTGCTGAAGAGAACCAAGGGGGGACGGGAAAAAGATGTCTGTGCCCGACGGAGCTGTTGGAGGAGTGGCGGTTGTAGTTGGGAACGGGATAGCCCCTGCTCCGGTCGCAGGAGCGGGAGGGGGGGCACGGGTCCAGCGGTCGCCCAGGTGATGCCGTTCTCCCTGCCCCATATGCCCAGTGCTACCTGGCTGCCGCAGTACGATGGAAAGCCTGATGCTCTGCAGGTGTTCCGGAAAAAGATTAGCCCGGTCCTCAATTTATGTCCCTTGGCTGATAGACAACGGGCAGCGGTAGTGCTAGGGCAGCTAACCGGCGCGGCTGAGCAGGAGGCGGAGACCTGGAACGACACGGACCGGGCCTCGGTGACTACCATTTTCGAAAAACTTCAAATCGCTTTTGTGACCCGCACCGAAGCGGAGCTGAGGATGCAGTTTTATCAGTGCCGACATCGGCCTGCGGACAATGTAAGAAACTATGCCCTGCGCCTGTAAACGGCCCTCCGTACGCTGAAGCGGGTGGACACTATCAGTGATGTGGACAGTAATAAGATGCTAGTAGAGCAATTCCTGCAGGGGCTGGGGTCCGTGGAAGACCGCAAGCAGCTGCGGCTGTGGGCCTTGGAACACCCCAATCTGGACTTTGCAGTACTGAAAGAGCGGGCCATCAAGGCCCTGCAGGCCCCAGCGCCAGACGCTCCTGAGGCGGCCCCGTGGCCGGCTGAGACCGCTCCTATCACGGTGGCGCCTCCACCCCCGACTCTACCGGCTCCTGCAGTGCCCATCAGGATGATGGAGGAACTAACAGCCCAGGTCTGCCGCATGGATGGAGATCTAGCCAAGATCCTGGCCGCACTCCAGCTTCCGACGAGAGCCAAGCCCCCAGGAGGGATCCAGCTCACCGACAGCCCGAAGGACGTCCCCCGATGCAGCGGAGAAGGACCAATGACTCACGGTATGGGCCTCCTATCTGTTACAGGTGCAGCAAGCCTGGTCACTACTCTAGGCGGGGCCTGTTAAACAAGCAACCCCTGGGGCCAAGGGCCAATCCTCAGGAGTAGACACCAATGGCCCCCCTGATTGGCGAGACCGGTACGTCGGAGCTCGCCCCATCATCCCCCTGGCAGTGGACGGTGTCCCGCTCATGGCCCTCTTGGACACAGGATCACAGGTAACCACGATACCATATACACTGTACCAACAGTATTGGGGCACTGACGAACTTGCCCCCTCTGATGATAGCCTGACCCTGATCGCAGCTAATGGACTCCCGCTAACCCAGGTGGGCTACAAGCAAGTGTCCCTGACTGTGGGACGTGCGGAGTTAAAGAATCAAGGGATGATTGTGATTGTCTCTCCAATAAAGGAGACAAACTCTAGCACAGCGCCACCTATTGGAAGTAGCGATCCTAAAAGTCACAAGTGGATTTTCAACAATCCTTTGCAATATGACTCAGGATATATAAGCCAGATCAGAATCCCAATTTGCAGACACGGTGTTTCGGGGTGCTTGCCCCTCGTCAGTGCAAAGTATGGGGGTGTCTGATCTGGCTCATGAGAAAGCTATGTGGGGACCACGGGGGAACACCATTCTCCTCAAGGAGACTTTGCAAGCCAGTCTGGCTGCCAGGTAAGGGGACTTATAGCTGCAATGCCCCTCTGGGAAATATTCAAATTGTCTCTCCAGTAAAGGAGACAAACTCTAGCACAGCGCCACCTATTGGAAGTAGCGATCCTAAAAGTCACAAGTGGATTTTCAACAATCCTTTGCAATATGACTCAGGATATATAAGCCAGATCAGAATCCCAATTTGCAGACACGGTGTTTCGGGGGGCTTGCCCCTCGTCAGTGCAAAGTATGGGGGTGTCTGATCTGGCTCATGAGAAAGCTATGTGGGGACCACGGGGGAACACCATTCTCCTCAAGGAGACTTTGCAAGCCAGTCTGGCTGCCAGGTAAGGGGACTTATAGCTGCAATGCCCCTCTGGGAAATATTCAAATTGTCTCTCCAGTAAAGGAGACAAACTCTAGCACAGCGCCACCTATTGGAAGTAGCGATCCTAAAAGTCACAAGTGGATTTTCAACAATCCTTTGCAATCTGACTCAGGATATATAAGCCAGATCAGAATCCCAATTTGCAGACACGGTGTTTTGGGGTGCTTGCCCCTCGTCAGTGCAAAGTATGGGGGTGTCTGATCTGGCTCATGAGAAAGCTATGTGGGGACCACGGGGGAACACCATTCTCCTCAAGGAGACTTTGCAAGCCAGTCTGGCTGCCAGGTAAGGGGACTTATAGCTGCAATGTCCCTCTGGGAAATATTCAAATTGTCTCTCCAGTAAAGGAGACAAACTCTAGCACAGCGCCACCTATTGGAAGTAGCGATCCTAAAAGTCACAAGTGGATTTTCAACAATCCTTTGCAATATGACTCAGGATATATAAGCCAGATCAGAATCCCAATTTCCAGACACGGTGTTTCGGGGTGCTTGCCCCTCGTCAGTGCAAAGTATGGGGGTGTCTGATCTGGCTCATGAGAAAGCTATGTGGGGACTACAGGGGAACACCATTCTCCTCAAGGAGACTTTGCAAGCCAGTCTGGCTGCCAGGTAAGGGGACTTATAGCTGCAATGCCCCTCTGGGAAATATTCAAATTGTCTCTCCAGTAAAGGAGACAAACTCTAGCACAGCGCCACCTATTGGAAGTAGCGATCCTAAAAGTCACAAGTGGATTTTCAACAATCCTTTGCAATCTGACTCAGGATATATAAGCCAGATCAGAATCCCAATTTGCAGACACGGTGTTTCGGGGTGCTTGCCCCTCGTCAGTGCAAAGTATGGGGGTGTCTGATCTGGCTCATGAGAAAGCTATGTGGGGACCACGGGGGAACACCATTCTCCTCAAGGAGACTTTGCAAGCCAGTCTGGCTGCCAGGTAAGGGGACTTATAGCTGCAATGCCCCTCTGGGAAATATTCAAATTGTCTCTCCAGTAAAGGAGACAAACTCTAGCACAGCGCCACCTATTGGAAGTAGCGATCCTAAAAGTCACAAGTGGATTTTCAACAATCCTTTGCAATATGACTCAGGATATATAAGCCAGATCAGAATCCCAATTTGCAGACACGGTGTTTCGGGGTGTTTGCCCCTCGTCAGTGCAAAGTATGGGGGTGTCTGATCTGGCTCATGAGAAAGCTATGTGGGGACCACGGGGGAACACCATTCTCCTCAAGGAGACTTTGCAAGCCAGTCTGGCTGCCAGGTAAGGGGACTTATAGCTGCAATGCCCCTCTGGGAAATATTCAAATTGTCTCTCCAGTAAAGGAGACAAACTCTAGCACAGCGCCACCTATTGGAAGTAGCGATCCTAAAAGTCACAAGTGGATTTTCAACAATCTTTTGCAATATGACTCAGGATATATAAGCCAGATCAGAATCCCAATTTCCAGACACGGTGTTTCGGGGTGCTTGCCCCTCGTCAGTGCAAAGTATGGGGGTGTCTGATCTGGCTCATGAGAAAGCTATGTGGGGACCACGGGGGAACACCATTCTCCTCAAGGAGACTTTGCAAGCCAGTCTGGCTGCCAGGTAAGGGGACTTATAGCTGCAATGCCCCATGGGATGATTGTGGTAATGAATGTACCCAGTGATCACACCCCGAAAGTAATCTTGGGGACCACCGTGATGGAACATTGTATGAGTGAGGTGCTGAATCTGTTGCAGCAGTTGGCCGCCACAGCAGGAGGAGGCCGGCAGAGAGAGGGCTGTGCAGCGTGAGATCCGGGCCCTTCTGTATCGGCAGCAAGTGAGCTCGACTGGCGGAGAGATTGGTGGAGTGAGGGTAATGGATGTGGCCCCCTTGGTAGTGCCATCCGAAAGTGAAATGATGATCTGGTGCAGGGCAGCAGTAGGCCCCCAGGGGCGCGACTACCCAGCGATGGTGGAACCCACGCCTTCAGAACACTGGCCCACGGTGATGGCGGCCAGAGGCGTGGTTGACGTTAAAAAGGGGAGAGTGCCTGTAAGAGTGCTGAATTGTGGAGAGGAGGAAGTCAGGCTCCCCCGTTATGCTACCCTCACCAAGTTGCTCACCTTAGACCCTCACACCATTCACGAAGCTGTCCCTCCTACCTCGGCATCCCCTGCCAGTAACCATACACCCTCTGCACAGTTAGAGGGGTGGTGCCAGGAACTACACGTAGGTACCGAAACCACACCCACGCATCACAAAGAGGGGGTATACCGGGTATGAGCAAGTTTTCAGCAAGCACCCATTAGATTTCGGGAGGATTAAGGGGATTCAACACCATATCCCTACAGGCCTACACCCACCCATCAAAGAGAGGTATAGGCCAATTTCGCCAGCACACTATCAATGCACTAAAGACATGTTGAGGAACATGAAGGAGGCGGGGGTCATTCGGGATAGTTGTAGTCCGTGGGTAGCCCCACTGGTGCTGGTAAAGAAGAAGGACGGCACCATGAGAATGTGTGTGGATTACCGGAAGATCAACCAGATCACGCATAAAGATGCCTATCCTTTCCCCCATATCGAAGAGTCACTGGCTGCACTGAGAACTGCTAACTTCTTCTCTACCCTCGACCTCACTAACGGGTACTGGCAGGTGGCGGTCGCGCCAGAGGAGCGTGAGAAGACAGCATTCGCCACTCTCATGGGACTCTGTGAGTTTAACAGCATGCCGTTCGGGCTGTGCAATGCCCCTGGAACCTTCCAACGGCTAATGGAGTGCTGTTTGGGACATCTCAACTTCTAAACGGTGCTACTGTACCTGGACGATGTGATCATGTACTCCCAGACATACGAGGCCCATCTGGAACATCTGGCTGAAGTGTTCGCGTCCCTAGCCAAATATGGGATGAAATTGAAGCCCTCTAAGTGCCACCTACTGAAACCCAGGGTGCAGTACCTCGGACACGTGGTGGGCGCAGAAGGCGTTGCCCCAGACCCCGAGAAGATCACTGCCATTCAGGACTGGCCGAGGCCGACCACGGTGAGAGAGGTGAGACAGTTCCTGGGCCTGGTGGGCTACTATCGTCGCTTCATTAAGGGGTATACGAAGATGGCCGCCCCCATGCAAGACCTTTTTGTGGGACAGACCAAGGGTGGCAGGCCCTCTGGAACCCCGTTGGCATGGGAAGAGAAGCATGAAGAGTCCTTCCGCCAACTGAAGACGGCCTTGACCGGGGAAGAAATCCTGGCGTACCCCGACTATAACCTCCCATTCATCCTCTACACCGATGCCAGTAATGTAGGCTTGGGAGCCGTCCTGTCCCAGGTCCAGAACGGAAGGGAAAAAGTGATGGCCTACGCTAGCAGAAAACTCCGGCCCATGGAGAGGAACCCTGAAAACTACAGCTCCTTCAAGCTTGAGTTCCTAGCCCTGGTGTGGGCCATTACTGAGCGATTCCGCCATTACCTCGCAGCAGCTAAGTTCACCGCCTATACGGACAATATTCCGCTAACCCATCTGGACAGTTCACCGCCTATACGGACAATATTCCGCTAACCCATCTGGACATGGCCAAGCTGGGCGTGTTGGAGCAGCGGTGGGTGGCCAGGCTGTCTAATTATGACTTCACAATCAAGTACCGAGCCGGCCGCAAGAACATCAATGCGGACGTGCTATCCCGGATGCCCCACCTATCGGAAGGCAATGATCTCGAAGAAATCGAGCTGCCTGCATTTCACCGGCCACCAGTCAAGCAGTTGCATGTCAAGCAGCAGCAGGCGAACCTGGACCCGCTGCCCAATCAGGGATGGCAAGAAGCCCAAGACCAAGCGCCTGCCATCCAAGTGGTCAAGACCATGATTGAACAAGGTTCCACTAGACTGGACCCTGCTGCTCTGCCTGAGGCCCAACGGCTGTGGAAAGAACGGGCCCGGCTGCATCTGGACCAGGGGAAACTGTATCGGAAACTGATCAACCCGAAGACCCATGAGAAGGTTCGTCAGCTGGTGGTTCCACAGGCTAGTGTGCCCACAGTCCTAGGGGCTTACCATGACGGTGCCGGGCACTTTGGGTGGAAAAAGCTGGAAATGCTGTTGAGAGAGCGGTTCTATTGGAGTGGGATGCGGGAGTCTGTAGGGGCCTGGTGCCAAGAGTGTGGTCCCTGTGCACTGAGAAGAAGGGACGAGGCAGCCAGAAGGCCCCTCTACGCCCAATCATCACTCATCAGCCGTTGGAGTTTGTCGCCCTCGGCCACGATAAACTCACCCCTAGCCGAAGTGGTTACACCTACGCCCTGACCATTGTAGACCACTATTCGAGATTCATGGTGGTTGTCCCAGACAAGGACCTGACCGGCCGTACCGCCGCTAGAGCATTCCAGGCCTATTTCTGCCGACCGCACGGGTACCCGGAGAGGGTGCTTACCGACCGGGGCCCGGCTTTTGCAGCGGAGGTGTTTCAAGAATTCTGCCAGTTATACAGCTGCAAGAAGATTCGGACCACGGCTTACCATGCCCAGACTAATGGCATGTGTGAAAAGATGAACCATCTGGTCCTGGGTCTCCTCAAGACGTTACCGCTGGAAGAGCGGAACCTGTGGCCAGAAAAGCTGCCTGACCTGGTCGATATGTACAATAACATCCCTTCCAGCTCTACCAAATGTACACCAGCGTATTTGATGAGAGCTCGGCCAGGCCAGTTGCCGGTGGACCTAGAAATGAGCTTGGAAGCTCCAGAAGCCCTTCCTTTGACTGCTGGATGGGACACTCGGCGGAGAGCGCAGAAACGACAGGTCCAGGAGTACGTGGAGAGGAACCTGTGTCGGAGCCGGGAACAGCAGGAACAGTACTTCAACAGGCGGGCTCCAACTGGCCCCTTTAAACCTGGAGATATAGTGCTGAAACGAAAAAGAAGAACCCATAAGCTTGATGACCAGTGGGAAAAGACCCCGTATGTCATACAACCCACTGAATAGGAGGATGAGAAGGCCTACCAGATTAGTCATGACCAGGGGAAGACTTCGGCCATGGTGTCCAGGGACCACCTGAAGAGGTGCCCATCGCCGTTGAAGGTGGCAGCTGAAGTTCCAACCCCCAGACCAACCGGGGAGAAAGAAAAAGAGGTGATCCACACAGTAATGGGTGATTTCTCAGCGGACTGGCCTACACAGAACGGCGCGGTGCTTATTCCGGTAATAATGTTCCCACAACCCGTGGAGGAAAAAGAGACGGAAGTTACCGCCAGTGAGCCAGTGCCCAGGGCTGCACCTGTACCCAGTCCCCCTGAGTCTCCACCGGCCCCACACAGTAGATGGGAAGAGGAGTTGACTGTCTCTTCTGTCCCCTTACCCTCCACTGATAGCATTGGGCCCAGAAGGTCCACACGCCCCAACCTAGGCCAACCCCCGCTTAGGTACAGGGAAACTACCATCTAGAGGTGTCATATGTTAAGTATGTAAATATGTGAATGAATGACATTAATCAACCATGACCTTCATCTGATTGTCTACCTGATTATTCCGGCCGTTGCTGGCAAGTTGTCCCCGGAGGGACTTTCTAAGTTTTACCACCTGCATGAGAGACTACTCATGGACATGGCCGAGAACTGGCAGGCCACCCACGAACTGGTGGGCATGTAAATATTTTATGGGATGGAAACCGTTGCCGCCTCCGGAGAGGCAGATTGGAGGAAGGGCCCGCAGCAGAGCAGGCTGGGGCCCGGCCACCACCAGGACCGGTGGCCATCCTCCGGGGGTCAGGGGTCCCCCAAGGACGTGGGGTCCCCTGAAATGACAGCCAAGTGCGAGTAACCGTACCCGTTCCCGCTCGGGCAGCCTGAACCTGGACTGGGGTCAAGGGGTGCTGCCCACTTCTTAGGGGCAGCATCAGGGCTAGGTTGCTTGGGTGGGAGAGTGGAAGACATCCATCCGTCCGTTATTATTAAAAATGTTTTTGTTTATATGTGCAACGTTAAGTGTCCTCACAAAAATGCTTATATGTTCAAAATGTTTACATGTTAATTTATATTTTTACAGCTTTTGAAAAAAAAATAAAACCGGTGATGGACGGGCAGCCCGCGGATGGTCTGCATTTCCCCAAGGGGGAATGTGGCACCCTGGACTAGCCAGGTCATCACAGATAACAAACAAACACCACCACCCCCATCAGACAGGGACACCAGCCAAACAAAAACCCTTGTTGCCTCCCTCTAGTGTCTGATGTTCACACCAGGTGGGGCGGAGCCAAGCGGTTGGCCCCACCCTCCGAGGAGTTCACAGGCCTGGAAGCAGGAAAAGTGACAGTTGAGTGTTGGAGTTTGAGGAGTGAGGAGTAAACACTTGGGTGTCTGGGTTTGTGGCCCAGGCACTGACAGCAAGGTTGGCAGACGGTGGTGGCCGTCTGCAGGAGTGGTGAAGCAATGCGGAACCGTAGGACCGGGGTCGGGCGTTGGCCCGCCGGTACCGACCGGGGAGCGAAGTGAAGCCAGCACCCACAGGCAGGGCCATTGGACCCCGACCAGGCTTGGAGCTGCCGACAATAGTCAAATCCGAATGTGACCGGAACCCCAGGGGTTTCCTAACAACCAGAGACCCGATAGAAAGCAACCGCCCACACCGTGAGGGTATACAGCTACCGCCTAAGGCTAGAGACCCAAGGGCCAGCGCCTGCGGGCAAACGGGCTCCTCCGGCATCCATCCACCGGGGAGTGGACTACCGTTGGGGTTCCATAGTAGTCAACTGAGTACATCAAGGTGCAGGGGAAGACAGCCGCCATCACCTGTCGGGGGGAGAGACACTGCAGCCGGCTGCGGGACCCGTCCATCCAGCCGTTTGGTTTACCAGAGACTCTGTCATTGACTGCCTGAGTGAGTACACCAGTGCCATCCGGCGCCGCGCTGCCCCTGCAACCCTGTACCCTAGCCATCCAGCCTCCCCGTATCAACACCGGGCCCTGGGACCACCGACCCCTACCCACGGAGGGGGAAAACAACATCCCAGCTGCTCCCTACCATCGCTCCCGGGATCCCCGTCACCAGCAGCGGTGGTGCCCATCTTCACCACGACCCATGGGTGGTGTCACGGACTAAATCCCCCAAACCAACCACCCCTTTCACTCACGGGCGAGGAGTGACGCTCGAGTCCCCGGATCCGGCCCACCGCTCGAGCCACCGAGCAGCAGCAGTCGCACAAGCGCCGGACCCGAGCGTTAGCGAGCACGCAGCAGCGTCGGCGTCCTCCCCTCCCGCGACACATGTACCAGTACATAATTGCACAAGAAAGACACTGTGGTAGAATGGTATTCAGGGGAGAATTGCAAGGTGCAAACCACTGGTGACCGAAAAGAACACACTAACCCCAACACTCTAAGGATAATATTCTGTGGTATTGTTCGGAAGATATGGGACCCAGTATATCTCCCATACAAATAATACTAGTTTCTACCATAAGAACACAATACTGAGAGTAAAATATAGTTGTGGTAGTGTAATGCTGCTTTGCTTCTACAGGACCTGGACAACTTCTTACCAGATTGTACCTTGATTTCTGCTGTCTAAAGGGCCTCTTTCACACGTCCGTGTCTCCGGTACGTGTTTGGTCCATTTCCTCACGTACCGGAGACACGGGCACACGTAGACCCATTAAAATCAAGGGGTCTGCGCTCACGTGCATATTCTGCCATGGACCGTGTTTCCGTGTGGAACATACGTGTGTCCGTGTGCTCCACTCACAGACATGTCCGTTTTTCTCCGGCATCACGGGTGTCACACGGAACGCAAACGGACCACACGGATGTGCTTCGTGTGACATGCACCGGAGAAAACACACGTGTTTGAGAAAAAAAAAAAACTTTACTCACCTTCTCCAGCCCTCCTGTTTCTGCCGCTGCTGTCACTTGCTTCCGACCACCACTCATTATGCTCATTGAATATTCACTTCACTGCGGCCGGAAGCAGCAGCAGCGAGGAGTCGGCAGGACCGGAGACCGAAGATCAGCACCCTGGACAGCGAAGCCAGTGAAAGGCGAGCATAAAGTTTCCGTTCTCCGTGTGTTATCACGGATAACACACGCAGAAAACACGTGTGCCATAAACACGGCTCACGGAGGGCAAAACGCACCTTTGACACATTCGTGAAAAACGTGCGTGGTTTTTCACAGACGTGTGAAAGAGGTCTAAGAAAAACTTGAAAATGAATATTCACCCTCCAATTTATGATCTAAAACTAAAAACTTGGGTTATGCAATCGAGCTATGATCTGAAACATACAAGCAAGTCCACCTTTAACGAGGAAAAATAAAGATTTTGCAGAAGACCAGACAAAGTAGTGACTTAAATTGCATTGAGATGCTATGGCAAGACCTTAAATAGGCCGATCATACTCAAAATTCCTGTAGTCAAAATAAACCAATCCTTCAAAGAAGATGGAGCCAAACATTTCTCCACACTAATGTAAAAGACTCATTGCAAGCTATCGGAAACATGTGTTTGCATTTGTTGGTGATTAGATTTAGGAAGGTGTAGGGGCAATTACTTTTTCACAAAAATTAATTTTTAACTGCACTAAATGTAATAATGAGCGTGGAAAAGATGGAATTTGTGTTTATCTTACACTCAAATTAGTTTGCTATAAGCAATTTCCATGTGACAATTTAGAAAAAAAAGAATATATTGATATTGGATAATAGGCAAATACTTTTCCCAGCACTGTATACCTTGTATTGCCAAACATCCTTCAAGCATTATACACATATCACACATAAACATGATATATATCCTTAATTCTGTCAATATTGTGTTCTTGTGGGTTGCTAGCTACCAAACGTTTTGTAATTTCTCACACACATGTGAATATGTTCCCTGATCATAAATATAACCATAGATTTTGTAAACATAAGGCTGCTTTACACGTTTCGATTTCACGTGCGATCTCATTTGCGATCGCACCCGCCCCCATCGGTTGTGCGGCACGGGCAATTTTTAGAAGATTTTTAGAAAAAGAGCGACGTGTCAGCGATGAACGAGAAGGTGAGTAGTTCTGCTCGTTCAAAGCTGTCACACGCTACAATATCACTAACTATGCCAGATGTGCGTCACTTACCACGTGACCCCACCAACATCTCGTTAGATATATCGTAGCGTGTAAAGCCCGCTTTAGATTTACAATACAAAAAACTTAAGCTACTTTAATTACCTACTCACAGCGGGGGAAGGGAGGGGGGTGCAGGCAGAGACGGGGACATTAAAAATAAGAGTGTTATTAAAATGCCCTCAGAATAACAATTTTTGTCCATATTATGTCCTAATTAAGCATCATATGATATATGACCTTTACACCATCTGCTTTAATTTTCTATAATCACCCTACTGTCTACCATTATCAGCTATAACCGCCACACTGTCTGCCATTATCAGCTATAACCACCACAATGTCTGCCACTATCACCTATAACTGCCATAGTGTCTGCCATTATCACCTATAACTGCCATAGTGTCTGCCATTATCACCTATAACTGCCATAGTGTCTGCCATTATCACCTATAACTGCCATAGTGTCTGCCATTATCACCTATAACTGCCATAGTGTCTGCCACTATCACCTATAACTGCCATAGTGTCTGCCATTATCACCTATAACTGCCATAGTGTCTGCCATTATCACCTATAACTGCCATAGTGTCTGCCATTATCACCTATAACTGCCATAGTGTCTGCCATTATCACCTATAACTGCCATAGTGTCTGCCATTATCACCTATAACTGCCATAGTGTCTGCCATTATCACCTATAACTGCCATAGTGTCTGCCACTATCACCTATAACTGCCATAGTGTCTGCCATTATCACCTATAACTGCCATAGTGTCTGCCATTATCACCTATAACTGCCATAGTGTCTGCCATTATCACCTATAACTGCCATAGTGTCTGCCACTATCACCTATAACTGCCATAGTGTCTGCCATTATCACCTATAACTGCCATAGTGTCTGCCATTATCACCTATAACTGCCATAGTGTCTGCCATTATCACCTATAACTGCCATAGTGTCTGCCATTATCACCTATAACTGCCATAGTGTCTGCCATTATCACCTATAACTGCCATAGTGTCTGCCATTATCACCTATAACTGCCATAGTGTCTGCCACTATCACCTATAACTGCCATAGTGTCTGCCATTATCACCTATAACTGCCATAGTGTCTGCCATTATCACCTATAACTGCCATAGTGTCTGCCATTATCACCTATAACTGCCATAGTGTCTGCCATTATCACCTATAACTGCCATAGTGTCTGCCATTATCAGCTATAACTGCCATAGTGTCTGCCATTATCACCTATAACTGCCATAGTGTCTGCCATTATCACCTATAACTGCCATAGTGTCTGCCATTATCACCTATAACTGCCATAGTGTCTGCCACTATCACCTATAACTGCCATAGTGTCTGCCATTATCACCTATAACTGCCATAGTGTCTGCCATTATCACCTATAACTGCCATAGTGTCTGCCATTATCACCTATAACTGCCATAGTGTCTGCCATTATCACCTATAACTGCCATAGTGTCTGCCATTATCACCTATAACTGCCATAGTGTCTGCCATTATCACCTATAACTGCCATAGTGTCTGCCACTATCACCTATAACTGCCATAGTGTCTGCCATTATCACCTATAACTGCCATAGTGTCTGCCATTATCAGCTATAACTGCCACACTGTCTGCCATTATCAGCTATAACCACCACAATGTCTGCCACTATCACCTATAACTGCCATAGTGTCTGCCATTATCACCTATAACTGCCATAGTGTCTGCCATTATCAGCTATAACTGCCACACTGTCTGCCATTATCAGCTATAACCACCACAATGTCTGCCACTATCACCTATAACTGCCATAGTGTCTGCCATTATCACCTATAACTGCCATAGTGTCTGCCATTATCAGCTATAACTGCCACACTGTCTGCCATTATCAGCTATAACCACCACAATGTCTGCCACTATCACCTATAACTGCCATAGTGTCTGCCATTATCACCTATAACTGCCATAGTGTCTGCCACTATCACCTATAACTGCCATAGTGTCTGCCATTATCACCTATAACTGCCATAGTGTCTGCCATTATCAGCTATAACTGGCATACTGTCTGCCATTATCACCTATAACTGCCATACTGTCTGCCATTATCACCTATAACTGCCATAGTGTCTGCCATTATCACCTATAACTGCCATAGTGTCTGCCATTATCAGCTATAACTGGCATACTGTCTACCATTATCACCTATAACTGCCATAGTGTCTGCCACTATCACCTATAACTGCCATAGTGTCTGCCATTATCACCTATAACTGCCATAGTGTCTGCCATTATCAGCTATAACTGGCATACTGTCTGCCATTATCACCTATAACTGCCATACTGTCTGCCATTATCACCTATAACTGCCATAGTGTCTGCCATTATCAGCTATAACTGGCATACTGTCTACCATTATCATCTATAACCGCCACACTGTCTGCCATTATCAGCTATAACCACCACAATGCCTGCCATTATCAGCTTTAACCACCACAATGTCTGCCATTATCACCTATAACTGCCATACTGTCTGCCATTATCAGCTATAACTGGCATACTGTCTGCCATTATCACCTATAACTGCCACACTGTCTGCCATTATCACCTATAACTGCCATAGTGTCTGCCATTATCAGCTATAACTGGCATACTGTCTGCCATTAGCAGCTACAACCAGCACACTGACTGCCAGGACCCAAACACCACCTTTTCCCCCCTAGAAAGACACCACACAGTTCTTTATAAGTTAAATTACTTTTATTTTCACTTATGGAGAGGCATAGGGAAAAAACACTCTCATCTTTTACTTTGGCATAAATTATGGTCGCAGCTTTCAAATTAGGCATTACCAGCCAACACCATGGGGTTTTGGAAATTTTCCGCCACCGGCCGTCCAGTGCGGGTATTTCACCACCACTTT
Organism: Anomaloglossus baeobatrachus; assembly: GCF_048569485.1. Classification (NCBI taxonomy): domain Eukaryota; kingdom Metazoa; phylum Chordata; class Amphibia; order Anura; family Aromobatidae; genus Anomaloglossus; species Anomaloglossus baeobatrachus. Next base: position 100,196,710 of record NC_134362.1, read on the forward strand.
TCCTACCCCTTCCGCTGCTGCGACTTAACACAGAGACACTCCACAAAAACTCATATAAACAAAAGGGAGGGAGGGTGGGAAACAGGTCCGGGTCCAGGAACAGAGAGACCGGAAGCGGGCAGCGCAGTGACATATATCCGGGAAGGAGCAGAACATACCACAGGAGCCGGGGGTAGCTGGTGAGTCTTTCCAGGGGGAGAAACCACCTAAAATTAGCATAGGGGGCCTGCAGTCAGGTGGCAGCATCTCAAATTTTGGCTGCAGTGCCCCTCAGACTGCCAGGACCCAAACACCACCTTTTCCCCCCTAGAAAGACACCACACAGTTCTTTATAAGTTAAATTACTTTTATTTTCACTTATGGAGAGGCATAGGGAAAAAACACTCTCATCTTTTACTTTGGCATAAATTATGGTCGCAGCTTTCAAATTAGGCATTACCAGCCAACACCATGGGGTTTTGGGAAATTTTCCGCCACCGGCCGTCCGGTGCGGGTATTTCACCACCACTTTTCCTACCCCTTCCGCCAAGGAGCAGCACAGCGCTAGCAAGCTACGACTCCCCCCAAAAACCACAGTACCTGAGCCATCTCCTCGCACATTCCCACTATCAACCCATCCGAAACCGCATCATTGAAGATGCACCCGCTCCCTCATAAGGACAGCAAAGTTAATACCTTCCAGCTGGCGGTACCACACCAATTTTTTTATTTTTTTTTTATATATATATATTTTACACAATCAACTTAGGTAGGCACTTTTTGCCCGTGCACCAAGGAAAGCCCCGTAACACATCCTTCCTTGGATACGTTCCACTATGAGCTGAAAATCACCTCTGGCTGACCCATCTTAAATTAGGAAAATAACAGGGAAAGTTGTACCATCTCTGACCGGATGAGGGTACGAGGCGAAGCGCAGCTAGTTGGCAGGAGACCAGATCTGTGACACCTACTTGGGTCACCAAGTCAACTGTAGAGGGCGGCTCACCAATCCTGAACACTTCAGGTAGCGCACTCAGCTAAACAAGCCCCCGGCAACTTCTCCAATCACCACCCAGGTCAATGGAAACCAGGACCGACCGCCAGGGTGAGGATCAGCTTCTCCCGCTACCCGAAAAGTATGGGCATGACCTAAGCTCGAACACTAGGCCAACTGACATCTGAAAAAGGAAACATTGTCAGAAAGGAAAACTCTCAAAACCAGCAAAATTCTCATAACCAGCAGACCCTCTTCCCCTCGGGGTGGATTTCACAAAACCACACGTACATTGTTTTTTGTTGTTTTTTTTTTAAAAAAAAAACAAAAAAAAACAAACACGGCACGAACGTCCCTCAAAAATGCAGTTGCATTGTAGACCCCTTCCCATTGAAATCATGTTCATACACACTTGCCCCAAAGCCTCAGGAGCGCCCCAGTTTTGGAAGGGGAGGGAGGGGGTGTTTACAACTTAGGTACTGCAGCTGGCGAACCCATAATAAACAGCCATCACCGTATTACCTCCAAAAATTGCCCGCTAAATATAGGAAAAAATCTTCATGGTTAAACATGCTCCATGTCACCCCAGTTCGTCTAAGGGCCATCACTAACACCCTCGGGCATACCCACCAGGGGTGGGGGAAAAAGAACCCAAACTGTGAAGGAAGAACAAGCTTGACTAGATAGACCTAGGTCTTTCTTCAACCATGTGACTTATGCTTTAAGGACAGATCCGCAATGGGCATAACCGCCCAGCCCAGTACCTTTTATTAGGTCAACAAACAGCTAGGAAGTATTAGTCCTCCTAACATCCACCCACTTGCCGCTAATCCACCACCTTTCCATACCGTGAGTCCCACTAGGCCTTAGTCACGCAGGTCTAATTCCGCAACTAAAAAATTGGCGAGGCAAAACCCCATACCATTTTGCTCACTACAGGCAAAACCGGTGCTCGTTGGTGAAGTATAATCACTAAATACTGCCGGTTATATATTAGCAAGGGATCGCTTAAAAATCATCAGGCTCTTCACCCACCTGATAAACCCCACTCGCTGCATACCTTACCATAGGCCCATTATGTCTGTGTTGTAACGGGAGGCCGGATCATCGGCCTCCTTTCACTGGGAATACCACTACGAATTTAAGGAATCAAAACCTTGGTCCTGCCAGCGGACGGAGTTAACGAAGATACCTGGGATTGGAAAAGCAATAGGGGGTAAAACAATGCTATCACGACAACTAAATACCTGTACTGACTATAACCTTTCATTGGCTGATGTGCATTCTAAAAACCAAAAAGCCTAATCAGCCCACTTACTGATGAGGGAAGTTGTAAACGGGTGGTTTTTTCCCAAGCTTGGTAAACCAACTGGTAATACCACTTTTGGAGTCTTCACTCACCCCCTTTTCCAACTCCAACCTATTTGGGGGAAAGTCACTGCTAGGGGGTAGGTTTCTTGAAACATGGCCCCTAGGCCAAGCATACTGACTTTTTTTTTTTTTTTTAAAAAAACCCTGTTGTGTTGAAAACAAGCCCAAGAACAGCTGGACCTGCTGCTGTTAAATACACCACACAACGACTTGACCGTTCCTGCTCTTGGAGCGAATGTAGCCGTGGAAACTTAAAGAAAAAATTCAGCTACACCATCAGTTCCTCCTTTTCAGGTGCCTGATTCCATGTAGCGGAAAATAAAGTTTAATGTTTCCGCACCTAGGATTGGACCAATGTACCAATACCGGGTAACGTGACCCTGCCGCTTAGTCATACACTGGGCAGCCTAGGAAAGGCGCCTTGGAAACAATAACAGCAATAGAAAATGACCTTACCCGCACAGTTGAGGTTCATACCTGTGGATCCGAAGGGGCTGAAAGATGACAACCTCCATACAATGAGTAATAGCCAATAAAAATTATTTCCATGCGGCAAAACCTTCCAAAATAAAAGGCAAACCCAAAGGAAGGGGATTTTTTTTTTTTTTTTATTCATAATAGGTGCTTCAAATAATGAAGCTACTTGGCACCCTCTATAGTATAGTATTAGAATGATTGCTGTCTGATAAAACATTGGAAAACACTTGTCAGTTGTACACACCTGAGACCAAAACTAAAAGTGTTTTTTTTTTTGAGAATATTCATGTGGACGTAGTTGCTCAGGGAATATTAGTGAGCATAATTATGCAATTACATAAAAAATGCCAATTTTCACATCTCACATGTTCATTTTCGTCTGTTAAAATAAAACTCCACCAAGTACGAAAATGCACAGAAATACACTTTGCTATTACCATAAAAATTATCAGTGACCAACATAACTCCCATCTTTTCAGCTACAGCGCTAAGTTAGAGTGTATAACAAGGGGGGGGGGAGATCCTGTGATCCCAACATATTGTAACCCTTCTACATACCTCCCAACCGTCCCGGATTCTGCGGGACTTGCACGATTTATCAGGGCTGTCCCGCACTCCCGCGGCTCACAGCTGATGTCCCGGCTCCTCCCCTCAGTGGAGTGAATAAATTAAATTAAATTATCATCGGCTCTGGATTTTCAGGGCGGCCGGGACTCGAACTCGTGGAGCTGTGAGTCATTGTTTCAAAGGCAGCAGCTTTACCACTGAGCTACTGCCTCTATTGAAACGAATAGGAAGATTTTGTTATCTTGACCTATATACTGCAGGGGAGACACCAGAAGCAGATTATTCAGCTGCAAAGATGGATGGAGGGATGGATGAATGGAGGGATAGAGGGAGGGATAGAGGGAGGGATAGAGGGAGGGATAGAGGGAGGGATAGAGGGAGGGATAGAGGGAGGGATAGAGGGAGGGATGGATGGATGATAGAGGGATGAATGGAGGGATAGAGGCAGGGATGGATGGATGATAGAGGGATGAATGGAGGGATAGAGGGAGGGATGAATGGAGGGATAGAGGCAGGGATAGATGGATGATAGAGGGATGAATGGGGGGATGAATGGAGGGATAGAGGGAGGGATGGATGGATGATAGAGGGATGAATGGAGGGATAGAAGGATGGAGGGATAGAGGGATGAATGGAGGGATAGAGGGAGGGATGAATGGAGGGATAGAGGGATGAATGGAGGGATAGAGGCAGGGATGGATGGATGATAGAGGGATGAATTGAGGGATGAATGGAGGGATAGAGGGAGGGATGGATGGATGATAGAGGGATGAATGGAGGGATGAATGGAGGGATAGAAGGAGGGATGAATGGAGGGATAGAGGGATGAAAGGAGGGATAGAGGGAGGGATGAATGGATGATAGAGGGATGAATGGAGGGATAGAGGGAGGGATGGATGGATAATAGAGGGATGAATGGAGGGATGAATGGAGGGATAGAAGGAGGGATGAATGGAGGGATAGAGGGATGAATGGAGGGATAGAGGGAGGGATGAATGGAGGGATAGAGGGATGAATGGAGGGATAGAGGCAGGGATGGATGGATGATAGAGGGATGAAATGAGGGATGAATGGAGGGATAGAGGGATGAAAGGAGGGATAGAGGAAGGGATGGATGATAGAGGGATGAATGGAGGGATAAATGGAGGTATAGAGGGAGGGATGGATGCATGGATGATAGAGGGATGAATGGAGGGATAGAGGGATGGATGGATGGATGATAGAGGAATGAATGTTGGGATAGAGGGAGGGATAGAGGGAGGGATGGATGGATGATAAAGGGATGAATGGAGGGATAGAGGGAGGGATGAATAGAGGGATGGATGGATGATAGAGGGATGAATGGAGGGATGAATGGAGGGATAGAGGGAGGGATGGATGGATGGATGAATGGAGGGATGAATGGAGGGATAGAGGGAGGGATAGAGGGATGAATGGAGGGATGAATGGAGGGATGAATGGAGAGATAGAGGGAGGGATAGAGGGAGGGATGGATGATAGTGGGATGGATGGATGATAGAGGGATGGATGATAGAGGGATATATAGATACACGACAGATAATAGATAGATAGAGATACAATCATAGATAGATAGAGGGATAGAATCATAGATAGCTAGATAGATAGATAGATAGAGAGATAGAATCATAGATAGATAGATAGATAGAGAGGGTGGGATAGAGGGAGGGATAGAGGGAGAGATGGATGGATGATAGAGGGATGAATGGAGGGATAGAGGCAGGGATGGATGGATGATAGAGGGATGAATGGAGGGATAGAGGGAGGGATGAATGGAGGGATAGAGGCAGGGATAGATGGATGATAGAGGGATGAATGGAGGGATGAATGGAGGGATAGAGGGAGGGATGGATGGATGATAGAGGGATGAATGGAGGGATAGAAGGATGGAGGGATAGAGGGATGAATGGAGGGATAGAGGGAGGGATGAATGGAGGGATAGAGGGATGAATGGAGGGATAGAGGCAGGGATGGATGGATGATAGAGGGATGAATTGAGGGATGAATGGAGGGATAGAGGGAGGGATGGATGGATGATAGAGGGATGAATGGAGGGATGAATGGAGGGATAGAAGGAGGGATGAATGGAGGGATAGAGGGATGAAAGGAGGGATAGAGGGAGGGATGAATGGATGATAGAGGGATGAATGAAGGGATGAATGGAGAGATAGAGGGAGGGATGGATGGATGATAGAGGGATGAATTGAGGGATGAATGGAGGGATAGAGGGAGGGATGGATGGATGATAGAGGGATGAATGGAGGGATGAATGGAGGGATAGAAGGAGGGATGAATGGAGAGATAGAGGGATGAAAGGAGGGATAGAGGGATGAAAGGAGGGATAGAGGGAGGGATGAATGGATGATAGAGGGATGAATGAAGGGATGAATGGAGGGATAGAGGGAGGGATGGATGGATGATAGAGGGATGAATGGAGGGATGAATGGAGGGATAGAAGGAGGGATGAATGGGGGGATAGAGGGATGAAAGGAGGGATAGAGGGAGGGATGGATGGATGGATGATAGAGGGATGAATGGAGGGATAGAAGGATGGAGGGATAGAGGGATGAATGGAGGGATAGAGGGAGGGATGAATGGAGGGATAGAGGGATGAAAGGAGGGATAGAGGGAGGGATGAATGGATGATAGAGGGATGAATGGAGGGATAGAGGGAGGGATGGATGGATAATAGAGGGATGAATGGAGGGATGAATGGAGGGATAGAAGGAGGGATGAATGGAGGGATAGAGGGATGAATGGAGGGATAGAGGGAGGGATGAATGGAGGGATAGAGGGATGAATGGAGGGATAGAGGCAGGGATGGATGGATGATAGAGGGATGAATTGAGGGATGAATGGAGGGATAGAGGGAGGAATGGATGGATGATAGAGGGATGAATGGAGGGATGAATAGAGGGATAGAAGGAGGGATGAATGGAGGGATAGAGGGATGAAAGGAGGGATAGAGGGAGGGATGAATGGATGATAGAGGGATGAATGAAGGGATGAATGGAGGGATAGAGCGAGGGATGGATGGATGATAGAGGGATGAATGGAGGGATGAATGGAGGGATAGAAGGAGGGATGAATGGAGGGATAGAGGGATGAAAGGAGGGATAGAGGGAGGGAGGGATGGATGGATGATAGAGGGATGAATGGAGGGATAGAAGGATGGAGGGATAGAGGGATGAATGGAGGGATAGAGGGAGGGATGAATGGAGGGATAGAGGGATGAATGGAGGGATAGAGGCAGGGATGGATGGATGATAGAGGGATGAATTGAGGGATGAATGGAGGGATAGAGGGAGGGATGGATGGATGATAGAGGGATGAATGGAGGGATGAATGGAGGGATAGAAGGAGGGATGAATGGAGGGATAGAGGGATGAAAGGAGGGATAGAGGGATGAAAGGAGGGATAGAGGGAGGGATGAATGGATGATAGAGGGATGAATGAAGGGATGAATGGAGGGATAGAGGGAGGGATGGATGGATGATAGAGGGATGAATGGAGGGATGAATGGAGGGATAGAAGGAGGGATGAATGGGGGGATAGAGGGATGAAAGGAGGGATAGAGGGAGGGATGGATGGATGGATGATAGAGGGATGAATGGAGGGATAGAAGGATGGAGGGATAGAGGGATGAATGGAGGGATAGAGGGAGGGATGAATGGAGGGATAGAGGGATGAAAGGAGGGATAGAGGGAGGGATGAATGGATGATAGAGGGATGAATGGAGGGATAGAGGGGGGGATGGATGGATAATAGAGGGATGAATGGAGGGATGAATGGAGGGATAGAAGGAGGGATGAATGGAGGGATAGAGGGATGAATGGAGGGATAGAGGGAGGGATGAATGGAGGGATAGAGGGATGAATGGAGGGATAGAGGCAGGGATGGATGGATGATAGAGGGATGAATTGAGGGATGAATGGAGGGATAGAGGGAGGAATGGATGGATGATAGAGGGATGAATGGAGGGATGAATAGAGGGATAGAAGGAGGGATGAATGGAGGGATAGAGGGATGAAAGGAGGGATAGAGGGAGGGATGAATGGATGATAGAGGGATGAATGAAGGGATGAATGGAGGGATAGAGGGAGGGATGGATGGATGATAGAGGGATGAATGGAGGGATGAATGGAGGGATAGAAGGAGGGATGAATGGAGGGATAGAGGGATGAAAGGAGGGATAGAGGGAGGGATGGATGGATGATAGAGGGATGAATGGAGGGATAGAAGGATGGAGGGATAGAGGGATGAATGGAGGGATAGAGGGAGGGATGAATGGAGGGATAGAGGGATGAATGGAGGGATAGAGGCAGGGATGGATGGATGATAGAGGGATGAATTGAGGGATGAATGGAGGGATAGAGGGAGGGATGGATGGATGATAGAGGGATGAATGGAGGGATGAATGGAGGGATAGAAGGAGGGATGAATGGAGGGATAGAGGGATGAAAGGAAGGATAGAGGGAGGGATGAATGGATGATAGAGGGATGAATGAAGGGATGAATGGAGGGATAGAGGGAGGGATGGATGGATGATAGAGGGATGAATTGAGGGATGAATGGAGGGATAGAGGGAGGGATGGATGGATGATAGAGGGATGAATGGAGGGATGAATGGAGGGATAGAAGGAGGGATGAATGGAGGGATAGAGGGATGAAAGGAGGGATAGAGGGATGAAAGGAGGGATAGAGGGAGGGATGAATGGATGATAGAGGGATGAATGAAGGGATGAATGGAGGGATAGAGGGAGGGATGGATGGATGATAGAGGGATGAATGGAGGGATGAATGGAGGGATAGAAGGAGGGATGAATGGAGGGATAGAGGGATGAATGGAGGGATAGAGGGAGCAATGAATGGAGGGATAGAGGGATGAATGGAGGGATAGAGGCAGGGATGGATGGATGATAGAGGGATGAATTGAGGGATGAATGGAGGGATAGAGGGAGGAATGGATGGATAATAGAGGGATGAATGGAGAGATGAATGGAGGGATAGAAGGAGGGATGAATGGAGGGATAGAGGGATGAAAGGAGGGATAGAGGGAGGGATGGATGATAGAGGGATGAATGGAGGGATAAATGGAGGGATAGAGGGAGGGATGGATGCATGGATGATAGAGGGATGAATGGAGGGATAGAGGGATGAATGGATGGATGATAGAGGGATGAATGGAGGGATGAATGGAGGGATAGAAGGAGGGATGAATGGAGGGATAGAGGGATGAAAGGAGGGATAGAGGGATGAAAGGAGGGATAGAGGGAGGGATGAATGGATGATAGAGGGATGAATGAAGGGATGAATGGAGGGATAGAGGGAGGGATGGATGGATGATAGAGGGATGAATGGAGGGATGAATGGAGGGATAGAAGGAGGGATGAATGGGGGGATAGAGGGATGAAAGGAGGGATAGAGGGAGGGATGGATGGATGGATGATAGAGGGATGAATGGAGGGATAGAAGGATGGAGGGATAGAGGGATGAATGGAGGGATAGAGGGAGGGATGAATGGAGGGATAGAGGGATGAAAGGAGGGATAGAGGGAGGGATGAATGGATGATAGAGGGATGAATGGAGGGATAGAGGGAGGGATGGATGGATAATAGAGGGATGAATGGAGGGATGAATGGAGGGATAGAAGGAGGGATGAATGGAGGGATAGAGGGATGAATGGAGGGATAGAGGGAGGGATGAATGGAGGGATAGAGGGATGAATGGAGGGATAGAGGCAGGGATGGATGGATGATAGAGGGATGAATTGAGGGATGAATGGAGGGATAGAGGGAGGAATGGATGGATGATAGAGGGATGAATGGAGGGATGAATAGAGGGATAGAAGGAGGGATGAATGGAGGGATAGAGGGATGAAAGGAGGGATAGAGGGAGGGATGAATGGATGATAGAGGGATGAATGAAGGGATGAATGGAGGGATAGAGCGAGGGATGGATGGATGATAGAGGGATGAATGGAGGGATGAATGGAGGGATAGAAGGAGGGATGAATGGAGGGATAGAGGGATGAAAGGAGGGATAGAGGGAGGGAGGGATGGATGGATGATAGAGGGATGAATGGAGGGATAGAAGGATGGAGGGATAGAGGGATGAATGGAGGGATAGAGGGAGGGATGAATGGAGGGATAGAGGGATGAATGGAGGGATAGAGGCAGGGATGGATGGATGATAGAGGGATGAATTGAGGGATGAATGGAGGGATAGAGGGAGGGATGGATGGATGATAGAGGGATGAATGGAGGGATGAATGGAGGGATAGAAGGAGGGATGAATGGAGGGATAGAGGGATGAAAGGAGGGATAGAGGGATGAAAGGAGGGATAGAGGGAGGGATGAATGGATGATAGAGGGATGAATGAAGGGATGAATGGAGGGATAGAGGGAGGGATGGATGGATGATAGAGGGATGAATGGAGGGATGAATGGAGGGATAGAAGGAGGGATGAATGGGGGGATAGAGGGATGAAAGGAGGGATAGAGGGAGGGATGGATGGATGGATGATAGAGGGATGAATGGAGGGATAGAAGGATGGAGGGATAGAGGGATGAATGGAGGGATAGAGGGAGGGATGAATGGAGGGATAGAGGGATGAAAGGAGGGATAGAGGGAGGGATGAATGGATGATAGAGGGATGAATGGAGGGATAGAGGGGGGGATGGATGGATAATAGAGGGATGAATGGAGGGATGAATGGAGGGATAGAAGGAGGGATGAATGGAGGGATAGAGGGATGAATGGAGGGATAGAGGGAGGGATGAATGGAGGGATAGAGGGATGAATGGAGGGATAGAGGCAGGGATGGATGGATGATAGAGGGATGAATTGAGGGATGAATGGAGGGATAGAGGGAGGAATGGATGGATGATAGAGGGATGAATGGAGGGATGAATAGAGGGATAGAAGGAGGGATGAATGGAGGGATAGAGGGATGAAAGGAGGGATAGAGGGAGGGATGAATGGATGATAGAGGGATGAATGAAGGGATGAATGGAGGGATAGAGGGAGGGATGGATGGATGATAGAGGGATGAATGGAGGGATGAATGGAGGGATAGAAGGAGGGATGAATGGAGGGATAGAGGGATGAAAGGAGGGATAGAGGGAGGGATGGATGGATGATAGAGGGATGAATGGAGGGATAGAAGGATGGAGGGATAGAGGGATGAATGGAGGGATAGAGGGAGGGATGAATGGAGGGATAGAGGGATGAATGGAGGGATAGAGGCAGGGATGGATGGATGATAGAGGGATGAATTGAGGGATGAATGGAGGGATAGAGGGAGGGATGGATGGATGATAGAGGGATGAATGGAGGGATGAATGGAGGGATAGAAGGAGGGATGAATGGAGGGATAGAGGGATGAAAGGAAGGATAGAGGGAGGGATGAATGGATGATAGAGGGATGAATGAAGGGATGAATGGAGGGATAGAGGGAGGGATGGATGGATGATAGAGGGATGAATTGAGGGATGAATGGAGGGATAGAGGGAGGGATGGATGGATGATAGAGGGATGAATGGAGGGATGAATGGAGGGATAGAAGGAGGGATGAATGGAGGGATAGAGGGATGAAAGGAGGGATAGAGGGATGAAAGGAGGGATAGAGGGAGGGATGAATGGATGATAGAGGGATGAATGAAGGGATGAATGGAGGGATAGAGGGAGGGATGGATGGATGATAGAGGGATGAATGGAGGGATGAATGGAGGGATAGAAGGAGGGATGAATGGAGGGATAGAGGGATGAATGGAGGGATAGAGGGAGCAATGAATGGAGGGATAGAGGGATGAATGGAGGGATAGAGGCAGGGATGGATGGATGATAGAGGGATGAATTGAGGGATGAATGGAGGGATAGAGGGAGGAATGGATGGATAATAGAGGGATGAATGGAGAGATGAATGGAGGGATAGAAGGAGGGATGAATGGAGGGATAGAGGGATGAAAGGAGGGATAGAGGGAGGGATGGATGATAGAGGGATGAATGGAGGGATAAATGGAGGGATAGAGGGAGGGATGGATGCATGGATGATAGAGGGATGAATGGAGGGATAGAGGGATGAATGGATGGATGATAGAGGGATGAATGGAGGGATGAATGGAGGGATAGAAGGAGGGATGAATGGAGGGATAGAGGGATGAATGGAGGGATAGAGGGAGGGATGAATGGAGGGATAGAGGGATGAATGGAGGGATAGAGGCAGGGATGGATGGATGATAGAGGGATGAATTGAGGGATGAATGGAGGGATAGAGGGAGGAATGGATGGATGATAGAGGGATGAATGGAGGGATGAATGGAGGGATAGAAGGAGGGATGAATGGAGGGATAGAGGGATGAAAGGAGGGATAGAGGGAGGGATGAATGGATGATAGAGGGATGAATGGAGGGATAGAGGGAGGGATGGATGGATGATAGAGGGATGAATGGAGGGAAGAATGGAGGGATAGAAGGAGGAATGAATGGAGGGATAGAGGGATGAAAGGAGGGATAGAGGGAGGGATGGATGATAGAGGGATGAATGGAGGGATAAATGGAGGTATAGAGGGAGGGATGGATGCATGGATGATAGAGGGATGAATGGAGGGATAGAGGGATGGATGGATGGATGATAGAGGAATGAATGGAGGGATAGAGGGAGGGATAGAGGGAGGGATGGATGGATGATAGAGGGATGAATGGAGGGATAGAGGGAGGGATGAATAGAGGGATGGATGGATGATAGAGGGATGAATGGAGGGATGAATGGAGGGATAGAGGGAGGGATGGATGGATGGATGAATGGAGGGATGAATGGAGGGATAGAGGGAGGGATAGAGGGATGAATGGAGGGATGAATGGAGGGATGAATGGAGAGATAGAGGGAGGGATAGAGGGAGGGATGGATGATAGTGGGATGGATGGATGATAGAGGGATGGATGATAGAGGGATATATAGATACACGACAGATAATAGATAGATAGAGATAGAATCATAGATAGATAGAGGGATAGAATCATAGATAGCTAGATAGATAGATAGATAGAGAGATAGAATCATAGATAGATAGATAGATAGATAGATAGAGAGATAGAATCATAGATAGATAGAGGGATAGAGATAGATAGATAGATAGATAGATAGATAGATAGATAGATAGATAGATAAATACTGTATCTCAATGTTGGTGAAAGAGTCAGATTCATTTGTTCCCATAAAACTACTATAAAGAAATGAGGAAAAAAATACGAATACAATTTTTTTTTTTTTTATCTTCACCACCTTGGATTCAAACCAGCAACGTTCAAAACTTGTGTCCAGCAACCTCCTGGCTTTCCTAGCTGCTCTAGCTGTTGAGCCACTAGGATTGATGATGTCAGAGGGAGGATTTCACATAAATGAAACCAACAATGCAGCCTCTTACACAGCAGATTACATAAGACACAGCTACATTGTACAGAGCAGCATCTCTATCTCCTGTATTCTGGAGGGAGAGGAAAAGAGGATTTTTTTTCTTCTAATAAAGTTACTAAAAATAATAAAAAAAAATAGAATAATGTAATTTTATTGCACTTTTTTATAAAATAATAAACATCACAAATCAGCAAATAACATGGACATATTTGGTGTCCCTGTAATCGTAATCACCTGAACAACACAGCGATCAGGTTATTTATGGGGATCGGTAAATGGCGGGGAAAAAAAAGGCGCAATTTATTATTTTTCTTTATTAAAACCCATAAAAAATGGAATAAAAATGGATCACTTATGCCGTGTTCACACATAGCGTAAATGCGGCATTTTTTCTGCAGGTGTCCGCGCCACGAGTGCAATAACAATGTTCTCTGATTATTGCGTGTTTGCGGTATTTTTTATGCATTGTTCCCCTTATTTGATACATGTTTGTTGCTGATGTGAATCCTGAAGCTTATAAAGAAAGAAACACCAAATCCGCACAGTTCAGCGGCGTCTTTCCACGCACCAGGGGCGGAGATTTCAGGACGTCTCATCCACTTTGCTTGGACAATTAGTCCATATTCACATGTAGTGTAAATGCTGCATTTTTTTCTGCTGTTTCTTTGCACATTTATTCTGCTGTGTTTTAATTGTCCAAGTAAAGTGGATGTGATTCCATGAAAAGACGCCGCTGAATTCTGCGGTTTTCGGGGGGGGGGGGGTTTCTCTGGAGGTTTCTATGTGGAGCTTAAAAAATGTAGGAAAAAGCTTCTCTGTACGATAAAAACACTTAAAAACGCAGATTCACATCTGAACCAAAAAAACAGAGAAGATTGTTATTGTGTACTTTGGTGCAGACAGAAACAAAAAGAAACAGAATTTATGCAACGTGTGAACACGGATTGATAGGCACAAATAAGCACCATGTCATATAGTGACACATAGAAATATAAAAAAATTCTGACTGCTATAAATATGAATGAACAGTCCGGGGCATCTGCTGAATGACCCTTACTGCTAAATGGGTGTGGCTAGGGGTGTGGCTAGGGGCGTGGCCAAAATTTGCCGCGGCGCACTGCGCGCGCCGCATACTTTGTCCCTCTTTCCTTTCTTGAAAAGTTGGGAGGTATGCTTCTATAAATCACTTGATAGGCCACATCTAAAATCTGGGATCCAGTTTGGGCTTGGATTTTTTTTTTTTTATATATAAAAAAGGCGGTGGGTGGGCATTCTGAAATTAGTCGGTTCAAGGAGACAACTAGATTGCAAGGAATGGAGGAGATCTCATTTATATGCATAAATACGTGTGTGGTCAATATAAAGAACTGAAACATTACATCCTCCGCAGCTAAATGGGAAGGGTTGTTTACAGTTAAGCGGGCTTTACACGCTGCGACATCGCTAATGCGGAGTCGTTGGGGTCACGGATTTTGTCACGCACATCCGGCCGCATTAGCGATGCCGTTGCGTGTGACACCGATAAGCGATTTTGCATCATTGCAAAACCGTGCAAAATCGCTAATCGGCGACACGGGGGTCCATTCTCAATTATCGTTACTGCAGCAGTAACGAAGTTGTTCCTCGTTCCTGCGGCAGCACACATCGCTGCGTGTGACGCCGCAGGAACGAGGAAGCTCTCCCTACCTGCCTCCCGGCCGCTATGAGGAAGGAAGGAGGTGGGCGGGATGTTACGTCCCGCTCATCTCTGCCCCTCCGCTGCTATTGGGCGGCAGTTCAGTGACGTTTCAGTGACGTCGCTGTGACGCCGCACGGACCGCCCCCTTAGAAAGGAGGCGGTTCGCCGGTCACAGCGACGTTGCCGGACAGGTAAGTATGTGTGACGGGTCTGGGCGATGTTGTGCGGCACGGGCAGCGATATGCCCGTGTCGCGCAACAGATGGGGGCGGGTACCCAAACTAGCGATATCGGGACCGATATCGCAGTGTGTAAAGTAGCCTTTAGAGCAGTAAGACTGTGGAATGCCGACCACAAGAGGTAGTAATGGCAGATACTATAACGCCTTTATCAATGGGTGTATGATGTCCTCAGTACACCTATAGTGTCGGTCACACATAACTTAATTACAGAATGTTGAATAGGGAGGAAAACCTGTTGCCTGGTGACATCACGTGACCCCCCCAGGGCGCTTATTCCACCCCGCAATGCCACGTAATGGTACTTGCCAGATTGTGCAGGATAAAAGGGGGCGGCCGGACTCCGGATGTCCCTGCCCAATTCCAACAGCACTCCGCTGTCCAGGCCAATGAACACTCAGATGCTCATCATCCCGCCGCGGGACCTCACCAGGGGTTAATCTGAAGAAAAAGTGGCTCTAAATCTACATGTGACTCATGACGCCCGGGGCCCCAATGCCCGTGCATATCCCCAGGTGGGGGGGACAGAGTCCGATCCAAGCCGCTACCCACAGAAGGGTAGTTGGGGGCCCAGATGACCCCTAGCTCCTTCATGACTAGCAGCTTTTTTTTTTTTTTTATTTATAATTTATTTATTTAATTTATTTATTTATTTTATTTATAATTTATTTATTTAATTTATTTATTTTTTATTTATAATTTATTTATTTATTTTTATAATTTATTTATTTATTTATTTATTTTATTTATAATTTATTTATTTTATTTATTTATTTATTTATTTTATTTATAATTTATTTATTTAATTTATTTATTTTTTATTTATAATTTATTTATTTATTTTTATAATTTATTTATTTATTTATTTTTTTATTTATAATTTATTTATTTAATTTATTTATTTTTTTATTTATAATTTATTTATTTATTTTTTATAATTTTTTTTTTTTAACTTGTCTGGGGATACCAATAGGGGATGGGTGGCTTCTGCTGACTTCTGCAGTCAGCACATACACCAATGCAGCACCTGCAATCCGAGCTGCATCAGAGGCTGTGCCCATCCGCAGCCTGCCCCCGCATTCTCCCCGCTCCCCTGTACTGGCTGTGACAGGGCAGCGGTGACAGGGCGGTGGAGGGAGCAGGGGCACGGGGTTTGTTATTCCCACAAGTCCGGCGGGTCCTCCGCTGCAGCACTTCCACCTGCGCTGCATCAGGGACCGCGCCGGCTCACAGCCTGCACTCGCACCCACCGCTGGCGGAGGCAGGGCGGCGGGTGGGCGGCGCCATAATCAAAAAAGTGCTCTTTTCACACTGAGGGGCGGGCTCCAGCTGACCGGCGGGCGGGTAGTTCACTCAGAACGCCGCTCGCCGGCATACCTAGCTGGAGCCTCAGCAGGGAGGAAGCCACTCACAACTAACAGCCCTGTGAGTAGGACGCTTCCTTCCCTGCTGATGGGGGATTTGTGACAGACGTCTTGCACAGGCGGACCGGCGGGCGGGTATTTCCCTGAAAACACCGCTCGCCGGCACATGTCACCTGTGCCTCGGCAGGGAGGGAGCCGCTCACAGCTAAAGCGCCGTGGGCAAAACTCTTCCCTCCCTGCTGATAGCTCTCTTACCGCCCTCCAAAGCGGGTACACGCCACCGGCCGCCCAAACAGGTCCGGGTCCAGGAACAGAGAGACCGGAAGCTGGGCAGCGCAGTGACATATATCCGGGAAGGAGCAGGACATACCACAGGAGCCGGGGGTAGCTGGTGAGTCTTTCCAGGGGCAGAAACCACCTAAAATTAGCATAGGGGGTCTGCAGTCAGGTGGCAGCATCTCAAATTTTGGCTGCAGTGCCCCTCAGTCTGCCATTATCAGCTATAACCGCCACACTGTCTGCCATTATCCGCTATAACCACCACACTGTCTGCCATTATCACCTATAACTGCCATAGAGTCTGCCATTATCAGCTATAACTGGCATACTGTCTGCCATTATCAGCTACAACCAGCACACTATCTGCCATTAGAATCTACAACCAGCACACTATCTGCCATTAGAATCTACAACCAGCACACTGTCTGCCATTATCAGCTATAACCAGCACACTGTCTGCCATTAGCAGCTATAACTGGCATACTGTCTGCCATTATCAGCTTCAACCGCCACACTGTCTGCCATTATCACCTATAACTGCCATAGAGTCTGCCATTATCAGCTATAACTGGCACACTGTCTGCCATTATCAGCTACAACCAGCACACTGTCTGCCATTAGCAGCTATAACCAGCACACTGTCTGCCATTAGCAGCTACAACCAGCACACTGTCTGCCATTAGCAGCTACAACCAGCACACTGTCTGCCATTAGCAGCTATAACTGGCATACTGTCTGCCATTATCAGCTTCAACCGCCACACTGTCTGCCATTATCAGCTATAACTGGCATACTGTCTGCCATTATCACCTATAACTGCCACACTGTCTGCCATTATCCGCTATAACCACCACACTGTCTGCCATTATCACCTATAACTGCCATAGAGTCTGCCATTATCAGCTATAACTGGCATACTGTCTGCCATTATCACCTATAACTGCCATACTGTCTGCCATTATCAGCTATAACTGGCATACTGTCTGCCATTATCAGCTACAACCAGCACACTGTCTGCCATTAGCAGCTATAAATGGCATACTGTCTGCCATTATCAGCTATAACTGCCACACTGTCTGCCATTATCAGCTATAACTGGCATACTGTCTGCCATTATCAGCTACAACCAGCACACTGTCTGCCATTAGCAGCTATAAATGGCATACTGTCTGCCATTATCACCTATAACTGCCACACTGTCTGCCATTATCAGCTATAACTGCCATACTCTCTGCCATTATCAGCTATAATCACCCCACAGTCTGCCATTATCAGCTATAACTGCCATACTCTCTGCCATTATCAGCTATAATCACCCCACAGTCTGCCATTATCAGCTATAACCGTCACACTGTCTGCCATTATCAGCTTTAACCACCACAATGTCTGCCATTATCAGCTATAATCGCCACACTGTCTGCCATTATCAGCTATAACTGCCCACGGCCTATACCACGGCTGTCCCCTCTCCCCTGTTTTCCCTTACACTCTCTATATCTCTGTGCCGCCCCTGTGAAAGCAGCTGAGCTGCTAGGATCCGGGTTTGCTGTGGCTCGAGGGTCTTCGGACCCGGGGGTCGTGCGGCCACTCAAATGTAAGGGGGGTATTTACAGGGGACTTAATGTATAGTTCGTGACGCCACCCGTGGTGTTTGGTAAGTTGGGGAGTACCGCCACTGGGAGTACCTGGGGTGATGAAGTGGGGCAGCAAGGTGTTGTAACCCTCCATGGGTAGAGGGGATGCCCTGAAACTCGGTGTAGGGGTTTCGTGGGGTGCAGGGGTCACTTTCGTACTCACTCAGTTCATAAGCAGACACTGACAACAGGGTAAACCAAGTCTCTGGGTACCGCTGCCACTGAAGGGAGCTCGTCCGGGTCCCGCCCCCAATGGTGCTGCCTGGTGATCCGTGACCTGCCTCCTGGCACTTAGGGGTACTTTGCACGTTGCGACATCGCTACTGCGATATCGGCGGGGTCAAATCGAAAGTGACGCACATCCACCACCAGTAACGACGTCGCAACGTGTAAAGCCAAGATACACCGATAAACGATCGCAAAAGCATCGTAAATCGGTGATCTGTGCAGTGTCTGTCATTTCCATAATTTCACTGCAGCGACAGGTACGATGTTGTTCCTTGTTCCTGCAGCAGCACACATCGCTGTGTATGAAGCCGCAGGAGCGAGGAACATCTCCTTACCTGCGTCCCGCCTGCAATGAGGAAGGAAGGAGGTGGGCGGGATATTTACGTCCCGCTCATCTCCGCCCCTCCGCTTCTATTGGCTGCCTGCCGTGTGAGGTCGCTGTGACGTCGCACGGCCCGCCCCCTTAGGAAGGAAGCAGGTCGCCGGCCAGAGCGACGTCGCAGGGCAAGTAAGTGCGTGTGAAGCTGCCGTAGCGATATTGTTCGCTACGGCAGCTATCATAAGATGTCACATGTGCGACGGGGGCGGGTACTATCGCGCTCGGCTTCACTATCATCGGCTAGCGATGTTGCAGCATGCAAAGTACCCCTTAATTTGACTTCAACTTGATGGCCCGGTAGCATGGAACTAGCCGGGCCCCGCTCCCTACTATGGCTAAGTATGGGAGCTTTCTCTCAGGGCTCACACTTGGGATTTTCTGGACCTTTTTTGAATTTGGAAAGTCCTATCCCCCTCATTGAGCTAATGCCCCGATTCTGGAGCAGGTGGGAACAGATCATAAAGGTTCCGTTCTCCTCAGGTAAATTATCGAGTTGCCTGAAGCTACTCCCCGACCTAGAGTCCGTGTACCCCGTCGTACCTTCGAACCCGGACCGGTGATAGTGCTAGGCTGCCAGCTGTCCTCCTCAACAGGTCCAGGCACCTCGCCACAATTTCCCTGCTACTGGGGGTCCGACTCCTCTAGGCCCAGACCACCGTCTGCAACCTAGACAGTTCCTTCAGGAGTCACCACTCCCGACTTCTTCTGAGCTCCTCACAGCTCGAAGGCTACTTCCCAATCTCTCTCCTTCAACTCTCAGGCTCTCTTTCTCTCTGACTACACTCCTCCCCTCCCCTCCCTGACCTCCCAGGTGGGCAACTCTATTCCACTCAAGCCGTCCACTGGTGTGTCTGCTGGGTGTGGTACAGGGTGTATCTAGGATTTGATTTGCTGTTGGAAGCAACACCATTTAGTTAAGGACCCAGAACCAAGAGGGAGGCGGAATACTGCACGGAAATGCAGCTTGTGCAGTACCCTGTGACGACCTGATAGTCCAGGGGCGTCACATCTCCACACTGTCCCGCCACCATGCTAACCTCACTGCATACCATGCCCCCATTTCACACTGCCTCTCTCCATGTTCATTCTGTGCCCCCTTTTCACACTATGCCTTCATACTGCCAAACACATTGTCCTCTCCAAACTGCACCTCCTCAACACACTGTTCCCCTACACAGTATGATGGTCACTGCAGTCATATACCATATAATATTCATGACAGCCCGCAATAAACACTATGATGTCCACCTCAGCCCCTATGTAGTATTATGTCCATGACAGCCCCTAATATACAGTATGATGTCCACCACAGCCTCCTATACTATTTAATGTTCTCAACAGTTCCAATACAGTATGGTCATCACAGCTCTCTTTACAGTATTATGTCCCGAAGGTCAAAGTATAATATCCCCCACAGCCTCCAATGGAATGTTTTTCACATGTTCTCATATAATATGATGTCCCCACAGCCAGCCCCTCTTGTAATGTCACCACAGCCAGCCCCACGTATATCCCCACAGCCAGACCCTTGTATGTCTCCACAGCCAGCCCCACATATGTCCCCAAAGCCAGTCTCTCTTATGTCCCCACAGAGAGGGCTAATATGTAGTTCTTCAGTTTTAAAACAGCTTGCCTGTAAAGCACCTGAACTATGAACCCAGACTCTATTTTTTTGTAAAGTCTGTGTTTGGTATGAATGTAATGCCCCTGAAGCCATCAGGGTGGTACAAGGTTCTGCATCCCCACCAGGATGCATGGCCTACCCCCTTAGGGACCCAGAACCCCAGTGCCGGTATCACCAAAAACCCAGATAATCCCAGTTTTCCCCAACATTCCCCCATACAATGGTGCCTAGCTAGGGTGGTACCATAGATGGCCACCTAGAGGTGGAGCCACTCCAGTCCACTAGTTGACCAGGTGGGAGGGGCAGACTGTGGGGAGTAGCCGGGAAGACAGGAAGTCAGTAGTCAGTCTAAGTGAGAGAACTGTAGTGACTGCAGAGGTGTGAAGGTGGAGGTGAAGTGACTACCTGACTCGGGTTGACGGTGACCTGGTACCCAGGGGAGGTGGTTGCCGGTGGAGTAGTCCCGGAACTAGATACCGATGGGGTACAGGACTCTAGGACAGAAAAGCGCTTCAAGCCTACCTGTTAACACCTGCACAGCAAAGGGGATCATCAAGGACCTTGCTGACCCTAAGAATCTGAAGATTCAAAAGCAAAGCAAAGGGAGAGCCGGGGACAGGACCATAGACTCCATCCGCACAGGGTTAACGCTACCGTCAGGCAGACAGAAGTGGACAAGCCACAGACCGGGGACCCCCAGTGTTCCATACCATGGGGACCCACTTACCAGAGACAGGTGCAGGGGAAGAAGGTACCAGAGAACCAGACTGGCACTGGGGCGACGGGGACCTGGAGGCGAAACGAGCCGGGCTTGGGCAACCAGTTAACACCTAAAGTGAGTAAACTAGTTGCACTGAATACCTGTCTGGACTCCTTATTCCAACGCCCACCACACCATTCACCCAATAGGGCAATACCCTACTTGCGGAGGGACTACCATACTAGCTGCTAATACCATCAGCCCCAGTAGAGACATTTTGCAGCGGCGGCTCCCCACATATACCCACAACACCGCAAGTGGTGTCACGAATTTACTTTATTCACCAATCCCCTGTAAATATCCCTATTACAAAAAGGACCCAGGGCACGGAAACGGGAAATGGGTAACGGCCACCATCGTGACATTCCCAATAGAGACACTGTCCGGAACCGAGTACCCCATATCCCTTTGTGCTACATGAACACCTAACATCAAACCTCTGGTTTTCTCATCTGGAGTCACTACATTATATTTGAAGACTCTCGAAGGTATTAGTACAGACGAAACCCACCAGAAAGTGAACCTATTTTGGAAACTATATCCCTCAAGGGAATTTATCAAATGGTAAAGACCAATTGACTTCAAAAGTGTCTTCAAAAAATTACTGTGCAGTGGAAGTGAGTGGACCCATGGAAGTTTGGGTTCTCCGGGATTTGGTTGGACTTTAGTTAAAAGTTTGGTGCGGGACCCGGATTTGACCCTGAACCCCATATAAGTCAATGAGAACACAAACTTCGGTGTTGTAAAATGTCTATAAAATGGTCTTAGTAAGGTCTAGGGAGCTGCAGAGGGATGTAAAATGGGGGCATTTGCCCTGCAAACATTTGGATATAGAATAAATAAAAAAAAATTTAAGTTTGCTACAGCCTATTTTTAAAAAGCAGTACAGGTAAAACAGACAGCTATGAATGCAACCCTCAGCTGTCAGCTTTACTTTGGCTGATTATAAAAAAATAGAGGGAATTCCATGCCATTTTTTTTATATTACTTTAATAAATAATTTCAAAAAATGGCGTGGGCTCTTCTCTATTTTTGATGACCAGCTTTCACGCTCTCCGGTGCCCGTGCCATGCTCCCCGGTGCCCATGCCACGCTCCCCGGTTCCCCTGCCACGCTCCCTGGCTCCCCTGCCACGCTCCCCGGTCCCCCGCTCCTCAGCCTCCATGCTCCCTCACCTGCGGTCCCGGCGTCCGTCTGCTGTCCTGAGCCGGCCCGGCACTCCTGCCTCCTGTACACCGCATCCTGCTCTGGCTTCTGGCACCCGGGCCTCGCGCATGCGCATTAGGGCGCGCGCGCGGTCATTGACCTTTTCTTAAAGGGCCAGCGTCCTCCAACAGGATATTGAAGATGCAGGTACAGGGTATATAGGGGGCTCCTTTCCAAGTGGGCGGGGCCTGTTCTTCGTGTTTGCTAAGCTAGGAGTCAGGTCTCCCTGTGCCTTGTTCCGTACTTACCTATCTCTCTTGTAGAGTCGCTCCTGTCTCGCCAACCGGTCCTGACGATTCCAGAACCCCGAACGGTGACTGTCCGCCATCTCGTCAGTCCCTACCATCTCTGATCCCTGGATCCGTGTGGTGACCCACCTCCTCGCTCCGTTGGTTCCGGATTCTGCCTGACATCATCTCGGCCTCTGAACCTGAGCTCCGTCACCCGGACTACCCTCAGAGACTCCGTGGTCCCAGGGACTTCTTCACTCCACTCCTCTGTACGGACTGTCCTGCTACCCGTAGTGCTCCGGCTACCAGGCACCTTGCCCTCGGTGAGGTGTTCAGCCCAGTGGATCCACCTCCTGGGCCTACCCGTCCTCCTGGCCCTAACACCAGCCAAGGTAAAGCAGACAGCTGGGGGGTGGTATTGTCAGGATGGAAAGCTCCATGGTAATTTGACCCCTCCCAGCCTAAAAATAGCAGCCCTTAGCCTCCCCAGAAGTGGTGCATTCATGAAATGTGCCAATTCTGGCACTTTACCCAGCTCTTCCTGATTTCCCTGGTGCGGTGGCCATCGGGGTAATATTTCTGGAATTCATGTCTGCTGTGAATTAACATCTAACATCAATACCAGGAGTTAGTAATCAATAGGCATCTATCAGACACCTCCATTACTAATCTCAGAACGAGATTGCAGAGGTCACTGCTGGTCAGTGACCTGTCACTGACTGGCAGTGACCTATAGAGCGTAATTATTTAATATGAACAGTACACGAACACCGAACTCGGACATAGGTTTTTTTTTAAAGTCCGTGTTTGAGTCTGTGCCCTGGACACCTGGTGTCTGGTACGAATTCCGAGCTTTACAGTTCAAATTCACTCATCCCTGCAGTGGAGCAGATGGAAAAAATTAAAATTACTATTTTTTTGCATGTAGCGCATATTTATTTTCGATACTATCTGCGTGGCATATGTGTAATTTTATTTATGTTTCACTATATTTCCACAATAAGAATACTTTGTAAGGCCCCCTTCACACGTCCGTGTCTCCGGCACGTGTTTGGTCCGTTTCCTCACGTGCCGTAGACAAGGGCACACGTAGACCCATTAAAATCAATGGGTCTGCGTTCATGTGCGTGTTTTGCCATGGACCGTGTGTCTGTTTTGAGCATACGTGTGCCCGTGTGCTCCACGCATAGACATGTCCATTTTTCTCCAGCATCATGGGTGTCACATGGACCGCACAAGGACCGCACGGATGTGATCCATGTGACACACGCACCGGACAAAACACACGTGCCTGTGAAATAAAAAGAAGTTCTATACTTACCTTCTCCAGCATTGCTGTCTCTGCTGCTGCTGTCACTTGCTTCCGATCCCCGCTCATTATGCTCATGAATATTCACTCCACTGCGGGCCGGAAGCATCAGCAGTGAGGAGTCGGCAGTGCAGGAGTCGGCAGGGCGGGAGTCCGCAGATCAGCACCATGGACAGGAACGCCAGGGACCGGTGAGCAGAAAGTCCCTGTTCTCCATGTGCTATCACGGATAACACACACGAAGAACACACGTATACCATAAATAATGGCACATGGAGTGCAATACGCACCTTTGATACGTCCGTGAAAAAGGTGCGTGATTTTCACAGACGTGTGAAGGGGGCCTAAGACACAAAAATATTTTTCTGTTGCCAGATTCTGGGAGATGTAATATTTTTTTATTTTTATATTGTTGGAGCTGTATTTTCTAAATGTGGGATGTATGAGAATTTTTTATCAATTTTTATTCCATTTTTTTGTGAGGCAATGATACATAAAAACAATTATTCTAATGTTTTAGGGTTTTTTTTATATGGTATTTAAGTTTTTAGCCATTATGGACAATATGATACCAAATAGGTATCATTCCTATATATATATTATCACTGTTTGAAAAAAAAAAAAAAAAAGCTGTTTTTCAGAAAAATATTGTTTTTATGTATTGCCATTAAGAGTCTGGAACATATAAACAAAAATATGCTATAAAAGTTAAAATCACCTAATGTCCCCCCATTCAAAAATACATTAAAAATGATATGAATATAAATCAAAAACAAACTTGGTATCATCATGTTTATAATAGTCTGAACTACCAAAGTATTTAGTTATTTATGTCAACGCATCCCCCGACAAAAAAAATGAAATTCCACATTTAAAAAAAATACAATAAAAAACAATGAAAATATTGTATTTACATCAAAATGGTATCAATAAAAGTTTGAGCTGAGTGTGCAAAGAAAGACCAAGTGTGCACACATCGCTATAGATGGAGAAATAAAAAGGTATGGGTCTCAGAGAATGGCAATACAAAGTAATTTTTATTTTTACAAGGTTCTGATTTTTTTTTAACCACTATATAGTATAAAACCTTATAAGTTTGGTATCATCATTATCTTAATGATCTGGAAAATCATACATTTATACTCCACAATAAACAATGTGAAAAAAAACCCAAAAATGTTAGAATTAAATTTTTTCACCATTTCACCCAACTTTGAATTTTTTTCCCATTTGTCCATACATTATATGGTAAAATGAAAGGGGTCGTTAAAAATTAACTTTTCCTCGAAAACTAAGCCCACTATAAATTTTCAATGGCTTACAACAACACAATGGGGAAACGTAGAGGAATAAAAGTTGCATATCCAGAATGGCTGCCCAAGCCTTATTTCAGGATTCTGTTTATATGGAATATGCTACACAAAAATCATCTAACAGATCCCTTTAAAATGAGCATTACATTTCTGCTGCCTTCCAGACTACATTATGGTCATTAAAAGCTAAGACAATATCTCGTATGTCCTTGGCTACTAAGTTCACACACTGCAATGATTTGCTAAACTATGAGTTATGTCCTTGGAAGGGAAAGGGTTAAGCTAAATGAATTGAAATCTGAAGTATGTTTTAAGAAGCAACAAGACATTACAAGTAAAACAAAGCAGAATGTAGTACTTTAATTTGAGGATTAAGATGCATGTGCATTTTTGCCCTGTATATTATTTGTTTCATTTGTTAAAGCCTAGTCAGCAAACAATGGCGCTTTTTATTGCCGTCATTGTAATAACCAAGGGCAGCGCAAACAATAAAGTTAAGCTATTCAAATTACAGAAATGATTGTCAATTAAAATAAGTAATGTGGACAGAATGCAGACTTGCTGAATCGCTTGGAAATTCACCATTAAATCTCTCTTAGTTGCAAACTGATTTTGTATAATGCCTTCACAAATGATATATTTGTACAACACTTCGGTTGCTCTCTGGTTTTATGGAGGTAGAAATGTTTGCTGTTAACCCCTTTGTATACTGCAATAGTTTTGCTGATCTAGTATTTGTCATCCATTTATGTCACTGCCTGCAAACCATGAGAATAGTTTCCAATATTGTTAATACTTACATTTTCCTTTTTTTTATTTTGCAAAATTATGTTAAAGAGCTAGGTTTTGAAAAATGTGACGCCCCTGCGGTAACCAGGTGTCTCAAAAATAAGATAACAATTCAGGTAACAGCCCAAGTCCAACATAACTGTGCTAGCGACTACACACACTAGCACACCAGGACATTTAGGCTTCTGCCACACTCACGTGAAATTCACGCACGTGCCGAGAGACACGTATTTTCCCTGCGTGTTGCGTGCAGGTAAGTACGTGTCTCTGGTACGTGCGGGACACGTGTGTTCCACGTGTGCTATCCGCGATAGCACACGTAGAATCGGTAATTATTATACTCACCTGGTCCTTCCTGATGTCCGCGCTGCTGTCCGTGGTGCTGATCCTCGGTCTCCAGCCCTCCCGTCTCCCCGCTGCTGCTGCTGCCAGGCTGTGAAGTGAATATTCAATGAGAATAATGAGCGGCGGTCGGCAGCAAGAGGCAGCAGCGGCTGAGACAGGAGGGCTGGAGAAGGTGAGTTAATGTTTTGTTTTTTTTTCACTGATATGTGTGTTTTCTCCGGCGCGTGTCACACGGGACCGAATCCACACTACACCTGTGTGGTACGGGTGCGGGCCATGTGACACCCATGCTGCCGGAGAAAACACTGACATGTCAGCGCTTTGAAAATCGCACACACATACAAACGCACACGGACACACGTTCCGTGTGGTTTTACGTGTGTGTGCCTGCTACCATAGGGTAGCATTGCTGTACATTTCTCCGTGCCGCCGGTACGTGTAAAAAATGCCAACCACGTACCGGAGGCACGGATGTGTGGCGCTAGCCTTAGGGGCACTTTGCACACTG
Organism: Anomaloglossus baeobatrachus; assembly: GCF_048569485.1. NCBI lineage: Eukaryota > Metazoa > Chordata > Amphibia > Anura > Aromobatidae > Anomaloglossus > Anomaloglossus baeobatrachus. The sequence continues at coordinate 100,223,417 of NC_134362.1, forward strand.
CGACATCGCAGGTGCGATGTCGGTGGGGTCAAATTGAAAATGACGCACTTCCGGCATCGCATGCGACATCGCAGTGTGTAAAGGCTGGATGATACGATTAACGAGCGAAAAAGCGTCGTAATCGTATCATCGGTGCAGCGTCGGCGTAATCCATGATTACGCTGACGCGACGGTCCGATGTTGTTCCCTCTCCTGCGGCAGCACACATCGCTGTGTGTGAAGTCGCAGGAGCGAGGAACGTCTCCTACCGGCCTCACTGCGGCTTCCGTAGGATATGCGGAAGGAAGGAGGTGGGCAGGATGTTTACATCCTGCTCATCTCCGCCCCTCCGCTCTGATTGGCCCCCTTAACAAGGAGGCGGGTCGCCGGCCACAGGGACGTCGCACGGCAGGTGAGTGTGTGTGTGAAGCTGGCGTAGCGATAACTTTCGCTACGCCAGCTATCACCACATATCGCTGCTGCGACAGGGTCGGACACTATCGCACTCGGCATCGCAGCATCGGCCTGCGATGTCGTAGTGTGCAAAGCCCGCCTTAGACTGTGTGCGCACGTTGCATTTTTTTCCCGCATTAACGCTGCGTTTTCAACTGCAACGTTTCAGTGCCAAATTGCATGTGTTCTGCTTCCCCAGCAAAGTCTATGAGAAGTCCAAACATTCAATGCAATCGCTGCGTTTTTAAACGCAGTGTTTTGGATGGCAAAAATCGCTGCGGAAAAAAAAGCAGCATGTCACTTCTTTTGTGCGTTGTAGCTGCGTTCTCCACCTATTGAAATCAATGATGTGGGTCAAAACGCAACCAAAATGCACTTGGACTACATTTTTGTTGCGTTCCGCATGCTTTTTTGACAAGCAAAACGCAGGTCTTTCAGACACTCTCTGTCGATGTCTGTCAATCTCTCTCTGTCTATTGTTGTCGGTCAATCTCTGTCTATCGGTCTCTCTCTTTCTCTGTCAGTTGGTCACTGTGTCTGTCTCTCTCTCTGTCCGTCGGTCGGTCTCTCCCCATCTTTCATACTCACCGATCCCCGATCACCGGCGCGGCGCTGCACGGCTGTCACACTGCTCCGGCGGCTTTTACTCTTTTGAAAATGCTGGCCGCCCATTATTCCATCTCATATTCATTGCTTTCCCCACCCACCGGCGCCTATGATTGGTTGCAGTCAGACACGTCCCCACGCTGAGTGACAGCTGTCTCACTGCAACCAATCACAGCCGCCGGTGGGCGGGTCTATATCGTGCAGTAAAATAAATAATAAACAAAAACTGGCGTGCGGTCCCCCCAATTTTGATACTAGCCAAGATAAAGCCACACGGCTGAAGGCTGGCATTCTAAGGATGGGGAGCTCCACATTATGGGGAGCCTCCCAGCCTAACAATATCAGCCAGCAGCCGCCCAGAATTGCCGCATCCATTAGATGCGATAGTCCCGGGACTCTACCCGGCTCATCTCGAATTGCCCTGGTGCGGTGGCAATTGGGGTAATAAGGAGTTTATGGCAGCCCATAGCTGCCACTAAGTCCTAGGTTAATCATGGCCCCCGAGATACCTTCCATGATTAACCTGTAAGTTAAAGAAAAAAAACACACATCCAAAATATCCTTTATTTGGAATAAAAGACAAAAAATCACCCTCTTTCACCACTTTATTAAAAACCCCAAAGAGCCCTCCAGATCTAGCGTAATCCACACGAGGTCCCCCAATGCTTTCAGCTCTGCTACATGAAACTGACAGGAGCGGCCATAGAACATCGCTGCTCGCTGTCAGCTCCACTCAGCAACTGAAGTGAGCCATGCGATCAGCGGTGATATCACTCAGGTTACCCGCGGTCACCGCTCTCGGAGGACTCCAGCTGTGGGGGTAATCTGAGTGACGGCACTGCTGATCGTGCTGCCCACTTCAGTAATTCAGAGGATTTGCGGTCACCAGTGAGTCCTTCACGGGTGACCGCTAATCAGGACGCGACACAAAGACAGAGCCGCAAGATGACAATGAAGTCGGGTGAAGTTCATCCGAGTTCATTCTCATCATGCAACCCTGTCTGTGTCTGCTGTCAGCTGGCATGTAGCAGAGCTGAATTGCCGTGGAACTGCACTGTCAAAAAATGCATGCAAAACACATGCATTTTGGATGCATTTTTTTTTGTTTTTGTTTTTCTTGTATGCCACTAAGTTGCAGCAGTTTTTGCTATTATTATAGCCGTTAAAAACAGAGCAGGAGGGTGTCATGCAGAGGTGCTGTAAATATCTTGGCACCTGTGGGGCACAAATGGAGTACAACAGCCACTTTTTGTATGCCACTAAGTTGCAGCAGTTTTTGCTTTTATTATAGCTTTTAAAAACAGAGCAGGAGGGTGTCATGCAGAGGTGCTGTAAATAGCTTGGCACCTGTGGGGCACAAATGGAGTACAACAGCCACTTTTTGTATGCCACTAAGTTGCAGCAGTTTTTGCTAGTATAATGGCTTAGTAACAATGAGTTTGAGTGTGCAATGCAGGCAGACGTGCTGCAAATATCTTTGCACTAGTGGGACTATACAGAAGTCCAATAGCCACGTTTAGGATGCCACTAAGTTCACTCAGTGTTTGCTAGTATAATGGCTTAGTAACAATGAGTTTGAGTGTGCAATCCAGGCAGACGTGCTGCAAATATCTGTGCACTACTGGGACTATACAGAAGTCCAATAGCCACGTTTAGGATGCCACTAGGTTCACTCAGTGTTTGCTAGTATAATGGCTTAGTAACAATGAGTTTGAGTATGCAATGCAGGCAGACGTGCTGCAAATATCTGTGCACTACTGGGACTATACAGAAGTCCAATAGCCACGTTTAGGATGCCACTAAGTTCACTCAGTGTTTGCTAGTATAATGGCTTAGTTATAATGAGTTGGAGTGTGCAATGCAGGCAGACGTGCTGCAAATATCTTTGCACTAGTGGGACTATACATAAGTCCAATAGCCACGTTTAGGATGCCACTAAGTTCACTCAGTGTTTGCTAGTATAATGGCTTAGTAACAATGAGTTTGAGTGTGCAAAGGGCAGGAGGGTACAGTGGCAGGGTTGTGGGTCTCTGGGTAGAGGAAATGAAGGTGCCTTTCTATCCCTCCTAATGGGGAAATGCAGCGAGGAAATCCCTGACCTTAGCTACATAGACGCTGTCATCTTGTGTAGCTGTTAAACTCTGTTTTCACGGACCTGTCACCTATGGCTCTGACCCTGCCGGTATGAGCCCTTAAAAGGACTGATATAAAGTGCTATCCCTATGCTGTCCAGCGCTGTGTATGGAGCGTATACAGCAGTATCGGCAATAGGAGCTGCGCCAGTGATGTCTGACACCAAGGACGCAGAAGGCAGAGAATTGCGTGCTGGAGGAAAATGTCCGGTTTTATAATGCAGGGACATGTGACATGGACATCCTATCACACATGCCGTTGCTTCTCTGGCTAAAAGTCCACTTAGCTGTGTGTGTGTCTGGGATTGGCTGACATGCTGGCCCGCCCCACTACACGCGCGCTTAGGGAAGGAAGAAAAGGAAAAAAAAATGGCGATCGCCATTATACATACAGCAGTGATCTGAATGCGCTGTTACCGCACACTATACACTGAAATGTCATAATAGTGTGAGTCACAGAGTGACTTACACTATTACAGCGGAAAGCCAGCTAGGAATTAGCTGTTTTTTTTGCTGCTAGAACCGTTCTCGAACGTATCTAGAACTATCGAGCTTTAGCAAAAAAGCTCGAGTTCTAGTTCGATCTAGAACAGCCCCCAAAATCACTCGAGCCGCGAACTGGAGAACCTCGAACTGTGAACCGCGCTCAACTCTAGTTAGGAGTAGACAGTGAAAGAGGAAGGGTGTAAAGATAGACCAGAGACTCTTGAGACACATAGAAGGGGAGAAAGAGACTGCAAAGAATGGAACAGTCTGTGTGGATGGGGGAAAACTGGGATTATAATGTTTTTTGCTGTTACCATCACTGGTGTTCCAGGTCCATGAGGGTAGGCCCTGCATCTTTGGCTGGATGCAGTACCTTGTAGTGCCCTGATGGATTCAGGGGCACTACATTCCCCCTTGGTTAATTCCAGCATGTCCTGTAGCTGCAAAGGGTAACAAAGTTTAATTTTTTTTTTTAATTTGGCATTTTTTCACAAACATCAAAACATTCTTCCCGCCAGGGGAGGCACTTCATTAACCATTGCAAACTGGAGCACTCCCCCCCATCAACTACTACCAAAAGGTCCTGGTCCCAAAACCCCTAGGAGGAAGGTCACTGGTTTCAATGGTGACCGGGTCTCGGCCGCCTCTGCCGTAGACCCTTCCTGCGACCTTTTCCTCTTCTTACTGATGGAGTTAATGAGGGTTCCTTTTTGGCAAAGTTATACTCTGTTATTGGCACAACTGGTGCAACTTATTTACAGGTAAAGTTTTTGACTGCTGCAAGTCCTGCAGTCTGGGTCCATTTTTCTTTGCAAACATTATTCAAAACTGGTTAAAAGCAGCGTCACTCAACATTTTTCAGGTATTATAACTCTATTTACTTATGGACACTGTCTTACATATTTTCCTGTGAACACTTATTCCCTGTATCTAAGTGGGGGGCTGACCAAAGTTGCTACGGGCAGATCTGCATAACCCTGGTGTCTCAGCTGCTCCTTGTTGTGTTCTGGTGTCTACTGCAAGTGTCTCACTAATGTTTGTAGGTAGACTAGGTAATTGTCTGCATCTTCTTGGTGAACTGACAGATCCATTGTTTGTAGCTTCTTCCACTGGTTGTGGGAACGTGATGACTGGCACTATTATTGCTCCATTGTACTGAGGGCAGTTCTCTGGAAAGTCACCAAGTATTGTGTGTATCACCTTCTCTTTCTTCTCTAGTACTTGAGGTGTACTTGGTACTTCTCCTCTTAGTTTCAACGGTTCTGGGCATTTCTTCAAATGATCCCTTGAGACTATTGCTGAAGTTTTTCCTTTGTCTTTGCTCATTTAAGCAAGTTTTCTTGTTGTCAGAATTTGAAGGTAGCCCTGTGTAGGATTCTGCTTCCCACTGATCATCGAGTTTGTGGACTCTTTTTTTCTCTTTAGAACTATTTCTCCTGGTGTTAAGAAAACAGCTTGTGCATTTTTGTTGTAGTTCTCTTGTTTTTCTCAACTTTGATTTAACCTCTTTTCAACACACTCTTGCATTTTTCTGTACTTTGCTTGACGATTAGCATCCCAGTCTGCACCTGATGAATCCATTTTTGGCATGATGACTCCCATTTCAAGATCTACTAGCAATCTTCCAGGTCTTGTTCTCATCAGATATGCTGGAGTGCAGTTTGTTGAGCTCACAGGAATGTTGCATATATCCACTAAGTCAGGTAGTTTTTCTGGCCACATGTTCCTTTCCTCTAAAGGTAAAGTCATAAACAACTCGATGACCATTTGATTCATTCTTTCACACATGCCGTTGGTTTGTGCATGATAGAGTGTAGTACGAATCTTTTTACAGCCATACAGGTTACAGAATTATTGTAATATTTTAGCCTCAAATGCAGGAGCTTGATCTGTCAATACCTGTTCTGGGTATCTGTGAGGTCTAAAGAAGTAAGCTTTAAAGGCTCTTGCTGCTGTTCTCGCTGTCAAGTCCTTTACTGGTACGACCACTAGAAATCTGGAGTAATGATCTACCATGGTGAGAGCGTATGTATAGCCTGTTCGACTTACCTGCTCTGTGACGTCGCTGTGACCGGCGAACCGCCTCCTTTCTAAGGGGGCGGGTCATGCGGCATCACAGCGATGTCACACGCCAGGCCTCCAATAGAAGTGGAGGGGTGGAGATGAGCGGGATGTAACATCCCGCCCACCTACTTCCTTCCGGATTGGCGGTGGAGGCAGGTAAGAAGATGTTCGTCGCTTACAGAGATGTGTGGTGCCGCAGGAACGACGAACATCGCTAACATGCAAAGAACGATTTTTTGTTTCAGGATGACCTCTCCGCGGCAAATGATTTTGCCCACTTTTGCGATCATTTAAGATCGCTCAAACGTGTCACACACTGTGATATCGTTAATGACGCCGGATGTGCGTCACTAACGACGTGACCCCGACGATAATTCATTAACGATATTGCAGCGTGTAAAGCCCGCTTTAGTGTTAATGTCACATGGTCCAGGGTGACTATCTCCAATTGCTGCTTGGTAACAATAAGTTGTAGTGGTGCTCTTTGGTTGTTTCGATCTTGCCTCCTCAAAGCGTAAGAACCACAGTTTATGCACCATTTTTCTATGGTGGGTCTCATCCCAATCCAGTAGAATTGATCCCGCAGTAACACTTCTAATTTTTTCCATCCGAAGAGTCCTTATCGATCATGGTAGGCTTCCAGCAACATTTGGACTTGGCTTTTGGGAATTACCACTTGGCATACCCTTTCATGAGTTTTGGGATTGGTAATGCTTATGCACAGTTTACCTTGATGGATGTATAACCTGCTCCTTTACTTCCCGAGGCGTTGAGCTTCTGGTGCAGCGTCAGGATCTAGGCGTGAACCTGGTTGGGTCAGCAGTTGTTTGACCAGCCTTACCGTAGGGTCACTGTCCTGTGTTTGTTTCCATCCATGATGAGGCCTTGTATTCAATGCAGTCTCCTGATGTCGGCTACAGGATTGTTAGTTTAGAGAAGCGCTGTGATGGTGGAAAGCTGGTAACTTGATCTCCTCCAGCTCATTGATGTCCTCTCCCTCGTATAACAGGTGAGGCATCCTGGATAATGCATCTGCATTGGCATTCTTGCGACCAGCTCAATACTTGATGGTAAAGTCATATTTTGCTAGTCGAGCCACCCAGCGTTGTTCCAACGCAGCCAGCTTTGCCATAACCAGATGAGTCAGAGGATTATTGTCTGTGAAGACAGTGAACGTCGTAGCTGCCAGGTAACGTTTAAACCTTTCTGTTTCTGCCCAGACCAAGGCCAGGAATTCCAGCTTGAAGGAGCTGTGATTTTCAGGGTTCCTTTCAGTAGGATGGAGCTTCCTGCTTGCATAGACAATCACTCTTTCTTTGCAATTCTGCACTTGAGATAGCACAGCTCTCAATCCCACATTGCTGGCATCGGTATACAGCACAAAGGGGAGATGATAGACAGGATACGCCAGAATCTCATCACCTTTCAGGGGCAACTTCATCTGTCTGAAGGAATTCTTCTCTCCTTCGCCCCATTCAAATGGAGGACCAGAAGTCTTTTTGGCCTGGCCTACCATGAGTTCTTGCAAAGGCGCTGACATCTTTGTGTAGCCCTTTATGAACCTCCTGTAGTATCCTACCAAGCCCAGGAACTGACGTACCTCTTTGATGGTGGTCGGTCTAGGCCAGTTCTTAATGGCTGTAACCTTTTCTGGGTCTAGTGCCACTCCTTCGGCACTGACCACATGCCCGAGATACTGGACCCTGGGTTTCAATAGATGGCACTTGGATGGTTTCAACTTCATCCCGTACTTTGACAATGCTTCAAATACCTCAGCTAGATGTCCAAGATGTTCTTCGTTGGTCTTTGAATACACAATGACATCATCCAGGTAGAGCAGTACTGTCTCCAAGTTGTGGTGTCCCCCAGGCAGCATTCAATGAATCTTTGAAATGTTCCCGGTGTGTTACACAGTCCATGCGGCATGCTGTTGAATTCACACAGGCCCATTGGTGTGGCGAATGCAGTCTTCTCCTGATCCTCCTCAGCGGCAGAGACCTGCCAATAGCCACTAGGGTAGAGAAGTAATTAGCAGCCTTAAGTGCAGCCAGCGACTCTTCTATGCGGGGTAGCGGATAAGGATCCTTATAAGTTATTTGATTAATTTGCCTATAGTCCACGCACATTTTCATAGTGCCATCCTTCTTTTTGAGTAGAACCAGTGGGGCTGCCCAGGGGCTACAACTATCTACAACTATCTCTAATAACCCCAGCCTCCTTCATGTTCCTCAACATCTCCTTGGCACACTGATAGTGAGTGGGTGGGTCTGTATCTTTCTTTGATTGGTGGATGATTACCTGTGGATATGTGATGGTGTACCCCTTTTATCCTCCCAAAGTCTAGTGGATGCTTACTGAAAACCTGTTCATATTTCTGTACTACCTGTTAGACTCCATGTATCTGATGTAAAGGGGTGGAATCTGTGTCTACATGCAGTTCCTGACACCAACCCTCCAATTGTTCTTGGGGGTGATCATATTCTGCCTGTTCTGATGGCGTCCGTGGTTCTACTGCCAGGATTGACTCATCTCTGACAGTGAACAGTTTGGCAATGGTAGCGTACCTGGGCAATTTGGTTTCCTCCTCCCCACAATTCAACACATGCATGGGCACTCTCTCCTTGTAAACATAAACTACTCCCCTGGCGGTTAAGACGGTTGACCAATTTTCTGAGTATATGGGCTCCACCATTGCCTGGTAACCCTGCCACTTGAGGCCAACTGCCGCCTGACACCATATTATCATCTCACTTTAAGGGGGTATCACAATAGGGCCGGAGTCTATGACCCATACATTACTAATTTCCCCACCAGATAGGTTTATCGGTTGTCTCTGCAGGAGGGCTTTGATTTCTCTTTGCATGACCCTCTGCTGCCCAGCACCTGCAGTTTCAGCAATATGTTAGAGTAAGAACAACACTTCCCCCAAACAATTTTAAATCACATTAGTTCCCAAAATCATCTTTGGATTCTTATCACTGGCATCAGTTTCCACTACAATCAGTCCTTGTTTTTTTTAGCTCCACCCTTCCCACTTTTATGGTTACCTCCTTAAACCCAATCTGAGTCAGTGGTAATTCATTAACTGCATAAATAGTGAGGCCCGAGTCTGGACGGGTGAGTTCAGCATCTGACCAAAATCTCTTATAGAGTACATATGGAATGGTTGTTACCTATGAGCCGGTGTCCAACAATGCAGAGGTGGGAATTCCGTCCAGGGTGATGGACAGAAATGGTCGTCCTCCCACATACTGGTCACGACAATCAGATGGGCCTTGTCATCTTATTCCTGGGGGTTGGCCCTTGACCCCAGGGATGGCCGGTTTAAAGGAAACGTTCCTGCAAAATGGCCGGCCTTGCTGCAACGTCGGCAGATGGGTTGTCCGGATGAATCATAACAATCGCTGCTCCTCCCTCTGTACGATGGGATCCTTCTTCGCATCCATGGCACATCCTCAGGGCAGTCGGCTAGCTGGCTCTTCTCCTCTGCCTTGAGTTCTAGCTGGAGCTGAATAACTTTTAGGATCATAGCCACATCCTTGCTCTGCTGTTGCACTTCGGAAAACAAGTCAGTTGGAGCACCAGGAGGCGCTGCCTGTCTGTTAGCCTCTACTATGGTTAAGGGGGAGGATTCCACTCTTATAGGTGAGGTTCTGGCTTGCCAGGACTGAGGGATAGAGTCTGTGATCTCAGAGGATTGAAGGGCTTTTATGGCCTCGTCCTTTAGAACAGCAAAGTCCACATTTGGATGTTTTGCAGTCCTCCACTGATCCTAACCCCTGCAGGAATTGCTCAATCATCATCTTCTTTCCTTCTGGATCACTGATGGGGTCTACATGTTTCAAGGTCCACAGTGCTGCTTATAATCTTAGGGTATAGTCTCTGATACTGTCCTGGGACCGCTGTTTACAATTATAAAATCCCATTTTCAGTTCGGCCTCTGTACGGGTCTCAAAAACAATCTTTAGCTTTTCAAAGATGGTGTTCACTGATCCTCGGTCATCATCTAACCAGGTCTCTACTTCACAAAAACAGTCCATAAGGCACACATCACCCGTTTTAAAGGCTCCAGTCCATATCCTGTTCGTAATGCCAAGAAAAGCTGTGCCGCCCAGGAATATGGGGTACTCGGTCCCGGGCAGGGTACTAATGGGCTGTGTCACTGGGTGGCCATTGCCCAGTTCCGTGACCCTGTGGTTTCTCTTAAAAGGGGTTTATATACAAGGGAATGTTCAATAAAGTTTATGTTGTGACGCCACTTGCGGGTTGTGGTTATGGTGATGTTCTACTGGGGCTGATGTGATGGCAATGTTGTAGCTGTTCTGTTTCTAAAGTTAGCTTATTGGATCACCAGTGAGGTCCTCTGAATTAGGCCTCTTCAGGCCTAATCAAGATCGAGCGCTCGGAGAAAAGACCTGCATTCATGTGAGCATGATCAGTTTTCTGTTTATTCAGCCATGGTACAGTTTATTTATACCATTTACAGATCAATGTGATATTTCAAAAAAGGCTTCTAGCTGGAATTTACAAGTTGATTATATGACCTTTAAGTTTTAGAAAAACAAAAATGTAGAGTCATGCATATGAGATAAGAAGAACATTTAGCAGACAATAATAATCCTTGAGTTTGTTTCTTATTCCGAAGGCTCCATAATAACTATGAACTAACACCAGATATACTTATTAATGGAACAATAAAATATTTAAAATCAAGAAATAGAGAAACTATTAACCCTTCTATATCAATTTCTCCCTTTTGTAAATGGTATAACCTTCACTACAGGGTCAGTAGGCGTTCAAACAGGAGCTGCTGGCTCATGGGCCTAGTACCCATGAGGGGTCTTACTACCACTTCACCCATCCACGATCAGTGTGGACACTACTCCCCGTCAGCAGAGGCCATTTGGGGTCCGTAGTAAACTACAGAGGGTTCAATACTGGGACTCTTAGCACATACATTATTCAGTAGTTTAGGTAATGCATGTATCAATGCTTTTACAGCTATATATAGCAATACACAGAACAACAATATTTGCATACAGGTTTGTATAATGCCAGAAACCCAACCTGCTAGGCCCTTAAACCAATTGGCTGGATTCATAAAAGAAAATGTATTTCCCCACCAGGAGTCCTTGTTGGCATCATGCTCTTTTAACCATTTATCCCTAAGTTCACTTGTTTTCTGTATATCTGCTCTAACCTGGAGGTTGCCTGCAGGGTCAATGTAATGGCAACAGGCAGGACCAATTATTTGACACATTCCGCCGTCTTTTGCTGTCACAAAGTCTAGCACTATAGTATGCTGGTTAGTGACTACAATTAATTGTTTTTGTATAGCATTGGTAGCATTAAGAATCTCAAGCACCCGAAAAATTTGATCATCCAGGTAGTCAGTGGACTCTACTAGCTTGTCCCACATTTGTATTAAGAAAGGGTATATGAAAATAGCACTAAATACCTTATTTGCTTTTCTCAATTCTACTACATGAGGCCTACCATTTGGCCGGGGTGTATTATCTGCTGCTCGTTTATACAAGGTATGAATTGGGACAGCTGCTACATCTATTTAGCTGGAACCAGGGTTTAGTGACCCATCCAACTATAGTCAATGTAACAGATACATCAGGAGGTACATGATCTACCAAAAATCTAGATTGAGTCCAGGTTTCATTGTTTATACTGTCTGGTATCAATAAGTCCTGTGGTTCCAGAGGTAAGGCTAAATATGAAGAAATAGGACTGTGTGTGCAGATCCAACAGTGTTTTGGCTTTTCTCCTTCCATGTCCTCAGTAAGAGAAATATGGTGGCGAATGAGTTTATTATCCCAGTTCGTATTTAAAAGTTCGCTCAGTGTCTTTGTTTGGAGCAGCAACCCTGCTACACCAAGCAGGATAATTAGCAAAACTGTCATTCTGCCGGTGGAGTGACCTTTTTACAGTGACTGGCGTGGATCCAGGTGGGTTTTCCCTCTAGTTTCACTGAGGTGGATGTGTCGCGGGCAGAGGGGACGCGCTCACCATGCTCGGGTCCAGGGCTTCTGCTGCTGCTGCTCGGTGGCTCGAGCGGTGGACCGGACCCGGGGACTCGAGCAGCGCTCCTCACCCGTGAGTGAAAGGGGGGGGTTTGGTTAGGGAGATTGTTTGTGACGCCACCCACGGGACGTGGTGATAATGGCACCGCTGCTGGTGACGGGGATCCCAGGAGAGGTGGTAGGGTGCAGCTAAGATGTTGTCCCCTCCATGGGCAGGGGTTGGTGATCCCGGGGCCCGATTGTGTAACGGGGAGGCTGGATGGCTGGGGTGCAGGGTTGAAGGGACAGCGTGGCGCGGTGTCTGACGGCACTGGTGTACTCACTCAGACAATCACTGACAAAGTCTCTGGTAAACCAAAACGGCCGGATGGACGGGTCCCGCAGCCGGCTGCAGTGTTGTTGTTGTGCTCTCCCCAGACGGCTGATGGTGGCTGTCTTTCCCTGCACCTTTGAGAATGTTCTTGACTCCTGTGGTTGCCCACCGGTAGTCTGCTCCCCGGCGTATAGGTGCCGTAGGAGCCCGTTTTGCCCGCAGGCACTGGCCCTTGGATCTCTAGCCTGTGGCGGTGGCTGTTTATCCTCTCTGGGTGGACGGTTGCCTTTAATCGGGACTTGGTAGTTGGGAAACCCCTGGGGTTCCTGTCACATTCGGATTTGACTATTGACGGCGGCTCCAAGCCTGGTCGAGGTCCGATGGCCCTGCCTGTGTGCTTCGCTTCACTCCGTTCCCCGGTCCGGTAGCGGCGGGCCGACGCTCGACCCCAGTCCTTACGGCTCTGCGGAGTTCCACTAACCCCTGCAGACGGCCACCACCGTCTGCCAACCTTGCTGTTAGTGTCTGGGCTCCAACCCAGACACCAAAGTGTTCACTCCTCTCACTTTCACCTCCAAGACTGATCTGACACCTTTCCCGCCTCCAGGCCTGTGAACTCCTCGGTGGGTGGGGCAAACCGCCTGGCTCCGCCCCACCTGGTGTGGACATCAGACTCTGGAGGGAGGCAACAAGGGTTTTGTGTTTGGCTGCTATAACTGCCTAGGGTGGGGGTGTGTGTTGGTATGTTTGTGACTACCTGGCTAGTCCAGGGCATCACAGATGTGGTCAGCTGGACTTGGAATGGGCCATCAAAGCGTGGATCTAGGCTCCTTCTCACGTGTCTGCGCACGACCACCCAATCACCTGGATTCAGCTGATGCACATCTGCACTTACATTGGGATCTGGAATGGATGAAAAGACATGTTTATGCACCACATTAAGTCTTTCCTGTAAGGCCTGGACATAGGCTGTCATAGTACCGTGTTGCATCTGTAACATTTGTGGAAAGTACAGACCTGTTTTTGGGGCACTACCAAACAGGACTTCAAAAGGAGACAAGCCTGTCTTTCTATTTGGAGTGTGTCTGACTGAAAAGATTGCCAGGGATAAGCACTCTACCCAATTCTTTCCTGTCTCTGCCATGGCCTTTTGAATTTTTAGTTTAAGGGGTGCTTCACACACAGCGAGCTCACTGCCGAGATCGCTGCTGAGTCACGCTTTTGGTGACGCAGCAGTGACCTCATTAGCGATCTCGCTGTGTGTGACAATGAGCAGTGATCTGGCCCCTGCTGCGAGATCGCTGCTCGTTACACACAGCCCTGGTTCGTTTTCTTCAAAGGCGCTCTCCCGCTGTGACACACAGATCGCTGTGTGTGACAGCGAGAGAGCGACAAATGAAGCGAGCAGAGAGCAGGAGCCGGCATCTGGCAGCTGAGGTAAGCTTGTAACCAAGATAAACATCGGGTAACCAAGGTGGTTACCCGATATTTACCTTAGTTACCAGCCTCCGCAGCTCTCACGCTGCCTGTGCTGCCGGCTACGGCTCTCTGCACATGTAGCTGCTGTACACATCGGGTTAATTAACCCGATGTGTACAGCAGCTAGGAGAGCAAGGAGCCAGCGCTAAGCAGTGTGCGCGGCTCCCTGCTCTCTGCACATGTAGCTGCATTACACATCGGGTTAATTAACCCGATGTGTACTGTAGCTAGGAGAGCAAGGAGCCAGCGCTCAGTGTGCGCGGCTCCCTGCTCCTTGCACACACAGCTAAGCGGTGTGCGCTGGTAACTAATGTAAACATCGGGTAACCATACCCGATGTTTACCTTAGTTACCAGTCTCCGCAGCTTCCAGACGGCGGCTCCGTGCAAGCGCAGCGTCGCTTGCACGTCGCTGCTGGCTGGGGGCTGTTCACTGGTCGCTGGTGAGAACTGCCTGTTTGACAGCTCACCAGCGACCATGTAGCGATGCAGCAGCGATCCTGACCAGGTCAGATCGCTGGTCGGATCGCTGCTGCATCGCTAAGTGTGAAGGTACCCTAAGTGTCCCGTTTAATCTCTCTACTTTTCCACTGCTCTGCGGATGATAAGGGGTATGGAATGCCTGCTCTATTCCCAGGGCCTGCATAATTTCCCTCATTATTTCTCCAGTGAAGTGTGTACCCCTGTCACTTTCTATGGCTTCTGGGATGCCATACCGACAGACTAGTTCCTTCATCAGTTTATCTGCAGTTGTTTTAGCATTTGCACATTTTACTGGATAGGCCTCAACCCATCCTGAGAAGAGATCTACACATACCAGGACGTATTTATACACTCCTACCTTGGGTAGTTGTATGTAGTCTATTTGCAGTCGTTGAAACGGGTAGAGCGGTCTGGGTGTTGCTTTCTTAAGGACTTTTACTGTTTTACCTGGGTTGTGTTGTGCGCAGATAATGCAGGATTGTACGTGTTTGAAGGCTACGTAACTGAAGCCAGAAGCGATCCAGAAGGCATTCACCTGGTTACACATGGGACTTTTTGAGGCATGAGTGGGGCCATCTGTTGCTTGTGCCATCATAGGGAATAGGGAGCTTGGTAAACACAACCTATCCTTACTTTCCCATACTCCATTTGAGTTCAGCCCAGCTCCCATTTTCTCCCAGTGTTCCTTCTCTGTTTGGGCAGCCTGATGTTGGAGGGATTTCAGAACATCCAGACTCACTGTGGCTGGGACTTGCTGACTCCATTGTCCCTATCCTCTGATCCCTAGGCCTCTTTGCCGCTGCTTTCGCAGCCGCATCCGCCCTTCTATTGCCCGCTACCTCCAGTGAGTCATCTTTTGTGTGTGCCTTCACCTTAATGATGCCAACCTGGACTGGTAACATTAGTGCCTCCATTAACCGTTTTACCAATTCTGCATAATTAATAGGCTTACCAGCTGACGTAAGAAAAGCTCTACTTCTCCAGATAGGGCCAAAATCATGACAGATCCCAAATCCATAATTTGAGTCTGAATAAACATTAATTTTCCTACCTGATCCCGCTCTACACGCCTCAATGAGCGCTGTTAGCTCCGCCTCCTGCGCGGACATGGGTGGCGGGAGTGGTTCAGCTCGGATTACCTCATGTAAGGATACTACTGAGTGGTTCAGCTCAGATTACCTCATGTAAGGATACTACTGGATATGCAGTGTAGAATCTCCCATCCAGGTGGTATCTGGAGCAATCTACAAAAAACTCAAAATCTGCATTAGTAATAGGTGTATCAAAGACATGTGGAAAACCTGCTGTCTCCTAATTCATCAGCTCTGTGCAGTCATGTTCGTGTGTCATGTCAAAATATTCATCCTCAGTTGCTACCATTGTCACTAATTCCCCCTTTTCTGAATCTACTGGCAAAAGGGTGGCTGGATTCAGAACATTACACCTCTTGAGGGTGACATACTCAGGAATCAGAAGGGCACATTCAAGTCTGAGCTGTCTGGCCATAGACAGGTGTTTCGGTTGGACTTGCACAAGTATAGCATGGATGTCATGCGGGGAGTAAATTGTTAAGGGAAATGTCAATGTGATCTCACAAGCCTTCCCTAGCAGTACTGCAGCAGCCGCTACAGCACGGACACACGTGGGAGACCCTCTGACAACTTGGTCCAATCGCACTGAGTAGTAAGCTATTGGTCTTTGTTTGTCACCATGTTGCTGTGTGAGGACGGCTGTCGCATGCCCTCCCTGTTCTGTGCAAAACAAGAAAAATGGTTGATCGTAATTTGGAATACCATACCTAGGGCCGAGGCCGATACAATGAGTAGTTTAAGGGAATGGAAGGAATCAATAGCTTCCTGAGTGAGGTCAAAGGGGTCACATGACAGACAATCATAGAGGGGTTGCATCATTTGCGAGGCAGACCTTATCCAGGGCCTGCAGTATGACACTAAGCCCAAAAAGGTGCGCAGTTACCGGTGGGACCTGGGTAAGGAGAGATTTTGGACTGCTTGTTTTCTCAACTCAGTCAGGTGTTTTGTACCTTCAGAGATACAGTGACCCAAAAATGTTACCTTTTGCTTACAGTACTGTAATTTTTCACGTGAAACTTTGCATCCATTCTCTGCCAGAAAACACAGCAAAGAAATTGTGGCTTCCTTGCAGGATGTCTGGTCTGGACAGCAGAGCAAAAGGTCATCCACATACTGCAATAGCGTAACCTGTGGATGAGGCGGTTGCCACTGTTCCAGAATTCCTGCCATAGCTGTAGAATAAATGGTAGGTGAATTCATTCCTCCTTGCAGGAGGACTGTCCAGATGTACTGTTTCCCTTCATGTGTGAAGGCAAAAAGATACTGACAGTCAGGGTGTAGAGGCACAGAGAAAAATGCATTTGCCAAATCAATTACTGTAAAATATTTGGAGGTCCCTGGGATTTGTGACAGTAAGGTATGTGGGTTTGGAACAATTGATATTACACTCTCAGTGACAGCATTGACAGCTCTCAAATCATGCACCATTCTGTACGTATCAGGGGAACCTTTGGGCCCTTTTTTCTTGATTGGATACAAGGGAGTGTTACAGGGGGAGGACCTTTGTACTAGAGCCCCTGCCTGCACATATTCTCTTATATCTCTGGTCAGGGCCATTGATTTGGCTGGGCTTAAGGTATACAGTTTTAAACAAGGAGGAGTGGAGCCTTCTTTTAATTTTATCATGACTGGGGGAATAGGAAGCCGACCAACATCAGTTTTTCCCTTTGCCCATACAATGTCTAGAACTTGTTGCATTGCTATGTCTTCACTAGTTCTGGTATCAGACACTCTCGCAGATTTGGACATGTACACCATTGCTGCAATCTTGCACAAGTGTTTGTCAGAGAGGGGACTTGTGACTGTAATACCTTCTGGGGTGTATTGTATGGTAGCCTGGATAGCACTTAATACATCAGCCCCCAGCAAATTCATAGGAGTATTTTCACTAACAATAAGCTTTGTGAGAATTTCCTGGCTATCTTGTAATTTCAGCTTCATCTGTTTTGTCAAGGGAGTTTCAGACACCAATCCCTCCACCCCAACACACTCCACAGTCTCGTCAGTAATCATGTCTGGCTTTATCAGGTCTTTATGTACCACAGTTCTGGCTGCCCTAGTGTCAATTAAAAATTCTGCCTCTTTCCCCCCTGGCATTGTTATGGTCGTAAGTAAGGTGGGACTAGGTCCTGAGGAAACGAAAACAGGGTACACATTTGTCACTGAGTTGCCAGTTTCCTAGGCCAGAGGCAAAGGAGGAGGGAGGGAAAGAGAAGAGTCAGTCTGCTCCCTCTCCTTTTTGGAGTTTTTGCACTGTCTGGCATAATGTCCATTCTGTCCACAATTCCAGCACTGTACGGTCGCTAGGTCACCTGGTGCCCCCCCCCCTCTCTGCTTCCACTGTCTTCCTTGTGCTCTAGCATACATAACTGGTTGCTTGCATTTTGTCAGTTCAACCCCCTTAGCTACTTGCAGAAGGTATTGTTGGGTCCATGTTTCTCCACTCAGGTCTGGGTCTGTACTGCTTCTCGTAAAAACGTATTCATACCGTCAATGAATGCATTCACCAATATTTTGATATCATGTCGTTTCTTGCACTGTACCCCATGTCTGTCCACTTCAGCTGTAACCTCCCAAAGTACGTCTCTATACTCTCCCCTTTTTGCTGTGTCACGTCAGTCATCAGTACAGACTGCTCTGTTTGTTTCTTTGAAGCCCATCCTTTCAATGCCTCACAGTACGTCATTCCAGACTTCTCAGACTGAACATCCATGACCCATGAATGATCCTTTATCATATCAGTATGTGATTTAATTATGTGTCCCAATACGTCACCTGCCTTTGCAGTCACCAAACTCTCGAGGTCTGCCCAAGTGCATTTATAAGTTACCTGTATTGTCTGTATTTGCCTGTAAAATGGGAAAGGTTGGTTTTCAGGGTCAGGTAACTGTTTCAACATACCTAGCTGGTCAGAGGGGCTCCAGGGATGATATTCCTGTGTCTGTCTGATTCTTGTGACCTTCCTCGGTCGGGATGTATCTGATTTTTTTGTACTGGTCCGAGGGCGTTCTTTCCTTTCCTCACTGTCAGCTTCCTCCCCAAAACTCAATTCCTTCACTACCTCTGTCTCAGAGTCAGCGTCCTCTGTCATCACATGTGATCTGGTTCGAACAGGATTTAGTGCAATCCGCTTAGGGCGAGTAACATTACACGTTGCACAAGTACCTCTCCAGTCTGGGTTTTTCTGACTACAATGTTTACAAGTCCATTCATGTGGTCTGGGTTTCTGCTTATGTGAAGGGGGGGCAGTAGCAGTCACAATTCCTGCTTTTGGTGCATTAAAACATTCATAATACACCTTATCTCCCACTGTGGTCTCTTTATATCCACAATGCTGCACCTCTTCAGCCACACGACACCATTTATTTACTTGTTGCTCTACTCTCTTGTCTTTTATCCAACCTCTCTTTTCTTCCCTGAATCTGTAGCATTTCTCAACATCCAAACATCCGTACTCTGGCATGTCTGCCTTTTTGAGTATCGGTCTGACATTTTTCACTGCTTCTTTGCCTTCCCTTTCTTTGACTATCTGTTTGGCTGTTTTGGATCCTGCTGGAGCCCCACGCTGCACACTGAACAAGTTGCCCATGGCTTCAACTTATGCCCACACAGCCCACCTTTCTGCAAATGCCCTTTCAGTGTCCCTGGACCTTGTCAAACAGGCCACACTTCTCTGGCAAGTCAGAATGGGCTCTCAAGTTGTAGCTGGAAGGCTTTGTCAGCACTCTCACCTGCTACACTTGCAGGGTGTATTGGGAAGGGTTAAAAACACCTCTCTCACCCAATAGACCAGATGACTAAAGCAGGAAGGACCAGGTATCCTCTCACCTACTAGACCACCTCCATGTAAGTGGGAAGGCCACACTGCTCTCTAACCCACTTAGACCTGATGTGCAGCTGGGTACCCCATGCTGGTCCTTTACAAAGTATTCCAGCAACGAACATAAACTAGAGTTAAGCCAAAACAATCCTCAGAGCTGACTTCTTACAGAGGGCAGAAGACAGAAAATCGCTCATTTTTCCCCTCCCAACAGCGCACAGTTTGTTTAGCAAGAGTCTTATCTCAAAAGAATTCTTCGTCCAGATTCAGCTTTCCAAAACATCCAACTTTCCTAATATCCACTGGTATACACAATTCCAGCAGAAAATTAAGACTACTTATATACCTTCACAGCACTAATATTCTACTGAAAGGAAAAAAAAAAATACTTTGCTATAAAACCTTCGTCTCCATTTTGAGGGGAAGAAACACACGATATCTCACTATGAGGACAGATCACAGGACCACTTGTCCACTCATTCATTGATTCCAGAAGCATATGTAACAATACACTTTCCAAGGATCAGTGAACCTCACATGTAAATAAAATTATCTAAACCGCTCTTGACACTGATGGAAAAAATACATGTCAGGTATCCACTCAAATACTCTATATGGCTATGCCCTGTGACATTTCACAACCAGAACATTTTTCCACAGTCCACAGTATGACCTATAACCATTAACTTATACATACATATTATTTCACCAAGTCTCTTATGTCACTTTATCTTATTCAGAGGCTTCTCATCAATATACAACAACTTACTGCCTGCCTACTTTATCTAGGCATTAGTATGAAACCACTTATGAACACATATCCCTAGACCAGTGTATTGCCCATCAAAGATGCAAAGATGGCCAAAGCAAAACACAAAACACAGCAAATGTAATTATACAGAGACTGTCCCAAATTCCGTGCTATGCAATTTATGCAATCAGTTAATGGACGGACAACAGATTATCTTATTACTCTATATTTCAACTCTCATTCAGACATGCATGAAAAAAAAAATACTTACTGGTGATGCCAGAGTTCTTGAACCGTGTGTACAGCCTTACCCAAAATATTCGTGAAATCAGAAAGAGTGAAATAAAGTGTAGGAATAAAGCTTCTCACCTTGCTGCAGCTGAAATTTCACTGCCTCACGAGCCCCCAAAACTTCTTCCGAATAGGCTGGTTGGCCACGGCCCCACGTTGGGCGCCAAAAACTGTTGTAGCTGTTCTGTTTCAAAAGTCAGCTTATGGGATCACCAGTGAGGTCCTCTGAATTAGGCCTCTTCAGGCCTAATCAAGATCGAGCGCTCGGAGAAAAGACCTGCATTCATGTGAGCATGATCAGTTTTCTGTTTATTCAGCCAAGGTACAGTTTATTTATACCATTTACAGATCAATGTGATATTGCAAAAAAGGCTTCTAGCTGGAATTTACAAGTTTATTATATGACCTTTAAGTTTTAGAAAAACAAAAATGCAGAGTCATGCATATGAGATAAGAAGAACATTTAGCAGACAATAATAATCCTTGAGCTTGTTTCTTATTCCGAAGGCTCCATAATAACTATGAACTAACACCAGATATACTTACTAATGGAACAATAAAATATTTAAAATCAAGAAATAGAGAAACTATTAACCCTTCTATATCAGCAGCTTGGGTGTTGGGCCCTCCGCAAGTGGGGCCGGGGCCCCAGGGGATAGGTGATGAAGTTAGGTGTGGGAATAAGGTAGGCCACACGAGGGTTGCTGTTTAACTGGTTCTCTTTACTCACTGTAGGTGGTAACTGGTAGACCGAAGAAGGCTGGTATTCACTTCTGGTTCCCTTAGTCCCAGTGCCGGTTGGTGACCTGGTAGCTTCTTTCCCCTGTAAGTTGGTGGGTCCCCGTTGCTTGGAGCGACTTGGGGTCCCCTCCTGTTTGTCTCTCAGTCTCTAGTCTGTACGGTGGCACTGTGAACCCTCTAGGGTCGGTGTTCTGTACCAGTCCTTGGTTCACCCGTTACTGCTGGTGCCCCCAGACTTCTAAGGTCAGTGAGGTCCTGGATGGTCCCCTCACTGTGCATATGTTTATCAGGTCTGCCTGGAGCATTTGCCTCACCTAGGGCTCTGTGCCCCGTTGATGCTATGGTTCCGGGAGTACTTTATATATGCCATACTCAGGCAACCACACGCCTGGGCCCTCAGGTCCTCGTTACACTCCCATGTCAGAGTAGTTGCATCCATCTCCTCTCACTTCCTACTACTCTCTCCCACTGTTTGTCCCCTCCCACCTGATCGTTGTCTGGTGGACTGGATCGACTCCCCCCCTGGGTGGCCATCCATTGAGTCCATGCTGTCATGATTCGCCTCCCTATCCACTTGGCTAGGGAGCGGAGCCTTCTCTTGGGCCTCACTTCCGGCCCCTGGATGCCTTAAAAGCTGACACTTCCAGTGAACCAGCGCCGGCTATAAGCTTAGCTCTGCTTTGCCTGTGATTGCTGGTCCTGTGAGTGATATCCTGATCTGTCTGTTCCTGTGCCCCCGTGCTCTTGTCTGTGTTCTGTCCCCTGGTCGTCCCTCCTGTCCTGTGTCCCCCCTCCTATTCCCCACTCGGTTGCTTCCTCCGGTACTGACCTTAGCCTGACTTTGACTTCGCTTCTGCTTCTGCCCGTACGGTGTTTGACCCAGCCTGTCTGACTATTCCTCACATACTTTGCAGTTCTGCCTCTCAGCTGTGCTGATTATGCAGTGCATGAGAATGCTGTGCATTTCCTTCCTGGTTCTCATTGCTCTGTGTAGTGTCGTCTGCTGCAGAGCTCTGGCTCCCCCTGGTGGCAGCATTACACATGTCTAGTCTGTCACCAGTCTGTGTGGATGGGGAAAACTGGGATTATAATGTGTTTTGCTGTTATCGGCGCTGGTCTTCCAGGTCCCTGAGGATAGGCACTGCATCTTTGGCTGGATTCAGTACCTTGTAGTGCCCTGATGGGTTCAGAGGTGCTACACACATATCCTGGTTACCGGGTGCCCTAGGTGACTGATGGGAAGCGGGGAATGGTTCTTGCCGTTCCTCTGGTAGGGATGCCGGCTCTGCAGCTGCCTTCTCCCATTGGCCCAGTTCCACATTCAGGGCATACCAGCCCCACTCTCCCTTGTGCCGGGTGTAGGTCACCTGATCACTGAGATACAGTTTCCGTCCAGGGTGACCCTTACGGAGGCGGGAAGCCACATCTTGGCGGGACATGAAGACTTCTTTAGTAAGTCCCTCCTTCGAAATAAAGCTCCATCCCCGCTCTAAGGGGCCCTTTGCACACTACGACATCGCAGGTGCGATGTCGGTGGGGTCAAATCGAAAGTGACACACTTCCGGCATCGCTCTCGACATCGTAGTGTGTAAATCGTTTTAACTACGATTACCGGGCGCAAAAGCGTCGGTATCATATGATTGGTATAGTGTCGGTCATTTTCATTATTTTTGCTGCAGCGACAGGGTACGATGTTGTTCCTCGTTCCTGCGGCAGCACACATCACTGTGTATGAAGTCGCAGGAGCGAGGAACATCTCCTACCTGCGTCCCATCTGCAATGCGGAAGGAAGGAGGTGGGCGGGATGTTTACGTCCCGCTCATCTCCACCCCTCCGCTTCTATTGGCCGCCTGCTGTGTGATGTCGGGCGGCACGGTGGCTCAGTGGTTAGCACTGCAGTCTTGCAGCGCTGGGGTCCTGGGTTCAAATCCCACCAAGGACACTATCTGCAAGGAGTTTGTATGTTCTCCCCGTGTTTGCGTGGGTTTCCTCCGGGTACTCCGGTTTCCTCCCACACTCCAAAGACATACAGATAGGGACTCTAGATTGTGAGCCCCAATGGGGACAGTGTTGCCAATGTATGTAAAGTGCTATGGAATTAATAGCGCTATATAAATGAATAAAATTATTATTATTATTATTATTATGTCGCTGTGACGCCACACGACCCGCCCCCTTAGGAAGGAGGCGAGTTGCCAGCCAGAGCGACGTCGCAGGGCAGGTAAGTGCATGTGAAGCTGCCGTAGTGATAATATTCGCTCCGGCAGCTATCACAAAATATCGCAGCTGCGACGGGGCGGGGACTATCGTGCTCGGCATCACAGCATCGGCTTGCAATGTCGTAGTGTGCAAAGGGCCCCTTAGTCAAACTGGGTGACAACTCCGACCCGCAGTGGGCCCTGGGCCGATGGATTGTCCTTCCAAAGTCACTGCTTGGCTGTCAGGTAGCGGGTCTCTGTCTCCACCAGCCGTTCCTGGCGCAGCTGATCTTCAGCTGAAAGACTGTAGCTTGGCAGATGGCCCACTCTCGATCCACCTCACTGATTGGCGCAGGGGAGAGAGCTTGCAGCTCAGCAGGGCAGTCCCCCCAAGCCATACCTGGGGGAGCGCAATCCAGAGTTTCCGTTTCCAGCCCTGGGTCAGGGGCGGCAAGGTCACAGTCTGCCCATGTTGCAACAGCTGTGTCATCAGCTACTGGGTTTTCGGCAGCCGGGTCCTTCACTGCTTGGGGGTCGGTAGCCAGGTCTTCAGCTACCCAGGAAACTGTGGTCAGGTTGGGTGCTTCAGCAGGCTTGGGTTGTGGACAGTTTGGTGGGTGTCACCTGCAGGATGTCGCCGATGGCAGGGGAGACCAGGCTCTCTGCAGCCTCTACTACAGGTTCTTCCTCCTCCAGGATTGGCGGCTCCCGTTCTTCATGGGCCTGCATGACTCCCACCGCTCCCATCATGGACGCCTCCCAGTCACGGATGGCATCAATCTGTACCTTCTGCAGTATTCGGCTCACCCGAACTACCTCCACCTCCATCTGTTGAGCACTCCAGAATAGAGGAAGCACCGGTCTGGCCCCATGATGGCCAGGGTTTGCCATGGCTGACACCCTGCACCTCAGGTGGTCCCGATACGTCCATCTCCTTTGCGCTCAAAGGTCTGACTCCCTTTACCATAGTTTAGTTTTTCCTTCCACACAAAGGGGTGAGTCTGGACTTTTGCACCACTCTCCTCATGTCAGTTTCGTTTCTTGCTTTTCCCTGCCTGGGAGGGGATGGGCCTTGATTTTCGCACCCCTTTCCCTGCCAGCCCATGAAGGGTGGGTTTTCTTTAAGCCCTTGTTGTTCAATAATGGCGACTAGTCACAAACGTTTTGAATTAAACAGTCTTTCAAGCACTCAGTCCATAAGGCGCACAGTATTCAGGTTTTTGGCAAAATGTAGCACCCGGGGGGCAGGGGGAATCAGGCACGAGGTCTCGTACCTGAGTTACTCATCACTGGGCCGGTGTGGTAATCTGGGATGTCGCGGTGGCCTGCCTGGCTTCGTGCCCCGAGGTGTACACCAATAAGGCGGGAGGATGATGGGAGTTGTAATAGGAAGATTATTGTGACGCCACCTGTGGTACGCAGCCAGAAATTAGCCGCCACTGCTGTCGCTGTCCTCCGGGGCAGATGGTAATAGCAGCAGAGATGGTGTCGCTCCCTACAGGTGGAGCATGCCCTGGGGAGGATGATGAGGGGAGTAGTGATGGCGAAGGCCTTTGACGCCGAGGCGTGGGATGGCGGCGCCGGTAATAAGAGTCCGAGTCAGATGTTGCAGTCCAGGTGTCTTTACTCACTCTTTGTGCCGCTCGCCTGGGTGGTACCGGTCACTCGCTGTGATGGGCCTTGTTGAACCTGGATTCCCTCGGCTGTCAGTCCGGTGTGAAGCTTGGTGAGCCCCTTCCTCCTAGCGCCTCCTGTGTGTTCCATCTCGATTAGTACTCTTGTCCCTAATTGCAGATGATGCGGCTCTGCAATGGGGCTTGGCTGTGTCCAAGGCCCTGGATCCTATCTGGCACTGTGCGTTAGGGCTCTGTGTGGCCAGGGAAGCTTGCAACCTCCTCATCCCAGCAGATTCTGGAAAACCAACTTGGAGAATGATCTTCCCTAGGGTGTTGCACCCTGTGTTGCGCCGGTTCCGAGGAAGCAATGAAGCTCTCCCTTTGGCAACCACATGAACTCCTGTTTCCCACCAGAGCACTAGTAAGACATGTCCGCTCCTTTTCTCTCCTGCTGGAGAACTCCTTAACTGTTATGTTGGCTCCTGACTTCCCCTAGTGGCTGGTCCTCCCACGGGTCCCTGTCGCTAGTGGGTGGCTGTCCCCCATGTTTGGAGACTGCCTAAAGACCCTACCCTAGCCCGATCCCCATCAGAGAGGGCAACCTAGTTGTGTATTTGAGTGTGTAAGTGGTGAAACCGGTACCCACCTCCTCCGGATCCTGGTTAAGCACTACACTTTAAATCAGGTGCAGTCATAGTGTACCATGGGGCCTTAGGGTACTCGTCATCGGGCCAGTGGTTCCTTGGAGTAACTGTGACTGGCCAGACCCGGCTCCGTGACCCCATCGGCTACATGTTAAACAAGAACAGCAAACAAACAGTACAGATGGGGATGGAATGAGGGTGATGGGCCCCTGGGAAGCATGTCACCGGTTGCAGCGGTGACTGGGGTCTCGGCCTCCTCCGCCGTCGACCCTTCCTGCGACTAGTCCTCTCCCAGGGGCAGTACTGGATGGGGAATGGGGATGCTTTGCAACGCCACCCGTGGTATGCGGCCAGGAATTAGCCGCCACTGCACAGTCTCTCTCCGGGGCAGGTGTTAGGTGCAGCCGGAATGGTGTCGCTACCCCGGGAGGTTGGTGAGAACGGGGGCAGCAGTCAACAGGAGCACTGGAATGCAGGGCAGTGGCAGTTACTCACAGAGTCACCAGGTGCGGGTTCCGGTCACTTTATTTACTGGCTCAGGTGGTATCGCACCCCGGGTGCTGGTCCTTGCCATCAGAGACTCCGCTCGCTTCCCGGGCAGGTCAGAGGCTGGATCTGGTTTTTATTCTGTGGCCTTTCTCCTCCATGCACAACTCTGTACTCTCCCCCGGTCCTGGCCCGTACAGGCCAGCAGCCTGGGCCTCTCATGGGTCAGACCTCTGTCCCATCTCCCCAGACTCCCTCTCTGCTGCCACGCCACGGCCACCCGAACTGGGGCTCTGTACCTCTCCTGTGCTCAGTCCCGTGCTCTGGCGACTGCTCCCCTTTTAGTCCACGTTTACAAGTGCCGGGTGCCGTCTCTCTAGGTGTTACTGGCCTCAGCTTGGTTGTGCTGTCTGTTCGGTGTTACATCCAGACAGCTCTGTTCTGCCTCCCTGAAGGCCCTTCAGGGAGCTACACAACATGTGTCTCCTCTGTCTCGAGTCCAAGCTTGTTCTGAGGTAAAGTGAAACTGTTTTCTACTCCTAACTGCTCATTCCCCCGCTTTTGCAAGTTGTGATGGCAACCTGGGTTTGCTAGGAACTGGCTGAGTAACTTCCTGACTGTGTTTGTAGAAACATTGGTAACCGTTTCCTAGTGACTGCTTCTCCCTGCTGTATGCTGGTTGGAGGTGTGTGTAAACTTACCAGAATAACATCTTTACCTGCTCGGGAAGGATATAATGATATACCCTGTAGCGACCAGTCTCAGGGGTGTGGTGCCCTGGACTAGCCAGGTAGCCACAGACAAAACACACACACACCCCCACCCCCAGAAAGTTACATTAGTCAGACACAAAACCCTTGTTGCCTCCCTCCAGGGTCTGATGTCCACACCAGGTGGGGCGGAGCCAGGTGGTTGGCTCCACCCACCGAGGAGTTCACAGGCCTGGTGGTGGGAAAAGCAGTCAGATAGAGTTTGGAGGAGTTGAGTTCAGGAGGTGAAAGTGAGAGGTCACGTACTGCTAGTGTCTGGGTCAGAGCCCAGGCACTGAGAGCAAGGTTGGCAGACGGTGGTGGCTGTCTGCAGGAGTTGGTGGAACTCCACAGAGCCGTAAGGACCGGGGCTGGGCCGGACCGGACCGGGGAATGGAGTGAAGCTAAGCACACCCAGGCAGGGCCATCGGACCCCGACCAGGCTTGGAGCTGCCGTTAACAGTCAAATCCGAGTGTGACAGGAACCCCCGGGGTTCCCTAACAACCAAGTCCCGATTGAAGGCATCCGCTCACACCGTGAGGACATACAGCCACCGCCACCGGCTAGAAGTCCAAAGGCCAGCGCCTGCAGGCAAAACGGGCTCCTCCGGTATCTATACACCGGGGAGTGGACTACCATTGGGAAGCCATTGGAGTCAACACAGTACACAAAGTTGCAGGGAGAGACAGCCACCATCACCTGTCCGGGGAGAGACACAGCAGCCGGCTGCGGGACCCGTCCATCCAGCCGTTTGGTTTATCGGAGACTTTGTGCATCTTTAGCTGAGTGAGTACACCCGTGCCATCCGGCACCGTGCCGCGCTGTCCCTGCAACCCTGCACCTCACCGACCCTGCCTCCCCGTCACACCACCCTGCCCCGGGACCACCAACCCCTACCCACAGAGGGGGAAAACAAGATCCCAGCTGCTCCCTTCCATCGCTCCCGGGATCCCCGTCACCAGCAGCGGTGGTGCCCATCTTCACCACAACCCGTGGGTGGCGTCACAGACTAAATCCCCAAACAAACCACCCCCTTTTCACTCACGGGCGAGGAGCGCCACTCGAGTCCCCGGATCCGGCCCACCGCTCGAGCCACCGAGCAGTAGCCGCAGCGCTGGCCCCGAGCGTTAGCGAGCGCAGTGCCCCGCCGCCCGCTACAGGGGTGCTACACAGTACTCTGTGGCGACTGAAGCCTCTGGGGCACCACACATGTATCTGGTACGATCCCAAATTTTATAGTCTAAATTCACCCATCATTACTAGAAATAACTTTTTGCATGCTTTTGCAGAATTGTATCATGCCTCATCTGAGCCAAAGGCCCAGCTTAGCGAGAGAAGGCTGAGGATTTCAGCACTTGCGGTAAACATCAGAAGATGTTACATGGACCAGACAGGTGACGTAAGAAGCGGATAAGAAAGAGATGTAAGGAGAGTATATGGATTTCTTTTATTTTTTTCATCTTACATTTATTATGCTCTGGGGTCTAAAAAAACAAAGCATAATAGGCATATTGAGAGTGTAACATCTCTAAAAAACATATTTTCCCAGGAAAATCTGCATGGACAGGCATTTTACAATTTTGCCTAATCTGCTTGTCACTATTGAATCCCATAGCAGATGCTTTGTAACATTTTTGTCTCTGGTACCAACATAACTTGTATGCCATTATGTTGCCTTGTAAAGTTATTGGAAACATGTCATACATTTTTGAACATCTTTTAGTAAAAGATTGACCATAACGATAATGATAAGTTAAGTTTCAACCATAAACCAAACAACGCCGTCAAGGATGTTCTTGCAAGTGCCAAAATATTGCACCAAGACTAACTGCTTTTATCTGTGCACCATTAATTGCTTCACTTCCTATAAAATTTAGTTGCTACAGTAAAAAGTGAAGGTTTTAATCTTCACAATAAACTTTCCCACAAAGATGCCATACGTCTGACCATATATCATCTCTGGCCTCCGCTGCCTATATCCTGTAACCCGGCGGTTATCTTACATGAGGAAGTTTAACCTGAATAAAAATCATATTGAATTCCTCGTAATAATTGTACAGAAGTGTATAATCCATTTAGGTCAAACACTTCTGAAATGTCAATTCATTTCCTCCCTCATCTGTGTTCACGGTCTTCTGACAGACAGAAAGGCATTTCACCCTGTACAAAAGAGAGATGAGTCTCAGTCAAGAGTCAGCGACATTAGCTGAAGAAACTAATAAAGTGCACATATTAAGTAATAACATTTTTAAATTCATTGCTTCCAGGCGGAATTTATATTCAAGGTCTGGCACAGGCTATGAAATCTAATTTTGTTCTCATGGATGTGTGATATAATTTTATAAGTGTTATAAAGAAAGGTCTTTACTTATCCTGACCAGAGAGCTGCGTTATCTGGCAATATATAACACAAGTGGCCCTTCTCTTCCAATAATATCAGGCCATGGGGGTTTAAAGGGAATTGATCCACCAATATTTCTTTCTGCAGAAGAATAGATTTACTGCAATTTTTGATATAAGTTTATGGGATTTTTTTTATTATATATACACGCGCTGCCTAGTTTCTGTCTGTGCCCGAACAATAAAACAACATTAACAACTATAATAGCGTCATATATTTTTTTAGCTACCAGAGATTTTCAAATTAGTCTTGGGTATTTTTTTCAGGTCCACACAAAAGAGATGATTATGAGGTTTAATTGTATTGATGTTCTCCAATAGAACTCCCTTTCCACGATTTTTGTATTTAGTACTTTATTGGCAATAAGAATTTGACATAACTGTGTTTTATCAAGGAGGTTTCTGTAAGGACTGATAAAATATTTTGGAGTTAGTTGTGGTAGATACAAATATGGGGTCCTACAAATGTACCAGAAATGAACAAGGTTTGAAAGTTATCCTCCAACTTCCCGATTGCTAGGAGTGTAACTACTAAAGGGGGCTTTACACGCTACGATATCGTTAATGTTTTGTCGTCGGGGTCAAATTGTTAGTGACGCACATCCGGCGTCATTAACGATTTCGCAGCGTGTGACACTGACCAGTGACCTTAAGCGACCTCAAAAATAGTGAAAATCGTTCACCATGGAGAGGTTGTCCCAAACTCAAAAATCGGTAAGGGTTGTTTATCCAGGTGGTTCATCGCTCATGCGGCAGCACACATCGCTATGTGTGACATCGCAGGAGCGAGGAACGTCTCCTTACCTGCCGCCGGCCACAATGCGGAAGGAAGGAGGTGGGCAGTATGCTATGTCCTGCTCATCTCCGCCCCTCCGCTTTGATTGGCCGGCCGCTTAGTGACATTGCTGTGACGTCGCTGTGATGCCGAACGTCCCTCCCCCTTGAAGGAGGGATTGTTTGGCAGTCACAGCGACGACGCCAACCAGGTAAGTATGTGTGACGCTGCCGTAGCGATAATGTTCGCTACGGCAGCGTTCACAAACAATCGCATGCGCGACGGGGGCGGGTACTTACACGCTCGCTATCGCTACAAATTGCTAGCGATATCGCTACCGTGTAAAGCCCCCTTAAGAACTGGGCTCTTAAGAGTGACATGTGAATGAAGTTGTGGTTGATCATGAGCAGAGATGAATGAATCCGAAGTTTGGTGTTCGGTGTTCATACGAAATATAGACTTTACAGAAAAACTGAGTTCGGATTCAAAGTCTGGTGCTTTACGTATGCAAACCACTGTGCTCAGGTATGCTCAGTGCTCAGCCCAGTACAAGCCACTTGCAGTGTTTGAACGGTTTGCGCTGAAGGTAATAATATCATGATCGGATGTAGTGTGATCCAAAAAAAATGGAAAACTCCTTCCACTTGTCTCCAGAAATGATCTGTTTATGGCTGGTTGCATGTGGGTGGAGACCCGAACTGTACAATCAGTGACTTCCATTGCGGTTCAGGTCAAGTCTAGGTCCCAAACTGAACTTTATATAAAGTCCAGCTGAACCCACCGAACTGAACTTCTACGGGCCTTGTCATCACTAATCATGAGTACTGTCATTCATTCTTAATGGGACCGCTGTAGCTAGTTGAGCACAATGCTTGTCTGGTCTTCGCTTCTCTCAGAACAATGAATGGAGCTACTATGCGCATGAATGACCACTGCTTCTTTTACCCCTGACTTTTTAGGCATACCTCCCAACATTTAAAGATGAGAAAGAGGGGCAAAGTATGCGGCGCACATAGCCATGCCCCCTAACCACACCCATTTTGCAATTTGTCACGCCCACATCTAATCCTTTTCAGCACTGCTGATTACATTGTTTAAGACTGCGTGCCCACGATCAGTATTTGCAGTGATTTGGATGTAGCGTGTTTTTGCTGTGTCTAAAATGCTGCATTGTACAGTACAAGCACAGTGGAGGGATTTCTAGAAATCCCATGCCCACTGTGCTTGTTTTTCTGACACAAACACTGACCTGCGGAGCGTCTTTCCAGACTGCAGCATCTTAATTGTTTGCTGCAGTTGCATGCATCCTCCGTGGGGAGAACCCAGCAGGAGACCGCAGCGCACTGAACCTTGATCGTGGGCACAGGCAGCTGCATTCTCCTGCAGAGGAGACTTGCAGCCCCGCAGGTCTGGACCCGCTGCCTCCAGGACATAGTGAGTCCTGATCATGGGCACACGCAGCTATAGTCTCCTGCAGAGGAGACGTGCAGCCCCGCAGGTCAGGACGCGCTGCCTCCAGGACACAGTGAGTTCTGATCATAGGCACAGGCAGCTGCGTTCTCCTGCGGAGGAGACGTGCAGCCCCGCAGGTCAGGACCCGCTGCCTCCAGGACACAGCGAGTCCTGATCGTGGGCACAGGCATACGCACATATACGGTACATATTTGAAGGCAAATTCCCTAAAATACATATAAACAGACAAATCTATACACAGTCATCTGCACTGACATACATAGATATATACATCATACATATACACACATTGGAGGTAATAATATGGGGAAGCCGGCAGCAGGCGCACTCACCTACCCCGCTTGTCTCTATCCAGCTCCTCCTCGGCATGTGATCACTTGGAAACACTTTAACAGACCTAGCCACGCACAGTGCACACTGACACTGCTGTATATGCATCACAAGGGAGGATGGGGGTTTTATATATATATACAGTTAGGTCCAGAAATATTTGGATAGTGACACAATTTTCGCGAGTTGGGCTCTGCATGCCACCACATTGGATTTGAAATGAAATCTCTACAACAGAATTCAAGTGCAGATTGTAACATTTAATTTGAAGTTTTGAACAAAAATATCTGATAGAAATTGTAGGAATTGTACACATTTCTTTACAAACACTCCACATTTTAGGAGGTCAAAAGTAATTGGACAAATAAACCAAACCCAAACAAAATATTTTTATTTTCAATATTTTGTTGCGAATCCTTTGGAGGCAATCACTGCCTTAAGTCTGGAACCCATGGACATCACCAAACGCTGGGTTTCCTCCTTCTTAATGCTTTTCCAGGCCTTTTTAGCCGCAGCCTTCAGGTCTTGCTTGTTTGTGGGTCTTTCCGTCTTAAGTCTGGATTTGAGCAAGTGAAATGCATGCTCAATTGGGTTAAGATCTGGTGATTGACTTGGCCATTGCAGAATGTTCCACTTTTTTGCACTCATGAACTCCTGGGTAGCTTTGGCTGTATGCTTGGGGTCACTGTCCATCTGTACTATGAAGCGCCGTCCGATCAACTTTGCGGCATTTGGCTGAATCTGGGCTGAAAGTATATCCCGGTACACTTCAGAATTCATCCAGCTACTCTTGTCTGCTGTTATGTCATCAATAAACACAAGTGACCCAGTGCCATTGAAAGCCATGCATGCCCATGCCATCACGTTGCCTCCACCATGTTTTACAGAGGATGTGGTGTGCCTTGGATCATGTGCCGTTCCCTTTCTTCTCCAAACTTTTTTCTTCCCATCATTCTGGTACAGGTTGATCTTTGTCTCATCTGTCCATAGAATACTTTTCCAGAACTGAGCTGGCTTCATGAGGTGTTTTTCAGCAAATTTAACTCTGGCCTGTCTATTTTTGGAATTGATGAATGGTTTGCATCTAGATGTGAACCCTTTGTATTTACTTTCATGGAGTCTTCTCTTTACTGTTGACTTAGAGACAGATACACCTACTTCACTGAGAGTGTTCTGGACTTCAGTTGATGTTGTGAACGGGTTCTTCTTCACCAAAGAAAGTATGCGGCGATCATCCACCACCGTTGTCATCCGTGGACGCCCAGGCCTTTTTGAGTTCCCAAGCTCACCAGTCAATTCCTTTTTTCTCAGAATGTACCTGACTGTTGATTTTGCTACTCCAAGCATGTCTGCTATCTCTCTGATGGATTTTTTCTTTTTTTTCAGCCTCAGGATGTTCTGCTTCACCTCAATTGAGAGTTCCTTAGACCGCATGTTGTCTGGTCACAGCAACAGCTTCCAAATGCAAAACCACACACCTGTAATCAACCCCAGACCTTTTAACTACTTCATTGATTACAGGTTAACGAGGGAGACGCCTTCAGAGTTAATTGCAGCCCTTAGAATCCCTTGTCCAATTACTTTTGGTCCCTTGAAAAAGAGGAGGCTATGCATTACAGAGCTATGATTCCTAAACCCTTTCTCCGATTTGGATGTGAAAACTCTCATATTGCAGCTGGGAGTGTGCACTTTCAGCCCATATTATATATATAATTGTATTTCTGAACATGTTTTTGTAAACAGCTAAAATAACAAAACTTGTGTCACTGTCCAAATATTTCTGGCCCTGACTGTATATATATATATATATATATATATATATATATATATAATGTGTATACACTGTATATATACAGTATATATCACAGGAGGGGCTGGGGACTACGGTACATACAGCACAGTAGGGGCTGGGGGCTACAGTATATACATCACAGGAGGGGCTGGGGGCTACAGTATATACAGTTAGGTCCAGAAATATTTGGACAGTGACACAATTTTCGCGAGTTGGGCTCTGCATGCCACCACATTGGATTTGAAATGAAACCTTTACAACAGAATTCAAGTGCAGATTGTAACGTTTAATTTGAAGGTTTGAACAAAAATATCTGATAGAAATTGTATGAATTGTACACATTTCTTTACAAACACTCCACATTTTAGGAGGTCAAAAGTAATTGGACAAATAAACCAAACCCAAACAAAATATTTTTATTTTCAATATTTTGTTGCGAATCCTTTGGAGGCAATCACTGCCTTAAGTCTGGAACCCATGGACATCACCAAACGCTGGTTTTCCTCCTTCTTAATGCTTTGCCAGGCCTTTACAGCCGCAGCCTTCAGGTCTTGCTTGTTTGTGGGTCTTTCCGTCTTAAGTCTGGATTTGAGCAAGTGAAATGCATGCTCAATTGGGTTAAGATCTGGTGATTGACTTGGCCATTGCAGAATGTTCCACTTTTTTGCACTCATGAACTCCTGAGTAGCTTTGGCTGTATGCTTGGGGTCATTGTCCATCTGTACTATGAAGCGCCGTCCGATCAACTTTGCGGCATTTGGCTGAATCTGGGCTGAAAGTATATCCCGGTACACTTCAGAATTCATCCGGCTACTCTTGTCTGCTGTTATGTCATCAATAAACACAAGTGACCCAGTGCCATTGAAAGCTATGCATGCCCATGCCATCACGTTGCCTCCACCATGTTTTACAGAGGATGTGGTGTGCCTTGGATCATGTGCCGTTCCCTTTCTTCTCCAAACTTTTTTCTTCCCATCATTCTGGTACAGGTTGATCTTTGTCTCATCTGTCCATAGAATACTTTTCCAGAACTGAGCTGGCTTCATGAGGTGTTTTTCAGCAAATTTAACTCTGGCCTGTCTATTTTTGGAATTGATGAATGGTTTGCATCTAGATGTGAACCCTTTGTATTTACTTTCATGGAGTCTTCTCTTTACTGTTGACTTAGAGACAGATACACCTACTTCACTGAGAGTGTTCTGGACTTCAGTTGATGTTGTGAACGGGTTCTTCTTCACCAAATAAAGTATGCGGCGATCATCCACCACCGTTGTCATCCGTGGACGCCCAGGCCTTTTTGAGTTCCCAAGCTCACCAGTAAGTTCCTTTTTTCTCAGAATGTACCTGACTGTTGATTTTGCTACTCCAAGCATGTCTGCTATCTCTCTGATGGATTTTTTCTTTTTTTTCAGCCTCAGGATGTTCTCCTTCACCTCAATTGAGAGTTCCTTAGACCGCATGTTGTCTGGTCACAGCAACAGCTTCCAAATGCAAAACCACACACCTGTAATCAACCCCAGACCTTTTAACTACTTCATTGATTACAGGTTAACGAGGGAGACGCCTTCAGAGTTAATTGCAGCCCTTAGAATCCCTTGTCCAATTACTTTTGGTCCCTTGAAAAAGAGGAGGCTATGCATTACAGAGCTATGATTCCTAAACCCTTTCTCCGATTTGGATGTGAAAACTCTCATATTGCAGCTGGGAGTGTGCACTTTCAGCCCATATTATATATATAATTGTATTTCTGAACATGTTTTTGTAAACAGCTAAAATAACAAAACTTGTGTCACTGTCCAAATATTTCTGGCCCTGACTGTATATATATATATATATATATATATATATATATATAATGTGTATACACTGTATATATACAGTATATATCACAGGAGGGGCTGGGGACTACGGTACATACAGCACAGTAGGGGCTGGGGGCTACAGTATATACATCACAGGAGGGGCTGGGGGCTACAGTATATACAGTTAGGTCCAGAAATATTTGGACAGTGACACAATTTTCGCGAGTTGGGCTTTGCATGCCACCACATTGGATTTGAAATGAAACCTTTACAACAGAATTCAAGTGCAGATTGTAACGTTTAATTTGAAGGTTTGAACAAAAATATCTGATAGAAATTGTATGAATTGTACACATTTCTTTACAAACACTCCACATTTTAGGAGGTCAAAAGTAATTGGACAAATAAACCAAACCCAAACAAAATATTTTTATTTTCAATATTTTGTTGCGAATCCTTTGGAGGCAATCACTGCCTTAAGTCTGGAACCTATGGACATCACCAAACGCTGGTTTTCCTCCTTCTTAATGCTTTGCCAGGCCTTTACAGCCGCAGCCTTCAGGTCTTGCTTGTTTGTGGGTCTTTCCGTCTTAAGTCTGGATTTGAGCAAGTGAAATGCATGCTCAATTGGGTTAAGATCTGGTGATTGACTTGGCCATTGCAGAATGTTCCACTTTTTTGCACTCATGAACTCCTGAGTAGCTTTGGCTGTATGCTTGGGGTCATTGTCCATCTGTACTATGAAGCGCCGTCCGATCAACTTTGTGGCATTTGGCTGAATCTGGGCTGAAAGTATATCCCGGTACACTTCAGAATTCATCCGGCTACTCTTGTCTGCTGTTATGTCATCAATAAACACAAGTGACCCAGTGCCATTGAAAGCCATGCATGCCCATGCCATCACGTTGCCTCCACCATGTTTTACAGAGGATGTGGTGTGCCTTGGATCATGTGCCGTTCCCTTTCTTCTCCAAACTTTTTTCTTCCCATCATTCTGGTACAGGTTGATCTTTGTCTCATCTGTCCATAGAATACTTTTCCAGAACTGAGCTGGCTTCATGAGGTGTTTTTCAGCAAATTTAACTCTGGCCTGTCTATTTTTGGAATTGATAAATGGTTTGCATCTAGATGTGAACCCTTTGTATTTACTTTCATGGAGTCTTCTCTTTACTGTTGACTTAGAGACAGATACACCTACTTCACTGAGAGTGTTCTGGACTTCAGTTGATGTTGGGAACGGGTTCTTCTTCACCAAAGAAAGTATGCGGCGATCATCCACCACCGTTGTCATCCGTGGACGCCCAGGCCTTTTTGAGTTCCCAAGCTCACCAGTAAATTCCTTTTTTCTCAGAATGTACCTGACTGTTGATTTTGCTACTCCAAGCATGTCTGCTATCTCTCTGATGGATTTTTTCTTTTTTTTCAGCCTCAGGATGTTCTGCTTCACCTCAATTGAGAGTTCCTTAGACCGCATGTTGTCTGGTCACAGCAACAGCTTCCAAATGCAAAACCACACACCTGTAATCAACCCCAGACCTTTTAACTACTTCATTGATTACAGGTTAACGAGGGAGACGCCTTCAGAGTTAATTGCAGCCCTTAGAATCCCTTGTCCAATTACTTTTGGTCCCTTGAAAAAGAGGAGGCTATGCATTACAGAGCTATGATTCCTAAACCCTTTCTCCGATTTGGATGTGAAAAACTCTCACATTGCAGCTAGGAGTGTGCACTTTCAGCCCATATTATATATATAATTGTATTTCTGAACATGTTTTTGTAAACAGCTAAAATAACAAAACTTGTGTCACTGTCCAAATATTTCTGGACCTAACTGTACACATTACAGGAGGGGCTGGGGGCTACAGTATATACACATCACAGGAGGGGCTGGGGGCTACAGTATATACAGCACAGGAGGGGCTGGGGGCTACAGTATATACAGCACAGGAGGGGCTGGGGGCATAGACAGTACTTGAGGGGCATACATATTAGGCCTGTTTCAGATGTCAGTGATTCTGGTATGTATGTGCTAGTTTTTATACGTACCAGAATCACTGACCTATGCAGACCCATTATAATCAATGGGTCTGCACACACATAAGTGATTTTTCACTGACCATGTCTCCGTGCGGCGTACATGCGTATCCGTGATTGCTGCACAGAAAAATGTCCGTTTTTTTCTGGCATCACTGATGTCCCACGGACCACACTATGGTGTGATCCGTGAAACATGTACCAGAAAAACAAGGACATTTAAAATAAAAAGCTTTTTCAACTCATCTTCTCCAGTGATGCTGAGTTCGGCAGCTGCTCTCTGCTTCTTCCTGACTGGCACATTATGACATGCATATTCATTTATGCAGCCAGAGTCGGCCCAGAAGTAGCTGCAGAGGTGAGAGAGTGGTGGTTGGATGCTGAATTGCGGGACTCTTCAGCACCACGGAGAGCAGGAGCGGGGGCAGGTGAGTATATGTCCATGTGCAATCACGGAGTACTGATCACGTATCACGGATTGCACATAGACAACCACTGTGTGCCATGAATCACGGAGTATGAAAGGACATATGCGTGTTTAACACATCAGTGAAGAACGTCTGTGTTTTTCACTGAGGGACATACACGTTACTAAGGGGTACACACATTACTGGGGGAAATACACTTTACTGTGGGGCATACAAATTACTGGTAGCATAGATATTACTAAGGGGCATATAGCTCTGGTGTTGGGGCTTATACAGTTCTGGGGGCACATACAGCTCCGATGGGGAGGATGGGGGCATACAAATCTGGTGTGGGGGCTGGAGGGCACACAGATCTGGTGAGGGGGGGTGGCTGGAGGGCACACAGATCTGGTGAGGAGAGGGCTACTGGGGCATACAGATCTGGTGAGGGGGGCTGGGATACATATCTGGTGGGAGGGGGCTGGAGGCATACAGAGCTGGGGGGTGCTGGGGGGCATATAAATCGTGTGGGGGGGTTGGGGGGCATACAAATCTGGTGTGGGGGCTGAGGGGCATACAAATCTGGTGTGGGGGCTGGGGGGTATACAAATCTGGTGTGGCGGCTGGGGGTATACAAATCTGGTGTGGGGGATGGGGGGCATACAGATCTGGTGAGGGGGGGTGGCTGGAGGCATATAGCTCTGATGAGGAGAGGGCTGCTGGGGCATACAGATCTGGTGAGGGAGGGCTGGGGGATACATATCTGGTGGGAGGGGGCTGGAGGCATATAGAGCTGGGGGGTGCTGGGGGGCATATAGATCTGGTGGGGGGCTGGGGGGCATTCAAATTTGGTGAGGTGGCCATACAGATGTGGTGAGGGGGGTGACTGAAGGCATATAGCTCTGGTGAGGAGGGGGTTGGGTAATAAAGCTTTGGGTAGGTGGGGAGGTCACATACAGCGTTCCTTGGTGCTGCGTGTCCTCTTCCTCCAGTCTCTTCAACTGTGGACAGAGCTCAGCATGTTGCTCGGTAGTTCCGCCCACAGATGCACTTCCTTCCGTACACAAGCAGCCCAGCTGAGAACAGTGCACGCTGAGCTGCAGGTGCCGATTTAAAGCGCCGGCAGCCAGGAAAGTGCTGCTGCCGCCCACTAATAACAGCGGCAGCACAGAGCCAGAGCAGTGAAGCAGCACTCAGCTCTGCTCATGTGCATTAGGAGGGGGAGAAAGTCAGACGGGAAGAGAGCGGGTGGGCGGAGCCACGGGACAAAAGCCTCACGATCGTGACACCGGGACACCCGCTGAAATCCGGTACAGTCCCGCTGTATCCGGGACGGTTGGGAGGTATGTTTTTAGGGCCCTGATTCTTGAAATTAGTGGAAATATAAACTGTCGGAACCCCAGTTATCAGGAAGCAATCCGATAGGGGATAACCTAATAACTTTTAAACATGAGAATACCCTTTTAAGAAAGTCTAGGTCAGAATCCAAAACGAGTAAAAGAGTGCAGAGGGAGAAAATCACTTGGCATCATCCTTTCTAATTTGTAATATTTTCTTCTTTTCCTTTTTCTCCTTTTTTTATGGTTTGTTTTGCTTTGCCTTATTTTCTATTCTATATTTTTATGGGAAATTCCCCGAAATATATTATTAGTATTTTCATTTCTTGTGAAATATACCTACTGCTGCATCAGGGAGAGGAAGATAATCCAGCATCCAGTTCCAGAAATTTAAAACATCAATTTTATTCAGAAAAAAGTTAAAATTCCATGTTCCATAGTTGCATTAAAAGCGCATCATAGCAGGTGTAAATATTTTTACACCTGCTATGATGCGCTATTAATGCAACTATGGAACATGGAATTTTAACTTTTTTTTTAATAAAATTGATGTTTTAAATTTCTGGAACTGGATGCTGGATTATCTTTCTCTCCCTGAACCTTGTGGTAACAAGGTCTAACTACCAAAGGTCCGTGCACCGTTCTGGCTGATCCTCTAATCTCCTGAAAGGGTGAGCTGGTTTTTCTTCTTCTTGTCTCCTGCTGCATCAGTATTTGGAAGACCATGATTCTTATACACCTGCAGACTATCTCCTTAGATAAATGAAGAGTATCTACTGTATGTCTTCTATGTTTTTTATAACAATATGAAAAAACCTGAACATTTAAAAAAAATAAATAAATAAATAATCTATATATGTATCTATATATATATATATATATATATATATATATATATATATATATATAGTGTGGCGCCCCTGAGGCTTCAGTCACCACAGTGTACTGCATCTTATTTAAGGTGCAGTACTCATCCAGGGTAAGGAAGAGGTTAATTGTTGGTGTTTCTCACATTCACACACCGTTAGGTGCTTTCCCACTAGGATTGGCCTAGAGTAGATAGGGGATGGACAACACGAGGCATGGGACTTTCCAGTCGCTAGGACAACCACCTAGGGGACGGGCACCACAAGGGGTGGAAACCGGACTGTGAGTAAAGAAACCTTGAACCGCAGAGACTGTGTCAACCCGTCCTTGCCAGTGCCATCACCCCGCGCTTTGGCGCCAATGGCCACTACAACTCCCATCATCATCCTCCCTGGGGCCCGCTCTACTTGTGGAGAGCAGGACTTTTCCGGCTGCGATACCATTAGCCCCAGAGGACAGCACCCACAGTAGCAGCTAATCCCTGGCCGCATACCACAGGTGGTGTCACGAGACATCATCCTCATCATCTTCCCACCATCATTGCATCCCTTCCATCCATCCCCCTTCCGTGAACACCTCAGGGTCACAAAACTGGGCAGGGCCACCTGTGACATCCCCTGACTCTTCATCAGCCCTGCGACGAGTATTCCCCAAGGCCCCGTGGGGTGCTTCATATATATATATATATATATATATATATATATATATATATATACATATTCTTTCTCCTACGTGACTGGCACTGCTCCTTCATTGTGAGCCTTGGGTTTCTCGCTAGCTCTTGATTGCAGCCTTCACAATTTTGTCCTAGTGGAAGTTGTGACGGGGTATGCAACAGAGCAGGCAGAGACACCAGGCCGATGAACAATCCGACAAGTTTTATTGAGGCGGGGAGCATAAAACATCCAATAGCCAAATGGTTCTTTAGAGCCCACAACGAGTCCACACAAAGAAAACAGATCCGGGGGCGCCACCCAGCAATCCGACGCCAAGGAAAATGCAACAACAGTCTTTAGATGAGTTCCTTAAATCCGGTAGCGTAGCTGAGACAACACAATCCCACGTAGCAGCAGCTGATCTTCAATATCCCATAGTCCATACATAAGCACTAGGTCCTGCCCTCAGCACAGATCCTTGCCTTTCACCCAACAAAGCATCAACTAACTAAAAACATGTGGCTGATTCTTCCACCTCTCCTTAGATCCACCCACTGGATGGGAAAGGGTTCACACCCACTTTTGAGTATGTGACTTTATATGGAAAAGTTTCCAGGAACTACAGGCTGGTATTGGTTGAGTCCCATGCA
This sequence comes from Anomaloglossus baeobatrachus, assembly GCF_048569485.1. Classification (NCBI taxonomy): domain Eukaryota; kingdom Metazoa; phylum Chordata; class Amphibia; order Anura; family Aromobatidae; genus Anomaloglossus; species Anomaloglossus baeobatrachus. The sequence goes on from NC_134362.1 coordinate 100,264,354, forward strand.
GAGAAGAAAAAATACACAGTCGCCCACTAGATGTTGACCTAGGCCTGATTACATTAAAGTCCAGACACATAGGCCAGGGAGGGACACGCTGTTACAATGCTGCTGGAGGCTTGATTACATTATGGTGCAGGCTGGGGGGACACACTGTTAAGAAGTTCAGTTCAATTTATTTTAAACCAATAAAAATATTCTTAGAATTTTGGTGTCATCATAATTGTATTGACCTGTAGAATTTTGCTTTCAGGTTGCTCTTACTGCCCATTTACTGAACATGTAAGGCTAAGTTGACATATCCTGTCTTCATCCGTTAAAATGGATACTGCAGGGATCCGTTGGGAAACTTTCTGCCGGATCCGTTTAACATGGGAGTCTATGAAGGCAGGCTCCGTTAGCACATTGTTATTTATCTTCCATTGTAAAGGATCAGGTAAGAAAACAACGGATCAGTTACAATTGCAAGTACAACGGATGGCTAAATAGCAATCGTATCCGTCCTCCATAGAATCTCATGTTGAAAATCGGACCCGTCAGACATCAGTTAGTTAACAACGGCCAACAAAAGTTGTGTTTACACAACTTTTTTGCAAACTGATTGCTGCTGGATCCATTCCAATGGATGATTACAGGACATGTGACCTAAAAAGAAATCTCAAAAAGCAATGACAGAATTGCATTTTTTTCTACATTTCTCACCACCTTTAATTTTTATTCAGTACATTAGATGGTAAAATGAATGGTGTCATTCAAAACTACAACTTGTCTGGAAAAAAACAAAGGTCTTGTAAGGTTATGTCACTGGAGAAAAAAGTAGAGGGACCCGTAAACAGAGGAGGAAAACATAAAATCACAAAAATAAAGATTGGATTCAACATTAAGGGGTACTTTGCACGCTGCGACATCGCTAGCCAATTGTAGTGATGCCGAGCACGATAGTCCCCGCCCCCCTGTCGCAGATGCCATATCTTGTGACAGCTGCCGTAGCGAACATTATCGCTATGGCAGCTTCACATGCACTTACCTGCCCTGCGACATCGCTCTGGCCGGCGACCTGCCTCCTTCCTAAGGGGGCGGGTCGTGCGGCGTCACAGCGACGTCACACGGCAGGTGGCCAATAGAAGCGGAGGGGCGGAGATGAGCAGGACGTAAACATCTCGCTCACCTCCTTCCTTCCTCATTGCAGGCGGGACGCAGGTAAGGAGATGTTCCTCGCTCCTGCGGCTTCATACACAGCGATGTGTGCTGCCGCAGGAACGAGGAACAACATCTGTCCTCTGTCGCTGCAGCGAAATTATGGAAATGACCAACGCTACACAGATCACCGATTTTCGACGCTTTTGCGATCGTTTATCTGTGCTTCTAGGCTTTACACGTTGCGACGTCGTTACCGGCGCCGGATGTGCGTCACTTTCGATTTGACCCTGAAGATAACGCAGTAGCGATGTCGCAACGTGCAAAGTTCCCCTATGGGTTAAAGCACCCATAGACTGATGTCTTGAAACATTTTGTGAGTGTGCCATGCCCATTTTTTGCAGTTTGCAGTCCTTACCAATTTATATGCCCCTTTCTCATCAATAATGTTAACAGTAGAAATTTAATATAGCCTATATTTCTATTTCAGAAATTAAAGAAAGGCCATATTAGTAAGTGCCTTATCACCATCTCAAACAATGGTCAATGCTTTTAATCATAGTTTAAAGTTCCAGAATAATTTACTTTAAAGTTTATGTCACCCATTATATCATAAAATAATAAGCAGGATTATAATGATAGGTAACAGAATCTAATATTCACAATAGGTAGTTTCACAGCTCACCTCTTCCCCATTCCTGCACAATGACATCTGCATGTTGGTAAAAATGAAAACATGTATAGAAAATTCTTCCAAGGAAATATAGTCCGCAATGATGTTTTGTGAAAAATAGACATTCATATCTGACTGTCCAATATTCATATCTACAAACAGGCAAGAGAGTTGCTTCCATAAATGTACAGAAAACGGTATACAATAATCTGCAATCAAAAATACAGATTATGATTAAGAAATGACCACAATCGGGTTTAAATTAGTTTAAGAAATGTATATGACACATTCCCTTAAAGAGAGAGAAAAATATTGCTATAAAGAGTATTGGATATTTTAAGAAATATCTAATGGGTTAGAGTAGAGTAGGGCCCTACCAAAAAAGTCTACCTTGTCGTGGTGGCCGGCTTAAAACATCTTTTGGCCCAAACAAAAGCTGATGGCTATGTATTTGATAGGTTGTTTGATAGGAACTCTTAAGGCCCCGTTACACGCAGCGACATCGCTAACAAGATATCGCTGGGGTCACGGAATTCGTGACGCACATCCGGCCTCGTTAGCAACGTTGTTGCGTGCGACACCTAGGAGTGACCGCTAACGATAAGAAAAACTCAACTAATCGTTGATTGTTGACACGTCATTCATTTTCAAAATATCGTTGCTCGTTCAGGAAGCAGGTTGTTTGTCGTTCCTGAGGCAGCACACATCGCTACGTGTGACACCCCGGGAACGACGAACAACAGCGTTCCTGCGTCTTCCGGCAACGAGGTGGGAGTGACATTAATGCGGCTACTCTCTGCCCCTGCGCTTCTATTCGTGGCCCGCTGAGTGACGTGGCTGTGACGACGAACGAACCGCCCCCTTAAAAAAGAGGTTGTTCGGCGGCCACAGCGACGTCGTTAGGAAGGTAAGTACAGTTAGGTCCAGAAATATTTGGACAGTGACACAAGTTTTGTTATTTTAGCTGTTTACAAAAACATGTTCAGAAATACAATTCTATAAATAATATGGGCTGAAAGTGCACACTCCAGCTGCATTATGAGAGTTTTCACATCCAAATCGGAGAAAGGGTTTAGGAATCATAGCTCTGTAATGCATAGCCTCCTCTTTTTAAAGGGACCAAAAGTAATTGGACAAGGGACTCTAAGGGCTGCAATTAACTCTGAAGGCGTCTCCCTCGTTAACCTGTAATCAATGAAGTAGTTAAAAGCTCTGGGGTTGATTACAGGAGTGTGGTTTTGCATTTGGAAGCTGTTGCTGTGACCAGACAACATGCGGTCTAAGGAACTCTCAATTGAGGTGAAGCAGAACATCCTGAGGCTGAAAAAAAAGAAAAAATCCATCAGAGAGATAGCAGACATGCTTGGAGTAGCAAAATCAACAGTCGGGTACATTCTGAGAAAAAAGGAATTGACTGGTGAGCTTGGGAACTCAAAAAGGCCTGGGCGTCCACGGATGACAACAGTGGTGGATGATCGCCGCATACTTTCTTTGGTGAAGAAGAACCCGTTCACAACATCAACTGAAGTCCAGAACACTCTCAGTGAAGTAGGTGTATCTGTCTCTAAGTCAACAGTAAAGAGAAGACTCCATGAAAGTAAATACAAAGGGTTCACATCTAGATGCAAACCATTCATCAATTCCAAAAATAGACAGGCTGAAAAACACCTCATGAAGCCAGCTCAATTCTGGAAAAGTATTCTATGGACAGATGAGACAAAGATCAACCTGTACCAGAATGATGGGAAGAAAAAAGTTTGGAGAAGAAAGGGAACGGCACATGATCCAAGGCACACCACATCCTCTGGAAAACATGGTGGAGGCAACGTGATGGCATGGGCATGCATGGCTTTCAATGGCACTGGGTCACTTGTGTTTATTGATGACCTAACAGCAAACAAGAGTAGCCGGATGAATTCTGAAGTGTACCGAGATATACTTTCAGCCCAGATTCAGCCAAATGCCGCAAAGTTGATCGGACGGCGCTTCATAGTACAGATGGACAATGACCCCAAACATACAGCCAAAGCTACCCAGGAGTTCATGAGTGCAAAAAAGTGGAACATTCTGCAATGGCCAAGTCAATCACCAGATCTTAACCCAATTGAGCATGCATTTCACTTGCTCAAATCCAGACTTAAGACGGAAAGACCCACAAACAAGCAAGACCTGAAGGCTGCGGCTGTAAAGGCCTGGCAAAGCATTAAGAAGGAGGAAACCCAGCGTTTGGTGATGTCCATGGGTTCCAGACTTAAGGCAGTGATTGCCTCCAAAGGATTCGCAACAAAATATTGAAAATAAAAATATTTTGTTTGGGTTTGGTTTATTTGTCCAATTACTTTTGACCTCCTAAAATGTGGAGTGTTTGTAAAGAAATGTGTACAATTCCTACAATTTCTATCAGATATTTTTGTTCAAACCTTCAAATTAAACGTTACAATCTGCACTTGAATTCTGTTGTAGAGGTTTCATTTAAAATCCAATGTGGTGGCATGCAGAGCCCAACTCGCGAAAATTGTGTCACTGTCCAAATATTTCTGGACCTAACTGTATGTGTGACGCGTATCGGCGATATTGTTTACCACAGGCAGCGATTTGCCCGTGACTCACAAACGACGGGGGCGGGTGCTATTGTGAAGCCCCACAGGTGTTGTGTCGGTGCATACCTTCAGGGACTCCACGTAGCTGGTGCTGGTCACAGGTAGGGAATCTTCGGTTTTGATCGTGACGCCACTCTCAGTATTGCGGTCAGTGGGGACCGCCACTGCAGGTTAGGGGACGCCTGGGGCTGATGGTGGGTGCAGTCGGATGTAGTAGCCTCCTGAGAGTGAGGCAAGCCCCAGGGCCCTGTGTAGGTTTGTAGTACCACAAGTCGCAGAATGACTCACACAGGCAGAACTGTCTTTCAAGGGCTTTACTCACATTTGATGGCAGGGTGAGTAGCCCGGGCGTAGCTGGGATGAACCAGATGGGAACCGGGTATCCTTCAGGCTGACTTTATGAGGGTGACTACTGACTCGCCTTCCTTAGCCCTTGGAGGTTTGGGGTGACCCCGACTTTGAGTCCCTATGGGGGTCACCCAGGGAAGATGCTGCAGCCTCTCTCCCCCTTTTGTTTGCCGTTTGCTTGTTCCCCGGACCAGGCCACTCCAGCTGCTTGCCTCCTGTGACCTATGGGCCCTCACTGCGGTTACGTGGCTGCGGCTTTTGTGGTGTTGTGGTGTGGGCTTTGAGAGCCCCACACCGGCAGGTTTAGCAGAAGAAAGCTGGATCTATCTTTGCTTCGGGATCTGCCGCCCGGTTGGGCCTGGTGCTCTCTAGCAGTCTCCTTACTTCCCACTCCGTGCTTTCTCTCTAGCTGAAGCTGGCTTTCAGGTAGCACTCCTAGTTGACCGTTCTCCCCCGTCAGTAGCCACTGCGCGGGCGCTGTTAGACAGCATCAACCCCACAGGTCTGCTCCTCACTGAGCCCTCTGGAGTTCTCCTCTAACTGACTCACTGCCCCTCCTCTCCTGTTCTTGCCTACGCCACCTAGCAACCAGATTCTCTTACCACACCCCTTGAGAGGAGATGGAGGCTTTTGGCCCCCTCCACTATTCCAGTGAAGGTCAAGGCTTTTCCCCCTCCTGGGATCCCCAGGGGTCCTCTCATGGGTACATGTGTGAGACCTGATTACTATGCGCCTGTGTACCACACCCCGGTCAGCCTTCTGGATTACCTGTATTGTACTGTCCCCAGCATGGGTGCAGTACTCAGTGGTGCCTGACCAGGTCAGGGGCGCCACATTCCCCCTTAGTTATCACCAGCACGTCCTCGGGCTGCAAGACAACATTTTAAAATGCATAAAACATTAAAACATGTAAAACATTTTTAAAAGCACCAGGTACCATACATCACCACCCTCCACCCACAAGTCCGTTAACCCACCCAAAACCCTCTCACGTTGGCCGCGACTTCAGCCACTTCTGGCAGGATGTAGAGGCGGCTTTCATGGGCTGGTGGTTTCAGGGTATACCTGGCCTGGTGGATCCGCGCCTTCAGCCTCTTCTGGCAGGATGTAGAGGCGGCCTCCACAGTTGGTGCTGACCAGGTACCCTCTTTGTGGTGGTGAGCCAAGGCCCCATAAACAGGCGTGCTCTCTGGTTGCAGGTGAGCCAAGGCCCTATATACGGACGGGCTCCTCCTGGTTGCAGACGAGCCAAGCCCCTAAACAGGCTGACTCTGGTGGCGGTGGTGCCCTCTGGTGTAACTATTTACACTGCGAGAGTTTGTGGCTATAGCCAGTTCATAGCCTTAAGGTTTATGGTTTTTCTCACAATAGTTTTTGTGGGCACATGCTTGAACTTGAGAACGTTGCAAAACAAACTTTTTCAAAACTTTAACTTCTGTACTTCTTACTTTACTTTACTTTACTCCTCTTTACCAGGGCTTGAGCCTGTATGGCGGTGGCACCTGCTGCTTTCCTGCTCTTTATCGTCGTCTGTGGTCGTCTCATCCGTAGGTTCTTTTTCTCTGCTTTGTCTTCCTTCTCTTTCTTTAGGACTTTGTGTTACGTCCAGGGCATACAATCCTCTTTCGCCTTGATGCATAGTAAACTGGACTGAATCTCCCATCTTTAGATTTCTGCCAGGGTGTCCTCGAGGCAGATGAGCTCTCACATCTCTTCTGTTGACAAATATCCCTTCTTTGATACCAGGTGCTACGATGAATCCGTATCCACTTCTCAGATTAAAATCCTCTACTACTCCTCTGAAAAGGGGTCCTCTGGCCTGGGCTTTGGACCTTCTCAGGGCTCGTTTTTCTTGCAGGTCTCTGACGGTGACTTCTCTCTGCTCTGGAGATGACGGTGCAGAGGATAGTTGCGTTCTGTTACGGTGTGTCTTACGGGCTGGATTCTGTAGGGTGCAGCTCACAAACTCCCATGTAAGGCTTTTGGGCAGTTCTTCTTCTGCAGATGGTGTCAGGTCTTCCTCATCCCAGCGAGAATAGGGCAGCATCTCTGGCTCTGGGTATGGCTCTGGAGTCAGCCCCTCAACCTCCTGGCCTCCTCCCCCCCTTAGTTCTTCCTGGCACTCCTTGGGTAGCAGTGCTGGGGATGGACTTCTTCCTGTCGGCCCAGGTGGGGAACTCTTTGCCGTGGTTGCTGCAGGAGCTGTCGGGATACTCTTCGGGGTGTGCGGAGGGAGCATGTACCGCTCCACCATCTCCCGTGGGAACTTAGCTTCCAGGTCGGCTTTTAGCTGCCAGTATGCGGAGTCCTCACCTACCAGGGATTGCCTAGCAGGGACTTCCTGAACCTGGGGAGCCTTGTCTGCTCTGGCCTTGCAGGCCGGGGTAAATGGTACGTCAGCCTTGTCTTGGCGGGCCGCGCCTGGCATGGCGGCGGCCTGGTCTTGGCGGGCCGCGCCTGGCATGGCGGCGGCCTGGATCGGCGTCGCAGCTGCGATGGGGTCTGTGCAGGCTGGGCTGGGCATCGCTGCAGGGACCGGGTCTTGGTGGGCCGAGCAGGGCATCGCTGCGGCGGCCGGGTCTTGGCGGGCCGCACCTGGCGTGGCTGCGGCCTGGTTCAGCGTCGCCGCGCCGGGCGCCTCTTCAGGGACCGCGGGCGTGGCAGTAGGGGTCGGGGCATCACTCGACTCACCCATCGTTGGCAGCATCGGGGTCTGAGTTGTCACCGCCCGATCTGGCACTCGGTGCGCGGCTCTCTCCTCGTAGGCCCGAACCGCCGCGGTCATCCATAGGAACTCCTCGCATCCCTCTCTGATCAGCCTTCCGACCCTGGCTTCCAGTTGATCGCAGAACTCAGCAAGCTCCCGACACCACCAGGCAGCGGAGCCTGGCTCTGGGTCTCTGCACTCAGACGCCATTTTCATTAGCAAGCTGCTGGCTTCTCTTCTGCTCCGCCGTCTCCGGACGCTTCCGCTCTCTTTGCTGGCAAGCTCCGAACTCTGCAGGGGATCTCTGGGTAGCCACACCTCTTCGTGGGCGGTAACTTCTTCCAGCGCGGGCTGCTGTTGTTTTTCAGCGCGCTTTTCATGGTGGCAATATGGCGGCGCTTCCAATTTTTCAAGCGGACCGCCCAGGCACATGGTCACCTGTCTGGACAGGTCTAGTCCTTATCCTGTTCGTGACGCCAGATGTGAAGCCCCACAGGTGTTGTGTCGGTGCATACCTTCAGGGACTCCACGTAGCTGGTGCTGGTCACAGGTAGGGAATCTTCGGTTTTGATCGTGACGCCACTCTCAGTATTGCGATCAGTGGGGACCGCCACTGCAGGTTAGGGGACGCCTGGGGCTGATGGTGGGTGCAGTCGGATGTAGTAGCCTCCTGAGAGTGAGGCAAGCCCCAGGGCCCTGTGTAGGTTTGTAGTACCACAAGTCGCAGAATGACTCACACAGGCAGAACTGTCTTTCAAGGGCTTTACTCACATTTGATGGCAGGGTGAGTAGCCCGGGCGTAGCTGGGATGAACCAGATGGGAACCGGGTATCCTTCAGGCTGACTTTATGAGGGTGACTACTGACTCGCCTTCCTTAGCCCTTGGAGGTTTGGGGTGACCCCGACTTTGAGTCCCTATGGGGGTCACCCAGGGAAGATGCTGCAGCCTCTCTCCCCCTTTTGTTTGCCGTTTGCTTGTTCCCCGGACCAGGCCACTCCAGCTGCTTGCCTCCTGTGACCTATGGGCCCTCACTGCGGTTACGTGGCTGCGGCTTTTGTGGTGTTGTGGTGTGGGCTTTGAGAGCCCCACACCGGCAGGTTTAGCAGAAGAAAGCTGGATCTATCTTCGCTTCGGGATCTGCCGCCCGGTTGGGCCTGGTGCTCTCTAGCAGTCTCCTTACTTCCCACTCCGTGCTTTCTCTCTAGCTGAAGCTGGCTTTCAGGTAGCACTCCTAGTTGACCGTTCTCCCCCGTCAGTAGCCACTGCGCGGGCGCTGTTAGACAGCATCAACCCCACAGGTCTGCTCCTCACTGAGCCCTCTGGAGTTCTCCTCTAACTGACTCACTGCCCCTCCTCTCCTGTTCTTGCCTACGCCACCTAGCAACCAGATTCTCTTACCACACCCCTTGAGAGGAGATGGAGGCTTTTGGCCCCCTCCACTATTCCAGTGAAGGTCAAGGCTTTTCCCCCTCCTGGGATCCCCAGGGGTCCTCTCATGGGTACATGTGTGAGACCTGATTACTATGCGCCTGTGTACCACACCCCGGTCAGCCTTCTGGATTACCTGTATTGTACTGTCCCCAGCATGGGTGCAGTACTCAGTGGTGCCTGACCAGGTCAGGGGCGCCACACTATCGCTAGCTACATCGCTAGCGATGTCGCTGCGTGTACAGCAGCCTTAAATGTGTGATTGGTGAGAATGTGGTGCAGAAGTGGAGTTTTTCCAAGAGTGGGCGGTGGGACCTTGGAAGGTACAATGGCTGGAGGCGGAGCTGTGGTGGAGCCTGGGCAGAGTTTCAATAGGACCCAAATCGTTTGGCAGTTTGGGGCCCTGAAATTCATGGTGGCATCCCTGAGCACATAAAATGTAATAGATGTTGTCTGCAGTCCTATGTAACACATAGGATAACTCTCAGAGTAAGGAAAATTAGACATATGCAGTGGTGGATACCATTTTTACATAGGCATTATACAGACCATGTATATGAATAACGTACGGATAAATCCAGCGATTGGTAAGATTCTGTCTGATAGTTGGTTATTTTTCATTTCTTCTCATTCCGGTCCAGATCACTATGACAATTGGGTCCATAAATGACTCGTCTTTATGGAATTTATTTCTGGGAGCCTCCTGGACATTTTGGAAGATTGTGAACTAACCTGCGTATAGACTCTGAATCTGTTTCTCTGTACCTTGAATACAGATGTGTATCTTGTTCTCCCATCCAGTGGCTTTCCCCTATATGAGCCTGCTGGCTTGTATCTGTGACCAGGTGGTCACAGAAGTACACAACACCCTACATAACACCTTCCCACACAAGGTCCCATCAGCCACAAAATCCTAGCCTCCCCCTTCAGGGTAAGAAGGACACACCAGTGGGCAGGACCAGGCGGATTAGGAGCGCCCACCTAGGAATCTTGAGGATCCGAGGGCGGGAACACAGTAGATTAAGTTTGGAGTTTGAAGTTGGAGGTCAAGTGGAGAGGAGTGACAGTGACAGATTGTCAGAGGAAAGCTGAGCCTAGTGGAGAGTAGACAGGGTAGTGGCCCTGGTCTACTGGCTAGGTGGCAAGCAGTGGACTGTGTCCAAAGGCGATGGGAATATGGTCGCGGGAAATCCAGAGTGGACCGGGACAGGGTTGGAGCCCGCCGGTACTGACAGCGGAGATCCGGTCCGGAAACAGTGTACAGGCGGGGTACCTGGACCCTAGTTAGAAGACGGTTACAAGCCACTTCTCTAATTCACCAGGCCGGGAGCAGGTTTCAGGCCTAGCTCCAGAAGTGTTAGCCCAGATAGAGCAAAACGGCAGCCAACCGCAGGGGATAGGGTATCCGTAAACACCCACTGAAATCCCAAGGGTCAGTTTTCGCGGGCACGTCTCCCAACCAGAACATACCAGGAGTGGACTTCCCCATTCCAGACGGAGTCGTCCAAAAGTGAGGAAAATTACAGAGTGCCGGAGGAAGGGACTTCGGTACACCAGCCGGGTGTGGGACCTGAGTACACCCGGACGCAGCAGCCGGCCACTGACACCTTGGTTTACCAACGGACTTGTGTGCAATTATTCAACAGTGAGTACACCAACATTTCCCGGTCCGGCCCACATCACTCCCCGTGTCCTGGACACTGAGCCCCGGGGCATCCACCCCTACCCACGGAGGGGTTAACATCCAGCTACCATCCCATCATCCCCGGGTGCTCCCCAACAGCAGCAGTGGCACACCATATTACCACACACCGTGGGTGGCGTTACAAAGTATCTACAGCAATCCCCGTACATATACATCCCCTTTTTATTTGAGTGTCCGCGCTACCCCCATATCTGGAAATCCCTCGAGCCACTGCGGATCCGGATCTGAGCAGCCCGACTGCTGACGTGGGGGCGGCACACCTCAAAACCTGGCGTCACGAACAGGATTGTAACCCATCCACCTACCTGGTGGAAGTGTGCCTTGTTTTGGACTGTGAACGGTGATCTGTTTGAGAATTTTTCGACTGCCGCCATTTTGCCGCCATTTTTGGGCGCGAAAAACAACAAGCCTGGCGTCTTCTTCCCCGAAAAAGGGCGCAAAGTTGAAGCCCTGCTCCCTGGGAACGCGGGTGGAAGCGAGTTAACTCCCCAAACAGAAAGCGCAAAGGACAGTGGGTCCCGCAAGACTGCTGTCAAAAAACCAAGGGGGAAGAGCCGGAAGATGTCAGCGCCCGAGAGGAATGGTGGAGCAGCAGCCCCCGCTGAAGCAGCGGTGCCCACGGTGGTGCTGACGGAGAAGCGGCAGCTATCGCTCTGGTCGCAAGGGTGGTAGGTCCGGTGGTCCCGGCAGTCACCCAAGTTATGTCAATAGCCTTACCTTATGTGCCCGACGCTGCCTGGTTACCTCAGTATGATGGACGATCCGATGCCCTGCAGGTATTCAAAAAGAAAATATGCACTGTTCTTGATATGTATGCCATGACTGGCAAGCAGAGCGCATCAGTAGTGTTGGGACAGCTGACCGCCGCTGCCGAGCAGGAAGTAGAAACCTGGGCTGACGAGGACCGGACCTCGGTAGCTGCCATTTTCGACAAACTACAAATCGCTTTTGACACCTGCTTGGAAGCGGAAATATGGATGCAGTTTTACAATTGCCGGCAGCGTCCCCAGGACAGCATCCGGGACTATGCTTTGAGGCTGCAAACTGCCCTGCGCACCCTGAGGCAGATAGACTCCATTACTGAGCCGGAGGGCAATAAGATGCTGGTAGAGCAGTTTTTGCAGGGGCTGTTGTCAGCCTAAGACCGTAAACAGCTTCAGCTGTGGGCCCTAGAACATCAGAACTTGAGCCTTGCGGTTCTAAAGGACCGGGCCATTAAAGCCTTACAAACATCAGAAGCTAGTGACCATATGCCATCACCCTGGCTGGCTGATACTTCTCATGTGTCTGTGAAGCCTCCTTTGTTGACCCTACCAGCCCCTGCAGCGCCTCCCAGAGCCCCTGATAACCTGTCGTCCCAATTTCAATGCCTGAGTAAGAACGTCGGTAGGATCCTCACGACCCTACAGCTCCAGCCCAAGACCAAGCCTCCGGAAAAGATCCAGCTCGCCGACAGCCCGGAAGATGTCCCATGGATGCAGAGAAGGAACAACAACTGGTATGGACAACCTGTTTGCTACAAATGCAATAAGACTGGCCACTACTCTCACTGGTGTCCTTTAAACGAGCAACCCCTGAGGCCAAGGGCCAGTCCTCAGGAATAGACCCACAAGGCCCAGCTGATTGGCGTGAGCGGTATGTCGGAGGTCGCCCCATCATCTCCCTCTCTGTGGATGGTATCGCGACGTTCACACTTCTGGACACTGGCTCGCAGGTAACAACCATACCCTTTGTACTGTATAAGCGCTACTGGTCTGATGATGATCTCACCCCACCAGACTCTGGCCTTACATTGCGGCTAATGGACTCCCCATGACCCAAGTGGGGTTCAAAGAGGTGACTCTGAAGATGGGGTGAGTGGAACTAGAACATCAAGGACTCATTGTGATGCAGAATGACCCTAGCGACCATAACCCAAAAATGGTCCTAGGGACTAATGTTATTGAGTATTGCATGGGAGAAGTGTTGCATTTGCTACAGCAGCTGTCTGCAACTTCAGCAGTGGGCCGGCAGAGGGCTCTGCAACGTGAGGGCCCTCCTGCAGTGGCAACAGGTGAACTTGTCTGGTGGAGAGATTGGTGGTATTCGAGTAACGGATATAGTGCCTCTAGTGGTGCCTCCGCGAACTGAGATGATGATTTGGTGCAGGGCAGCAGTAGGTACCCGTGGACAGGATTACCCGGCAATAGTAGAGCCTCTGCCGTCAGAGCACTGGCCCACAGTAATGGCAGCCAGAGGTGTAATTGATGTCCGGAAGGGGAGAGTGCCCATGAGAGGGATGAATTGCGGAGAGGAAGAGGTTAAGCTACCTCGTTATGCCACCATTGCTAAGTTGTTAACAGTAGACACCAATGCCATCCAGGCAACAGCATCCACCATCACTGCATCCCAGTCGACCAGTGATTGTCCACCAGAGCAGCTAGAGGAGTGGTGTCAAGAATTACATGTAGGCACTGGCTCCACACCTACACACCACAAAGAAGTGGTCTACAGGGTAGTGCAAGAGTATGAGCAAGTCTTCAGTAAACACCCATTAGACTTTGGGAGGATCAAAGGGGTCCAACACCACATCCCCACGGGTGCGCATCCACCCATCAAAGAGAGATATAGGCCAATTCCACCCGCACATTACCAATGCGCCAAGGACATGTTGAGGAACATGAAGGAGGCATGGATCATCCGTGATAGCTGTAGCCCCTGTGCCGCTTCATTGGTCCTAATGAAAAAAAAGGACGGCACAATGAGGATGTGTGTGGATTACCGGAAGATCAACCAAATAACTCATAAAGAGGCATACCCTCTTCCCCGTATTGAAGAATCCTTGGCTGATTTGAGGACTGCAAATTACTTTTCTACTCTTGATCTTACTAGTGGTTACTGGCATGTGTCTGTTGCAGAGGAGGACCGAGAGACCACCTTTACTACTCCAATGGGTCTCTGCGAGTTCAACAGCATGCCCTTTGGATTGTGTAATGCACCAGGAACCTTCCAGAGGCTGAAGGAGTGCTGCTTGGGACATCGCAATTTTGAAACGGTCCTGCAATACTTGGACGACGTCATCGTCTACTCCAAGCACCCACCTAGGAATCTTGAGGATCCGGGGGCGGGAACACAGTAGATTAAGTTTGGAGTTTGAAGTTGAAGGTCAAGTGCAGAGGAGTGACAGTGACAAACTGTCAGAGGAAAGCTGAGCCTAGTGGAGAGTAATTTTGTATCATTGTAATTTCATATAAATGTCCCCAACCCCCTCTTTTTTAGTGGTTTCCTCACTGAGCCCGCTTTTTTTGTCATTGTCGGACATTATAAACATTTTTAATCAAAATAATTTTCAATCGCAGTGCCCTTGCATTTCCTCATTCTTTATAGTTTTATTTATAAATAAATAAATTTAAAAAGATTTTTTTCACGTCCCTCTGGATATTCACTCACGATCGCTGTATCCCCATATATAGTTCAATATATATATATACTTTTTTACACATTGTTTTGAATTTTCACTCTTTTTTTTTCTTCTTCTTCTTTACCATGTGGCTCTGAGTCATCAGCTCTGAGTCATACAGGCAGTCCTTAATGCATACATGGCTGTTTGCTCCTTTTATATAGGTCCAAGCGGCCTTGCTGTAATATGATTTCTTTTCCTGAGGAAGGAGACGGATGTCTCTGTGATACAATTCCTCTCCCGGGGCTGCAGCTAAACCACCAGGCACTCACAGGCTATCATAAGGGGTTGTGACTGGCACAACCTCACCAGGTGAGTGCTTCTTTGTCTTGTTTGTCCACCCTCATACCGGGTAAGACCCTATTCCGCTTTTTTCCCCTTTACAGTTTTACAAGGCCTAGTGGAGAGTAGACAGGGTAGTGTCCCTGGTCTACTGGCTAGGTGGCAAGGACAGGGTTGGATCCCGCCGGTACCGACAGCAGAGATCCGGTCCGGAAACCGTGCACAGGCGGGATACCTGGACCCTAGTTAGAAGACAGTTGCAAGCCACTTCTCTAATTCACCAGGCTGGGAGCAGGTTTCAGGCCTAGCTCCAGAAGTGTTAGCCAAGATAGAGCGAAACGGCAACCCACCGCGGGGGATAGGGTATCCGCAAACACCCACTGAAATCCCAAGGGTCAGTTTTCGCGGGCACGTCTCCCAACCAGAACATACCGGGAGTGGACTTCCCCATTCCAGATGGAGTCGTCCAAAAGTAAGGAAAATTACAGAGTGCCTGTAATACTATTGTATGTTCTGAGGATTTCGATAGCGTTAGGGCAATGACAACCAGAGACGAGTTCTTGGTACAAATATGTTTATAACAGGTAACCACGATAGGTACACAACGGAACAAACACAGTAGAACAATAATACACGAAATACCTTCCCGAAACGGAGCGAAGGGAATTCCCGGGGCCACGCACCGGACTCCCCCAGGGAGACCACCAAGAGCGAACCCCTATACAGGGACTGTCTGGCAATCACCCCGGAAGGCCTAAATGCGCAGCAGCCGGGACACAAGGGGCAAGTGGTAAAGTCCAGAAGTGTCCGTACGGGATGATAGTCCAGAGTGGTTACGAACCGGAAGGTACCGGGCAGAAGTGCTGACCGAAGATGGCAGACGGAGTCCGGGCACAGCTTGAAGAAAACGGGGTACGGTCCAGAGACGGTGTCGGTAGTCTTTCAGGAGGATCCAAAGGCAATCAAGAATTAGGAGCAGCAAAGCAGGAGCACACAGCAAGCAGTATACTCAGGCACTGGACTAGGCTTAGAGGCGGCCTTTTAAGCAGCTGGACAGGAAGTAGGGCAACAGAACAGTAAACTCCATCTTAACCGAGGGCAAGCTCTTTCAAAAGAGAACTGGAAATCCCGGAAACCTGACAGTGCCGGAGGAAGGGACATCGGTACACTAGCCAGGTGTGGGACCCGAGTACACCCGGACGCAGCAGCCGGCCACTGACACCTTGGTTTACCAACGGACTTGTGTGCAATTATTCAACAGTGAGTGCACCAAC
Organism: Anomaloglossus baeobatrachus; assembly: GCF_048569485.1. Taxonomy (NCBI): domain Eukaryota; kingdom Metazoa; phylum Chordata; class Amphibia; order Anura; family Aromobatidae; genus Anomaloglossus; species Anomaloglossus baeobatrachus. The sequence goes on from NC_134362.1 coordinate 100,279,939, forward strand.
ATTCCCCGGTCCGGCCCAGCACGCCACCTCCGGCCCACATCACTCCCCGCATCCTGGACACTGAGCCCCGGGGCATCCACCCCTACCCACGGAGGGGTTAACATCCAGCTGCCAACCCATCACCCCCGGGTGCTCCCCAACAGCAGCGGTGGTACACCATATTACCACACACCGTGAGTGGCGTCACAAAGTATCTACAGCAATCCCCGTACATATAGATGCCCTTTTATTTGTGGTGTGAAGCCCCACAGGTGTGGTGTCGGTGCATTAGCTTCAGGGACTCCACGTGGGATGGTCTGGTCACAGGTAGGGAACCTTCTCTTTAGGATTTTCGTGACGCCATTCTCGGTATTGCGGTCAGGGGACCGCCACTGCAGGTTAAGGGATGCCTGGGGTTGTTGGTAGGTGCAGTTAGATGGTGTGGCCCCCCCGAGAGTAGGGCTGGCCCCAGGGCCCGTTTTGAGTGGGTGGAACCACAAGGCGCAGAATGACTCAAACACATTCCAGGCAGTCTTTCAGGGTTTTTAATCACAGTTGATGGTAGCGTGAGTAACCCGGGCGTAGCTGGGATGACCCAGGCTGGAACCAGGTATCCTTCCGGCTGGCTGATGAGGGTGACTACCAACTTGCCTTCTTTAGCCCTGTGTGTTTTGGGGTGACCCCTACTTGAATCCCTGCTGGGGTCGCCCAGAGAAGTTGCTGATGCCTCTCTCCCCTTCTTTTGGCCCGTTTGCTTGTAGCCTGGATCAGGTCACTCCAGCTGCTAGCCTCCTGTGAACTATGGGATCTCTCTTTGCTACGTGGCTGTGGACTCTGTGGTGGTATGGTGTGGGTCTGAAGTGCCTCCACCGGCAGGTTTAGCAGGAGAAAATTGAATAAATCACTGCACTGGGACCTGTTACCCTTGCGGGCCTGGTACATCCCTGGCAGTCCCCTTACTCTGCCACCCCTTTCCTCTCTCTAGCCTAGGGTGGATTTCGGGTGGCACTACCAGGTGACCGATCTCCCCCGTCGGTAGTCACTGCACGTACGTTGTCTGACTAGTGGCAGCTTCAGGTCTCCTCTTTGCGTCTGCTCTCCCTGAGCTCCACTTCAGACTGGCTCACTACTCCCTCTCCTCTGTGCATGCCTATGCAACCTAGCAACCAGGCTTTCTACCACACCCCTTGAGTGGAGATGGAGGCCACGCCCCCTTCTGGATTCCCCAGGAGTCCACTCATAGGTAGATGTGTAAGACCTGATTGCTATGCGCCTGTGTAGTCACACCTCGGTCAGCCTTCTGGATTACCTGTATTGCACTGCCCCCAGCATGGGTGCAGTACTCAGTGGTGCCTGACCAGGTCAGAGGCGCCACATTCCCCCTTAGTTATCACCAGCACATCCTCGGGCTGTAAGACAACATTTTTAAAATGCGTAAAACATATAAAACATTATAAAATCACCAGGTACCATACATCACCACCCTCTACCCACAAGTCCGTTAACCCACCCAAAACCCTCTCAGGAGGCAGGTCACCGGTCCTTTTAGCAACAAGGTCTGGGCCATCCATTTCCCCAGCCCTTTCCTCCAATCTTCCTCTCCCGTTGAGCCACGCCTTCAGCCACTTCTGGCAGGATGTAGAGGCGGCTTTCTCGGTCCGGTGGTTTCAGGGTATACCTGGCTTGATGGAGCCACGCCTTCAGCCCCTTCTGGCAGAATGTAGAGGCAGCCTTCACAGTTGGTGCTGACCAGGTACCCTCTTTGTGGTGGAGAGCCAGGTCCCATAAACAGGCATGCTCCCTGGTCACAGGCGAGCCAGGCCCCCAAACAGGCTGACTCTGGTGGTGGTACCATTCAAGGTAACTATACACACTGCGAGAGTTTGTGGCTATAGCCAGTTCATAGCCTATGGTCCGTATTTCAAAGTGCAAAGGGTAGTTTCTCCCATAAGTTCATGTGGGCACAGGACTTAAAACTGGAACGTTGCAAACTTCAAACTGGTAACTTTGCTGTACCTCACTTTACTTACATGGACTCACTTCTCTGTACCAGGGCTTTGGCCTGTAGGGCTGTGGCACCTGACATTTTCTGTGTCTCTTTCGTCGTCATCTGTAATGGTTTCGTCAATGGGTTCTTTGTCTTTGTCCTCATTTTCTCTATCCTCTTCTTCTGTTTCTGTTTCTTTTTCTTGTTCTTGTTCTATTCTTTCTTTTGACTTTAGGGTTTGTGTGGAGGCAGCTGGGCCACAATCAGGTTCTTTAGGACATGACATAACGTCTAGCGCATACCATCCATGCTCTCCTCGATGTTTTGTGAACTCCACTAAGTCTCCCATGTACAGATTTGTTCCAGGATGACCTCTAGGCAAGTGGGCTCTTACATCCCTTCTGCTCACAAATATGCCCTCCTTCATTCCAGGTGCAAGAATAAACCCGTATCCTGATTTCAAACTGAAGTCTTCCACTACACCACGGCAAAAGGATCCTCTTTCCTGCTGGCGAGCTCTTCTCAGGGATTGCTTGTCTTCTAGATCCTGGGCTGTCAGCTCTTCTCTCTTTTTCTGTTCTGGGGACTTTGGCGTAGGGAAAGGCTTTACTCTGTGGCAGCGTGCTCTGCTTGCAGGGTTTTTGGTGACTGCAGGCTCCCAGACTACGTACATGCTTGGGGCCAGTACTGTCAGCTCTTCATCTGCAGAGGGTGTTGAGCTCTCCTCATCCCAGCGGGATTATGGAAACATTACAGGCTCTGAGCCCCCTTCAGCTTCACAGGGTGCTGCATCCTCCTCCTGCTGTTCTGGGTTTGCCACTTCAGCCTTCAGGCCTTTCCTCCCCCTTAGTTCTTTTGAGCACTCCTCGGACGACAGCGCTGTGGATAGGCTTTCATCAGCAGGCATTTGGCTGAATCTGGGCTGAAAGTATATCCCGGTACACTTCAGAATTCATCCGGCTACTCTTGTCTGCTGTTAGGTCATCAATAAACACAAGTGACCCAGTGCCATTGAAAGCCATGCATGCCCATGCCATCACGTTGCCTCCACCATGTTTTCCAGAGGATGTGGTGTGCCTTGGATCATGTGCCGTTCCCTTTCTTCTCCAAACTTTTTTCTTCCCATCATTCTGGTACAGGTTGATCTTTGTCTCATCTGTCCATAGAATACTTTTCCAGAATTGAGCTGGCTTCATGAGGTGTTTTTCAGCAAATTCTGGCCTATCTATTTTTGGAATTGATGAATGGTTTGCATCTAGATGTGAACCCTTTGTATTTACTTTCATGGAGTCTTCTCTTTACTGTTGACTTAGAGACAGATACACCTACTTCACTGAGAGTGTTCTGGACTTCAGTTGATGTTGGGAACGGGTTCTTCTTCACCAAAGAAAGTATGCGGCGATCATCCACCACTGTTGTCATCCGTGGACGCCCAGGCCTTTTTGAGTTCCCAAGCTCACCAGTCAATTCCTTTTTTCTCAGAATGTACCCGACTGTTGATTTTGCTACTCCAAGCATGTCTGCTATCTCTCTGATGGATTTTTTCTTTTTTTTCAGCCTCAGGATGTTCTGCTTCACCTCAATTGAGAGTTCCTTAGACCGCATGTTGTCTGGTCACAGCAACAGCTTCCAAATGCAAAACCACACTCCTGTAATCAACCCCAGAGCTTTTAACTACTTCATTGATTACAGGTTAACGAGGGAGACGTCTTCACACCGTGGCGTCACAAAGTATCTACAGCAATCCCCGTACATATACATGCCCTTTCATTTGAGGTGTGAAGCCCCACAGGTGTGGTGTCGGTGCATTAGCTTCAGGGACTCCACGTGGGATGGTCTGGTCACAGGTAGGGAACCTTCTCTTTAGGATTTTCGTGACGCCATTCTCGGTATTGTGGTCAGGGGACCGCCACTGCAGGTTAAGGGATGCCTGGGGTTGTTGGTAGGTGCAGTTAGATGGTGTGGCCCCCCCGAGAGTAGGGCTGGCCCCAGGGCCCGTTTTGAGTGGGTGGAACCACAAGGCGCAGAATGACTCAAACACATTCCAGGCAGTCTTTCAGCGTTTTTAATCACAGTTGATGGTAGCGTGAGTAACCCGGGCGTAGCTGGGATGACCCAGGCTGGAACCAGGTATCCTTCCGGCTGGCTGATGAGGGTGACTACCAACTTGCCTTCTTTAGCCCTGTGTGTTTTGGGGTGACCCCTACTTGAAGCCCTGCTGGGGTCGCCCAGAGAAGTTGCTGATGCCTCTCTCCCCTTCTTTTGGCCCGTTTGCTTGTAGCCTGGACCAGGTCACTCCAGCTGCTTGCCTCCTGTGAACTATGGGATCTCTCTTTGCTATGTGGCTGTGGACTCTGTGGTGGTATGGTGTGGGTCTGAAGTGCCTCCACCGGCAGGTTTGGCAGGAGAAAATTGAATAAATCTCTGCACTGGGACATGTTACCCTTGCGGGCCTGGTACATCCCTGGCAGTCCCCTTACTCTGCCACCCCTTTCCTCTCTCTAGCCTAGGGTGGATTTCGGGTGGCACTACCAGGTGACCGATCTCCCCCGTCGGTAGTCACTGCACGTACGTTGTCTGACTAGTGGCAGCTTCAGGTCTCCTCTTTGCGTCTGCTCTCCCTGAGCTCCACTTCAGACTGACTCACTACTCCCTCTCCTCTGTGCATGCCTATGCAACCTAGCAACCAGGCTTTCTACCACACCCCTTGAGTGGAGATGGAGGCCACGCCCCCTTCTGGATTCCCCAGGAGTCCACTCATAGGTAGATGTGTAAGACCTGATTGCTATGCGCCTGTGTAGTCACACCTCGGTCAGCCTTCTGGATTACCTGTATTGCACTGCCCCCAGCATGGGTGCAGTACTCAGTGGTGCCTGACCAGGTCAGAGGCGCCACATTCCCCCTTAGTTATCACCAGCACATCCTCGGGCTGTAAGACAACATTTTTAAAATGCGTAAAACATATAAAACATTATAAAATCACCAGGTACCATACATCACCACCCTCTACCCACAAGTCCGTTAACCCACCCAAAACCCTCTCAGGAGGCAGGTCACCGGTCCTTTTAGCAACGAGGTCTGGGCCATCCGTTTCCCCAGCCCTTTCCTCCAATCTTCCTCTCCCGTTGAGCCACGCCTTCAGCCACTTCTGGCAGGATGTAGAGGCGGCTTTCTCGGTCCGGTGGTTTCAGGGTATACCTGGCTTGATGGAGCCACGCCTTCAGCCCCTTCTGGCAGAATGCAGAGGCAGCCTTCACAGTTGGTGCTGACCAGGTACCCTCTTTGTGGTGGAGAGCCAGGTCCCATAAACAGGCATGCTCCCTGGTCACAGGCGAGCCAGGCCCCCAAACAGGCTGGCTCTGGTGGTGGTACCATTCAAGGTAACTATACACACTGCGAGAGTTTGTGGCTATAGCCAGTTCATAGCCTATGGTCCGTATTTCAAAGTGCAAAGGGTAGTTTCTCCCATAAGTTCATGTGGGCACAGGACTTAAAACTGGAACGTTGCAAACTTCAAACTGGTAACTTTGCTGTACCTCACTTTACTTACATGGACTCACTTCTCTGTACCAGGGCTTTGGCCTGTAGGGCTGTGGCACCTGACATTTTCTGTGTCTCTTTCGTCGTCATCTGTAATGGTTTCGTCAATGGGTTCTTTGTCTTTGTCCTCATTTTCTCTATCCTCTTCTTCTGTTTCTGTTTCTTTTTCTTGTTCTTGTTCTATTCTTTCTTTTGACTTTAGGGTTTGTGTGGAGGCAGCTGGGCCACAATCAGGTTCTTTAGGACATGACATAACGTCTAGCGCATACCATCCATGCTCTCCTCGATGTTTTGTGAACTCCACTAAGTCTCCCATGTACAGATTTGTTCCAGGATGACCTCTAGGCAAGTGGGCTCTTACATCCCTTCTGCTCACAAATATGCCCTCCTTCATTCCAGGTGCAAGAATAAACCCGTATCCTGATTTCAAACTGAAGTCTTCCACTACACCACGGCAAAAGGATCCTCTTTCCTGCTGGCGAGCTCTTCTCAGTGATTGCTTGTCTTCTAGATCCTGGGCTGTCAGCTCTTCTCTCTTTTTCTGTTCTGGGGACTTTGGCGTAGGGAAAGGCTTTACTCTGCGGCAGCGTGCTCTGCTTGCAGGGTTTTTGGTGACTGCAGGCTCCCAGACTACGTACATGCTTGGGGCCAGTACTGTCAGCTCTTCATCTGCAGAGGGTGTTGAGCTCTCCTCATCCCAGCGGGATTATGGAAACATTACAGGCTCTGAGCCCCCTTCAGCTTCACAGGGTGCTGCGTCCTCCTCCTGCTGTTCTGGGTTTGCCACTTCAGCCTTCAGGCCTTTCCTCCCCCTTAGTTCTTCTGAGCACTCCTCGGACGACAGCGCTGTGGATAGGCTTTCATCAGCAGGCCAGGGTGGTGGGCCTTCAGCCGAGGGAGTCACTGAGAACACTCTGGGCGAGCGCCAGGGAAACAGATAGCGGTCCACCATTTCCTTGGGGAACCGCGCCTCCAGATCCGCCTTAAACTTGAAACTTCGGGTCTCCTCCTTCTGGCGGGGACGTGGGACTCGGTTCCTTGGACTGGGGAGCGGTGTCTGCTCTGGCCTTGCAGGCCGGGGTAGAGGGCCTTGCGGCCTCGTCTTGGCGGGCCGAGCCTGGCTTGGCTGCCCGGCCTGGCCTTGACGGGCCGGGCAGGGCATCGCTGCTGCGGCCTGGTCTTGGCGAGCCGAGCCTGGCGTGGCTGCGGCCTGGTCTTGGCGGGCCGAGTGGGACACTTCTGCGGCCTGGACTTGGTGGGCCGCACCCAGTATGGCGACGGCCTGGGTCAGTGTCGCTCCTGCGGCGTGGATGAGCGTTGCTGCTGCGACGGGATCTTGGCGGGCCTGGCATGGCGGCGGACTGGGCTGGACGGGCGTCGCTGCTTTTGGGGTGTCCGCGGGGACTGCGGGCTTCGCAGCGGGGGTCGGTGCACTTGTGCCGGCAGGGGCAACACAGGACTCACCCAGGCTTGGCATCATTGGAGTCCGAGTAGTCGCCGCTCGGTGCGTCGCTTGCCTCTCCGTCCACTTCTTGTGGGCCCAGGCGACTCCAGCCATCTCTCTGAGTTCTGCGCGTCCTTCCCAGATCTGCTGCATCACCCGCGTCTCCAGCCTTTCACTCCACTGGTCCAGCTCCCAGTCCCACCAGGCAGCGGAGCCTAGCTCTGGGTCGCTGCGTGTGAATGCCATTTTCTCTGCGTCATCGCTGCTCTCCAGATCTTCTCTGCAGCCTCCCAGCTTCACTTCCTGTAGCTCTGAGTCTTCCCGCCGTCTCCAGACAACTCCGCTCTTATCACTTGCGAGGTCAGGACCCTGCAGGGGTTCTCTGGGTAGCCACACCTCTTCGTGGGTGGTAAGTTCCTCTAGCGCGGGCTCCTGTTGTTCTTTGGCGCGCTTTTCATGGTGGCAATATGGCGTTGCTTCCAATTTTTCAAGCGGACCACCCAGGCACATGGTCACCTGTCTTAACAGGTATAGTCCTTATCCTAATCGTGACGCCAGTTGTGAAGCCCCACAAGTGTTGTGTCGGTGCATTACCTTCAGGGACTCCACGTGGGATGGTCTGGTCACAGGTAGGGAACCTTCTCTTTAGGATTTTCGTGACGCCACTCTCGGTATTGTGGTCAGGTGACCGCCACTGCAGGTTAAGGGATGCCTGGGGTTGTTGGTAGGTGCAGTCAGATGGTGTGGCCCCCCGAGAGTAGGGTTGGCCCCAGGGCCTGTTTTGAGTGGGTGGAACCACAAGGCGCAGAATGACTCAAACACAGTCCAGGCAGTCTTTCAGGGTTTTTACAAACAGTTGATGGTAGGGTGAGTAATCCGGGCATAGCTGGGATGAACCAGGCTGGAACCAGGTATCCTTCCAGCTGGCTGATGAGGGTGACTACCAACTTGCATTCCAGCCCTGTGTGTTTTGGCGTGACCCCTACTTGAAGCCCTGCTGGGGTCGCCCAGGGAAGTTGCTGATGCCTCTCTCCCCTTCTTTTGTTCCGTTTGCTTGTAGCCTGGACCAGGTCACTCCAGCTGCTTGCCTCCTGTGAACTATGGGATCTCTCTTTGCTACGTGGCTGTGGACTCTGTGGTGGTATGGTGTGGGTCTGAAGTGTCCCCACCAGCAGGTTTGGCAGGAGAAAATTGAATAAATCTCTGCATTGGGACCTGTTACCCTTGCGGGCCTGGTACCTCCCTGGCAGTCCCCTTACTCTGCCACCCCTTTGCTCTCTCTAGCCTAGGATGGATTTCGGGTGGCACTACCAGGTGACCGATCTCCCCCGTCGGTAGTCACTGCGCGTACGTTGTCTGTCTCCTCATTGCGTTTGCTCTCCCTGAGCTCCACTTTAGACTGGCTCACTACTCCCTCTCCTCTGTGCTTGCCTACGCAACTTAGCAACCAGGCTCTCTACCACACCCCTTGAGTGAAGATGGAGGCCACGCCCCCTCCTGGATTCCCCAGGGGTCCACTCAAAGGTAGATGTGTGAGACCTCATTACTATGCGCCTGTGTAGTTACACCTCGGTCAGCCTTCTGGATTACCTGTATTGCACTGCCCCCAGCATGGGTGCAGTACTCAGTGGTGCCTGACCAGGTCAGGGGCACCACAGAGGGTCCGTGCGACCCCCGGGTCCGGAAATTCCTCGAGCCACTGCGGATCCGGATCCGAGCAGCCCGATTGCTGACGTGGGGGCCGCACATATCCTTACGTCGAAGATGTGCCTATATGCTGATTCCAGGTACTAAGTGTGTATTCTGGATCCTCTTCTAGTGTATGAAGTAATCACTGCTCTGCTATTCCTGGACTACATATTCAACATTGCTATGTTTCTGTGTTATGTTTCCTGCAGTTTGTGACTGATCTAATTCAGAGAAGGCACCAGAACGTTGAATTTTGTTTTATGAACCTGAAGTAGTATTTTATTTGCTGCTACTTTGCAAAACTTCTGGTTTCCTTATTTTCTTCTTAGCTCAGTTTCTACCGTTACTCCAATCATCACTGTACACAGCTGAACTTACACTGTAATTCCACAAAGGACAAAAAACATTCAAAAGAGTTGTTAAAAATTACTATCCTGCATAAAGAGATCCAACAATCACTACAAATCTGTCTGTATAAAGCCCGCTTTACACGCTGCAATATATCTTACAATGTGTCGGCTGGGTCACGTCGTAAAGCCCGCTACACACGCTTCAATATATCTCACAATCAGTCGTTGGGGTCAAGTTGTAAGTGACGCACATCCGGCATCGTTTGTGAGGTATCTGCGTGTGACAGCTACGTGCGATTAGGATTGAACGCAAAACCGTTGATCGCAAACACATCGCTGGATCCAGTGACAGCGGGTAACCTCAGTGACAGCTCAGCTGATCGCGCGGCTGTCTTCAGTTGCTGTGTGGAGGTGACAGGAGCGGCTGTGTTTTCTGCAGCTCCGGTCACCTTCATGCAGCAGCGCTGGAAGCGACGCTGGAGCATCCTGGATTCCGCCAGACATGGAGGGCTTTTTTGGGCTGATTAAAGTGTTGAACCAGGGTATATGTTTGTGTTTTTTATTTCTAATAAAGGATTTTTTCGGGTGTATGTGTGTTTATTTACTGTAATTTACAGATTAATCATGGAGGGTGTCTCATAGACGCCTGACATGATTAATCTAGGACTTATTGACAGCTATGGGCTGCCAATAACTCCTTATTACCCCGATTTGCCAACGCACCAGGGCAAATCGGGAAGAGCTGGGTACAGTCCCAGAACTGTTGCATATAATGTATGCGGCAATTCTGGGCGGCTGCTGACTGATATTGTTAGGCTGGGGGGCTCCCCGTAACATGGAGCTCCCCATCCTGAGAATACCAGCCTTCAGTCGTATGGCTTTATCTGGCTGGTTTTAAAATTGGGGGGACCGCACGCCGTTTTTTTTAATTATTTAATTATTTATTTCACTACACAGTATAGACACGCCTACCGGCTGCTGTGATTGGGTGCAGTGTGACACCTGTCACTCAGCGTGGGGGCGTGTCTCACTGTAACCAATCATAGGCACCGGTGGGCGGGGAAAGCAGGGAATATGAGATTGTTTAATGGGCGGCCGCCTTTTTCAAAATAGTAAAAGCCGCCGGAGCAGTGTGAACGCCGTGCAGCGCCGCGCCGGGGATCGGGGATCGGTGAGTATATGAGAGAGGGCTGCTCACTTCAGTTACTCAGGAGTTTAGCGGTCACCGGTGAGCCCTTCACAGGTGACCGCTAATCAGGATGCGACACAGACAGAGCCGCAGCATGACCATGAAGTCGGGTGAGGTTCACCCGAGTTCATTCTGACAGTGCGGCTCTTTCTGTGTCTGCTGTCATCTGCCATTCAGCTCTGCTACATGGCTGTCTGTGTCTGCTGTCAGCGGCCATGTAGCAGAGCTAAATGGCAGATGACATAGTAAAAACGAATCCTTACACATTACACACGCTTGTCAAGTCAATAAATAAAAAAAAAAAAAAAAAAAAGGTGCCCAATGCATACGTCACAGAACACATGATCTAAAGGATCGCACATAAAATTGATCAATTTAACATAGACTGCTAACGCACGTGTGACAGCAAATGAACGACCTACGTGCAATCTCATAAGATCCCGTATGCAAACTGGGCATGTCACATCGCAAATGCGATTGTACAACTAATTGCAACGTGTAAAGCAGGCTTTAGTGACGCACATCCGGCATTGTAAGGTATGTTGTAGCGTCTGACAGCGACGTGCAATTGCGATTGTACGAAAAACCGTTCATCGCACGCACGTCGTTCATTCCTAACAAATTGAACGTCAGATTGTTCATCGTACCCGGGGTAGCACACATCGCAATGTGTAACACCCCAGGAATGATGAACAGATCTCACCTGCCTCCTGTGGCTCCCGGTCCAGAATGCGGAAGGAAGGAGGTGGCCGGGATATTTACATCCTGCTCAGCACCGCCCCTCCGCTTCTATTGGCCGGCTGCCGCGTGACGTCGATGTGACGCCAAACGTCCCTCCCACTCCAGGAAGTGGACGTTCGCCGTCCACATCGAGGTCGTATGGTAGGTAAGTATGTGTGACTGGGGTTAATCGTATGTGCGCCACGTTCAACAAATTGAACGTGCTGCACATACGATGGGGGCGTTGCAAATCGCATACGATATCGTATGCAAAATTGCAACGTGTAAAGCAGGGTTTAGAGCGGTTTCTGATGCCCGTGCATATTGGTTCATGTACGGACCGCAATTTATGGACTTGGCCCCAACTCTCCAGACCCCAACATGACAGCTTAATATATGTTTGAGGCTGTGACACTCGGGTCAGGAGAGCCATGGCCAGTCCTATTACAGTCCGTATTTAGGCAGATGTTCAGGGACATCTGCAGCAGCCAAAAATAAGTGTTCCCTCACTCCTGCGGCCTCTTTTCAGGCTCCTATACAAACTATGTGTGGTTAGTTTAAAGGAATTGTGGGGGTTGAGACAGCATCTTGGACTAAAAAATAACTAAATCAAATGATAGCCATACCTCTCAACTTTTGAAGAACAGAAAGAGGTACAAACTATATGTTGTGCTCAGGGAGCCACTGCAAATTTTGACCAAGTCTCAAGCCACACCCATTTATAACTTCTTTCTCTCCTGGTAGGAGGGTCGGTGGAAAAGGGACATTAAGAAGACCCCTGACACTGCAGGGCGTAGACAAAAATATGGGACTGTCTGCTGTATCCGGGACAGTTGGAACTAGAGATGAGCCGATATACTCATCTTTCGTCCAGAGATGAATTAATCCAGAGTCCAGGTCACTGGTATATGGCAGCTGGATGGGAGGCTGTGAATCAGCTGTGCAGCTTTTGATACTCCAGGGTTGGCACAATGCCATCTGTGGATCCTGCTCATCTCTAGTTGGGACCCATGGATTTATTTTTTGTTCATTCATTCATATTCGTAGCAGCCCGAACTTTCTCATTTTTATGTAACTTCACTATATGACATGTTTCTTTTTAGTGTCTCTAGCGTGTTCAAACATTGCATAAATACTATGCTTTTTTGTTTTCTGCAAGTGTCTGCACCAAACTACACAATAACAATGTCCTCTGATTATTGCATTTTTGCTGCAATTTTTATGCCTTTTCCCCTTATTTGATGAGTTTTTGGTGCAGATTTGAAGCCACGGTTTTACATGGTTTTTATAGTACAGAAAACATTTGCTTCTGCACTTAATTTTTTTTTTTTTTTTAAGAAAAGCAGCAGAAATTCAGGAAAAACAATGTAGCAGATGTAAAAAAAAACCCAGCATGACGTATCTATAGGGATAAGCGGGTCTACAATGTCAAACTTCCCCTTACCACTATACTTAAAATAACGACACAGACTACGATTTTATTGCACGAATGGCCACAGCTTTATTAAACAGTATATATGTACCCAAACTCGTGGCTCCACATGCCACCCATTGTTAACAACTAAACCGGTACATATATACTTATTCTTCACAAAATCCCACCTGATAGATCCGTTCAAGAGGCCAACCATCATTCCTATCCCCTGGCCGTAACCTCCAACCGGCCCAGAGGACCACCTCGGCCGTGACCAACCGACCCGAGGTGTGGGGTAATTAACGTTCCATCGTTAATTACCCCTCCACAGAACCTGCAGGACCTCCGCCCACAAGTTCCCATCCAAACCGAAGCCACTCCCCCTGAGTGGCTTCATACCAACAAACCTACTGTCGGTACACCAACAAACTTCTCTGAACGGACCTATCACCCCGCTGTGACAACAAATAAACAAAAGAAACAACGCCTTGATTATTATTTTTTTATTTTTTTTTATTTATTTATTTTTTTTTACACCTTATTGCAGGGCGCAGCCCTCTTTATACACATTACAACACCCCACCCATTCCTGTACATCCCCCAATCCCCTTTTCCGTCTCTCCCACCAATCAAGTAGCCCCATATACAACCCTCAAGCCTCATACCTTAACCCTTTCCTACCCTAACCCTCCCGATCGTCATGGGGCCTATTCGCCCCTATGGGGCTCACTGCCCACCTTGACGTATCTATAGGGATAAGCGGGTCTACAATGTCAAACTTCCCCTTACCACTATACTTAAAATAACGACACAGACTACGACTTTATTGCACGAATGGCCACAACTTTATTTAACAGTATACAGTGCCTACAAGTAGTATTCAACCCCCTGCAGATTTAGCAGGTTTACACATTCGGAATTAACTTGGCATTGTGACATTTGGACTGTAGATCAGCCTGGAAGTGTGAAATGCACTGCAGCAAAAAAGAATGTTATTTCTTTTTTTTATTTTTTTTTTTTAAATTGTGAAACGTTTATTCAGAGGGTCATTTATTATTCAACCCCTCAAACCACAAGAATTCTGTTTGGTTCCCCTAAAGTATTAAGAAGTATTTCAGGCACAAAGAACAATGAGCTTCACATGTTTGGATAAATTATCTCTTTTTCCAGCCTTTTCTGACTAATTAAGACCCTCCCCAAACTTGTGAACAGCACTCATACTTGGTCAACATGGGAAAGACAAAGGAGCATTCCAAGGCCATCAGAGACAAGATCGTGGAGGGTCACAAGGCTGGCAAGGGGTACAAAACCCTTTCCAAGGAGTTGGGCCTACCTGTCTCCACTGTTGGGAGCATCATCCGGAAGTGGAAGGCTTATGGAACTACTGTTAGCCTTCCACGGACTGGACAGCCTTTGAAAGTTTCTACCCGTGCCGAGGACAGGCTTGTCCGAAGAGTCAAGGCTAACCCAAGGACAACAAGGAAGGAGCTCCGGGAAGATCTCATGGCAGTGGGGACATTGGTTTCAGTCAATACCATAAGTAACGTACTCCACCGCAATGGTCTCCGTTCCAGACGAGCCCGTAAGATACCTTTACTTTCAAAGCGTCATGTCAAGGCTCGTCTACAGTTTGCTCATGATCACTTGGAGGACTCTGAGACAGACTGGCTCAAGGTTCTCTGGTCTGATGAGTCCAAGATCGAGATCTTTGGTGCCAACCACACACGTGACGTTTGGAGACTGGATAGCACTGCATACGACCCCAAGAATACCATCCCTACAGTCAAGCATGGTGGTGGCAGCATCATGCTGTGGGGCTGTTTCTCAGCCAAGGGGCCTGGCCATCTGGTCCGCATCCATGGGAAGATGGATAGCACGGCCTACCTGGAGATTTTGGCCAAGAACCTCCACTCCTCCATCAAGGATCTTAAGATGGGTCATCATTTCATCTTCCAACAAGACAATGACCCAAAGCACACAGCCAAGAAAACCAAGGCCTGGTTCAAGAGGGAAAAAATCAAGGTGTTGCAGTGGCCTAGTCAGTCTCCTGACCTTAACCCAATTGAAAACTTGTGGAAGGAGCTCAAGATTAAAGTCCACATGAGACACCCAAAGAACCTAGATAACTTGGAGAAGATCTGCATGGAGGAGTGGGCCAAGATAACTCCAGAGACCTGTGCCAGCCTGATCAGGTCTTATAAAAGACGATTATTAGCTGTAATTGCAAACAAGGGTTATTCCACAAAATATTAAACCTAGGGGTTGAATAATAATTGACCCACACTTTTATGTTGAAAATTTATTAAAATTTAACTGAGCAACATAACTTGTTGGTTTGCAAGATTTATGCATCTGTTAATAAATCCTGCTCTTGTTTGAAGTTTGCAGGCTCTAACTTATTTGCATCTTATCAAACCTACTAAATCTGCAGGGGGTTGAAGACTACTTGTAGGCACTGTATATGTACCCAAACTCGTGGCTCAACATGCCACCCATTGTTAACAACTAAACCGGTACATATATACTTATTCTTTACAAAATCCCACCTGATAGATCCGTCCGAGAGGCCAACTATCATTTCTATCCCCTGGCCATAACCTCCAATCGGCCCAGGGGACCATCTCGGCTGTGACCAACCGACCCGAGGTGTGGGGTAATTAATGTTCCATCGTTAATTACCCCTCCCCAGAACCTGCAGGACCTCCGCCCACAAGTTCCCATGCAAACCGAAGCCACTCCCCCTGAGTGGCTTCATACAAACAAACCTACTGTCGGTACACCAAACCTCTCTGAACGGACTTATCACCCCGCCACAGACCGGCCAAGTGACACCTTACTTGGCCCGGGCCCTCCACACCCCCATGCTTGTTCCAATCCATCCCTCAAACCCAACATCCACAAATCCAAACCAATGTCCGTGAGATGGACCCCATCACACCTTAAATACTGCTCGGTGGACTCTTCCAATTCCCTATGCCGGACCACCAATCCTCCGTTCCGCGCTACGAACCTGCCAATTGCCCGATTTAATTTCACCCAGGCCCTGTTAATTCGATCCACCGACCTCCCAAAACGCCACTGCGTCCGGGCTATATTATCGGACCACACAATCAAGATGCCAGGGAACGCCTTCCATAAATGCAGCAAGTCTAACTTGATATCCCTTTTTAACTCTCTCGCCGTCCTCACTCCGAGGTCATTCCCCCCCACATGCATGATTAAAACATCCGGTTCCCGGTCAATACGGCTATAATACGTCACTTCAGGGCAAACTCTCCCCCAAGTCATGCCCCGAATTCCGAGCCATTTCACACGGGCTTCCGACATCGCCACTCCAAGCTGCCGACCGTCCCGACGAACATCCGCCCGCAACACTCCCCAAAACACAAAGGAGTGCCCGAGAATCCACACAAGGCATGGACCTACAAAATATAAAGACCATGAATAAAACCACAATTGAACAAGAAAACTGCCCACCAGAACCATAACACAATCAAGTAACCCATGTCACCAACCGTTACCTAATCAGATGTGGTCTAATTTACAAACGAAACCTGGAAGATTCCCATCTCCCAATCCACCGGATCCAATCCTCACTCAGCCCCCACCTAGCGGCTTCAGTCGCTGCCCCAATCCGGAAGGAGTGGGAACCGTAATCCCTTGGCTCCTCCCCCGCCCGTACCAAAGCCGTCTTGAGCACTGCAATAAACTGGAATCACGATAAAGCGGATCCATCTACATGCCTAAGGAAAACACCAGGGTAGCCACCCCGCACTTTCAAAAACTCCATCACCTGAACCACTGGGCATAGGTGGTGCCCTGGCAATTCAAACAACACCACCAGACGTCCCCGACCTATTTGATCCGTCTTTGAAAACCGTAGCCGGCATTCGACTCTATCTCTCCCAAGCATAACATCCTCCAACAACAGCCCGCCTACTGCATGCCTGGCAGGGCTAACCAATTCTCCGATGCGGAAAGCCCCAAAAAATGCCAATATGTAGGCAACCGTAAACAAGGCTCGTTCGTAAGCGGACAAGCATATATCCCCAAACACCCCACCAAACGAACCAACAACGGGAACACTATCGGCCGCCTCCTGTCCCGCGACTGCGGCCCCTTTCGAAAACCCTTCATCGCCTGCCGCACCAGAAGATCCTTCGTCGCGTCCCGAACCCCTTGCATTTTAAACAAGAAAGCCAACGCCACCAACTTGTAACCTATCACCAAAACAGACCGACCTGCTGAAAAATCCCTACTAATCAACGACAAAACCCCCTGCACTCGGCCCATGTACCCAGGTTCCATAAAATTCGCCTTCACCAACTCCTCCCATTCCTGCCACACAGCCTGATATCGACACCAAGTAGCCTTAGCCACCGATCTCCTGATGCCCTCAAATGCTACACCGACGCCAGGTCCCACAGCCATTCTGGGCATAGTTCTCCATCCTCGCATCCTCGTCCGCTCCTGGCACCAGACTCCTGAACCTGCGGAACTGAAACCGAGACAGTGCATCAGCCACCTCATTCTGCACCCCGGGCACATGCCGCGCCACCACACAAATGTTTAGCTTTAAGCAACGCAACACCAAATGTCTCAAGTACCCCACTACCAGGGGCGATTTTGCCGACAAGGAATTGATAGAATGCACCACCGCCATGTTATCACAATGCATGCATAGCTTCTTGCCGGCAAATTCGGGGCCTCACAACTCCAGTGCCACTATGATGGGAAAAAGTTCCAGCAGCGCCAAATTCTTCACCAACCTCATTTCCACCCAATGCCGTGGCCATTTGCCCACACACCAGTGCGTCTGAAAGATTGCCCCAAAACTCGATGCCCCCGCCGCGTCCGTAAACAATTCCAGCTGGCTATTTGACAATGCTTTGCTCATCCATAACGTCCTTCCATTGTAGTGGTCGAGAAACGCATCCCACACCAGCAAATCTCCTTTCATCACCTTTGTCACTCTGACAAAATGATTCGGAGCTGTCACCCCCGCCGTCGCGCTCGCCAATCGCCTATTAAATATTCGCCCCATATCGGCATAATGCGACAGGCGAAATTCAATTTCCCGAGCACTGACTGCAAATCCCGTAACCGCACCTTCTTAGACCGGTACAACAACTGCACTGCCATTGTCAATTTCATTGCCCAGGAAACAGAGACGTCACCAGCTCTTCCGTTTTTTCCTGAGCCAGCGGAATACCCAGGCTTCCTGCTATCCGCTCTAACGTAAATAACAACAAGGAACAAACCGAGGAGCCCGCCGGGCAAATGCAAAAGAAATCATCCAAATAGTGTATCACTGAGTGAACACCCGCCACATCTCCGACTACCCATTCCACAAAAGAACTAAACGCTTCAAAATAAGCGCACGAAATGGAACAACCCATCGGCAGGCACCGATCCACATAGTATTCACCATCCCACATGCACCCTAAGAGATGAAGACTCTCTGGGTGCACAGGAAGTAAACGAAAAGCTGCTTCCACGTCCGCCTTCGCCATCAGGGCCCTGGCCCAGCTACCCGCACTAACTCTAATGCCTTGTCAAACGATACATAACAGACCGCTGACAACTCAGGTGAGATCCCATCATTCACTGACAACCCTGCTGGATAAGACAAATGATGAATGAGCCAAAATTTATTCGGCTCCTTCTTGGGTACCACCCCCAGTGGCGAAATCCTTAAGTTGGAGAACGGCGGGTCCTTAAACGGGCCCGCCATCCTCCTCAACTCTACCTCCTTTTGCAGCTTTTCCCTCACCACCTCCGTATGTTCTTTTGCGGACCTCAAGTTACCAGGGCGAAACACCGGCGCTTCAGATTCAAACGGAATCCGAAAACCCTCAGTAAAACCTTTCGCCAACAGCTCCACCGCCCGAACATCCGGATATCTATTTAAATAGGGAAGCATCACCTCTACCCTCACTGGCGTCCTCCCTTTTTCCAGACCCCTCCCCTGCCTTTCCTTTCCCTTTTTTGAAACACCTGGCGAAAGAGTGGGAACCTCCACACCCGGAACACTCGTGTTTAAACCGACACGACGCCCCAAACTTACATTGCCCTTCATTAAATTGCAAACAGGCACCTTTTCTCTGGCCAGCCGGGGACCCGCCACTCGCACCCGGGCTCCCGGCACCCCCATGAAAGGGCTGAGCCGGAGCGGTCATTAATCGCATCCACAAGGAAATATCCTTGTGGTCCCACCGGATGCCAGGCCGCAGAGCCTTTCGTTGCCGCAACTGCTCATCATATCTAAGCCACCCTAAACCACCTTACACTCTGTACGCCTCCCCTATGGAATCCATGTAACCGAAAAGGGCGGAGCAATGCTCCAGCTCCTTTTCCCCAATCACGCTGGCTAAGATCGCAAACGCCTGTAGCCAGTTAGTTGGTATCAGCCTATCCCTCCTCTTCTCCTCATCCTCCTTTTCCTTCTTGGAGTCACTTGGCTTCACTTTGTCCAAGTTAAACTTTTCCAAGGGGAGCAAGGAAAAAAGTTCCACATACTCCCCTTTCCATATCTTTTCCCTCACTTCCTTTTTCAAATGGACCCCTAACGGACTTTCAAAACACACATAAACTTCACCCCGTGCCCTATCGTCCAACCGCACAACCTCGTCCTCTTTTTCCTTCTCCTTCTCCACGTCCTTATTCGCCTCCACCGCAGCCGCTACGCCGTCCGCCTGTCTCACCACAACCACCAACGCAGCTTCCTGTACTTCCATCTCGCGCGCCGGCACCACCGGCGGAACACCAACCGGGGGGCCCACCCAAGCCCCCGCTGGAGACCCAGGCCCACTCCGTCCTAACCTCTCAGCCGACAACCCCTGCAACACCCCTAACAGTTGACCCCAAAATTCCGATCCAGGTAACCCCAACTGCCCGACCGCACTGGCGCCCAGTATACTGCCCCCCGTGGAGGAACCCCCACCCCTGCCCCCACTACCCGCAACATTAAACCTATCAGTTGTCCTCTCACCGAGCTGCCTCTGAACCGAAGCCGGAGCAGCCATACCGCGAACGTCCCTCAGCCGATCCATCTGTCCTGCCGCCTCCTCCGGTCCTTCTTCCTCTCCTGAGTCCGAAATGCTGCTGAGGTCCTCAGGGGGGACTAGCAAGGTGACAGCCTGCACCTGGCGGCCGTCAACCCCCACGGTCACCGCACCCTGTGCCTCCGGGTGTCTCCTGCTGGGCCTTCTCCTCTCCCGCCATCCTTCCTGGCCAGTCTCACACCTGCCTGCTGTGCTGTCATAGTCTCATTTGCTGCTCCTGTGAGTAACCCTCCCTGCCGAGTGCAGGGAGGCCGTGCCACTCTCACTGCATGTAGGGAACTCCCCCCAGCCTCGCTGGGGGGGACCGTAATCACCGACCGCAGCACAGGGCCCTGCGGACTGCAGGACCCTGCCTCCGGTCCCCTCTTGCTGCCGCCCCGCTCTGCGCCGCCGCTCCGTCTGCTCCCTCTCCCCTGCCGCCTGCAGGGAGTCTCCAGCTCCGATCTACGATGCTGGGCACCACCCCCAGCCCGCACTTCACTGGGGGCTGCCGCCGCTCTGGTCCGGGGCCGTGCAGGCCGCAAACCGGAAGTAGGCCTCGCCGAAGCTCCGCCCACTTCCAGCCCACGGGATCTCCAGCGAGGATTCCTCCCAGTGGCCGGTGACTCTCCCAAAGGTGGGTAAGGAGGGCTCCGCTGCCCCGGAGGGTCCCCGAGGGGGCTCCTAGATCTTGTTCTCCCCACACCGGGGGAGTAGCGCTCCGGTGGTCGCGCCCGCCGAGCACGCGTCACAGGTCCGGGCGCAGGAGCAGAAGGCATAACCACTCCAGTCCCGCAGACCGCCTCCAGCTGCTCCCGCAGTGTGTCCACTCCGATGGCCTCAGAGGCCCCACGCACAATTTCCAACAGTGCAGCTAGGTCAGCCATGACTGGTCAGGGATGCAGCAGCACAGAAGGACACGCTGTCCGTAGGTCAAAAGGGGCAGTGACCTCTGCGCAGCCCTCTTTATACCCATTACAACACCCCACCCATTCCTGTACATCCCCCAATCCCCTTTTCCGTCTCTCCCACCAATCAAGTAGCCCCATATACAACCCTCAAGCCTCATACCTTAACCCTTTCCTACCCTAACCCTCCCGATCGTCATGGGGCCTATTCGCCCCTATGGGGCCCATCTTAAATAGTGTGCAAAGATTTTGAGGGCATTATAAGAGAGGACCTGGAGAAACATATTGCAAAGAATAATATTATAATTTTGTGCCGCCCCCGCGTCAGCAGCTGGCCTGCTCAGATCTGGATCCGCGGTGGCTCGAGGGGGTGTCCGGACCCAGGGGTCGTGCGGCCACTCGAATTAAGGGGATATTTACAGGAGACGGTGTATTTACAGTTCGTGACGCCACCCGTGGTGTGTGGTAAGGTGGCGTACCACCGCTGCAGCTGGGGAGTACCCAGTGGCGATGAAGGGGGGAATGCCCCGGGACTCGGTGATGGTGACAGGGATGTGCCGTTGGGGAGGGAAGGGTCACTTGCGTACTCACTCACTCACTTCAGATGCACTCTTGCGGCCCCAACAGCCGTTGGGATGCCACGCGGCAGTGGAACCGGAAGCCCTCCAGGCTCCACTTCCGCCTTGGTAAACAGGAGAACTGACTGCTCCGCAGCCGGGGTTGCAGAGTCTGGGTGCTCCGCCTCGGAGGACGGGCCTGGTGATGCAGCCGAGCTGCTCGGATCTGGATCCGCGGGGGCTCCATTGGGCGTCCGGACCCTGGGGTCGTGCGGCCACTCAAATTAAAGGGATATTTACAGGGGACATTGTATTTACAGTTCGTGACGCCACCCGTGGTGTGTGGTAAGGTGGAGTACCACCGCTGCAGTTGGGGAGTACCCGGTGGAGATGGAGTAGGCAGCCAGGTGTTTAACCCCTCCACGGGTAGGGGGAATGCCCCAGGACTCGGTGATGGTGACAGGGATGTGCCATTGAGGAGGTAATGGTCACTTGCGTACTCAATCAGTCCAATAACGCTGACACCCACAACTTAGTAAACCAAAGTTCTGGACACCGCTGCCGCTGAGGTGGAGCACGTTTGGGTCCCGTTTCTGCTGGTGTTGCCTGTTGATCTGTGACCTTTCCCTTGGCACCTTATTCTCTTCTTAGTTGGCCACTGTAGCTTGATACTAGTCGGGTCACGCTCCTCAGTGTGGCTAAAGGGGGCTTTACACGCTGCAACATCGCTAATGATATATCGTCGGGGTCACGGTGTTTGTGACGCACTTCCGGCGTCGTTAGCGACGTCGCAGCGTGTGACAGGCTGGAGTGACCTAAAAGGATCGCAAAAAAGACAAAAATTGCTTGTTTTGGAGATGTCATTTAATTGCAAAAAATCGTTGTCTGTTAAGTATCGATGTTGGTCCTCATTCCTATATAAAAATAGCAACAAAAAGAGGACAATGTCCTCCAAAAATCAAGTATTACTCACAGCAAGTTGGGCTGCAGTGTGTACATCGCCCAGGCCAAAAGCTAATGCTCTACCAGGATACAGCTAAACCCCCACTAATGTGGAAGCATCACAGGTGCAGATGAAGCAGATCACACACACACCTCCATGGAATGGAGGGGAGGCGAATGCTAGATGATAAAACTGCACACTGGTGACTTGCATAGAGCGCTGTTCACATGCAGATGGCACAGTCACAAACCCGCAGCCTATTAGGTGACGCCCTTCTATTAGATCAAAGAGAAAAACTTTCAGCTCACCCATTCCATGTGCTCGAATTTCCTTCTGCTGCTCGGGCTGCAGGTGCTGCTACCTGTGTGTAATGAAAGGAGAAGAGTTCTGCCCAGCGCAAGAAGGAGAGATATGCCAGTAAATTTCCAGATGCTTTATTCTGCTTGGTTTCCAGTAAAAACGATCATATAAACATATGAACAGTTAAGACAATGTCCTCCATGGATAGTGACACAACAGCGACGCGTTTCGGCTACAGGAGTGTAGCCTTTGTCAAGTGGCTTTACTATGTAAACTGAGTCCTCTTTATACCCATACATGAAAAAGTCCTCTAAAACAAACAGGTGTAGATTCTTGCTGAGATCCTCAGAATTAACTCTTGATCCACTGGCTTCGAATATATCACAGCACATTGCAGGTACATGGGTTAAAATACAATATGAGGAAAACAAACGATATGCACATTATATGACATTACTTCCATATCAAAATACATTGCTTGTAAATTACATGATAATATTCATACAATAAAAATTACTACATGAAAAGTACATGAATGTATGACAAACATAGTGATATGAATCTTTGCCCAGAGGAGTGTATCACCGTACAGATGCATTGTTATAATTGCCCTACTTCTTAGGAGTGATGCAATAGCTTATGTAGCAAATACCCAATGATCAGTGCACAAATACAATTTAATCCAGAGAAAGAGGAAAGAAGGAAAAAAAAAAAAAAAAAAAGGGGTTTTGGTGGGTTTATATACCTTATCTGTATCACCAGAGCAAGAACTATAATTGCATAAAAAAAATGTTCTTATCAACAAACACTACTTGAGTGCTACATTATAATACTGCCATGATGGAAGTGACCTAGAAAATACATATGCAAATGCATAACAATCAGAGTGATGTGAACTGTTACCAAAGGGAGTATGCCACAATGAGCATACGTTGTGTTAGTTGCCCTGTCAACAGATATGATTGGATGACATATATAGTAAATATCTCACACCCAACAGTCAATACGAATAAAAAGAAAAAAAAAAAAAAGGGGGGAAGGGTTCTGGTGGGTATATATACCTTTTCTGTATCTCCGAAGCAAGAACTGCAATTGCATAACAAATTTCTCGGATCAAAAAACACTACTTGAATGCTATATCATAAAGCTCCCATAATGGAAGTGACCTAAAAAATATATGCAAATGCATAACAATCAGAGTGATGTGAACTGTTACCAAAAGGGAGTGTGCCACAATAAGCATACGTTGTGTTAATTGCCCTGTCAACAGATATGATTGGATGACATATATAATAAAGATCTCATACCCAACATTCAATGCACTAGTGAGAAAAAAAAAAAAGGGGGGGGGGGAGAGGTTCTGGTGGGTATATATACACCTTTTCTGTATCTCCAAAGCAAGAACTACAATTGCATAACAATTCTCTCGTATCCAAAAACACTACTTGAATGCTATATCATAAAGCTCCCATAATGGAAGTGACCTAAAAAATATATGCAAATGCATAACAATCAGAGTGATGTGAACTATTATCAAAGAGAGTGTATCACAAAGTGCATACGTTATCTTGATTGCCCTGTTAACAGATATGACATGATAACATATATAGTAAATATCTCACACCCAACAGTCAATGCAGGAGAAAAAAAAAAAAAAAAATTTTTCCCAAATGTCAATCAGTTGTATTGCAAAATCAGATCTTTGCGTATATTCAAACCATTTGGCTGCCTAGTTCCTAATTTAAAAATCCAAAAAGACTCACGATTTAAGATTTTACGTCTATAGCATCCCCCTCTGATAGGTTTCTGAACCCTTTCTATGCCACAAAAGCTGAAACTACTGTTATCACCTCCGTGTACTTCAGAAAAGTGTTTTGATACCATTGACGTACCAATTTTATTCGTTCCCGAGGCATCAGATAAGTGTCTCCTTATTCGTTTCTTGAGGGGACCAATGGTGCACCCTACATATTGAATTCGACATAGGGTGCATGTTATTAAATAAATTACTCCAGTGGTATTACAGTTGATGAATCTATTAATGTCATAAGTATGACCATTAGCTATAGATGTAAATGTATTCGTCCTATCAGCATGGGAACAAGAAATACAAATATTGTGATGACATTTAAAAAACCCTTAAGGTCCAACCACGTAGAGCCCTTTTGCGGGGGAGATTTTAAAAAACTAGGGGATACCATATTACCAATTGTGGGAGCTCTTTTTGGAATGAATCTAATATCACATTTGGTCAGTATTTCTCTGGTTGTCAAATCACTATTCAGAATGGGAATATATTTTCTCACAATTCTAACAATGTCATTAAAATCCTCACTATAAGTAGTGACAAAGTTTATAACATTGCTGTCATTACTACTTGATGTTTTTACCCTATCTATTAGCAGTGACTCCCGTTTCATCTGAGAGACCTCCTCATATGTCCTAGCTAACAGGTTTTTGGGGTAGCCCCTATCTCTTAGATCCTTACACTTGTCTCTTAACGCTTCTTCCACATATCTACTATCTGAGCAATTCCGTTTAATTCGGATTAACTCCCCTTTAGGAATGTTAGAAGTCACATGTCTAGGATGACATGAGCCATATCTCAAGATGGTATTCTCGCTTATCTCCTTACGATAAGGAGTAATAAGCACATCAGGCATACCTCCGCCGGCTTGCAGGGTGATGTCCAGGAAGTTTATTTGGCTTTGATGATAGTTAGAAGTAAAACGCAGATTAAAATCATTGCAGTTGATATACTCTATGAACAAACCAATTTCTTCCTGGGTACCACTCCACACCAACAGGAGGTCATCTATATACCTTCCGTACCACATTATTTACCGTTGCCATGGGTTACCATCATTCATCAAGAAAATCTCTTCCCAGAGACCCATAACGAGGTTAGCAAGGGAGGGTGAATATTTCCCTCCCATGCTAACACCCTGCTTCTGGATGTAAAAAGTTCCATTGAAGAGAAAGTAGTTTTTATTCAAAAGATATTTGGTAACGTCAAGTATAAAAGTCTGCATGTGACTGTCATAATCGCTATATTTGCATAAAAAATGTCTAAGTGATGTCATGATGACCCCATAGGAGATAGAGGGATAAAGAGCTACTACGTCAGCTGTTAACCATGTAAATTGATCCTCCCATTGAAAGTTTTCAAAGGCACAAAGGACACTTTTAGTGTCCCTTATGTACCCAGGTAAAGATTTGACTAACGGCTGCAAGGCATGGTCTAGCCAGGCCCCTATTCTTTCTGATAGAGACCCTATAGCAGACACGATGGGTCTAAATTTAGGGGGGAATCCACCCTTATGCACCTTGGGGAGGGAGTGGTAGATGGGGATAACAGGATTATCCACATATAAAAAATCCATTAATTTTTGTGTGATAATACCCATCTCCACTCCATCCCGTAGTACTGACAGTAGTTCCTTTTGAAAAAGTGAGGTGGGGTCTCCTGCCAAAATCCCATAGGAGTCACTATTGCTGAGAAGTTCTACATTGCATTTAATATACAGATCCGTGTCCATAATGGTGATTGCGCCCCCTTTGTCTGCCCTTTTCACTGTGATATGCCAATCATTTTTTATTTCTTGTAAAGCTGCTTCTTCTAATTTAGTAAGATTAGATCTAATATTCCTATGTGAAGAGTGCAATTTTACTAAATCTTCCTCAATGAGGTCTTGGAATCTATCAAAAATCAAGGGTCCGGAATTAATGGGGTAGTAATCCCTATTGTGTGTATGAAAGGAATTCATGTTTGCTTTGATAAAACCACCACTTTCTGCTTCCAATTGTCTCAAAGAGGTAATACCACACAGTTCCGAAAAACTGGGAATTAAAGTAGTAGTAGCAAAACTAGTCTCTTCCATACTATCAATATTAGTAGCACGTATACAAGAAAAATAGAAGTCTTTAATTTTGCCTAAGTATCATTACATCCCTTGATCAATAATTAACAAGTGAAGCGCGCTATAGTGCACATAAAAAGTTTTATTAGACACAGTATACAAGGGATATATCATGAATAGGATATATACAGGTTTTAGACAGAGACAAGCGAAAAAATCCCCATATGGGGCCACATGCAAAGTAATTGCCAAGTGATCTCCCTGATACATAAAGTGCTGTGTGTTAAATCCAAGTCTTATGCATATGAACAAATCCCAGCCATTACTTAGTACAAAATACTGAACAAAGTCAGATAATTACAGGCTAGAGAGCCAAAATGCGATAACAGCAACACCAGCACTATAGAAAAGACGGTCCCCTGAGGAAGTCACACGAAACACGTGTTGGGACTTTTCCCCATGTGTGTCCACATGCTTTATGCCCCTATTGGTAAGCTCCCTGCTTCTTTTCTATAGTGCTGGTGTTGCTGTTATCGCATTTTGGCTCTCTAGCCTGTAATTATCTGACTTTGTTCAGTATTTTGTACTAAGTAATGGCTGGGATTTGTTCATATGCATAAGACTTGGATTTAACACACAGCACTTTATGTATCAGGGAGATCACTTGGCAATTACTTTGCATGTGGCCCCATATGGGGATTTTTTCGCTTGTCTCTGTCTAAAACCTGTATATATCCTATTCATGATATATCCCTTGTATACTGTGTCTAATAAAACTTTTTATGTGCACTATAGCGCGCTTCACTTGTTAATTATTGATCAAGGGATGTAATGATACTTAGGCAAAATTAAAGACTTCTATTTTTCTTGTATACGTGTATTTCCATTGAAGTTGTTGCCTTTACTTCTAATGAAGTCCATTTATACTGCTCTGGTTGTTCCAATATTAGTAGCAACATTATCTCCTTCATTACCCAAAAAATGACATTTCAATGTTAAATTGCGTGTAAACTTATTAATGTCTAACAACGTAGAAAACAAATTAAAGCGTGTTTTAGGAGCAAACCCCAAACCTTTAGAAAGTGCAGACAAATGTTCAGGTTGAAAGATTCTGGTGGTAAGATTCCAAACGGTGTTCATGTTTTCTTTTTCTTGGTAGATTGCCTTGTTTGTATTATGCTTTCTACCGGCTCTCCGTCCCCGTTTTTTGACTGCAGTGGACCTAAGTCATCCTGGCTGTCACTGTGATCCAACTTCTCAGATGAGAAGTAAGTAAGGGATTCCCCTGATGTCTCTGGATAGGAAAAACTCACACGTCTTCTGCTTTTATTCTTTTTAAATGCAGATTTAAATCCACTTCTATGTTTTTTCCACGTGTACACTTGATTTTTTAAGTAATCCTCATTATCTCGTTCCCATTTACCTCTTTTGATGTCCACAATTTTCTTTTCTAAATTTTCTATGTTACTAGATAGTTTCTTCATTAGATTATCGTAATTATCAGGTTTGACCACATCTGATATTTTTCCTTCTATTTCAGTAATGGTTTGTTGTATTTTCACTAATTCCAATCGCTCATATTTAATAATGCAGTTCATCAAACTCAATGAGCAGGTAGACAAAATATCATTCCAATCCGAAAAAAATTGATCTGGGTAGGGATAAGTGCAGTCCTTAGTGATTCTCAAACCTCTTGGCACCATTTTTTTATCCACATAATTACTGAGGAATTCAGCATCCAGCCATAATTTTGTTTCTTTTGTTTTTTTTGCTATTAGTTGTTTGTATAGGTTTTTAAAGTCCTCTTTAGCAATATCCTCTGGAGGAGTTGCTTGATTCTTGTTCAAGAAACGTTTTGTACCAAGCGCTTGCGTCTGTCCTGGAGTGACATTACGGGTTCTTGTCCGGTGTCCATATTATACAAAAATCACCAAAGACTAAAATAGCCCCGTTAAGACAGGATACAGCCAGGCGCCTTTCTGTTGGGCCTTGCATTGTAGAGTGTCTGTCCGTGCATGATACACAGTGGGGTACGGCTTGGCAGCCCGCCTGATCTAATAGAAGGGCGTCACCTAATAGGCTGCGGGTTTGTGACTGTGCCATCTGCATGTGAACAGCGCTCTATGCAAGTCACCAGTGTGCAGTTTTATCATCTAGCATTCGCCTCCCCTCCATTCCATGGAGGTGTGTGTGTGATCTGCTTCATCTGCACCTGTGATGCTTCCACATTAGTGGGGGTTTAGCTGTATCCTGGTAGAGCATTAGCTTTTGGTCTGGGCGATGTACACACTGCAGCCCAACTTGCTCTGAGTGGTCCTCATTCCTGCGGCATCACACATCGCTATGTGTGACACCGCAGGAGCGACGAACATCTCCTTACCTCAGTCCCGCCGGCAATGAGGAAGGAAGGAGATGGGCGGGATGTTACGTCCCGCTCATCTCCTCCCCTCCGCTTCTATTGGACGGCCGCTTAGTGACGTCGCAGTGACATCACTGTGACGCTGAACACACCTCCCCCTTGAAGGAGGGATTGTCACAGCGACGTCACTGACAAGGTATGTGAATGTGACGCTGCCGTAGCGATAATGTTCGCTACGGAAGCAATCAACACATATCGCACCAACGACGGGGGCAGGTTCTATCGCTCGCGACATCGCTAGCAATCGCCAAGCGATGTCACGTGTAAAGCACCCTTAACTGAGGGAGCTTGCTCTCAGGGTTCACGCTTGGGATTTCCTGGACCATATGTGTGGAAAGTCCTACATGGGCGACCCTATTCCACTCAGGCTGTCCACTGGTGTGTTTGGTGGGTGTAGTGCAGAGTGTTCCTAGGATTTTAATTAGCTGGTTTTGGCAACACCATTGATTAGGGACCCGTAACCAAGGAGGAGGTGGATATTGCATAGAAGGGCAGATTGCACAATACCCTGTGACGACCTGATAGGCCAGGGCGTCACAAATTACAACCAACATGGATTCATGAACGATAAGTCGTGTTGAACTAATATGTTGGGTTTTTATGAGGATGTAAGTGCAAATTCTAGATATTTTTACTGCAGCTGATGTAATTTATCTGGACTTTGCAAAGGCATATGATACTGTACCACATAATAGCCTTATACTGAAGCTCCAGAAGCAGGAACTAGCGGAAGCAGATAAAGGGTTTTTTACAGTTAGAGCAGTCTGACTGTGGAATGCCCTACCACAAGAGGTAGTAATGGTAGATAATATAACAGCTTTAGGGTAAGAACGCACTTTGCTTTTTGCTGCTTTTTCAACTGCAGTGTTTAATGCCAAAATGGATGTGTTCTGCTTTTCAAGCAAAGTCTATGGGAATCTGGGTTTCTTGTCCGCACCATGCAGTTCAAACTGCAGCCTTTTTGTTGCAGAACTATGGTCAAAAACTCAGCTTTGCAGTGCAAAACCCAAATGGCAAAAACAATTGACATGTCATTGACATGATGATTTCCACAGTACACACAACATTGTGGGTTATAGATCATTTAGTGACAAAAAAATGCTTAAAGGTGTTGTCCGACATAAACTCAAACATTTTTGGTAAGCTAATCTGTGCTGTATTGTCATATAAAACACCCCTACATTGTTATTTTTTGTTTTCTAACTTTTGTTCCTCTTGAATTCACCCTTTATTTTCTGCAGCTGCTTGTTTACATTCAGCTAAAGCAAACTGACCACTTCCTGTGTAAAACCTCAGTCAGAGCTGGCACCGCCCGACCTCACTGTCCAGCCCCTCCCCAGTGTCCAGCCTCGCCCCCTGCCCGCCTCGCCCCCTGCACACACATTCCCTGTCAGTATTCTTCCCCAGCACCTGACCTGTTATCACTACAGCATTGCAAATAACAGCCCCACATCAGGCTCTGCACCCCACACCACATCGGGCTCTGCACCCCACACCACATCGGGCTCTGCACCGCACACCACATCGGGCTCTGTACCGCACACCACATCGGGCTCTGCACCCCACACCACATCGGGCTCTGCACACCACATCAAGCTCTGCACCGCACACCACATCGGGCTCTGCATTGCACACGCACATATGGCTCTGCACACCACACGCACACATATGGCTCTGCACCACACACACACACATATGGCTCTGCACCACACACACGCACATATGGTTCTGCACCACACACACGCACATCGGACTCTGCACCGCACACGCACATCGGATTCTGCACCGCACATGCACATTGGGCTCTGCACCGCACACGCACATCAGGCTCTGCACCGCACATGCACATCGGACTCTGCACCACACACGCACATAGGGCTCTGCACCGCACACGCACATAGGGCTCTGCACCGCACACGCACATCGGGCTCTGCACCGCACACGCACATATGGCTCTGCACCACACACACACATGGCTCTGCACCACTCACACGCACATATGGCTCTGCACCACACACACGCACATATGGTTCTGCACCACACACACGCACATCGGACTCTGCAACGCACATGCACATCGGACTCTGCACCACACACGCACATATGGCTCTGCACCACACACGCACATAGGGCTCTGCACCACACACGCACATAGGGCTCTGCACCGCACATGCACATAGGGCTCTGCACTGCACACGCACATAGGGCTCTGCATCGCACACGCACATAGGGCTCTGCACCGCACACGCACATAGGGCTCTGCACCCCATACACACTTAGGGCTCTGCACCGCACACACACATAGGGCTCTGAACCGCACACACAGGGCTCTGCACCGCACACACAGGGCTCTGCACCGCACACACACAGGCCTCTGCACCGCACACACACACACATATGGCTCTGCACCGCACGCACACACGGCGCTCTGTACCGACGCCCCCTACCCCCATAGGGAACACATGTAGGGAGTACATACTCACCCGTCCTCGGTCCCCGCCGCTCCTGCACATTCGCACGCTGTCGGTGCTCTGGACATAGCACAGTAGTGACGTCACCGCTGTGCTGAAGAGAGCACAGACAGCGGGACAGTGATGAGAAGCAGCGCAGCGCTGCTTCTCATCAGCGCTTTCAAATGTACCGGCATCTGTGATCTGCGATGCCGGTACATTTGAATGTGTGATCCTGAGCAGGGGGCCTGGTGCTGGCGCTGACACCGCTGCAGCTGCCGCCAGGCCCCTGCCCCAGGTCACGGACCCCACAGCAGTGCAGGGGGAGGTTGCGGGGAGAGTACGGGGTGCGGTGGAATGTGTGGGAGAATGCAGGGAAGGGGGGCGGGGCTCATCGCACTGTATCCACCCAGCAGTGAGGCGACATGCTGTTCCAAATTTGCATGTCAACATGGTCCTGCCCATCTTGACATGAAAAGAAAGCCACGGACCCACTTGGGGGGAGGGGCGACATGACCAAGGGGGAGGTAGGGAGTGATGGGTTAATAGGGACAGTGGTATATGCCTAATATGGCTTTGGGGGATGGTTTTAACCGGGGAGGAAGAGGAGGAGCAGGGAAAGGGTTAGCTGGGAGAGGAAGGAGTTACCTCCTCTTCTGTTTCCGGACGCTGAACGATCTGCACGTGCACTTCCATGGCAGATCTTCAGGAGCTCCAGCGTCTGATTCAGGCAGCGGTCGCAGCGCACGGGCCCCTGGCAGTGCAGACCCACATCAGGGCTGCCGGGGTTAACCCGTCGGCGCTTGCCCCTCGTCCCCCCAGCAGCGGCGGGCGCCAGTCGCGGCCCCCCCGCAGGTATTCCCCGGGCGCGGGGGGGGGCGAGGAGGAGATGTAAGAGCCCCTCCAGGGACCCTCCGCAGAGTGCAGCGCAGCAGCAGCGTCTGGCTGCTGCAGAGGCCGGCGGGAGGAATCTTCGTTCCAGCCGCGGCGGTCGGGAGGTGGGAGTGGCCAGCACGGGGCCTGCTTCCGGTCCCGGCCTCCGGGCTGGAGTTACTGAGACTGCAGCGGCTCCAGGCCGGGAGCGCGCTCGGCGCAGGAGAGAGGCCAGCAGATCCCCCTGCAGTCGGCGGGGGGGACCGCGGGGCTGCACGTGGCGGTAGGTCCGGCGCCGGGGGGGGGTCTGCGGTGCCTGACCCCGGTGCGGCTGAGAGAAGGAGTGACGGCGGGAGCCCTGCGGCAACCGCCGGGTCACTCAGTACCGCTGTGCAGCCCCCGGATGTGGCAGTCTCCCGTGGGAGCGGGAGGACTCGGCGGATGGAGGCCTGCAATAGCCCAGGAGGGCCAGAGGCGACGACGGCTGAGATCCGGAGCCGGGCGTCTGGTCGTCCGCGCCCAGAGGCCCCTTGCAGTCGGCAGGGGGGCGGGCGCAAGAGGTCGAGGCCCGGGGTGCCGGCGCGGGGGACAGGACGGTCTCCTGGGTTGTCACCCCGGGGCAAGAGATGGAGCGGGGATGACTCTGCCCACGCGGCGGCCCTGTCTGGCGGCCGTGGTGGGGGGGGTGCTGCGGCGGCGCCCCCCGGATGTCGGATGGAAGATGAGGCCAGCGGCGAGGAGGGGGAAGAGGCTTTCGGTTCGGAGGAGTCGGATGGACGACAGACGGAGGACAGCGAGGCGGCGGTCTCGGGAGACGCCGAGCGGCGGTCGGGGGAGACGGCCGCGGAGGCGGCAGGGGCTGCGCTGGCGGGGGGCTTCGGGGGGGGGGCGGCTGCGGCTACGGCAGCGCCCGCTGGTTTCGCAGTGTGGAGTCAATTGTTGGGGCTGTTGCAGGGGCTGGCGGCGGCTTCGGGAGCGGGGGGGGAGGGGGCCCAGGCGCCGGTGGCGGCGTGGGTGGGTGCAGCCGGTTTAGGGGCCTCGGCGGCGACGGGGGGTGACGGAGCGGGTGCGAGTAGAGGGGGGGGCGAAGGGGGGAGTGAGACGGGGGGGGGAAAGGAGAAGGAAAAGGAGAAGGAAAAGGAGAAGGAAAAGGAGAAGGAGGATGAGGTGGTGCGCTTAGATGATAGGGCTAAAAGCGAAGTTTATGTTTGTTTTGAGGGCCCGCTGGGGGCCCATTTAAAGAAGGAGGTGCGGGAAAAAATTTGGAAAGGGGAATATGTGGAGATATTTTCTCTGCTTCCCCTGGAGAAATTTAATTTGGATAGGGTTAAGCCGAGTGATTCCAAAAAGGAGAAGGACGAGGAGGAAAAGCGCCGTTATAGGCTTATTCCTCGGACTTTTGCCAACTGGCTACAGGCATTTGCGATTTTGGCGAGCGTGGTCGGGGAGAAGGAGCCGGAGCATTGTTCGGCTTTGTTCGGCTACATGGATGCGATAGGGGAGGCTTATCGAGTTTATGGCGGACTGGCGTGGCTGCGCTACGACGAGCAATTTAGGCAGCGGAAGGCATTGCGGCCAGATATGCGTTGGGACCATAAGGATATTTCCTTATGGATGCGATTGATGTCGGCACCGGCTCAGCCCTTTCGGGGGGGCGCCGGGGGTTCGGGGGGGGCCGGGTCCCCGGCAAGTTTCAAGAAAGGTTTGTGTTGGCAGTACAATGAAGGGCAGTGCAGGTTTGGAGCGGCGTGCCGTTTTAAGCATGAATGCTCCGGATGTGGGGGGGGACATAGCTTGTCCAAATGTTTTAAAAAAGGAAAAGGAAAGGCTGGTGATGGGGCTGGTAAGAGGGACGACGCCGGTGAAGGTAGAAGTGATGGTTCCGTTTTTAAATAGGTATCCGGACAAGGAGGCGGCGGCGTTGTTAAGTTCTGGTTTTTCGGATGGTTTTCATATTCCGTCGGTTGTTAATGCATCGGTTCCGCCGTATCGTAATTTGCGTTCCGCTCGGGATCACCCGGAAGTGGTGGATGAGAAGCTGGAAAGGGAGGTGGCTTTGGGCAGGATGGGCGGCCCTTATGTCGCCCCGCCGTGCGGGAATTTGGTGGTGTCACCGTTGGGGGTGGTACCAAAGAAGGAGCGGAATAAATTTCGGCTGATTCATCATTTGTCTTACCCGGAAGGGTTATCGGTGAATGATGGCATTGCGCCGGAGTTGTCGGCGGTATATTATGTGTCGTTCGATAAGGCGTTGGACCTGGTTAGGGCGGCGGGGCGGGGTGCATTGATGGCAAAGGCGGATGTGGAAGCAGCGTTTCGGTTGTTACCGGTTCATCCAGATAGTCAGCATTTGTTGGGTTGCTGGTGGGATGGCAGTTATTATGTTGATCGTTGTTTGCCAATGGGCTGTTCCATTTCGTGTTCGTACTTTGAGGCATTTAGTTCGTTTGTTGAGTGGGTGGTTCGGGACGTGTCCGGGCTTACGTCCATCATTCATTACTTGGATGATTTCCTGTGTGTCGGGCCGGCGGGTTCGATGGTTTGTGCGGGTTTGCTATTTGCGTTGCAAAAAGTTGCGGCCAGTTTCGGGATTCCTTTGGCGCCGGATAAGACGGAAGGCCCGGCGCCGGTGATGTGTTTTCTGGGAATTGAAATTGACACCATTGCTATGGAATGCAGGTTGCCGGCGGAGAAGGTCCGTGATTTGAGGTCCGCAGTGTCAGGGGTAAAAGCGGCGAAGAAGGTGCGGCTTAAGGCGGTGCAGTCTTTGCTTGGAAAATTGAATTTTGCTTGCAGAATTGTGCCAATGGGGAGAGTGTTTGCGAGGCGTTTGGCGACGGCGACGGCCGGGGTACGGTTGCCGGCGCATTTTGTGCGGATCACAAAGGCGATCAGGGACGATTTGGAAGTATGGGATCAATTTTTGCAGCATTTCAACGGCCGGACGCTGGTGATGGAGAGGGTGGCGTCTAACGGGGCGTTGCAGCTGTTTACGGATGCGGCGGGGTCGGCCGGGTTTGGGGCTGTCTTCAGAGGTCATTGGTGTGTCGGGCAGTGGCCACAGGCGTGGCGGGAGAGCGGCTTGGTTAGGAATTTGGCTCTGTTAGAGCTATTCCCCATTGTAGTGGCAGTGGAGCTATGGGGGTCGCACTTTGCCGGAAGGAAAGTGTGTTTTCATTGTGATAACCAGGCGGTGGTGCACGCGATTAACAACTTGTCTGCTAAGTCGGAGCCGGTGGTGGTGTATTTGCGGCATTTAGTGTTGAGATGTCTGCAGTTGAATGTGCAGGTAGTGGCAAGGCACGTTCCGGGTGTTGACAACGAGGTGGCTGATGCTTTGTCTCGTTTTCAGTTCAGCAGGTTTCGGGCGCTGTTGCCGTGGGCGGACGAAGTTGGAGTGGAGTGCCCCGAGGATTTGTGGCATCTGGTGAGGCGGTGATCTCAGACTTGATTCGGAACTCGGTGACCGAGGTGACTTGGTGCCGGTATGCTAAGGTGTGGGCTGAATGGGAGGAGTTGTTGCGTCTGATGTTTGGTGGGGAAAGCGTGGATTACTTGGTGGCTTTGTTGTCATTGGTGAGTACGGATTTTTCAGCCGGGCGATCGGCATCGGCTGTGGCACATCGGGTGTCGGCAGTGGCATTTTGGTTAAAAATGAGAGGGGAGCGTGATGTTTCACAGGATTTTCGGGTTCGTCAGGCTTTGCGGGGCTTTCGCCGTGGCGTACGGGAGAGGGACAAGAGGCGCCCTGTATCGTTTGGTTTGTTGAGACGGATGGTGGGTGGCCTGAGCGGCATTTGTGAGTCTGTGTACGAGACGGTTCTATTTACAACGGCTTTCGGTCTCGCTTTTTATGGGGCGTTCCGGATAGGCGAGCTGGTGAGCCCGTCCAGGGTGACGGGTGGTGGTTTGATGTTTGAGGACGTGCAAGTGAGCAGTAGTCAGGTGGAGTGCCGGATTCGCCGGTCAAAAATGGATCAGCTGGGCCGTGGTAGATTGGTGGTGTTATATGCGGTTCCAGGAGAGGAATTGTGCCCTGTGCGTTTAGTCGAGAGATTTATGGCCGTGAGGGGAGGCTTACCTGGCCCGTTGTTGCGGCATTTGAATGGGTCGTTTTTGTCGAGGTTTCAGTTTGTGGCGGTGCTGCGGCTAAGTCTACGTAACGCGGGGGAGCGCCCGGAGGAATTCGGGTCGCATTCATTCCGAATTGGTGCAGCAACGGAGGCAGCCCGTTGGGGGCTTGGAGATGAGGTGGTAAAGCGTATTGGTAGATGGGAATCTTCTTGTTTTCGGCGGTATGTGAGACCGCAGTTGTTGTAGCATCATGGGACTTTGGTTACGTGCGGAAGGTTTGAGGAAAGGGGTGTTTTTTTTGATGTGTTGGTGGTTGTGCTGTTATTGGTTTTGATATTTTCGTTTTGTTTTATTTGTTATAGGGAAGTGCCTGATCTGGATCTTGGGGCACTCCTTCGTATTTTGGGGTGCCCGTCGGGCGGAGGTCCGCCCGAATGGTCGACAGCTGGGTTTGGATCGTGCGCAGGCGACTGTTCGATGGATCGGAGTTCGGGGCATGGAGTGGGGCAGGGTGGTCCCGGAATTTCGTTTCCATTGTAAAGTTGAGCGGCCCCCGGATGTGCTGGTATTGCATGTGGGGGGTAATGATCTTGGTGCCAGGGCGTCGCGGGATTTGATCCGAGACATAAAGATTGATTTACTGCAGTTGTGGAAGCGGTATCCTGGTTTGCTGGTCGTATGGTCTGACATAGTGACCAGGTTGGCATGGAGAGGGGCTCGGTCGGTGGAGAAGGTTAATAAGGCCAGGGCCCAGGTGAATAGGGTAGTGGCTAGGTTTGTGACCAGGAATGGTGGGATTGTGGTACGGCACAGGGATTTGGAGCCGGCTGATTGGCGATTTCGGAGGGGTGATGGTGTGCACCTCAACGAGGTCGGTCTGGATTTATGGGCGTTGGGTCTGCAGGATGGTGTGGAGCGTGCTTTTGGTGTGTGGCGGGTCCAGGCCACGTAAGGTGTCACGTGGTCTGTCCTGTGGCGGTGGGGGTAGGTCTGGTCCAGAGGTTTGGAAGTGATTGGTGGCTGGACCGGGAGTCATTGTCTTGGTATGGTGGCTCTCGGTTTCCGGGATGTGGCAGGCACGGGGTTCTGCCAAAGTGTGGGGGTCAATCCGTGGGTGATTGGCACCTCGTCTCTGGGTCGGTGTGTTGCGGCCGGGGACAGGGGGAGTAGTAGTAGTGGACTGGGCCTACCCCGGGGGGTATTGTAAATGTTATTGTCTATTGTTACCGTTATGTGGTTGTTTTGGGTCGCCCGTTGGACGGCGTCCCTAAGGTACTAGTCTGTAAAACAATAGGCAATAAAAAGGCTGCTGTGGCCATTTGAACCAAGTCGCATGCAGTCCGTGTGTTTAATTTTAGAGGATAAGGGGGTTTGGTTACACAGACATCATGACCGGAGAATCCTCCCTCAGCTGGTCAAGAAAGCCACGGACCCACTTGGGGGGAGGGGCGACATGACCAAGGGGGAGGTAGGGAGTGATGGGTTAATAGGGACAGTGGTATATGCCTAATATGGCTTTGGGGGATGGTTTTAGCCGGGGAGGAAGAGGAGGAGCAGGGAAAGGGTTAGCTGGGAGAGGAAGGAGTTACCTCCTCTTCTGTTTCCGGACGCTGAACGATCCCCGCCCACCCTCCCTTTGTGTTGTCATGTGGGAGATGTTTTTGGGTAGTTGGGATACCTTTTGTCACAGTAGCGGTGGGGGTAGGTCTGGTCCAGAGGTTTGGAAGTGATTGGTGGCTGGACCGGGAGTCATTGTCTTGGTATGGTGGCTCTCGGTTTCCGGGATGTGGCAGGCACGGGGTTCTGCCAAAGTGTGGGGGTCAATCCGTGGGTGATTGGCACCTCGTCTCTGGGTCGGTGTGTTGCGGCCGGGGACAGGGGGAGTAGTAGTAGTGGACTGGGCCTACCCCGGGGGGTATTGTAAATGTTATTGTCTATTGTTACCGTTATGTGGTTGTTTTGGGTCGCCCGTTGGACGGCGTCCCTAAGGTACTAGTCTGTAAAACAATAGGCAATAAAAAGGCTGCTGTGGCCATTTGAACCAAGTCGCATGCAGTCCGTGTGTTTAATTTTAGAGGATAAGGGGGTTTGGTTACACAGACATCATGACCGGAGAATCCTCCCTCAGCTGGTCATGACCAGAAGCAGCAAAATCGCGGCAGGAGCAGTCACAGGACCACTCTGAGTTGGGGGAGAGGGGCTGACAGCAGGGCAGGTAAGTGCTCTCTATCTACTTACCTACCCCAATGTAGCCCAATAGGGTAATAAAAAAAAAAAGTCAAAAGAAGCCGGATAACCCCTTTAATTTTTCAACCTAAGCAACTACAGTATGTAACTATAAAAGAAACAGCAAAAATGCAATAAGAAGAGAAAAATTTTATTCTGTTGTGTGGTGTCGACACCTACAGAAAAAAAGTAGAAAAAAATCAGCATTTATGCTGTCTGAACATGGACTAAGTGTTACAGTTTTATTACCTTTTTTTATTTTTTTTATAGGTTAATTAGACAAATAAAATCAATCACTTTTTTAATTCTATTTCCCGATCACAATAAATAATCTGATCACTGTGTTGTACAGGTTGTACTATTAGGGTGCCTTCACACTTTAGCGATGCAGCAGCGATCCGACCAGCGATCTGACCTGGTCAGGATCGCTGCTGCATCGCTACATGGTCGCTGGTGAGCTGTCAAACAGGCAGATCTCACCAGCGACCAGTGACCAGCCCCTAGCCAGCAGCGACGTGCAAGCGACGCTGCGCTTGCACGGAGCCGGCGTCTGGAAGCTGCGGACACTGGTAACTAAGGTAAACATCGGGTATGGTTACCCGATGTTTACATTAGTTACCAGCGCACACCGCTTAGCTTTGCTCTCCTAGCTACAGTACACATCGGGTTAATTAACCCGATGTGTAATGCAGCTACATGTGCAGAGAGCCGGAGCTGGCAGCACAGGTAGCGTGAGAGCTGCGGAGGCTGGTAACTAAGGTAAATATCGGGTAACCACCTTGGTTACCCGATGTTTATCTTGGTTACAAGCTTACCTCAGCTGCCAGATGCCGGCTCCTGCTCCCTGCTCGCTTCATTTGTCGCTCTCTCGCTGTCACACACAGCGATCTGTGTGTCACAGTGGGAGAGCGCCTTTGAAGAAAACGAACCAGGGCTGTGTGTAACGAGCAGCGATCTCGCAGCAGGGGCCAGATCGCTGCTCAGTGTCACACACAGCGAGATCGCTAATGAGGTCACTGCTGCGTCACAAAAAGCGTGACTCAGCAGCGATCTCGGCAGCGAGCTCGCTGTGTGTGAAGCACCCCTTACAGGGACACAAATATGCCTGTTGTTTGCTGATTTATGGAGATTATTATTTTTAAAAAAAAAAAAAATAAAAATAAAAATGTCATTTAGTTAGTTTTCATTATTTTTTAGCAATTTTCTAGCAAGAATTTTTATTTTATTTTATTCTCCCTGTAGAATACAGTGACTTACAAATACACTGCTATATAGAATGTATATCTGTGTGCCAGTATAATCTGCCTCTGATTATACAGTTTGCACTTCAGATTCAAGTATAGCAAATCTTTGTATAACTGTCAGTGTTGGCAGTGGCTCAAGGCTTTTGGCTGTTGTCTGCAATTATGTAGGTTGTGGGTTCAATTCTTGTGGAAACCAGATCACAATAAAAGAAAAATTGACATTTTTGTAATTGTTTTTAAGTAGTTTTAAAGAAGCAAAAAAACCCCATCTTTTATTTTCCCTCTAGAATACAAGTACACAGAGACGCACTGCAATATACAGAGGTGTCTTTATGTACCTGTATTATCTATCCATGGGTTCGGAGCCTGCACTGCAGAGTCTATTATACAAAATCCTCCCATTTTTCAAGTTTAGGCTGTGATTCATAGCTTTAGCTTCTGGTTGCAAAACTAGTGATAGTGGCTTTAATTCCCAGGGAGACCAGATCTCAAAAGAAGAGGATTGTTTAATCAATTAGTGTAAGTATTTGCATAAAGATGCTGGCCATGTTCCTCAAGTAGGATCTAGTAGCGATGAAGATGGGAAGAAGTTGGGCTAAAGTACCTCCATGCCTCGCCGCACTGATGCAGTAATTCATGCAGAAGAAGCTCTGACCAAGTATTGAGGCATTTACTGTACAGACTTTTCAGTAGGCGCCAACATTTCTGAGTTTAAAATCAATTTTTTAGTTGGTCTTATATAAAATTCTAACTTTCTAAGATAATGACTTTTGGGTTGTCATTGGCTGTGAGCCATGATCATCAACATTAACAGAAATAAATACTTGAAATAGATCCCTCTGTGTGTAATGACTATATACAGTTAGGTCCAGAAATATTTGGACAGTGAGACAATTTTCGCGAGTTGGGCTCTGCATGCCACCACATTGGATTTGAAATGAAACCTCTACAACAGAATTCAAGTGCAGATTGTAACGTTTAATTTGAAGGTTTGAACAAAAATATCTGATAGAAATTGTAGGAATTGTACACATTTCTTTACAAACACTCCACATTTTAGGAGGTCAAAAGTAATTGGACAAATAAACCAAACCCAAACAAAATATTTTTATTTTCAATATTTTGTTGCGAATCCTTTGGAGGCAATCACTGCCTTAAGTCTGGAACCCATGGACGTCACCAAACGCTGGGTTTCCTCCTTCTTAATGCTTTGCCAGGCCTTTACAGCTGCAGCCTTCAGGTCTTGCTTGTTTGTGGGTCTTTCCGTCTTAAGTCTGGATTTGAGCAAGTGAAATGCATGCTCAATTGAGTTAAGATCTGGTGATTGACTTGGCCATTGCAGAATGTTCCACTTTTTTGCACTCATGAACTCCTGGGTAGCTTTGGCTGTATGCTTGGGGTCATTGTCCATCTGTACTATGAAGCGCCATCCGATCAACTTTGCGGCATTTGGCTGAATCTGGGCTGAAAGTATATCCTGGTACACTTCAGAATTCATCCGGCTACTCTTGTCTGCTGTTATGTCATCAATAAACACAAGTGACCCAGTGCCATTGAAAGCCATGCATGCCCATGCCATCACGTTGCCTCCACCATGTTTTACAGAGGATGTGGTGTGCCTTGGATCATGTGCCGTTCCCTTTCTTCTCCAAACTTTTTTCTTCCCATCATTCTGGTACAGGTTGATCTTTGTCTCATCTGTCCATAGAATACTTTTCCAGAACTGAGCTGGCTTCATGAGGTGTTTTTCAGCAAATTTAACTCTGGCCTGTCTATTTTTGGAATTGATAAATGGTTTGCATCTAGATGTGAACCCTTTGTATTTACTTTCATGGAGTCTTCTCTTTACTGTTGACTTAGAGACAGATACACCTACTTCACTGAGAGTGTTCTGGACTTCAGTTGATGTTGGGAACGGGTTCTTCTTCACCAAAGAAAGTATGCGGCGATCATCCACCACTGTTGTCATCCGTGGACGCCCAGGCCTTTTTGAGTTCCCAAGCTCACCAGTCAATTCCTTTATTCTCAGAATGTACCCGACTGTTGATTTTGCTACTCCAAGCATGTCTGCTATCTCTCTGATGGATTTTTTCTTTTTATTCAGCCTCAGGATGTTCTGCTTCACCTCAATTGAGAGTTCCTTAGACCGCATGTTGTCTGGTCACAGCAACAGCTTCCAAATGCAAAACCACACACCTGTAATCAACCCCAGACCTTTTAACTACTTCATTGATTACAGGTTAACGAGGGAGACGCCTTCAGAGTTAATTGCAGCCCTTAGAGTCCCTTGTCCAATTACTTTTGGTCCCTTGAAAAAGAGGAGGCTATGCATTACAGAGCTATGATTCCTAAACCCTTTCTCCGATTTGGATGTGAAAACTCTCATATTGCAGCTGGGAGTGTGCACTTTCAGCCCATATTATATATATAATTGTATTTCTGAACATGTTTTTGTAAACAGCTAAAATAACAAAACTTGTGTCACTGTCCAAATATTTCTGGACCTAACTGTATAAATATGCATTTCACTTTTTGTATTGAATTACTGAAATAAATTAACTTTTGGTAGATATTCTAATTTATTGAGATGCACTTGTATATTCATCCCTTTTAGCATTTTTTTAAGAGCATTTTAAGGCTGACTGTGGGCGAAATCCACCTGAAAAAGAGGTGCATAGAAGGCAATGCTTGAAATGTAGATTCCACTCAACTACAGAATCAGTTAAAGATAATTTATTCCGAAGGACTTTGCTCATTGTATGAATAAAAAAGTAATGCCTTCTTAAACACAATAAAATAATATTTAATAAGTAATTAAATTGTGAATTGGATTTTTAAATACACAACCGCAAAATTGACAAAACAGCCAAATGATTTAAATTCAGAAGGTAAAGGAACAGTATTAGTGTACGTAGGGTAACACTGCCACACTGTGGTCATTTATGGTAATGGAAAACAAAAAGCATATTTGCTCAAGATCCTGTCATTTAATGAAGCTTTTTTTTTTTAATAAAGCATTTATTTTTCTTTGTAAAACATAAAAATTGCTTTTAAATTGATGACCAATATAATATTTGCAATATACAATTTTGTTTATCATAAAGAAAATGTCCTCGATATATCTGCTGGAGAAAGGTTGAACTTGATGGATCTCTCTTTTTTCAGGCTATATAAATATGCTGTGCTGTTACTGGACAAAAGTCTTGGTGTTTCTTTCTTATAGTTAAGTGAAAAAAATCTTAACTATATTGCAACTCTGTAAAAACTTTGCTTTTGTCAGATTTGAGATCTTAGGCCTATAACACACGGCATGAAAATCGGAGCGAGTGGAATGCGATAAAACATTGCATTCCACTCGGACCAATATTAGCCTATGTGCCAGCACCCATGAGCGATTATTTTCTCAGCCCCAATCGGACCGAGGAAACAATCACAGCATGCTGCGACTGTAATGCGAGACTCTTTCTCTCGCACCTGTTCAAGTCTATGGAGCGAGAGAAAGATCGCACTGCACTCGCAGTACACTGGTGTACCGCGAGTTCAGGGCGACAATTGTAATAGCCAGCTACGGAGGAGAGAGGGGGATAAATTTCCCCCTCCCCTCTGCAGCGCTGACCCACCCCTACTCAGTGCCGGCTCTCCCCCCGCAGCTGAGGTCCGATCGCATGATCGGACCTCAGTCGCAGTGACACTCGCATGACACTCTGCTCCTGCTGTGCTGCCAGCGTGAGCCGAGTGTCATGCGAGGATCGCATTAGGACCTGTGTGACCCCGGCCTACATGTACATAATTCTGCCATCACTTTTTCTCAACAGTGTGTTGGCCATTATTACAGTGGTTCATAGAGTTTAACCAAAGTCGGGTGTCTGCCCTATCAACTCTCGATGGTACTTTCTGTGCCTACCATGGTGACCAAAAAACTTTGCTTTTTTGCACTTTTATTTTGCTTCGCCTTCTTTCAAGAGCCATACATTTTTTTATTTGCTTAGCGGACATAGCCATAAATTCCTGTTTTTGATGAATGAGTTCTAATTTCCAATGACACCATTTAATTGAAAATAAAATACTGAAAAATGGGGAAAAAAAATCCAAGTACAAATTTGTTGTATTGCCTTTTTCTGAGACCCATAAATTTTGTATTTCCTAGGATGGAACAGTGTCCAGATCTCAACCCCATAGAAAACCTTTGGAGGAGTTGAAAGTCTGTGTTGCCCAGCGACAGACCCAAAACATCATTGCTCTAGAGGAGATCTGCATGGGGGAATGGGCCATCATACCACCAACAGTGTGTGCCAACCTTATAAAGACTTACAGAAAATGTTTGACGTCTATCATTGCCAACAGAGGATATATAACAAAATATTGAGATGAACTATTGTTATTGACAAAATACTTCTTTTGCACCATAATTTGCAAAAAAAATCTTCCTAAATCAGACGAAGTGATTTTCTGGATTTATTTCCTC
Organism: Anomaloglossus baeobatrachus; assembly: GCF_048569485.1. Taxonomy (NCBI): domain Eukaryota; kingdom Metazoa; phylum Chordata; class Amphibia; order Anura; family Aromobatidae; genus Anomaloglossus; species Anomaloglossus baeobatrachus. Next base: position 100,323,613 of record NC_134362.1, read on the forward strand.
ATTTTGTCTCTCATAGTTGTGGTCTACCTATGATTTCAATTACAGTCCTCCCTCATCTTTTTAAGTGGGAGAACTTGCACAATTTGTGACTGACTGAATACTTTTCTTCCCCACTGTATATATCTCCCATCCTAATAATAATAATAATAATTTTTATTTCTATAGCGCCAACATATTCCACAGCGCTTTACAATTCAGAAATTCATATACAAGCAATAGTTATAAAAATACAATAATTAAAGCAACAAATACAACACTGCTCATGAGAGCTTACAATCTACAATGAGGTGAGGTGGGGGGCCCTATACTAGTATAAACTGTCCCACATCCTGGTATGTATATGGTACATACTCCCATCCTGGAATATAGGTCCCCCGACATTCTGGTATATGTGCTCCCTATTTGTGGCCTCATCCTGGTATATAGTGTCCACCATTATGGTATATATTGTATGCCCCCCCATCCTGGTTCCCTTGCAAGGATATATGTCCCTCACCCAGGTATATATGTCCCCCATTCTGGTATATAGGTCAACATCCAGGGCCCATCTTGGTATATATGTCCCCCATCCTGGTTTACAGTTTATGCCCCCCTTCCTGGTGTATATGGTGCAGGAGTCGGCAGCTGACATCATCGTGTGTGCCATGGCACATGACGTCACTGCCATTCGCCCCTAGAATCAAGAGCATTCCGACGTCAGCGTGTATAGCGATGCAGGGTGTCTGCATTACTATACACTTCAGCTGAATGTGTGACCTTAGACTCACATCCAGATGAAGTAGCCTCTGGAGTCAGCGGGCCCTCTCAGCATGGGCCTGGTCATGATCTCTGTGCCACAATTGTTACACCCCTGGGATTAGGAATGATCATGGCACATAAGTGCAGTCATAGAAAAGCATAACTCCCATCTTGCCCCTATGAATGTTCCATTCATACTCATTCCATGCCCCCATACAGCATGATTCCCTCAAAACTGCCTTCACCAAAACTAAGTATACTACCCCTGCAGTAAATTCTCCCATACAAAGTTCCCCAATAGTAACCCTCACACACACATAATGAGAACCCCACAGTATTATGGCCTCACAGTGCATGCCCCCACAATGCATGATGGCCACACAAGCCCTGCACCTAGTATACTGGCCCCTCGGCCCCCACACACATTATCCTGACCAAACAGCTCCCTACGAAGTGTAATGCCCCCATAGCCATCCCGCTCACAATATGATGGCCCCACAGCCCGCCACACATTATCTTGTCTATTTAGCTCACAAGCCCCTCAAAAACATTTTCATGGCCCCCTACAGACCATACACACTGTATGATGACCTACCACACTACCATACACACACACACACACACACACACAGACATACACAATATCATAGCCCTAATGGTCCCCAAACACAGTATCATGGCCCCCATAGCTGCCCCCACACAGTATCATAGTCTCAAATACGTCTGAACACAGTGCCAATACCTTGCCTGTGTACATATTTTCAAGGACAAAAAATTACATGGATTCAAAATTGAAAGTAGAAACAAGCAGGGACACCTCCTTGGCGCCGTACTGCACCACACCCTGGTATCATAGTGACTTTCATAGTAAAACATAATTTTAATAAAGGTAACCCCACATCCTTTGCCACCTTGGCATCAACAAAATTGTCTCCATAACCTCAATCAATAGAGGCCTAAATCCGCACAGATGTTTATAGATAAGATAAAAAAAAACAGGAAGCAATCATTTTGCAGAATCATAAGCAAATACCTGTGTGCCAAAGTGGGTCTTCCGGGACCCACCTGTTCCTGGCAGCGATTATCTTGGGCAGGCATACATAATTCAGATACTGAGAATTACACCCAGTATACAGGACAGTAGAAGTGGTACTGTGCAGTGTATATATACAGAACAATAGAGATGCTGGTGATTATACCCAGTATACAGTGCCTACAAGTAGTATTCAACCCCCTGCAGATTTAGCAGGTTTACACATTCGGAATTAACTTGGCATTGTGACATTTGGACTGTAGATCAGCCTGGAAGTGTGAAATGCACTGCAGCAAAAAAGAATGTTATTTCTTTTTTTTTTTTTTTTTAAATTGTGAAAAGTTTATTCAGAGGGTCATTTATTATTCAACCCCTCAAACCACCAGAATTCTGTTTGGTTCCCCTAAAGTATTAACAAGTATTTCAGGCACAAAGAACAATGAGCTTCACATGTTTGGATTAATTATCTCTTTTTCAAGCCTTTTCTGACTAATTAAGACCCTCCCCAAACTTGTGAACAGCACTCATACTTGGTCAACATGGGAAAGACAAAGGAGCATTCCAAGGCCATCAGAGACAAGATCATGGAGGGTCACAAGGCTGGCAAGGGGTACAAAACCCTTTCCAAGTAGTTGGGCCTACCTGTCTCCACTGTTGGGAGCATCATCCGGAAGTGGAAGGCTTATGGAACTACTGTTAGCCTTCCAATGCCTGGACAGCATTTGAAAGTTTCCACCCGTGCCGAGGCCAGGCTTGTCCGAAGAGTCAAGGCTAACCCAAGGACAACAAGGAAGGAGCTCCGGGAAGATCTCATGGCAGTGGGGACATTGGTTTCAGTCAATACCATAAGTAACGTACTCCACCGCAATGGTCTCCGTTCCAGACGAGCCCGTAAGGTACCTTTACTTTCAAAGCGTCATGTCAAGGCTCGTATACAGTTTGCTCATGATCACTTGGAGGACTCTGAGACAGACTGGTTCAAGGTTCTCTGGTCTGATGAGACCAAGATCGAGATCTTTGGTGCCAACCACACACGTGACGTTTGGAGACTGGATGGCACTGCATACGACCTCAAGAATACCATCCCTACAGTCAAGCATGGTGGTGGCAGCATCATGCTGTGGGGCTGTTTCTCAGCCAAGGGGCCTGGCCATCTGGTCCGCATCCATGGCAAGATGGATAGCACGGCCTACCTGGAGATTTTGGCCAAGAACCTCCGCTCCTCCATCAAGGATCTTAAGATGGGTCGTCATTTCATCTTCCAACAAGACAACGACCCAAAGCACACAGCCAAGAAAACCAAGGCCTGGTTCAAGAGGGAAAAAATCAAGGTGTTGCAGTGGCCTAGTCAGTCTCCTGACCTTAACCCAATTGAAAACTTGTGGAAGGAGCTCAAGATTAAAGTCCACATGAGACACCCAAAGAACCTAGATAACTTGGAGAAGATCTGCATGGAGGAGTGGGCCAAGATAACTCCAGAGACCTGTGCCAGCCTGATCAGGTCTTATAAAAGACGATTATTAGCTGTAATTGCAAACAAGGGTTATTCCACAAAATATTAAACCTAGGGGTTGAATAATAATTGACCCACACTTTTATGTTGAAAATGTATTAAAATTTAACTGAGCAACATAACTTGTTGGTTTGTAAGATTTATGCATCTGTTAATAAATCCTGCTCTTGTTTGAAGTTTGCAGGCTCTAACTTATTTACATCTTATCAAACCTGCTAAATCTGCAGGGGGTTGAATACTACTTGTAGGCACTGTACATGACAGGATAAATGGTACTGTGCAGTGTATATATACAGAATAATACAGATAATGAGAATTACACCTAGTATATGTGGCGCCCCTGACCTGGTCAGGCACCACTGAGTACTGCACCCATGCTGGGGACAGTACAATACAGGTAATCCAGAAGGCTGACCGAGGTGTGACTACACAGGCGCATAGTGATCAGGTCTCACACATGTACCTATGAGAGGACCCCTGGGGATCCCAGGAGGGGGAAAAGCCTTCGCCTCCACTGGAATAGTGGAGGGGGCCAAAAGCCTCCATCTCCTCTCAAGGGGTGTGGTAAGAGAGTCTGGTTGCTAGGTGGCGTAGGCAGGCACAAAAGGGAAAAGAGAAGGAGGAGTAAACAGTCTGAAGCAGAGTGTGGAGGAGTGAGGAGCAGGAAAGTGAGGCTCTGACAGGAGCAGCAGCAGTGAAGGTCCCAGATGTGAGCCGGTTCAGAGCAGAGTCCAGGGAGCTCCGAGGAGAGCTGACCCCTTCCCCTGGGCTGCTGTAGTCTGACAGCGTCCGCGCAGTGACTACCGACGGGGGAGAACGGTCACCTAGGAGTGCTACCCGAAACCCATCTCCAGCTAGAGAGAGAGCACAGAGTGGGAAGTAAGGAGACTGCTAGGGAGAACCAGGCCCAAACGGGCGGCAGATCCCGGAGCGGGGATAGATCCACCTTTCCCTGCTAAACCTGCCGGTGTGGGGCCCTCAAAGCCCACACCACAACACCACAAAAGCCGCAGCCACGTAGCCACAGTTAGGGCCCATAGCTCACAGGAGGCAAGCAGCTGGAGTGAGCTGGTCCAGGCCACAAGCAAACGGCAAACGAAGGGGAGTGAGGCTTCAGCAACTTCCCTGGGTGACCCCCATAGGGACTAAAAGTCGGGGTCACCCCAAACCACCAAGGGCTAAGGAAGGCGAGTTGGTAGTCACCATCAGAAGTCAGCCTGAAGGATACCTGGTTCCCGCCTGGTTCATCCCAGCTACGCCCGGGTTACTCACCCTGCCACCTGAAGTGAGTAAAAACCCTGAAAGACATTCTGCCTGTGTGGAGTTATTCTGCGCCTTGTGGTTCTACGCACCTACACAGGGCCCTGGGGCTTGCCTCACTCTCAGGAGGCTATTCCAACTAACTGCACTCACCATCAGCCCCAGGCGTCCCTCAACCTGCAGTGGCGGTCCCTACTGGCCGCAATACTGAGAGTGGCGTCACGACAAGAAGAAGATCTCCTACCTGTGACAAGATCCAGCCGAGTGGAGTCCCTGAAGGTAATGCACCGACACAACACCTGTGGGGCTTTACATCTGGCGTCACGAACAGGATAAGGACTAGACCTGTTCAGACAGGTGACCATGTGCCTGGGCGGTCCGCTTGAAAAATTGGAAGCGCCGCCATATTGCCACCATGAAAAGCGCGCTGAAAAACAACAGCAGCCCGCGCTGGGAGAAGTTACCGCCCACGAAGAGGTGTGGCTACCCAGAGATCCCCTGCAGAGTTCTGACCTCGCTTGTGAAGAGAGCGGAGGCGTCCAGAGACGTCGGGACAGAAAGGGAGCCAGAAGCCTGCTGCTGGGAGAGGAGCTGCTGAAAGAGGCAGAGCGGAAACTGAACAGCTTGCTACTAGAGGCAACGACGAGTCCACTGCTGGGAAATCGTACAGAAGAGGGCGCAGAAGAAATGGTGTCTGACCGCAGAAACCCAGAACCGGGCTCCGCTGCCTGGTGGTATCGGGAGCTGGCCCAGTTCTGCGACCGACTGGAGACCCGGGTCGTGGAGCAGATCAGAGAAGAACGCATGGAACTTCTGGAGATGGCTGCCGCGGTTCAGGCCTATGAGGGGAGAGCCGCGCGCCGAGTGCCAGACCGGGCGGTGACGGTGACGACTCCGACCCCGATGCTGCCACCGATGGGTGAGTCCAGTGATGCCCCTGCCGGCGCGAGTGCCCCGACCCCTGCTGCCACGCCCGCAGTCCCTGAAGAGGCGCCCGGCGCGGCGACGCTGAGCCAGGCCGCAACCACGCCGGGTGCGGCCCGCCAAGCCCCGGCCGCCGCAGCGATGCCCTGCTCGGCCCACCAAGACCCGGTCCCTGCAGCAACGCCCAGTCCGGCCCGCAGAGAACCGGCAGCCACCGCGACCCTCATCCACGCCGCAGGTGTGACGCTGACCCAGGCCGCCGCCTTGCTAGGCCCGGCCCGCCGAGACCCCACCGCAGCAGCCACGCTCGTCCGCGCCGCAAGTGAGGTGCTGAACCAGGCCGCAGCCACGCCAGGTGCGGCCCGCCAAGCTCCGATCGAGGCAGCGACGCCCAGCCCAGCCTGCACCGATCCCATCGCGACAGCAACGCCGATCCAGGCCGCCGCCATGCAGGGCGCGGCCCGCCAAGACCAGGCCGCCGCCATGTCAGGCGCGGCCCGCCAAGACCAGGCCGCCGCCATATCGGGCGCGGCCCGCCAAGATAAGATTGCATCATCATTTTCCCCGGCCTGCAAGGCCAGAGCAGCCACCGCTCCCCAGTCCAAGGAGGTCCCTGCTAGGAAGCCCACGCTGGGGGAGGACCCTGCATACTGGCAGCTGAAGGCTGACATGGAGGCCAAGTTCCCACAGGAGATGGTGGATCAGTACATGCTCCCTCCGCACACCCCCAAGAGGATTCCGACAACTCCTGCAGCAACCACGCCAAAGAGTTCCCCGTCTGGGTCTGCTGAAGAAAGCCCATCCCCAGCACTGCCACCGAAGGAGTGCTCAGAAGAACTAAGGGGGAGAGGAGGCCAGGAAGCTGAGGAGCTGACTCAGGAGCCACCAGCAGTGGATCCATGCCCAGAGCCGGAGATGTTGCCATATTCTCGCTGGGATGAAGAGGAAGATTTATCCAGCAACCTCACCTGGGAGCCTGCCAGCAGTGAAGCAGCCACCCCGCAGAATCCAGTCCGCAAGACACGGCGCCGTAGCAGAACCCAGTCTTTCCCTGCACCGCCATCCCCAGAGCAGAGAGAAGTCACGGCCAGAGACCTAGAAGAAAAACGGTTCCTGAGAAGAGCCAAAGCACAGGTCAGAGGACCCCTTTGTAGAGGAATTGTGGAAGACTTCAGCCTAAAATCAGGATACGGCTTTATAGTAGCACCTGGTATGAAAGAAGGCATTTTTGTCAACAGAAGAGACGTTAGAGCTCATTTGCCCAGAGGACATCCTGGAAGGAACCTAAGGATGGGAGACACAGTGCAGTTTACCATGCATCAAGGAGAAAGAGGCTGGTATGCGCTAGATGTAACACCATGTCCTACAGAGAAAGAAACAGATACAGAGGAAAGAAAAGAAAAGGAACCCATTGATGACCAAGATGAAGAAAGAGATCAAGGAAGCAACAGGTGCCGCAGCCCTACAGGCCCAAGCCCTGGTGAGGAGGAATCTGCATAAGTTCATGTAAAGTAAAGCAAGTTACCAGTTTGAAAAAGTTTGTTTTGCAACGTTTACAAGTTTAAGAATGTGCCCACATAAACTGATGTGAGAAATAAACCTTAAGGCTATGAACTGGCTATAGCCACAAACTCTCGCAGTGTAAATAGTTACACCAGAGGGCACCACCACCACCAGAGTCAGCCTGTTTAGGGGCTTGGCTCGTCTGCAACCAGGGAGCACGTCCGTATATAGGGCCTTGGCTTACCTGCGACCAGAGAGCATGCCTGTTTATGGGGCGTGGCTCTCCACCACAAAGAGGGTACCTGGTCAGCACCAACTGTGGAGGCCGCCTCTACATCCTGCCAGAAGAGGCTGAAGGCGCGGCTCCACCAGGCCAGGTATACCCTGAAGACCACCAGCCCATGAAAGCCGCCTCTACATCCTGCCAGAAGTGGCTGAAGGCGCGGCCAACGTGAAAGGGTTTTGGGTGGGTTAACGGACTTGTGGGTGGAGGGTGGTGATGTATGGTACCTGGTGCTTTTAAAAATGTTTTACATGTTTTAATGTTTTATGCATTTTAAAATGTTGTCTTGCAGCCCGAGGACGTGCTGGTGATAACTAAGGGGGAATGTGGCGCCCCTGACCTGGTCAGGCACCACTGAGTACTGCACCCATGCTGGGGACAGTACAATACAGGTAATCCAGAAGGCTGACCGAGGTGTGACTACACAGGCGCATAGTGATCAGGTCTCACACATGTACCTATGAGAGGACCCCTGGGGATCCCAGGAGGGGGAAAAGCCTTCGCCTCCACTGGAATAGTGGAGGGGGCCAAAAGCCTCCATCTCCTCTCAAGGGGTGTGGTAAGAGAGTCTGGTTGCTAGGTGGCGTAGGCAGGCACAAAAGGGAAAAGAGAAGGAGGAGTAAACAGTCTGAAGCAGAGTGTGGAGGAGTGAGGAGCAGGAAAGTGAGGCTCTGACAGGAGCAGCAGCAGTGAAGGTCCCAGATGTGAGCCGGTTCAGAGCAGAGTCCAGGGAGCTCCGAGGAGAGCTGACCCCTTCCCCTGGGCTGCTGTAGTCTGACAGCGTCCGCGCAGTGACTACCGACGGGGGAGAACGGTCACCTAGGAGTGCTACCCGAAACCCATCTCCAGCTAGAGAGAGAGCACAGAGTGGGAAGTAAGGAGACTGCTAGGGAGAACCAGGCCCAAACGGGAGGCAGATCCCGGAGCGGGGATAGATCCACCTTTCCCTGCTAAACCTGCCGGTGTGGGGCCCTCAAAGCCCACACCACAACACCACAAAAGCCGCAGCCACGTAGCCACAGTTAGGGCCCATAGCTCACAGGAGGCAAGCAGCTGGAGTGAGCTGGTCCAGGCCACAAGCAAACGGCAAACGAAGGGGAGTGAGGCTTCAGCAACTTCCCTGGGTGACCCCCATAGGGACTAAAAGTCGGGGTCACCCCAAACCACCAAGGGCTAAGGAAGGCGAGTTGGTAGTCACCATCAGAAGTCAGCCTGAAGGATACCTGGTTCCCGCCTGGTTCATCCCAGCTACGCCCGGGTTACTCACCCTGCTACCTGAAGTGAGTAAAAACCCTGAAAGACATTCTGCCTGTGTGGAGTTATTCTGCGCCTTGTGGTTCTACGCACCTACACAGGGCCCTGGGGCTTGCCTCACTCTCAGGAGGCTATTCCAACTAACTGCACTCACCATCAGCCCCAGGCGTCCCTCAACCTGCAGTGGCGGTCCCTACTGGCCGCAATACTGAGAGTGGCGTCACGACAAGAAGAAGATCTCCTACCTGTGACAAGATCCAGCCGAGTGGAGTCCCTGAAGGTAATGCACCGACACAACACCTGTGGGGCTTCACATATACAAGATAGGTGAAGTGGTACTGTGCAGTGTATTTATACAGCCTAATAGATATATGGAGAGTAAAGGCCGCTTTACACGCAGCGACATCGCTAAAGCGATGTCGTTGGGGTCACGGAATTCGTGACGCACATCCGGCCTCGTTAGCGAAGTCGTTGCGTGTGAAACGTAGGAGCGAAATCGAGCTAAAGAGCAAAAATACTCACCTTATCGTTGCTCGTTGACATGCTCCTCCATTCCCAAATATCGTTGCTGTTGCAGGACACAGGTTGTTCGTCGTTCCTGCGGCAGCACACATCGCTATGTGTGACACCGCAGGAACGAGGAACCTCACCTTACCTGCGGCCGCCCGCAATGAGGAAGGAAGAAGGTGGGCGGGATGTTACGTCCCGCTCATCTCCGCCCCTCCGCTTCTATTGGGCGCCCGCTTAGTGACGTCGCTGTGACGCCGAACGAACTGTCCCCTTAGAAAGGAGGCGGTTCGCCGGCAACAGCGACGTCGCTAGGCAGGTAAGTATGTGTGATGGGTTCGAGCGATGTTGTGAGGCTGTGCGCCACGTGCAGCGTTTTGTCCGTGATGCACAACCGATGGGGGCGGCATGCTAGCGATCTCGCTAGAGAGATTGCAGCGTGTAAAGCTGCCTTTACATCCAGTATACAGGATAAGAGAAGTGGTACTGTACAAATTAAGTGTGTGTATGTGTGGGGGAGTATGTATACACACAAAGGGAATATAAACGGAGAATTACACCTAGCATACACTGCACCTCAATGTATGCTACAAACAATTATATATACAGCTTCGCACTATTTCCTATATGTGTGGACTACACTAGTATATGGACTGTAGTATGTACTGTTGAGCTGTGTATATAGTTATTTAGTGAGGCTCTGTGTATATGATTTGTAATGGGGAGTCCACATCATATACATTATATACTGCATTAAAGAGCATAGTATGGAGCTGAGTGTATACTATATAGTGTAGAAATGTGCGTTTGTATATAGTATATAGTGTAGAATATACACTATATGCTACACCCACAGCACCATATTACAATATATATACATATCTACACAATATATGCACACAGCACTTTACTATATGCTATACAAAATAGGTCAACACTCTATACAGTTAATTATGATGTTTATGTGTCGCCCAAAAATAGGGGGTACTCAGATCCGTGCCAAGGGGTCATTTCTGTAGGTATCACTGTGGCGTGACCCAGTCTGTGATCCCAGGCTCCACAACAAAAAGGGGATTAGGTAAGGGAGATTGTCCATGACGCCACCCGTGGGTTGCGGTGATGAGATGGTGGCACCGCCGCTGCCTCTGGGGATCGTGCCCGGGACTGATGGTGTGGGGCAGCAAGGTGGAATCCCCTCCACGGGTAGGGGAGGTGTAGTCCCGGGGCCCAATTGGGAGTTGTGGTGGTGGCAGGGATTGCAGGGAGCAGGAAACTCACAGTTCGGTTGTCTTAGTGTTGGATGAAGCTAGGCTGATGTGTGTGGTCATAAAACACAGAGTCCTCTGTAAACCAACTTGCCGGTGACCGGGAGCCTTTTGGAGGTGTGTGCTGGTCCCACACACGGTGCAATGAGCAGGAGCCCTCTTCTGTTGTACTGCACCTTGTACTCTGCCTAGCTCCTCTAGTTGGAACGGGGGAAGTCAACTTCCCTGCACTATTACGAGTTCCCGATGCCTGTGGGCCACTACCCTGCCCCGGTCCACTTTGGGTCCCCTCCTAGTGCCTGACCTGTTCCCACAGTCCAGGGGCTCCAACCCCTGACCGCTCTGCAACTTTCTCTCTAGCCCAGGAGACACACTCCTGACTGCTCTGCTGCTCTCCTCTGACTGACTGAACTCCTCCCCTGCTGCTCTTTTTAGCTCCTAACTGGGGGGAGGGGCGGCTGCTCATATGCACCATGTGGGTGTGTGTGTGTGTAATCCCAAGGAGGAAGCGATTCCTGTACCCTTGGTGGGGGGTACAGTCATCTGTGACTACCTGGTTTTGCCAGGGCGTCACATTCCCCCTTGGTTAAACACAGCCCGTCAGCGGGCGTTTATTTTAACGGGAAAAAAGACAAGTTAAACATTACAAACATGCATCTTCCCACATCGGGAGGTACGCTTGCTCAAACTGTAAAGTGTTAACGTTACGGCGCCCACAGCCACAGCAACAAGCAGGTCACTGGTCCTCATGGTGACTGGGCCTCGGCCAACCTTCATCACAGGCCTCTCCTCGGACAGGTCACTCCATGTTGTGCTACAGTCCTGGTGGGGCATAACATGGCAAAAGGGGTAGCTGGGTTTCTCTACCAAAACAGTTATTTGCCCATCCCCCTCCACCTAGGGTCCCCAGTAACACCGACATGTCACACACCATTCACGACCCTGATGGCCCCATCTGGCTCCCACCAGAGGGGTTCAACAAGAACGACGGGCCTCTACCACCTTCCACCTGGAATTCCAGATGACCTCTCCCGGGGAATGTGGGGAGGTTCAACAAAGGTGATAGGCAGTCACTTAAACTTGAAACATGTAAACTGTCAACTTGCGGGTAGCCGTCCATGTTCCGTACCACTGCTGCTGCCGCCGCTCCCAGTACGGGTCACGGGTTCCGTGCTCTGCCTCCTGCTCAGGAGCCAGGCCCACTCGGATGCCCTCGGTGCCGGCTACAACCGGCCTCGCTAACTGCCGAGGGCACCATCGCTCAGTGGCCTGCTCTTCCTCTGTGCAGGTGCACTTCGGCTGCTCCACACCTGGGACGGGGTACCTGGGAGCGGCTGGCGCCACATCTGGGGCGGACTTCCAGTTGGGTGTCGCCTTTGCTGCGGCCGGGCGGACTGCCGGAGCCAACGTCATCTCTGTTGTGGCCGGGCGGACTGCCGGAGCCGGGTGAGATGTCATCGGGTTTGCGGCTCGCTTGTCCAGGAACGGAATTAGGCAAAGTCCTGGTGTCCCTGTCTTTACAGCTCTGTTTACATGTCGCAGAATTTTCACCCGTCCCCCCCTTGGTCTTTTCTCGGCACTCCTCTTTCAGGCCGGTAAGTTTCGTTTAGCGACTTCCGACTCTGCTTTACGGCCATGTTCCCAGGGGGAGGGGCTTCAACGTTCGTGCTCTTTTCGCGAGGAAGAAGACTCTGGCAGGAATCTTCGCACCAAAAGATGGCAGCAAGATGGCGGATTTTGAAAATTTTCAACAGGTCACCACTGACTTCACTTCAAGGCGCACTTTACTAGGTAAGTGAATGGGTAAGTATCCTGTTCGTGACGCCTGTTTGTGTCGCCCAGGGATAGGGGGTACTCAGATCCGGGCTAAGGGGTCACTTCTGTAGGTATCACTGTGGCGTGACCCGGTCTGTGATCCCAGGCTCCACAACAAAAAGGGGATTAGGTAAGGGAGATTGTCCGTGACGCCACCCGTGGGTTGCGGTGATGAGATGGTGGCACCGCCGCTGCCTCTGGGGATCGTGCCCGGGACTGGTGGTGTGGGGCAGCAAGGTGGAATCCCCTCCACGGGTAGGGGAGGTGTATTCCCGGGGCCCAATTGGGAGTTGTGGTGGTGGCAGGGATTGCAGGGAGCAGGAAACTCACAGTTCGGTTGTCTTAGTGTTGGATGAAGCTAAGCTGATGTGTGTGGTCATAAAACACAGAGTCCTCTGTAAACCAACTTGCCGGTGACCGGGAGCCTTTTGGAGGGGTATGCTGATCCCACACACGGTGCAATGAGCAGGAGCCCTCTTCTGTTGCACTGCACCATGTAGTCTGCCTAGCTCCCCTGGTTGGAACGGGGGAAGTCCACTTCCCTGCACTATTCCGGGTTCCCGATACCGGTGGGCTACTACCATGCCCCGGTCCACTTTGGGTCCCCTCCTAGTGCCTGACCTGTTCCCGCAGTCCAGGGGCTCCAACCCCTGACCGCTCTGCAACTTTCTCTCCAGCCCAGGAGACACACTCTTGACTGCTCTGCTGCTCTCCTCCAACTGACTGAACTCCTCCCCTGCTGCTCTTTTCAGCTCCTAACTGGGGGGGAGGGCGGCTGCTCATATGCACCATGTGGGGGTGTGTGTGTGTAATCCCAAGGAGGAAGCGATTCCTGTACACTTGGTGGGGGGTACAGTCATCTATGACTACCTGGTTTTGCCAGGGCGTCACATTTACATCATACTGTATAGGATGTGCTGGGTTGTTGTATACACATCAGAAAGGATACGCTGTAGCTGATGTATATGTGGCGCCCCTGAGGCTTCAGTCACTGACTTAAGCTGCAATGCTCATCCCGGGTAAGGAAGAGGTCAACCACTGGTTTTCAATTACACAACACAAACACACAGCTTAACAGCCAGATACAGAAACTGTGCTAAAGGTGGTCATCATAACAATGGGTTTTTCGCAGCTACCAGTGAGTCATCAGGAAGTTACAGAACACACAGTTTTCACATCAGAATAGCCTGAGACTCAGAACAACATGGTCGCTAAAGAGAGTGCTTAAGAGCTTCTATAGTTAGGACCAGGCAGACTAGAAGGAGCAGGAGAAGACAGTGGCGAAGCTGGCTAACTAGTAGCTCCTGTGGGACGGAGGAGAAACACGTTTTCCAAGGGGAGAGCTTCATTGCTCCCTTGGAACCAGCGCTGTTCAGGGTGCAGAGCACTAGGGTGGAACATACTCCACGTTGGACCATCAGAATCTGCTGGAAAGGGGGATTCCACGTCCCTCTGGCCACAATATCCCGGAGCACAGTGGCACATAGGGTCCAAAGTCGTGTTGCAGTCATGCCCCACAGCAGACCCGAGCCACCTGCATACGGGACAGGGACTTTAACACTACACCGGGGTCCCCAAGCACTTCAGGTCACTGGAATTCACACTAAATAGCACAAGAAGGAAGGGCCCACAGAATACCGCACCGGTTCTTACCTTCGACTTACCCGGGATCGGCTGGAGTCCATCGCAGCGGTAACCGGTGCCTCCGGGAAGCCTACAAACTGTAAGTAAAGAGACCTGGAACTGCAGCAGCTGACTCTGCCTCTTATTGCCGGTGCCAGCACCCCACGCTTCGGCGCCAATGGCCACCGTCTCCTCCATCACCTCCCCGTAGCCCGTTCAACCTGTAGGGAGCAGAACCACCCTTGCTGTGACACCATCAGCCCCGGAGGACATCACCCGCAGCGGCGGCTAATCCCTGGCCGCATACCACAGGTGGCGTCACGAGACAAATCCTCCACCGTCATCATCCCCCCCTTTCTTCTTTATTGTACACCTCGAGGCCACGAAACCGGGTAGGGCCACCCGTTTCATCCCCCTGACAAGACATCACCAAGCCTGGCGACGAGCATAAGTTAACCCCTTGCCCCCTGGGTGCTACATATACATCAGATAGGATATGCTGGGGCGATGTATATACATCAGATAGGATACGCTGGAGTCGATGTATACCTCAGATAGCATACGCTATGTATGAAGGTCAAATGGGGTATGCTCGGGGCCGATGTATACTGTATAATACACATAGCATATGGTGGGGCAGGTGCATATGCGTCACATAGGAAACTGAGGGGCTGATGTAAATGCATCAGATAGGAGATACGAGGGCCAATGTATATAGATCAAATAGGAGACGCTGGGGCTTCATGTTTATACAAGACATGGCCCCATCTTGTTAACTCAACCACAGCTTATTAATGGAACAGTGCATCATGTAGTCCACACAGTACCTTCAGGAGATGATTCAAGTAATGGACTCAGGGTGCAGAGGGTGGTAACTCTGCCCACAAAGAACGTCTACCTAACGCTGCTTAGCACTTAGTCTGGCAGGGTGCATGCCGATACGGCCTACTGAAAGCTGCATGCATGCATGTACGCATACCTCCCAACTTTTGAAGAAAGGAAAGAGGGACAAAGTAAGCGGCGCGCGAAGCGCGCCCGGCAAAATTTGACCACGCCCCTAGCCACACCCATTCGTCAGTAAGGGTCATTCAGTAGTAGAGATGAGCGAACCGGTCCCGGTTCGGCTCGAGGTCGGTTCGCCGAACGGAGGTCCCGTTCGAGTTCGGTCCGTCGAACGTTCGACGAACCGAACTCGAACCGCATAGGAAACAATGGCAGGCATTCACAAACACATAAAAACACCTAGAAAACACCCTCAAAGGTGTCCAAAAGGTGACAAACAACTCACAACACAACACAAACACATGGGAAAGTGACAAGGACATATACTCATGCGAAAACAAAAGAGCAGGACAAGGAAAAAGTGGAGGACACACAGATATAGGCATGGCATGCCCTTCTAAAATCATGTAAAACACCGCAAGGTTACTCCAAGCGGCGTCTCCCTTTTTTCCAAAAATTGGGCCCCACACACCCACCCCTTCAGTGGCAGCAGTTGTGCCCCAGTTGTACACTTCACAGCTAGATTTGAATCAAGCACATTCAAAAATACGCCATAATTAACCGTCCCCAGGATGACACCGGGGTAGGTAGCAAAGTCTTTCCTGATCACAGCTCTGTTCATCTTGGCTCCTTTTAAAAAACACAGCAAGCAAGGGTTACTCCAAGCGGAGTCTCCCTTTTTTCCAAAAATTGGGCCCCACACACACCCACCCCTTCAGTGGCAGCAGTTGTGCCCCAGTTGTACACTTCACAGCTAGATTTGCATCAAGCACATTCAAAAATACCCCATAATTAACCGTCCCCAGGATGACACCGGGGTAGGTAGCAAAGTCTTTCCTGATCACAGCTCTGTTCATCTTGGCTCCTTTTAAAAAACACAGGAAGCAAGGGTTACTCCAAGCGGAGTCTCCCTTTTTTCAAAAAAATTGGGCCCCACACACCCACCCCTTCAGTGGCAGCAGTTGTGCCCCAGTTGTACACTTCACAGCTAGATTTGCATCAAGCACATTCAAAAATACGCCATAATTAACCGATCCCAGGATGACACCGGGGTAGGTAGCAAAGTCTTTCCTGATCCCAGCTCTGTTCATCTTGGCTCCTTTTAAAAAACACAGCAAGCAAGGGTTACTCCAAGCGGAGTCTCCCTTTTTTCCAAAAATTGGGCCCCACACACCCACCCCTTCAGTGACAGCAGTTGTGCCCCAGTTGTACACTTCACAGCTAGATATGCATCAAGCACATTCAAAAATACGCCATACTTAACCGTTCCCAGGATGACCCCGGGGTAGGTAGCAAAGTCTTTGCTGAACCATGACTTGTTCATCTTGGCTCCTTTTTAAAAACACGGCAAGCAAGGGTTACTCCAAGCGGAGTCTCCCTTTTTTCCAAAAATTGGGCCCCACACACACCCACCCCTTCAGTGGCAGCAGTTGTGCCCCAGTTGTACACTTCACAGCTAGATTTGTATCAAGCACATTCAAAAATACGCCATAATTAACCGTCCCCAGGATGACACCGGGGTAGGTAGCAAAGTCTTTCCTGATCACAGCTCATTTCATCTTGGCTCCTTTTAAAAAACACAGCAAGCAAGGGTTACTCCAAGCGGAGTCTCCCTTTTTTCCAAAAATTGGGCCCCACACACACCCACCCCTTCAGTGGCAGCAGTTGTGCCCCAGTTGTACACTTCACAGCTAGATTTGCATCAAGCACATTCAAAAATACGCCATAATTAACCGTCCCCGGGATGACACCGGGGTAGGTAGCAAAGTCTTTCCTGATCACAGCTCTGTTCATCTTGGCTCCTTTTAAAAAACACAGCAAGCAAGGGTTACTCCAAGCGGAGTCTCCCTTTTTTCCAAAAATTGGGCCCCACACACACCCACCCCTTCAGTGGCAGCAGTTGTGCCCCAGTTGTACACTTCACAGCTAGATTTGCATCAAGCACATTCAAAAATACCCCATAATTAACCGTCCCCAGGATGACACCGGGGTAGGTAGCAAAGTCTTTCCTGATCACAGCTCTGTTCATCTTGGCTCCTTTTAAAAAACACAGGAAGCAAGGGTTACTCCAAGCGGAGTCTCCCTTTTTTCAAAAAAATTGGGCCCCACACACCCACCCCTTCAGTGGCAGCAGTTGTGCCCCAGTTGTACACTTCACAGCTAGATTTGCATCAAGCACATTCAAAAATACGCCATAATTAACCGATCCCAGGATGACACCGGGGTAGGTAGCAAAGTCTTTCCTGATCCCAGCTCTGTTCATCTTGGCTCCTTTTAAAAAACACAGCAAGCAAGGGTTACTCCAAGCAGAGTCTCCCTTTTTTCCAAAAATTGGGCCCCACACACCCACCCCTTCAGTGACAGCAGTTGTGCCCCAGTTGTACACTTCACAGCTAGATATGCATCAAGCACATTCAAAAATACGCCATACTTAACCGTTCCCAGGATGACCCCGGGGTAGGTAGCAAAGTCTTTGCTGAACCATGACTTGTTCATCTTGGCTCCTTTTTAAAAACACGGCAAGCAAGGGTTACTCCAAGCGGAGTCTCCCTTTTTTCCAAAAATTGGGCCCCACACACACCCACCCCTTCAGTGGCAGCAGTTGTGCCCCAGTTGTACACTTCACAGCTAGATTTGTATCAAGCACATTCAAAAATACGCCATAATTAACCGTCCCCAGGATGACACCGGGGTAGGTAGCAAAGTCTTTCCTGATCACAGCTCATTTCATCTTGGCTCCTTTTAAAAAACACAGCAAGCAAGGGTTACTCCAAGCGGAGTCTCCCTTTTTTCCAAAAATTGGGCCCCACACACACCCACCCCTTCAGTGGCAGCAGTTGTGCCCCAGTTGTACACTTCACAGCTAGATTTGCATCAAGCACATTCAAAAATACGCCATAATTAACCGTCCCCGGGATGACACCGGGGTAGGTAGCAAAGTCTTTCCTGATCACAGCTCTGTTCATCTTGGCTCCTTTTAAAAAACACAGCAAGCAAGGGTTACTCCAAGCGGAGTCTCCCTTTTTTCCAAAAATTGGGCCCCACACACCCACCCCTTCAGTGGCAGCAGTTGTGCCCCAGTTGTACACTTCACAGCTAGATTTGCATCAAGCACATTCAAAAATACGCCATAATTAACTGTCCCCAGGATGACACCGGGGTAGGTAGCAAAGTCTTTCCTGATCCCAGCTCTGTTCATCTTGGCTCCTTTTAAAAAACACAGCAAGCAAGGGTTACTCCAAGCGGAGTCTCCCTTTTTTCCAAAAATTGGGCCCCACACACACCCACCCCTTCAGTGGCAGCAGTTGTGCCCCAGTTGTACACTTCACAGCTAGATTTGCATCAAGCACATTCAAAAATACGCCATAATTAACCGTCCCCAGGATGACACCGGGGTAGGTAGCAAAGTCTTTCCTGATCACAGCTCTGTTCATCTTGGCTCCTTTTAAAAAACACAGCAAGCAAGGGTTACTCCAAGCGGAGTCTCCCTTTTTTCCAAAAATTGGGCCCCACACACCCACCCCTTCAGTGGCAGCAGTTGTGCCCCAGTTGTACACTTCACAGCTAGATTTGCATCAAGCACATTAAAAAATACGCCATAATTAACCATCCCCAGGATGACACCGGGGTAGGTAGCAAAGTCTTTCCTGATCCCAGCTCTGTTCATCTTGGCTCCTTTTAAAAAACACAGCAAGCAAGGGTTACTCCAAGCGGAGTCTCCCTTTTTTCCAAAAATTGGGCCCCACACACACCCACCCTTTCAGTGGCAGCAATTGTGCCCCAGTTGTACACTTCACAGCTAGATTTGCATCAAGCACATTCAAAAATACGCCATACTTAACCGTTCCCAGGATGTCTCCGGGGTAGGTAGCAAAGTCTTTGCTGAACAATGACTTGTTCATCTTGGCTCCTTTTTAAAAACACGGCAAGCAAGGGTTACTCCAAGCGGAGTCTCCCTTTTTTCCAAAAATTGGGCCCCACACACCCACCCCTTCAGTGGCAGCAGTTGTGCCCCAGTTGTACACTTCACAGCTAGATTTGCATCAAGCACATTCAAAAATACGCCATAATTAACCGTCCCCAGGATGACACCGGGGTAGGTAGCAAAGTCTTTCCTGATCACAGCTCTGTTCATCTTGGCTCCTTTTAAAAAACACAGCAAGCAAGGGTTACTCCAAGCGGAGTCTCCCTTTTTTCCAAAAATTGGGCCCCACACACCCACCCCTTCAGTGGCAGCAGTTGTGCCCCAGTTGTACACTTCACAGCTAGATTTGCATCAAGCACATTCAAAAATACGCCATAATTAACCGTCCCCAGAATGACACCGGGGTAGGTAGCAAAGTCTTTCCTGATCACAGCTCTGTTCATCTTGGCTCCTTTTAAAAAACACAGCAAGCAAGGGTTACTCCAAGCGGAGCCTCCCTTTTTTCCAAAAATTGGGCCCCACACACCCACCCCTTCAGTGGCAGCAGTTGTGCCCCAGTTGTACACTTCACAGCTAGATTTGCATCAAGCACATTCAAACATACGCCATAATTAACCGTCCCCAGGATGACACCAGGGTAGGTAGAAAAGTCTTTCCTGATCCCTGCTCTGTTCATCTTGGCTCCTTTTAAAAAACACAGCAAGCAAGGGTTACTCCAAGCGGAGTCTCCCTTTTTTCCAAAAATTGGGCCCCACACTCCCACCCCTTCAGTGGCAGCAGTTGTGCCCCAGTTGTACACTTCACAGCTAGATTTGCATCAAGCACATTCAAAAATACGCCATAATTAACCGTCCCCAGGATGACACCGGGGTAGGTAGCAAATTCTTTCCTGATCACAGCTCTGTTCATCTTGGCTCCTTTTAAAAAACACAGCAAGCAAGGGTTACTCCAAGCGGAGTCTCCCTTTTTTCCAAAAATTGGGCCCCACACACCCACCCCTTCAGTGGCAGCAGTTGTGCCCCAGTTGTACACTTCACAGCTAGATTTGCATCAAGCACATTCAAAAATACGCCATAATTAACCGTCCCCAGAATGACACCGGGGTAGGTAGCAAAGTCTTTCCTGATCACAGCTCTGTTCATCTTGGCTCCTTTTAAAAAACACAGCAAGCAAGGGTTACTCCAAGCGGAGCCTCCCTTTTTTCCAAAAATTGGGCCCCACACACCCACCCCTTCAGTGGCAGCAGTTGTGCCCCAGTTGTACACTTCACAGCTAGATTTGCATCAAGCACATTCAAAAATACGCCATAATTAACCGTCCCCAGGATGACACCAGGGTAGGTAGAAAAGTCTTTCCTGATCCCTGCTCTGTTCATCTTGGCTCCTTTTAAAAAACACAGCAAGCAAGGGTTACTCCAAGCGGAGTCTCCCTTTTTTCCAAAAATTGGGCCCCACACACACCCACCCCTTCAGTGGCAATACTTGTGCCCCAGTTGTACACTTCACAGGTAGATGTGCATCGAGCACATTCAAAAATACGCCATACTTAACCGTTCCCAGGATGACCCCTGGGTAGGTAGCAAAGTCTTTGCTGAACCATGACTTGTTCATCTTGGCTCCTTTTTAAAAACACGGCAAGCAAGGGTCACTCCAAGCGGAGTCTCCCTTTTTTCCAAAAATTGGGCCCCACACACCCACCCATTCAGTGGCAGCAGTTGTGCCCCAGTTGTACACTCCACAGCTAGATTTGCATCAAGCACATTCAAAAATATGCCATAATTAACCGTCCCCAGGATGACACCGGGGTAGGTAGCAAAGTCTTTCCTGATCCCAGCTCTGTTCATCTTGGCTCCTTTTAAAAAACACAGCAAACAAGGGTTACTCCAAGCCGAGTCTCCCTTTTTTCCAAAAATTGGGCCCCACACACACCCACCCCTTCAGTGGCAGCAGTTGTGCCCTAGATGCAAACAGGATGTTTTGATTTGCATCAAGCACATTCCAAATCCACAAGCATTTACTCTCCCCAGGATGACACAGGGGTAGTAAATTCCTTGTGGATCCATAACTTGTTCATTTTGATGAACGTCAGTCTGTCCACATTGTCACTAGACAGACGCGTGCGCTTATCTGTCAGCACACACCCAGCAGCACTGAAGACACGTTCAGAGACAACGCTGGCAGCTGGACACGACAAAATCTCCAAGGCGTAACTGGATAGCTCTGGCCATTTTTCTAGATTTGAAGCCCAAAATGAGCAAGGCTCCATTTACAAAGTCATGGCATCGATGTTCATTTGGAGATACTCCTGTATCATCCTCTCCAGCCGTTGACTATGTGTCAGACTTGTTGTCTCTGGTGGCCTTGCAAAGGAGGGTCTAAAAAAATTATGAAAAGATTCCATAAAATTGCTGTTACCAGCACCAGATACGGTCCTACTGGTACGGGTAGACTGTTGAAGATGACGAGACCGTCCCATGTTTGGCAAGTTACAACTGGGAGAATCACTCCCTGCACCTGCACGGTTGTTTGGTGGAAAAGCCGAGCTAAGATCGAGTAACAGCTTCTGCTGATACTCCTGCATATGTGCGTCCCTTTCTATGGCTGGAATTATGTCACAAAATTTGGACTTGTACCGGGGATCTAATAGTGTGGCAATCCAGTAGTCATCATCACTTCTAATTTTGACAATACGAGGGTCATGTTGGAGGTAGTGCAACAAGAAGGCACTCATGTGTCTTGCGCAGCCATGCGGACCAAGTCCACGCTGTGTTTGTGGCATAGAGGTGCTTACCGTTCTTTTTTCCTCTGACATCTCCCCCCAACCTCTTTCAACAGAAATTTGACCAAGGTCTCCCTCATCCGCTGAGTCTTCCATGTCCATGGACAGTTCGTCCTCCATTTCTTCATGTTCTCCTGCACCTTCCTCAACATTTAGCCTGCTACCATGCGCCCTTGTTGATCCCTGTCCCCCATGGTCCCATGCCTGCCGCGTTGGTGATGATGAACGTCTGGACCTTGGTGATGTTGTTGTCCCTTGCGCATATGAATCCTCCTGTAGTTCCTCCCCTTCCTGTTGTCCCACCCCCTGACTCCGAATAGTGTTTAGCGTGTGCTCCAGCATGTAAATGACTGGAATTTTCATGCTGATAATGGCATTGTCAGTGCTAAACATATTTGTCGCCATGTCGAAACTGTGCAGAAGGGTGCATAGGTCCTTGATCTGAGACCAGTCCATCAGGGTGATCTGCCCCACCTCTGCATCTCGTTGGCCCAGGCTATACGTCATGACGTATTGCACCAGGGCTCGGCGGTGCTGCCACAGTCGCTGTAACATGTGGAGAGTTGAATTCCAGCTTGTCGCCACATCGCATTTCAGGCAATGAACCGGCAGGCCGAAAGACTTCTGGAGCGATGCAAGTCGCTCAGCTGCGGCGCTTGAACGGCGGAAGTGAGCAGACAGTTTTCGTGCCCTGTTCAGAAGGCCATCTAGGCCGGGATAGTGTGTTAAGAATTGCTGGACAACAAGGTTCAACACGTGAGCCATACAAGGCACGTGTTTCACCTTGCCCAGGCGAAGGGCCGCACCCAGGTTTGCAGCATTGTCGCACACGGCCTTACCAGGCTGCAGGTTGAGCGGAGACAACCATTTATTAAACTCGGACCGCAGAGCTGACCACAACTCCTCAGCTGTGTGACTCTTATTCCCAAGACATGTCAAGCTAAAGACCGCCTGATGCCGTTGCGCTCTGCTGCTAGCATAGTAATGAGGCGTGCGTGATTCCTTCTGCGCAGTGAGAACGCTGGTGGCCTGACCAGGCAGGCTTGGAGCGGAGGTGGAGGACCCAGATGAGGTGGAGGAGGCAGAAGCAGTGGCGGAACTTGGACAGACAGAGGATTGACACACAAGTCGTGGGGACGGCAAGACTTGTGCAGCAGACCCTTCAACATCTATCACCATAGTTACCCAGTGCCCAGTCAGCGACATGTAACGTCCCTGTCCATGCTTACTGGTCCAAGTATCAGTGGTGAAATGCACCCGTTCATACACAGAGTTTCTCAAGGAAGCGGTGATGTTGTGTGCGACATGCTGGTGTAGCGCGGGCACACCTTTCTTAGAGAAGTAGTGGCGACTAGGCATCTGGTACTGGGGCACAGCGACAGACATAAGGTCTCTAAAATCCTGTGTGTCCACTAGGCGGAAAGGCAGCATTTCGGTAGCCAAGAGCTTACAGAGGGATAGAGTCCACCTCTTAGCTTTGTCAATGGTCGCAGGAAGTGGCCTTTTATTTGACCACATCTGAGGGACAGAGATCTGGCTGCTGTGTGTAGACGGTGTTGAGTAGGGTGTCCCTGGAAAAATGCAGGTTTGTGAGGAAAGTGCAGGTGGAGACCTGATGTTGCCTTCATCCAACGTTGGTGCTATCGATGTCTGAGAGAGCTGTACACACTCACTTGTTTCCCCTTCCAAACCAACTGACGACCTACCAAGCAAACTGCCTGTTGCGGTTACAGTGGTGGAAGTTGTGCGTGGAAAAACAGGTGTGACAGCTGTCCCCACAGTCATAGAAGATGAAGAGCGCGCTGATGCACTGGAAGGGGTAAGCGGTGGATGGTTCGCTCCGCTAGGCCGCATTGCAGCAAGGTGAGCTTCCCACCGGGACATATGATATTTATTCATGTGACGATTCATGGAAGAAGTTGTCAAACTGCTGAGGTTTTGACCTCTACTAATAGAACCATGACAAATTTTACAGATCACATAATTTGGGCGATCTTTTGCTATGTCAAAAAAGGACCAGGCTAGGCAAGGCTTAGAGGGCATGCGACCTGTTGATCCACCCCGACTAGTGCTCAGAGGCAGAGTGGTGGCTGAGGATGCAGTTGCAGACGTGCTACCAGTACTCCGACTCTGTCCAGGAAGGCGCAAGGTAACTTCGTCATCAGTTGCATCCACCTCTGTTGACCTCCTCGAGTGCCTGACTGTGGGTTGACAGTAGGTGGGATCTAGAACTTCATCATCAATTGTTGTGTTTGCACTCCGCTCCCCCTCAGACCGAGCCTCTTCTTGCCCTGACTGAATATTTAAGTTGTCATCCCAATCGGGTATCTGCGTCTCATCTTCATCAGTATGTTCCTCATTGTCTATAACCACAGGTGTTACAGTTTGTGACAAAGGGTCAACATTATGCTCAGAAACTTGGTCCTCACGGCCTGAATCAGAGTCACAAAGGTTCTGGGCATCACTGCAGACCATTTCATGTTCTGTACTCACTGTAGCTTGGGAGCAGACCTCTGATTCCCAGGCTATAGTGTGACTGAACAGCTCTGCAGACTCAGCCATCTCAGTTCCACCATACTGTGCAGGGCTGATGGAGACTTCAGAGCTGGGAGAAAGCAAGTTTGATTGGGATGACAACTCAGAGGACTGGTGTTTTTTGGATGCGGTACTTGAAGTGGCTGAGAGGGCACTTGTTGGACCACTTGAGATCCATTCAAGCATTTTCCTTTTTTGGCCATCATCTACCTTTGTTCCTGTTGTTCGTGTCCGTAAAAAAGGGAGCACATCGGATTGTCCACGGTAAGTAGTAGACATCTTACTTTTGCTGGTAGATGGTCTATCTTCAGCAGATGATAATGGAGCTTTTCCACCTTCCCCACGGACAAAACCTTTTTTTCCTTTTCCACCACGCCTCTTCCCCTTTCCACCAGCATCTGTCATTTTGCCACTCATGTTGATTGCGACAAGATTGTGCACTGAAAATGTGGTAGTAAAAATTGAGAGGTGGTGTAGATTGCAGTGGTGGTCTAGCTTTATTAACAGCAGAATAATAAAGAATAAATATCCCTGACAATGCAACTACAGCCCTTAAACTGGCAGCATAAATTGCTAGTATAATGGATTAGTAACTATGAGTTGGAGTGTGCAATGCAAGCAGACGTGCTGCAAATATCTTTGCACTTGTGAGACTAGACAAAAGTCCAATAGCCACGTTTAGGATGCCACTAGGTACACTGAGTGTTTGCTAGTATAATGGCTTAGCTATAATGAGTTGGAGTGTGCAATGCAGGCAGACGTGCTGCAAATATCTTTGCACTAGTGGGACTAGACAAAAGTTCAATAGCCACGTTTAGGATGCCACTAGGTACACTGAGTGTTTGCTAGTATAATGGCTTAGTTATATTGAGTTGGAGTGTGCAATGCAGGCAGACATGCTGCAAATATCTTTGCACTAGTGGGACTAGACAAAAGTCCAATAGCCACGTTTAGGATGCCACTAGGTACACTGAGTGTTTGCTAGTATAATGGCTTAGTTATAATGAGTTGGAGTGTGCAATGCAGGCAGAGGTGCTGCAAATGTCTTTGCACTAGTGGGACTATAGCAAAGTCCAATAGACACGTTTAGGATGCCACTAGGTACACTGAGTGTTTGCTAGTATAATGGCTTAGTTATAATGAGTTGGAGTGTGCAATGCAGGCAGACGTGCTGCAAATATCTTTGCACTAGTGGGACTAGACAAAAGTCCAATAGCCACATTTAGGATGCCACTAGGTACACTGAGTGTTTGCTAGTATAATGGCTTAGTTATAATGAGTTTGAGTGTGCAATGCAGGCAGACGTGCTGCAAATATCTTTGCACTAGTGGGACTAGACAAAAGTCCAATAGCCACGTTTAGGATGCCACTAGGTACACTGAGTGTTTGCTAGTATAATGGCTTAGTTATAATGAGTTTGAGTGTGCAATGCAGGCAGACGTGCTGCAAATATCTTTGCACTAGTGGGACTAGACAAAAGTCCAATAGCCACGTTTAGGATGCCACTAGGTACACTGAGTGTTTGCTAGTATAATGGCTTAGTTATAATGAGTTGGAGTGTGCAATGCAGGCAGACGTGCTGCAAATATCTTTGCACTAGTGGGACTAGACAAAAGTCCAATAGGCACGTTTAGGATGCAACTAGGTACACTGAGTGTTTGCTAGTATAATGGCTTAGGCTGGTTTCACACTACGTCTTTTTAACATCCGCTGAAAACGTTTTTTTAGCGGAAGTACGGATCCTGCTTTTACAGCAAATAACGTATGCAAACGCATATGTTATTTTGCAGGATCCTGCACTGGATGTTTAGGGGCGGGCATTGGAGTCATGTGATCGGGAGTGAGGGGAACTAGACTGGGAGGAGGCTTCTGACAGCTGCAGACGCTGGTAACCAAGGTAAACATCGGCCTTGGATACCCGATATTTATCTTGGTTACGAGCGTCTGCAGCTGCTAGGAGCAGGGCTGCCTGCACGCGTAACCAACGTAAACATCGGGTAACTAAGATAAGTGGTTACGCGATATTTACCTTGGTTACGAGTGTCCGCAGCTCTCAGGTGGGGGAGAGGGAGGGAGGGAGGAAGGGGGAAAGACAGATAGAGAGAGAGAGGGTGAGGGAGGGAGGAGGAGAGAGAGACAGATCACGCGAGACTGGTTCTGGGCATGCTCAGTACTTTCTGGGCATGCTCAGTACAAAAGCAGGATCCTGTCTATCAGCACGTCAGCGTTCACCTGCGTTCGCGTGCGTTATAGTGCGGATCCGGTGACTTGCAGTATTTTGACGCAGCTCAAAAACGCTACAAGTAGCGTTTTTGAAACATGTTAAAAAAACTGCAAGTCACCGGATCCGCACTATAACGCACGCAAACGCAGGTGAACGCAGGTGGACGCGAGTCCATTGCAAATGCATTGAAATGAAAACGCATTTGTACTGGATCCGTACTTCCGCTAAAAAAACGTTTTCAACGGATGTTAAAAAGACGTAGTGTGAAACCAGCCTTATTTGCTGTAAAAGCAGGATCCGTACTTCCGCTAAAAAAACGTTTTCAACGGATGTTAAAAAGACGTAGTGTGAAACCAGCCTAAGTTATAATGAGTTTCAGTGTGCAATGCAGGCAGACGTGCTGCAAATATCTTTGCACTAGTGGGACTAGACAAAAGTCAAATAGCCACGTTTAGGATGCCACTAGGTACACTGAGTGTTTGCTAGTATAATGGCTTAGTTATAATGAGTTGGAGTGTGCAATGCAGGCAGACGTGCTGCAAATATCTTTGCACTAGTGGGACTAGACAAAAGTCCAATAGCCACGTTTAGGATGCCACTAGGTACACTGAGTGTTTGCTAGTATAATGGCTTAGTTATAATGAGTTGGAGTGTGCAGAGGACAGGAGGGTACAGTGCCAGGGTTGTGGGGCTCTGGGTAGAGGAAAGGAAGCCTGCCTTTCTATTCCCTCCTAATGGGGAAATGCAGCATCGAAATCCCTGACCTTAGCTACATAGACGCTGTCTCTGTTTTCAGGACCTGTCACCTATGGCTCTGACCCTGCCGGTACGAGCCCTTAAAAGGACTTATAGAAAGTGCTATCCCTAAGCTGTCCAGCGCTGTGTATGGAGCGCATACAGCAGTATCGGCGATAGGACAAAGGACGGAGCTGCGCCAGTGATGTCTGACACCAAGGACGCAGAAGGCAGATAATGGCGTGCTGGAGGAAAATGTCCGGTTTTATAATGCAGGGACATGTGACATGGACATCCTATCACACATGCCGTTGCTTCTCTGGCTAAAAGTCCACTTAGCTGTGTGTGTCTGGGATTGGCTGACATGCTGGCCCGCCCCACAAGACGCACGCGCTTAGGGAAGGAAGACAAGGAAAAAAAAAAAATGGCGATCGCCATTATACAAACAGCAGTGATCTGAATGTGCTGTTCACGCACACTATACACTGAAATTTCATAATAGTGTGAGTCACAGAGTGACTTACACTATTACAGCGGAAAGCCAGCTAGGAATTAGCTGTTTTTTTGCTGCTAGAACCATTATCGAACGTTTGTAGAACTATCGAGCTTTTGCAAAAAGCTCGAGTTCTAGTTCGATCTAGAACAGGCCCCAAAATCACTCGAGCCTAGAACTGGAGAACCTCGCGCTCAACTCTATTCAGTAGATGCCCCAGATTGTTCGTTAATAGTCATAGCAGCCAGAATTTTCTTATATTTCTATGTGTCACTATATGACATGTTGCTTATTTGTGCCTATAAGGCAGTGTTCACATGTATAAATTCTGTTTCTTTTTGTTTACGCCGCTGTCTGCACCAAACTACACAATAACAATCTTCTCTGATTGTTCCATTTTCTGCCTTTTCCCCATTATTTAATGTGTTTTTGGTTCAGATGTGAATCTGCGTTTTTAAGTGGTTTTATTGTACTGAGAAGCTTTTTCCTGCATTTTTTGAAGCTCCGAGTAGGAAACCTCCAGAGGAAAAAAAAACCAAAACTGCAGAATTCAGTGACGTCGTCTCGTGGAAGCACATCCACTTTACTTGGATAATTAAACACAGCGGAATAAATGTGCAAAAAAACAGCAGAAAAAAAATGCAGCATTTACACTACATGTGAACACGGACTAATTGTCCAAGCAAAGTGGATCAGACGTCATGAAATCTCCACCCCTTTTATGTCTGAAGATGCCGCTGATCTGTGCAGTTTTGGTGTTTTTTTCTTTATAAGCTTCAGGATTCACATCTGCACCAAACATGTATCAAATAAGGGAAAATGCATAAAAAATACCGCAGACACGCAATAATCAGAGGAGATTGTTATTGCGCTCATGGCCCGGAAACCTGCATAAAAAATGCAGCATTTACGCTTCGTGTGAACATGGCCTCAGTGATACATTTTTATTACATTTTTTATGGGTTTTAATAAAGAAAAATAATAAATTGTGCCATTTTTTCCCGCTATTTACCAATCCCCATCAATAATCTGATTGCTGCATTGTTTCGGGTCGTTACGATTACAGGGACTCCAAATATGTCCATGTTATTTGCTGATTTGTGATGTTTATTATTTTAGAAAAAAGTGCAATAAAATTACATTATTCTATTTTTTTGTTATTTTTAGTAATTTTATTAAAAGAAAAAAAAAATCTCTTTTCCTCTCCCTCTAGAATAAAGGAGATAGAGAAACTGCTCTGTACAATGAAGGGTTTATTCATATAAAATCCTGTCTGATGTCATCAATTCCTAGTGGCTCAACAGCTTGAGCAGCTAGGAAAGCCATGAGGCTGCTGGAGACTTGTTTGAAAGTTGCTGGTTCAAATCCAAGTTGGTGAAAATAAAGAAGGGAATTTTGTTACTTACCGTAAATTCCTTTTCTTCTAGCTCTTATTGGGAGACCCAGATGATTGGGTGTATAGCACTGCCTCCGGAGGCCACACAAAGCAATTACACTAAAAAGTGTAAGGCCCCTCCCCTTCTGGCTATACACCCCCAGTGGGATCACTGGCTCACCAGTTTTAGTGCAAAAGCAAGAAGGAGGAAAGCCAATAACTGGTTTAAACAAATTCACTCCGAGTAACATCGGAGAACTGAAAACCGTTCAACATGAACAACATGTGTACCCGCAAACAAACCAAAAATCCCGAAGGACAACAGGGCGGGTGCTGGGTCTCCCAATAAGAGCTAGAAGAAAAGGAATTTACGGTAAGTAACAAAATTCCCTTCTTCTTCGGCGCTCTATTGGGAGACCCAGACGATTGGGACGTCCAAAAGCTGTCCCTGGGTGGGTAAAGAAATACCTCATGTTAGAGCTGCAAGACAGCCCTCCCCTACGGGGAGGCAACTGCCGCCTGCAGGACTCTTCTACCTAGGCTGGCGTCCGCCGAAGCATAGGTATGCACCTGATAATGTTTGGTGAAAGTGTGCAGACTCGACCAGGTAGCTGCCTGGCACACCTGTTGAGCCGTAGCCTGGTGTCGCAATGCCCAGGACGCACCCACGGCTCTGGTAGAATGGGCCTTCAGCCCTGATGGAACCTGAAGCCCCGCAGAACGGTAGGCTTCAAGAATTGGTTCTTTGATCCATCGAGCCAGGGTGGCCTTAGAAGCCTGCGACCCTTTGCGCTTACCAGCGACAAGGACAAAGAGTGCATCCGAATGGCGCAGGGGCGCTGTGCGGGAAATGTAGATTCTGAGTGCTCTCACCAGATCTAACAAATGTAAATCCTTCTCATACCGATGAACTGCATGAGGACAAAACGAAGGCAAAAAGATATCCTGATTAAGATGAAAAGAGGATACCACCTTCGGGAGAAACTCCTGAATGGGGCGCAGCACTACCTTGTCCTGGTGGAAGACCAGGAAGGGAGCCTTGGAAGACAACGCTGCTAGCTCAGACACTCTCCGAAGAGATGTGATCGCTACCAGAAAAGCCACTTTCTGTGATAGTCTAGAAAGTGAAACCTCCTTCAGAGGCTCGAAGGGCGGCTTCTGGAGGGCAACTAGTACCCTGTTCAGATCCCATGGATCTAACGGCCGCTTGTACGGGGGAACTATATGGCAAACCCCCTGTAGGAACGTGCGCACCTTAGAAAGTCGTGCTAGACGCTTCTGAAAAAAGACGGATAGCGCCGAGACTTGCCCTTTAAGGGAGCCGAGCGACAAACCTTTTTCTAACCCAGATTGGAGGAAAGAAAGAAGGGTAGGTAATGCAAATGGCCAGGGAGACACTCTCTGAGCAGAGCACCAGGATAAGAATATCCTCCACGTTCTGTGGTAGATCTTAGCAGACGTGGGCTTCCTAGCCTGTCTCATGGTGGCAACGACCCCTTGGGATAAGCCTGAAGACGCTAGGATCCAGGACTCAATGGCCACGCAGTCAGGTTGAGGGCCGCAGAATTCCGATGAAAAAACGGCCCTTGGGACAGTAAGTCTGGTCGGTCTGGTAGTGCCCACGGTTGGCCGACCGTGAGATGCCACAGATCCGGATACCACGCCCTCCTCGGCCAGTCTGGAGCGACGAGTATGACGCGGCTGCAGTCGGATCTGATCTTGCGTAGCACTCTGGGCAAGAGTGCCAGAGGTGGAAACACATAAGGGAGCCGGAACTGCGACCAATCTTGCACTATGGCGTCTGCTGCTAGAGCTCTTTGATCGCGAGACCGTGCCATGAATGTTGGGACCTTGTTGTTGTGCCGGGACGCCATTAGGTCGACGTCCGGCCTTCCCCATCGGCGACAGATTTCCTGAAACACGTCCGGGTGAAGGGACCATTCCCCTGCGTCCATGCCCTGGCGACTGAGGAAGTCTGCTTCCCAGTTTTCTACGCCGGGGATGTGAACTGCGGATATGGTGGAGGCCGTGGCTTCCACCCACATCATAATGCGCCGGACTTCCTGGAAGGCTTGCCGACTGCGAGTCCCTCCTTGGTGATTGATGTATGCCACCGCTGTGGAGTTGTCCGATTGAATTCGGATCTGCTTCCCTTCCAGCCACTGCTGGAAGGCTAGTAGGGCAAGAAACACTGCTCTGATTTCCAGAACATTGATCTGAAGGCTGGACTCCTGCTGAGTCCACGTACCCTGAGCCCTGTGGTGGAGAAACACTGCTCCCCACCCTGACAGACTCGCGTCGTGACCACCGCCCAGGACGGTGGTAGGAAGGATCTTCCCTGTGATAATGAGGTGGAAAGGAGCCACCACTGCAGAGAGTCCTTGGCCGTCTGGGAAAGGGAGACTTTCCTGTCCAGGGATGTCGACTTCCCGTCCCATTGGCGGAGAATGTCCCATTGAAGTGGACGCAGATGAAACTGCGCAAACGGAACCGCCTCTATTGCCGCCACCATCTTCCCGAGGAAGTGCATGAGGCGTCTTAAGGAGTGCGACTGACTTTGAAGGAGAGCCTGCACCCCTGTCTGTAGTGACCGCTGCTTGCTCAGCGGAAGCTTCACTATCGCTGAGAGAGTATGAAACTCCATGCCAAGATACGTTAGTGATTGGGTCGGTGACAGATTTGACTTTGGGAAGTTGATGATCCACCCGAACGCCTGGAGAGTCTCCAGTGCAAAATTCAGGCTGAGTTGGCATGCCTCCTGAGAGGGTGCCTTGACCAGTAGATCGTCCAAGTAAGGGATCACAGAGTGTCCGTGAGAGTGCAAGACTGCTACCACTGCTGCCATGATCTTGGTGAACACCCGGGGGGCTGTCGCCAGACCAAATGGCAGAGCCACGAACTGAAGATGTTCGTCTCCTATCACGAAGCGCAGAAAGCGTTGGTGCTCCGTAGCAATCGGCACGTGGAGATAAGCATCTTTGATGTCTATTGATGCTAGGAAATCTCCTTGGGACATTGAGGCAATGACTGAGCGGAGGGATTCCATCCGGAACCGCCTGGCGTTCACATGCTTGTTGAGCAGTTTTAGGTCCAGAACAGGACGGAAGGAGCCGTCCTTTTTTGGAACCACAAAGAGATTGGAGTAAAATCCTCGCCCCCGTTCCAGAGGGGGGACAGGGATCACGACTCCTTCTGCTCTTAGAGAGTCCACCGCCTGCAGCAGGGCATCTGCTCGGTTGGGGTGTGGGGAGGTTCTGAAGAACCGAAGTGGAGGCCGAGAACTGAACTCGATTCTGTACCCGCGAGACAAAATGTCTGTTACCCACCGGTCTTTGACCTGTGACAGCCAAATGTCGCAAAAGCGGGAGAGCCTGCCACCGACCGAGGATGCGGAGGGAGGAGGCCGAAAGTCATGAGGTAGCCGCCTTGGAAGCGGTTCCTCCATTTGCTTTCCTGGGGCGTGAGTGAGCCCGCCAGGAATCTGAGCTCCCTTGTCCTTTCTGAGTCCCTTTGGACGAGGAGAATTGGGGCTTGCCCGAGCCTCGAAAGGACCGAAACCTCGACTGCCACTTTTTCTGTTGAGGTTTACTTGCTCTGGGCTGTGGCAAGGAAGAGTCCTTACCCTTGGACTGTTTTATGATTTCAGCCAATGGCTCACCAAACAGTCTGTCTCTAGATAATGGCAAGCTGGTTAAGCATTTTTTGGAACCAGCATCTGCTTTCCAGTCCTTTAACCATAAGGCTCTGCGCAAAACCACAGAATTGGCGGCCGCCATAGAGGTACGGCTCGTAGATTCTAGGACAGCATTGATAGCATAGGTCGCAAACGCAGACATTTGCGAAGTTAGGGACGCCACCTGTGGCACTGCTGGATGCATGATAGCATCCACCTGTGCTAAACCAGCTGAAATAGCTTGTAGTGCCCACACGGCCGCGAATGCTGGAGCAAACGACGCGCCGATAGCTTCATAGACAGATTTCAACCAAAGGTCCATCTGTCTGTCGTTGGCCTCTTTAAGTGAAGCGCCATCCTCTACTGCGACTATGGATCTAGCCGCAAGCTTGGAAATTGGGGGATCCACCTTTGGGCACTGGGTCCAGCGTTTGGCCACTTCAGAGGGAAAAGGATAACGGGTATCCTTAGAACGTTTAGAGAAACGCTTGTCTGGATGAGCGTCGTGCTTCTGGATTGATTCTCTGAAGTCAGAGTGGTCCAAAAAAGCACTTAATTTACGCTTGGGATACAGGAAAT